>NC_083690.1:13747857-14372500 GCF_033118175.1 Dama dama
GCTGTCTTCGCTGTGCAGTACAATATATCCTGTATCTTATTTATTTTATACATAGTAGTTTGTACTTCTTAATCTCCTAGTCTTAGTTTTCCCCTCTCCAACCCCTCCTCCCACTGATAACTAGTAGTTTGTTCTCTACACCTGTGAGTCTGTTTCTGTTCTACTTATTTGTAAAAAGTACAATATCCGGGAAGAGCAATAAAGTGAGGCACAAGAAAATGAGCTATGCCTATACAGAGATGCAAACCAAAACGTGACCAGCCCCTGAGAGCAATAATTTTTTTCCTACATGAGAAAAGGTAAGAAAGCGCCCTTCTTACTTCAACACGGCTGCTTCTCAGCCTTTGCTTTCCCTTCCTGCTTCCAAAATTTCAGCTCTTTTGAAGTTTACCCCAAGCCTTCACAAACCATGGCCCCTTCTTTTCATCTTGGGCTGACTTCACAGGCACTCACTCTCATTCACTGAAGATTCTAGCATCTGGACCACTGTTTTTCTGTCAACCATTATTCTGGTCATCCTTCCTTGTGACTTCAGTATCCATGTGTTTATCCAATTATCCACCCAAGGACCCCACCCCTCAGGTCCTTGACCACCCTACCTCCGCAAATCTATTCTTTTGTCTCATCTCACCTCTCAACATGTTTGCATGAATACACTCTAGAACTTTGAGAGCACCAGGTCTAAGACCTCAAACTTAAGTATTCCATCCTCTTAGCTTTCCACCTCATACCTTGCAGGACTGTCTAATCCAATTATTCTTCCCCACCATTGAGGATTCTAACCCATTGTCCCCCACCACTACCTCACTAATGATGGTCTCTTTTTCACTCTTACTTTTTCCTTCAGACAGTTTTCTCATGACCAAACACTAAGCCACATCACTTGGCTACACTGTTAACTCTTTTATTTCCCATTCTCTGTGTCTTCTTTCTCTACTCAAGTCAAGCCCAGGTTAAACCTAGTGCTTCATCTCTTCTAAGCCCATAGCCCAAGAGCTCAACATGGTGAGAGAAACACAAACCCAGCTGACTGACCTCACTTTACATTTATGACCTTAGTCCTACCAGAAAATCTTAAACTCTGTTTCCCTGGAAAGTCTGTCTTTCCATTTGTCCAGGTTGACTACTTAATATCTTCTTCCCCAACCTCCAATGCCTCTTCTCCCCTTCTTGGAAAACTGATGATTTTTTTTCTATTTCCCTGAAAATTAGAAGTATTCCTTCACCATCCCACACCCCCCACCCCACCCCACCCAATTTACAAGCATCAGTACAGATTAATTCTGACTTCCCTTGTTGTGCTGGATGGACTGTCAACCCGCCCCCCCGCCCCCCCCCCACCCCCCGCAATGGCTCTTTCCTCCTCAAAGATTTTACTGCTTCAATTGTCTCTTCTTTGTCCTGTATCAATTCTCCCCTAGTTGTGGATCATGCTCATTAGGCTAGTGGTAAAGAACCCACCTGCTACTGCAGGAGATGAAAGGCACGTGGGTTTGATCCCTGGGTCGGGAAGATCTCCTGGGGGAGGAAATGGCAACCCACTCCAGTATTCTTGCCTAGAGAATCCCATGGACAGAGGAGCCTGGCAAACTACAGTCCACTGGATCACAAAGAGTCAGACTTTCATGACTGAAGTGACTTAGCACGCACATACCCATAAGCATACAGACAAGCTATGGCAACTCATTTTTTTTTAAGAACACTTCCCTTGATACTACATCTCATGCTACCAGCATTGCATTTTTCTTTCCAAATTATTGCAAACTACCCCACATTCCAGGCTTATTATTATAATTGAATCCATATGAGTCTTATTTAAGCCATTTCACTTATGCCAATAACCTCTATGTTGCTAAAATGAATAGTCAACCCTCAGCCCTCCTCTAAGAATTCTCAGCACTCTTTGATATATCTGGTCACTCTTTCTTCTTAAAAATATAAAGCAAATGAATGTAATAAAACAGAAACATATACAGAGAACAAATTAGAGGTTACCTGTAGGAAGACAGTTGAGGGAGGGGCAAAATAGGGGAAAGGGTTTAAGAAATACGAACTACAAGGAAGAAAATAAATAAAACACAAGGACTTAATGTACAGCACAGGCAATATGACAATATTTTATAATAACTTTAAATGGAGTATAATCTATAAAAATATAAAATCATTGGTGCATACCTGAAACTAATATAACATTATAAACCAACCATGCATGCACGCATGCTCAGTTTCAGTCATGTCCAACTCTTTGCGACCCCATGGACCTTAGCCTGCCAGGCTCCTCAGGGATATTCCCAGCAAGAATACTGGAGTGGTGTGCCATGCCCTTCTCCAGTGGATCTTCCCGATCCAGGGATCCAACCCGCGTCTTCAGCATCTCCTGCATTGCAGGCAGATCCTTTTACCTGCTGAGCCATTGGGGAAGCCCCATAAATCAATAATACTCCAACTAAAAGCATCCTCTGCTCCTGAATTTGGAGATATCCGCTTCTTCACAGGAAGTCCCTCTTCTTTTCTGGGTCATCCTCATATGCCAACTTCTCAATGTGAAAATCATTCAAAACTCAACCCTTAGCCTCATCTTCCCTCACCTCGCGTCTCTTCTCCTCTTCTCTATCTAAGCCCTTTCCCGTGATGGCTATGTCCTTTATTACTTATCACCTGTGTGATGATAATCCCAGAATTAATAATGCTAGTCAATCCTGCCACAGTACTCTATGCTTCACTCAACTATCCAATAGCCAATACAAAATCTTCAAGTAGACATGAAATGAGCATCTTAAAAACCTGAGGGTGAAAACAGAACTTTTGACTTCTCAGAGAAAACCTACTCCATATCCAAAAATGAATGTTTAATCTACTCATTCATCACTACCTTCAGCATAACTCTTACTATAAGAGAGAGCTCAACAAATTATGGCCCTTGGGCCAAATCCAGCCCGCCATCTGTTCTTGTGAATAACATTTTATTGGAAAACAGCCACTCTCATTCATTTGTATATTGTCTGTGGCTGCTTTCATGCTACAATGGCAGAACTGAGTGGTTGTGACAGAAACCATTTGTTCCACAAAGCCCCAATTTTTTACTAATTGGCCCATTACAGAAAAAGTTTGCTGACTGCTGACTTAAGCCATCATTGTTTCACACCTACATGACTGCCATGGCCGCCTTCTTGGTAGTCTTCTATTATCTTCCCCCTTCATCACCCAGAATTCAGCATGATGTTCTTAAAATCCTAATTACATTTTATAGCTCTCCTAATTAAAAATTCTAATCATTCAATCATATTTGCAATAAAAGCCATACTCTGTGCCATGACCTATATGTATGTATGTGTTGAGTTGTATCTGACTCTTTATAACCTCATGAACTGTAGCCCATCAGGCCCTCTGTCCATGAAATTTTCCAGGCAACAATACTGGAATAGGTTGCCATTTCCTACTCATGGGGAACTTCGTGATCCAGGGATTGAACCTGCTTCTCTGGTGTCTCCTGCGTTGGCAGGCCACTGTGCCACCTTGTCATGACCTACAAGGCCAAAAATGATCAGAACCTACTTTTCCTCTCTAACTTTATTTCCTACAACTTTTTTTCTTACTCACCAGACTCCACATAGCCTCTTTACTTTTCCTCGGATAAGCCAAGCATTCCACTTTTCAGGATCTTTGTACCTGTTTTGCCATCTGCCTAATGCACTTTTCAAACCTCCCCTGGGGGCTCAGAGGTAAAGAATCAGCCTTCAATGTAGGAGTTTCAAGGTTTGTTCCCTGGGTCAGGAAGATTCTCTGTAGAAGGGCATGGCAATACACTCCAGTATTCTTGCCTGGAGAATCCCCATGGACAGAGGAGCCTGGTGGGCGACAGTCCACAGGGTCACAAAGAGCTGGACACAACTGAAGCAACTTAGCATGCATGCACGCAAAGCACTTTTCACGTATCTATCCTACAACTCCTTCTTTTCATTATTCGTGTCTCTGCTCCAATATCATCTCTTTGGCTCTAAGAATGTTATTTTCCATTTGACAGGGACATTGTGTCTCTCATTCACTGCCACGTCCACAGGGCCCTGCATATTGTAGACTCTCAATATGTAATTATTGAGGGTATACATGAATGAGTCCTAACATGGAGCTCAGCAAAAGGAACTGGGGGAACACAACACAAAGCTTTGTGTTGGTGGGTTGAGAAGGCTAAAAAAGAAGGGGACATTGGAGGGAGGGAGGAGATTTTTCAGAAAAGGGGGGCAAATATAAATATGTCCAAAGACAGGAACCACAGGAGAAGGTGGCATACCTAGGAGCACAAGTGTGTGTTTAGTTGAGACTCTTTATGACAACATGAACTGTAGCATGCCAGGAACCTCTGTCCATGGCATGTTTCAGGTAAGAATACTGGAGCAGGTTGCCATTTCCTATTCAAGGAGATCCTCCCAAACCAGGGATCAAACCTGTGTGTCTTGCTTTTCCTGCACTGGCAGGCAGATTCTTTAACACTGGGCCACCTGGGAAGCCCAGGAGCACAAGTAATGATGCATATAGAGTAGATATACATATAAATCATGATGGGGGGGGGGCAGTGGTGGTGTGGAATAGACACAGTGCAGATGATAAAAGACTGTGAATGTCAAGCTAAGATGTTTAACTATGTCTGAGGTCATTAAGAAATTGTTGATGTTGTTCAGTCACTAAGTCCAACTCTTTGTGACCCTTTGAATTGCAGCACGCCAGGCTCCTTTGTCCTCCTCTATCTCTCAGAGTTTGCTCAAATTCATGTCTGTTGAGTCAGTGATGCTATCTAAACTCATCCCATCCTCTGCCACCCTCTTCTTTGGCCTTCAATCTTTTCCAGCACTGGGATCTTTTCCAATGAATTGGGTCTTCATATCAGGTGGCTAAAGTATTGGAGCTACAGCTTCAACAGCAGTCCTTCCAATGAATATTCAGAGTTGATTTCCTTAGGATTGACTGGTTTGATCTCCTTACCATCCAAGAGATTCTCAAGAATCTTCTCTAGCACCACAATTTGGAAATATCTGTTTCCAGATTCTGTTTAGTCTTCATTGTAAACAGAAGACTAAACAGAACTGTAGCATGATTGGAAGCATTGGTTTCCAGTGCTTCAGTACATTCCTGATTCTCTCCCTTCTACTACGAGGTTTTTATAAATAGTTCCTTGGATTTTCATTATCAAGTGTGTTAATTTGGTGCCTGCTCCCAGAGTGAAGCTTCAAAACTTTCCTCATCTCTGATGCATCAACCTCATTCCTAGAATTCCATAGTTTTTTTTTTTGTTGTTGTTGTTATTATATGACTTGGTTTGGTAAAGCATAAGTTTTTATTTATTATTTATTTTTAAATTTTATTATTTTTTTTATTAGTTGGAGGCTAATTACTTCACATCATTTCAGTGGGTTTTGTCATACACTGATATGAATCAGCCATAGATTTACACGTATTCCCCACCCCGATCCCCCCTCCCACCTCCCTCTCCACCCGATTCCTCTGGGTCTTCCCAGTGCACCAGGCCCGAGCACTTGTCTCATGCATCCCACCTGGGCTGGTGATCTGTTTCACCATAGATAGTATACTTGCTGTTCTTTTGAAATATCCCACCCTCACCTTCTCCCACAGAGTTCAAAAGTCTGTTCTGTATTTCTGTGTCTCTTTTTCTGTTTTGCATATAGGGTTATCGTTACCATCTTTCTAAATTCCATATATATGTGTTACTATGCTGTAATGTTCTTTATCTTTCTGGCTTACTTCACTCTGTATAAGGGGCTCCAGTTTCATCCATCTCATTAGGACTGGTTCAAATGAATTCTTTTTAATGGCTGAGTAATATTCCATGGTGTATATGTACCACAGCTTCCTTATCCATTCATCTGCTGATGGGCATCTAGGTTGCTTCCATGTCCTGGCTATTATAAACAGTGCTGCGATGAACATTGGGGTGCACGTGTCTCTTTCAGATCTGGTTTCTCACATTTCTCCAAAGAAGACATACAGATGGCTAACAAACACATGAAAAGATGCTCAACATCACTCATTATCAGAGAAATGCAAATCAAAACCACAATGAGGTACCATTACACGCCAGTCAGGATGGCTGCTATCCAAAAGTCTACAAGCAATAAATGCTGGAGAGGGTGTGGAGAAAAGGGAACCCTCTTACACTGTTGGTGGGAATGCAAACTAGTACAGCCGCTATGGAGAACAGTGTGGAGATTTCTTAAAAAAGTGGAAATAGAACTGCCATATGACCCAGCAATCCCACTTCTGGGCATACACACTGAGGAAACCAGATCTGAAAGAGACACGTGCACCCCAACGTTCATCGCAGCATAGTATTGTAGTTACTTAAGATTCTTGAAAAGCTATATGCACAAAAATATTCATTTCAGTATTATTTATAATGGGAGGAAAATATAATAAACTAAATATTTTACAGAGACAAATTAAGAGATTATGGTATACCTTCTTATTGTAACATTATATTATAAAGATATTATTTTTCTAGAAGGACAGAAAAAAAATGAGTGCTTACCAGTGTCTAGAAGTGGAGAGAGAGGATAATTTAAAAGGAAATTGTTGGTGACAATAAGGCTGTTCAACATCTTGATTATAAGGGTTTCTATACAAGTGTAAAAATTCAGAGAACTGTACATTCAGTTCAGCTCAGTTGCTCAGTCGTTTCTGACTCTTTGCAACCCCATGGATTGCAGCACGCCAGGCCTCCCTGTCCATCACCAACTCCTGGACCTTACTCAAACTCATGTCCATTGAGTCAGTGATGCCATCCAACCATCTCTTCCTCTGTCATCCCCTTCTCCTCACGCCTTCAAACTTTCCCAGCATCAGGGTCTTTCCAATGAGTCAGTTCTTCCCATCAGGTGGCCAAAGTATTGGAACTGCAGCTTTCAGCATCAGTCCTTCCAATGGATATTCAGGACAGATTTCCTTTAGAATTGATTGGTTTTATCTCCTTGCAGTCCAAGGGATTCTCAAGAGTCTTCTCCAACACTACAGTTCAAAAGAATAAATTCTTCAGTGCTCAGCTTTCTTTATGGTCCAATTCTCACATTCATACAGACTGGTAGAAAGACCATAGCTTTGACTAGATGGATCTTTGTTGGCAAAGTAATGTCTCTGTTTTTTTAATATGCTGTCTAGGTTGATCATAGCTTTTCTTTCAAAGAGCAATCATCTTTTAATTTCATGGCTGCAGTCACCATCTGTAGTGATTTTGGAGCCCAAGAAAATAAAGTCTGTCACTGTTTCCATTGTTTCCCCATCTATTTGCCAAGAAGTGATGGGCCCGGATGCCATGATCTTAGTTTTTTGAATGTTGAATTTTAAGCCAGCTTTTTCACTCTCCTCTTTCACTTTCATAAAGTGATCTGTACATTAAAATGGGCAGATTTTACTATGTGCAAACTACACCTCAAAAGTCATAAAGAAAAGTTTAAAGCTGTATTTTGTATTGTTTTGAGTGCCATCGAGAAAATGCATAAGCAATGTGAAACAGTATCAAGTAACACAGAAACCATACACAGAAAAACATAATGGAGAAAACCATGTCTAAATGCTAACAGTAGATTTTGCTGGTGGGAGAGCAAATGTTGTTTTCTATGATTTTTCTTCTTTTTGACGCTTCATTCTAGTGATGAAACAACTAAAGTTTGCTTTAAACACATGTTAGATTACAGAAGTTTCTCTCAATTGTCTTTGACCTTAGGGTCCTTCACACGGCACACCAGACTTTGCCTGATACCTGTTATCTCTGTGTGTGCTCAGTCGTGTCCCACTCTTTGAAACCCCATGGACTGTAGCTTGCCAGGCTCCTATGCCATGGAATTTCCCAGGTAAGGATACTGAAACAGGATGCTATTTCCTTTTCCAGGGGATCTTCCTGACCCAGGGAGTGAATGTGTATTTCTTGCATCTGCTGCATTGGCAGGTGAATTCTTTACCACTCCACCACCTGGGAAGTCCCTATCTGTTATCTACTATAAAGAAATGGGTAAGCATCATGGACAGCTCCGGGATATTTGTTAGGGTGGCTTTCTCATGGGCTTGGAATGGGATTCTAACAGCTCCCCTCTCACATTGCCCTAAGACAGTTCCTTAAGTCAGGAGACACAGCTTTGCTCTCAGAAGTCTCTGTGATTCTGTGTCCTCTGCTAGCAGAACCTACCTCTCAGCCCCTACCTTCCTCCCTAGACTTTTGTGAACAAACATGAGACACATTCAGAATACTTGCTGATCACAAGAGAAAACCTGTGTTATTATCTAGACTTTTGAAGTAGACAATCTCTTCGAAACCATTTCATAAATAATCTTTTAGAATCTGTCAGAAAATACATGTTGCAAGTGACAATAACAACTGTGTTCTTTAGAAAATGCATTTTAAACTTCCATCCAAGTTCATCAGAACATTTTTTCCCAAATTCCCATCAGTACATTTTTTGCCTCCTTGTCTAACCAGTTGTGATGGACTGGAGTGGTGGTGAGAGGACAACAGTCTAATGAGGACAAGTAGAGAAACCAAGAGACAAAATGGGAAAGCGGTAATAAATTATAGATTTTGATGAATTACCCCACACTCTCAAGTTTCAATTACAGAAACACACAGTTTACGCAAGTAATTACTGAAGAAATTACCACAGAAGCACATCCATTCATTGAATTATAAGGCATCAATTCTGTCCCCTTGATTGCATCTTCAGTTCCAAGGATGGCAATCACAGCTTCACACAAAACTTTAATAACACAATCTTTTGGGGATTAAAAAAAATGCTGTTGGATATAAAATGTGTACAGGAATGATAAGAAAAAGCTGTTGATTCATTCTGAGAAAGCAAATGGCTTCAATGAGTTAATTGCCAAGCCAGAACTTTGACAGTTGGAAGCTGATCACTCAGGGAGCTGGCTCTAGAGTTCTAATGCTCTCTGAGGGTCTCTGACATTACCTTGGGGGTCAGGAGAGATGAACCATGGAAGATAATGCCCAGCAACCAATTTAACCTGTCGATTTTGGAGTATCATATAATAACAGAGCTGAATGGATGTTTAAGGGATTTTAGTCTAACCTTTAAATCAAGGCTTACATCTTTTCCTCAAGTCAATGTCCAGATATATATAGACAAACAGACATGTACACACATATATTAAGTTCCTTGTAGAAGACATTCAACGTCCTTTCATTGTTCCTTCACTTTTTTATTTTTTAATTAATAGTCATTGGATCATAGTTGATTGACAGTGCTGTGTTAGTTTCTATGCACAGCAAAGTGAATCATATAATATTCGTCTTTATCCATCTGACTTCACTCAGAACAATAGTCTCTAGATCCATCCGTGTCACTGCAAATGGCATATTTTGTTCTTTTTATGAGCTAATATTCCATTGTATATTTACACCACATCTTCTTTATCCATCCTTTCATTGATGGACATTTAGATTGCTTCTATGCTCTGGCCACTGTAAATAGTGCTGCAATGACCATTGTGCTACATGTATTTTATTGAACTATTGGTTTTCTTTATTTCCTTTTTTTTGATATATGCCCAGGAGTGGAATTGTCTTCACTACTTTAAAAATTATTTTTAACCAACTTTTTTGAAGTTATAATTTATAGACAGCAATATGCAATCATTTAAATAAAGTTTGATGAGTTTGGATACATACATCAGAGTAACCATCATTACATTCAACCTACAGAATATATCCATCACCCCCAGAAAACTCTTTCATGACTGTATGGAGTCAGTATCTCTCCTGCTGAACCCCGGTGGGAGAGTGATTGACAAAAAACAATCCCTTTTTGTTTTGTCACTATTGTTTGGCTTTGCTTTCTGTAAAGTTTCAGAGAATGAGATCATACAGTGTGGACTCTCTTGCGTCTGTCTTCTTTATATCAGCATAAAGCTTTTGAGATTCCTTTATGTTGTTGCATACAGTAATTGATTCTTTTTATTGCTGAGGAGCATTCTGCTGTATGGCTGTATCACAGTTTATGCATATGCTCTATTGATGGACATTTGGGTAGTTTCCAGTTTGGGTTTTCAGGAACAAATAGCATCTCCACGAAGTTGTTAAGAGATGAACCACCATCTAATTAAACCACCATTGATCAGAAGTAGGGACTGGTCAAGAATCCATCTGCCAAGCAGGAAACTCAAGAGATGCAGGTTTGATCACTGGGTCAGGGAGACCCCCTAGAGTAGGAAATGGCAACGCACTCCACTCTTCTTGCCTGGTAAATCCCATGGACAGAGGAGCCTGGGGGGGCTACAGTCTGTGGGGTCACAAAGAGTCAGACACACGTGAGTACAGCACAGCAGAGCCCAGACAGAAATGAAGCATGCCTGTGCTTTCTCCTGCCCTTCCATTCCATTCTCCTTAGAAAGATGGTTTTCAAAGGCACCAGTCATAAGATTTCCTGATGCCTTGAGGATGAAACAAAAGTACTTTCCCACAGCCTAGGGTTCCCAACATCAGAGGGCTGCAAACTGGGGCCCTTGGGACAAAGTCAGTCTAACATTTATATGTGTCAAGACAGTTTTTTTTGTGAGAACAACTGTACCCATTCATTTCTGTATTGATTGTGGCTGCTTTTTCTGTAAGCAGCAGAATGGAGCCATTGTGACAGAAACCATATAGTGCGAAACGCTGAACTGTTTACCACATGGCTTTTTACTGGAAGAGTTAGCCGGTTCCTGCCCGGCATCATCAGACTCTTGTTTGTGGCTCCCCCAGGTGACTCCCCGCTTTCCTGCCCTGCCATAGCCACGGTGGCATCCATAGGGCTCCTCTCAGCCCCAGGCCAACGTCCTTCCCTTCTCTCCTCAGGGCTCACACTTCATCACCAAGCTCTTACCGCAAATGCCTCCAAGGGACCATCACACTGTTTAACTTTCTTCATAATACTTCTGACTTGAGAAATTCTACATTTATTCCTTTAAGTCATTCATTCATTCATCAAACACTTATGGAGTGTCTACTATGTGCAGTTGGTATAGGCCAGTGGACAAGTCAGAGATGATTCTGGTCATTTTAGAGTTCACATTCTAGTTGGGGAAAACAAAAGACAAACATGGTAACATACACATTCACATGGACGCATTTATGAGAAGGACTATTGAGAGGGTAACAGGCAGGAAGGCCAGGGGTCTCCAAACAGAGGAAAGAGGCTGCAAGTGCCAGACATTTTTATCTCTCTTAAGCGGCAGGAAGAAACAAACCAGCGATATGTTTTTCCTTCTCTATACAAATTTAAAAGGAGGTTTCCCTTAAAATGCTGTGTTGCCATGACACCTGGTCTCACCTAAAGCTAACTACTCTCAAACCTTGAGTTAACCAATACATTTCTTTTTCTTATGGAAATGTTGTCTTAAGCTATGTTAATGTACCCCAGACTCTATCTTCAAGTTGGTTCTGCCAAATGGCCTAACTTACTTACTCAGGTATTGTTCCCTCAATCTATGTAAACAAAACTATTTGTTGGTATTCTGCCCTTCTACAAGATTCAAGTCAATCGTTTTATGGCCAGGGATGAATTATCTGGTGCCATTCTAAATTTTATGACATTCCTTTCTTTTCATTAACAGACTGTGAGTGACTATATAACATACAGCTAAAGACTAGCAGGGGGGTACTCTTTTGCCCCCTTCTGATGCCTATGTCAGAAGCTTTCTCTATCTCCTTTATACTTTAATAAAACTATATTACACAAAAGCTCTGAGTGATCCAGCCTCGTCTCTGGCCCTGGATTGAATTCATCTCCTCCGGAGGCCAAGAATCCCAGCGTCTTATCGTTCAGCAACAACCTTTCACTATGAAGACAACACTGGGTGGGGAGGATTTTAGACCAAGTGTACGGAGCTGAAAGGTGAATGACAAGAAATGTGAAGTCTAGAATATTCCCAAAAGAGGGAATGGCAAGTGCAAAGGCCCTGGGGCAGGGATGAGCTTAGAGGAACAGAAAGAAAGCTACATGCTTGGACCCGATTGAGCAGGGGTGAGGAGTCTCCCTCTCTCACTAGGGTTTCATCTTCATGGAGACCTCACTTATCATGTTCACTGCTATCTCTCCAGCACCTAGAAACAAACTCTTCTGCCTTGGGTCTCAGTTTCCTCAGCCCTGCAACAAGAAACTTAAGCTAGATAACGTGTATGTGTCTCACCAGCTCAAGTCTACATAGAATTGAACTTTCTGAAATCACAGAGCTAAAATCCAGACTTCCCATTTTAGCACCAGCCAAACATCCTCCTCATCATTTTGAAAACCGTTGAAGCGGCAACTCTTAAACATGGATCAGCAAACGCAGAGCTCAGCCAGGGATTCTCAGCATGTTCCCTCAGACGGGCGGTTTGTCAGAAGGTAAATGAGGCAAGTTTGCTGGAGGAGATTCTGGCCCTTCTGCCTCCAGGCCTTCTGGAAATATCAGATACACAGTGAAGCTTTGAAAAATGGCTTCCTCTCCTCAATCAGAAATTTTTAATGCCAGTGACATGTTGTCATACTCTCATATTTTTCTATCTTTAAAATGGTTGGGATTGACACATATACACTACTGTATATGAAATAGATAACTATTAATAATATGAGCCTACTGTATAGTACAGGGAACTCTACTCAATACTCTGTAATGACCTATATGGGAAAAGAATCTAAGAGGGTATATATATATATATGGAAGTGAAAGTGAAAGTGACATTGCTCAGTCGTGTCCGACTCTTTGCGACCCCATGGACTGTAGCCTACCACGCTCCTCCGTCCATGGAATTTTCCAGGCAAGAGTACTGGAGTGGGTTGCCTTTTGCTTCTCCAGGGGATCTTCCCGACCCAGGGATTGAACCCGGGTCTTCTGTGTTGTAGGCAGACGCTTTACTGTCTGAGCTACCAGGGAAGTCCATTATATATATATATATATATATACACATATATAATTACATATACATATACACATATACATACATATATATACACATACATTATATATATATTTATATATATATATATATATATGTATGCTTCCCTCATAGCTCAGTTGGTAAAGAATCTGCCTGCAATGCAGGAGACCCCAGTTTGATTCCTGGGTCGGGAATATCGGCTGGAAAAGGGCTAGGCTACCCACTCCAGTATTCTTGGGCTTCCCTTGTGGCTCAGCTGGTAAAGAATCCGCCTGCAATGCAGGAGACCTGAGTTTGATCCTGGGTTGGGAAGATCCCCTGGAGAAGGGAACGGCTACCTCCTCCAGTATTCTGGCCTGGAGAGTTCCATGGACTGGATAGTCCGTGGGGTCACAGAGTAGGACACGACTGGGAGACTTTCACTTTCACATATATGTATGACCGAGTCACCCGAAACCTATACAACATCGTGAGTCAATTATACTCCTATAAAAAACATAAAGTCACTTTTCCCCTACATTTTAATATGCTCTCTTTTATATGGAGTTTAGTTGCTTTAGTCATGTTAGTCTCTACTGTACAACAAAGCAAATCAGCCACACACACACAAATACCTCTCTTTGGCACCACAGAGCGCTGAGTAGAGTTCCCTGTGCTATAAAAAATATCAGTAAGTAGTCACCGTGAAAAGGAAGGGAGAAATTAATTGGCTGGTAACTTTCCCCCCTGCATTTACATGGTTGCTGTTTCTTCCCTGAGATGATTAAATGGGGAAAATATTCAGTCCATGTGGCGATGTCCACAAAGATAAAAATCCACTGAAGATCTTTGCTCCTTCTTCTCTCTTTTACATGTGCACACACACGCACACACACACCTATAAACACACAACAATGTATTAGATGCATAGTTGTCGGTAATATTCACGAAAATACACATAAGCACAAACATGGATTTATATTCACAGCTTGCAGTGCATGCACAAATACTCATCTGCTTGTGTCTCTACAGGTAGGAATATTCTCCTGCACCTGATGCCCATAACAATAAAAAATCCACTTATGTACCCACACACACAAACACAAAACAGATGAGTGTTTGCAACAGAGAACTCACACGCTCACATGTGCACACATAGCACCAGCATGCAGGGACATGTACAAATGTCTTAGATACAAATTCTCACACACAAATGTAACGACACAGGCACACAAGACACACACACCGACACATATGCACCTGTGTGTGCACACACAGGCATGCACTTAAGTACTCGGGCTTCCCTGGGGGCTCAGCGGTAAAGAATCACCAGCAAGGCAGGAGATGCAGGTTTGATCCCTGGGTCGGAAAGAACCCCTGGAGAAGGAAGTGGCAACCCACTCTCAGTATTCTTGCCTGGAGAATCCCATGGACAGAGGAGCCTGGCAGGCTACAGTCCATGGGGTCGCAAAGAGTCAGACACGACTTAGTGACAAAACAACAGTAACACAAGTAATCAGAAGCATGTGATTACTCCTCCAACTCCGGAAGGCAGATACACAACGGCTGTGTGTGCACGCAGCACCTAGGGGCTTCACACTGTTTTCCTAAATGATCAGGTGGAAAGAAATACAATTGGTAAAGGATTGAGGATGTGTTTCTGCTTCTGCTTTTTGTATTCCGCCCCCCCCCCCCCCATGAAATGGAAAATCAATTGCAGTGAAATCAGGGAAGCAGTAAGAAAATAAGATGCACATTCCTGGGGAAGCATAGATCTGGCGTTCATCTCTGCCAAGACAAGGAGGATGAAGAGGTTAGGCTCTGCAGGGAAGCCGGATCTCTGCCCTGGAAATTCATGAAATCCTCACCAGAGGGAGTCTCCCCGGATATTCCTCATCATCCTTCAAATTAATATTAACAATAGTTTTATGTTTATGACTCCTTTTGACTTTAGGGAGAAAAATGATTTCACATCTATGTTCTCTTTTTATTGTGAAGCTTCAACAAAAGAAGGGAAAGGCAGATGCCATGATGTCACATAAGAGTTCACAAGGACCAGGGGCTTCCCTGGTGGTCCACTGGCTAGGATGCTGGGCTCCCAATGCAGGGGGCCTGGGTTCCATCCCCGGTCAAAGAAGTAGATCCCACATGCCAAAACTAAAAATCCCGCATGCCATAACCAAGACCGAAGATGCCGTGCGCCACATCTAACATCCAGTGCAGCCAAGTAAATAAATATTTTTTTTAAACAGAAAGCAATCACCAAGACCCCAACAATGATCTCACATATTCACAAGGTACCTCACTTTGTGCCAAGTGCTTCTGCTACCTTAATTCATAGGATCTCAGCAACAACCCTGAGGGGCAAATGTATTGATATTATTATTCCCATTTTGCAGTTGAGTACAGTGAGGCTAAGAGAGGTAATAACTTGCTCAAGGTTACAACTGATGAGGCTGCTCTGTGAACCCAGGTTGAATTTGGAAAGATAGATCCAGGAGGTGGTTGAGCCTGGGGTGTTTTAGAATAATGAAGGTTTTTTTGTTTTTTTTTTTTTTAAACAAAAGCTTTATTTTTAAACATACTTTTTAAAGGAGCATAACCAGAGCTCACTTCACAAGGCCAATCTGGCTCTTTTTTGATAGTTGGCCTCTGTCCCCTGGGAACAAATTTCCATGCAAAGCAGAAGTCACAAAAGCCACCAAAGGAACAAAAGATGACCACGTTCAGGTTTTGACTACAGCAGAGGTTCTCAACCTTGGGCAGTATTGATATTGTGAGCCAGATAACTTTTGCTGTGGGGAGTCTGTCCTATGCCCTGTGGATGTTTAGCTACATCCCTGACCTCTACACATTGGATGCCGTCATCATCTGTGAAAACCAAAAATGTCTCTGGGCATTACCAACTGTCCTGTGGGGCACAATATCATTCTTGGGTGAAAACCACTGGACTACATCCTTCCTGAATGCCTACTGTGTGCAGGGCACTGAATGATGTGTTTTAATTCATTTATCTCCCCAGTAATCCTATAAGATATCAATATCCCCATTCTATAGGTGAGGACACTGAATCACACAATGCATATAACTGATCATATCCAATAGCCCTTTCTGTTATCCCTACTTCCAATAAGAACAACTCAGGCACTCACTGTGCCAGGCACTGTATTTACTTTATATAGATTCACCACAACTCTTTGCTGTAGACATAAAAAAATTTCCCATTGTACGGGTGAGAAAACAGAGGTCCAGCTAGCAAAATGTGGGGCTCCGACTTGTGCCATGTGCCTGGTAGTGTTGGCATTCAGCAGGTCTAAAGTACTGAGAGCAGATAGGAAAGATTAGGTTGAATCTCATGAAGACCCCAACCTTTTTAGTTTTTAATTGGCATATAATTGCTTTGGGGGCTTCCCAGGTGGCACTAGTGGTAAAGAACCCACCTGCCAATGCAGAAGACATAAGAGATGCGGATTTGACCCCTGGGTCAGGAAGATCCCCTGGAGGAGGGCATGGCAACCCACTCCAGTATTCTTGCCTGGAGAATCCCATGGACAGAGGAGCCTGGCGGGCTACAGTCCGTGGGGTCACAAAGAGTCAGACATGACTGAAGAAATTTAGCATGCATGCACGCATAATTTCTTTACACTGCTGTGTTAGTTTCTGCTATACAACAAAGTGGATCAGCTATATGTATCCATATATCCCCTCCTTCTTGAACCTCTCTCTCACTCCCCACCCCACCCCTCTAGGTCATCTCGAGCATGGAGCTGAGCTCCCTGTGCTATCCAGCAGATCCCCACTAGCTATCTGTTATACACACAGTAGTGTATGAATATCAACGATGCTCTCTCAATTCATCCCACTCTCTCCTTCCCCCACTGTGTCCACAAGTCTGTTCCCCACGTCTGTGTCTCTATTTCTGCCCTGCCAATAGGCTCATCAATACCATCTTTATAGATTCTATATATATGCCCCAAACACAGTCTTTTATTTGAACACTTCCTGCCTTGTGAGCTAGCATAGTGATTTGGAGTATCAGAGTCACGATTTACAAAAAAACTAAATTGTGCATCTGAATTATAAAGCCAATCCCTTGTGGCATCATTGATGAGCCTCAAGCATCATTCCCCTCTGAATCACCACCAAATTGTACCACTGGGCTTTAGTTACTACCAATTAACTCCCTTGCAACCAAGTATATTTTCCACTGTTATAGGGGCTGTGTAAAATATTCCAGCTGGGATGGTCCAGAGACCTTTGAGTCCAACCTAGATAATGATCTTGTCTTTGTGACAGAAAATATATGAGTCAGGACTGTTAAAGATGAAAAATAGCATCCTATTAAAATCTAGCATCCTGTGAAGTCCTCTAAAATGGTGTAAGACCACAACTTAGAGGCTTCTAGGCAAACTCCCTTACTCTATTCTGAAGGACAATAAATAGTAAAAAAGCAACTTACATTCACTACCCTTTCCTCTTGGTACTAAAACTGTTATTTTTGACTGGGTATCACTCCCCTCTTACACACACAGCCCCACCTTCACTCCAGCGATGTGTCTTGATTGGCTTAAAACAGTCCACACCCTCCAGGAAGCCACTCTGATTGGTTCAGTGTATCTGATACATTTTGAGCCAATGAGATCACAGATATACTTGTTGGAAGAGAAACCATTTCTCCTCTATGTGAGATGGCTGCGAGGAAAGGCTTACTTAATTCCTGTTGCTAAGTGATGAGGAAGAATTGGGTTCGTACAAGCTCCTGGCAGCCACTTTGCATCATAAGGAGAGTCATTCTTATGATGAAGCAGAAAAGGGCAATTTGGAGAGAAGAGATGGAAAATACCTGTGTAAGATGCATCAATGAAAGCCTGCTTGAAGCCAGATCTTCCTCTGGGATGCTCATCAATCCCAGTCAATAAGTCCCTTTTGCTGTTCAAGGCGACTTGAGTTGGATTTTCCATTAACCTCAAGCATCAGATTTCTGATATACAATTAGTATTAGTTAAAAATAGAGCTTATACTTAGGTATTTGGAGCACCCTGAAGGAACACAGGAAGAGAATGACATTTGACACTGAAAATCATGCCCATGTCAGAAAATTGACACCCACTCTTGTGTTATTCCTCAAACAATCCTGAACAGTTAGATATACTCTTGTTGTTTTACAGATAAGGAAACAGGCTTGGGAAGGTCAAGAGGTGGCCTAAGGACTCACATCTGGTAAGTGGTAGATGCAGGATTTGAATCCCAGTTTGATCAATTTCTTGAAAAGCTTATCATTTTTATTAAATCACTTTGCCCCACTGAGATTTCACATAGACTGACCTCCTCACTGACAAGGAATTCATACAACTAAGAAGTTGGAGCTCAGACTCTAAGACCCCTCATTTCAAAACACTGTGTCCCTATGTATGGATACCAAAGGGGGCGGGGGAGTGGAATGAATCAGAAGGTTGGGCTTGGCATATATACACTACTATGTATAAAACAGATAACTATTGAGAACCTATTGTAGAGCACAGGGAACTCTACTCATTACTCTGTGGTGACCTAAAGGGGAAGGAAATCCAAGGAAGAGAGAGTATATGTATATGTGTGGTGGATCCACTTTTCTGTACAGCAGAAAATAATGCAACATTGTAAACCAGCTATAACCAATTAAAAATAAAGTTAGCCAGCAACCTCAATGAAATGAAATAAATGTAACTTTCTATTGCCCTAAAAATCTCTAAATAAACAAATTTTTAAAAAAATGACACTGTGTCCCTCCAACTTCTGGAAGCTTGCTTTTGGGGACTTCTATAGCTCATAGCACAACTATTTCAAACAAACTCTTTGAATGTGATTGACAAATTGTGAATGCACTCATTAAAGAGCTTGTACCCTTGATTTTATCATGGCTCCATGATGTGATATCCGGGGACACTGCTTACTATGAGCAGATACTTCCAATTCCAGCTGCATCTTCCCCCAGACCTCCCACCTCTGAATCCCTGGCTCCTAGAGACATGTTAGTCTGGAGCATGAAGTGACAGGTACTCGCCAGATGCTTCTATCAAAATTAATGCTATCCCTTTCATTTCATTCCATAGCTAGACTAATGAATACATGAATGGGTTACATGAGTATGCAAATAATCCACAGTTCATGGGCTCCTTTAGGCATCTTATGTATAGAGACTTCCCTGGAGGTTCAGTGGTTAAGAATCCACCTTCCAAAGCAGGGCACGTGGGTGTGACCCTTGGTTGGGAAACTAAGATCCCATGTACTGAAGAGCAACTAAGCCCACAGGCTCTGGAGTCCAGTGCTACAACTGAAGAGAGGCCCTCGAGCTGCGATAGAGGATCCCACGTGCTGCAATCGAGATCCTGCCTGCCGCAGCTAAGACTTGATGCAGCCATAAATAAATATTTTAAAAAGAGCAACCTATATACAATAAATTCATGGAAAAACAAACAGTCATAAAGCTTCTTTGACACTGGAGCTTTCGAGTTTGTTTTCTTAATAACCCAGTGTTGATGAAAAAGAAGGTGAGAATTACCAAGGTTAAGCCACCCTTGCCAGGGAAGGAGAGATTGCAAGTTTCTGGGGTCCAAAAATTGCTTCCAATTCCTCAAAGTCAAGGCTACTGTTACTAGGATGCTTCCAAAACTTCAATTCAAAAAAAAATTAGATTTTTATTATTCAATATTAACTTTGACAGTCAAAGAAGGAAAATGGATTATGTTAAAGCAAGTTAGGGTTTCCTGGTGGCTCAGTGGTAAAGAATCTGACTGCCAATGCAGGAGAATGGGTTCAGTCCCTTGGTCGGGAAGATCCACTGGACAAGGTAATGGCAACCCACTCTAGGATTCTTGCCTGGGGAATCCCATGGACAGAGGAATTTGACAGGCTATAGTCCATGGGGTCGCAAGAGTCAGGCAGGCCTTAGTGATTGAACAACAACAAAGCCTTTAAAAGACCATGCAGAGACTGTACCAACCCTACACATGAAGTCTTAAATTCACTCACTCACTCATTCATTTGGTGTTTACTGAGTACTTACTGTATTCCAAGAATACCACCCAGCACAGAGACAAACTGTTAGCCTTGAAGCCATGTAGTAATTTAAGCATACATGATACTTTCTATGACATCAATAGAACTTTCATGAACCAGGGAGGCTGTGATCTGTGGTTAAGAAAATGGGCCCTGAGGTCAGGTGACACTTGTTCAAGAAGTGATTTGACCACTTATGACATGTCATCAGACAGTTACTGAGTTCTCTGAACCTTGGTTTCCACATCTACTGAACAGGGTAATAAAAATCTCATAGGGTTGCTGTGAGGATTAAATTAACAAACAATTCTATATGGTGTTAGCATAGCTCTTGGTCATAATAAAATTAAATGCCTCTAGAATATTCTACCCATCCAAAATTTGTGTCATCAACCCTAGAGCCTAATCTGAGCTTTGTTGCTTGCTCAGTCAGTCGTGTCCGACTCTTTGCAACTCACGGACTGCAGCATGCCAGGCTCCCCTGGCCTTTACCATCTCCTGGAGCTGGCTCAAACTCATTGAATAGCTCATTCAAACCTGTCCATTGAATCGATGCCATCCAGCCATCTCATCCTCTGTCATCCCCTTCTCCTCCTGTCTTCAATCTCTCCCAATTCTAATCTGGGCTTAGAGAACATTAGTCCTGTCACTCAGATGGAGCCCTCTTTAACGGTGAACAAAGATGGTGTTACCATACTCAAAATCCATCTAAAAATTGCTAGGGGGAAATAAGTTTTTTTCCTCCTAAACCCAAGAAAGTCTGGTAGCTCCTTCAAATGATGGGTGGTTGGAGTGGGAAAGGCACATGTGAACTGTGTGGGGAAAAAAAAAAAAAACATTTTAGAATGTACAAGAAATTCAACTGCTTAAAAATGAGCAAGAGAGAGAATTCATCAATTCTTACAACAAGCGTCTCAGGCAAACCAGGAGGTCTGTGATTGAGATGCTTGGGGAGGTAGTGAGTTTCCCCTCCCAGAGAAGTTCATTTGTTGTGATGTAGTACAAAAGGAGTGCTGGGCTAATCTATGTTCTCTTCCCAGAGACCCTGGTCCCCTACGCTACTTAGCGGGAGGGAAGGTGCAGGGTGTTTTGTATTTAGGGGTAAAATAACTCTCCACCATCACTTCATGGCAAACAGACAGGGAAACAATGGAAATAGTGACAAATTTATTTTCTTGGGCTCCAAAATCACTGCAGATGGTGACTGAAGCCATGAAATTAAAAGATGCTGGCTCCTTGGAAGAAAAGCTATGACAAACCCAGATAGCATACTTTGCTGACAAAGGTCTGTCGAGTCAAAGCTATGGTTTTCCCAGTAGTCATGTACAGATATGAGAGTTGGACCATAAAGAAGGCTGAGCACTGAAGAATTGATGTTTTCAAATTGTGATATTGAAGAAGACTCTTGAGAATTCTTTGGACAGCAAGGAGATCAGAGCAGTCAATCCTAAAGGAAATCAACCCTGCATATTCATTGGAAGGACTGATGCTGAAGCTCCAATCTTTGTCCACCTGATGTAAAGAGCCTACTCATTGGAAAAGACACTGATGCTGGGAAAGGTTGAAGGCAGGAGGAGAAGGGGGCAACAGAGGACAAGATGGTTGGATGGCATCACCGACTCAATGGACACGAGTTTGAGCAAACTTCAGGAGATGGAGGACAGGAAAACCTGGCATGCTGCAGTCTATGGGGTTGCAAAGAGCCGGGCACAACTAAGCGACTGAACAACTCTCAACTCTCAGCCCACAGTGAAGTTCAGCCTGGGGAAGGACTCTGGAATCAAGCACACGCAGGCTTGATTCCACCCTGCCGCACAGATGCTGGGTGCTCAGCGGCAGACAGTTTCCTAGTCCTGGTTCTCAGGTTCCCCATTTGTGACAAAGAGGAAGGATGGCTGACTTCCTGAGACTGTGTGGAGATGTAGATGAGCTCAGCAAAGCTCTGAACACAGAGCCTAAGGAGATGAGGCTGGCCTGGTTTCCACTCTCAGATTTCCCTAAACTCCTCCTTCAGGACTCGCGTACTCTCACATCACTTACCAAGCATGCTCAATCAGACTGATACTACATACACTGAACATGAATTCATTTAATTTAATGAGCTGTGATCCAGGTATTTTTATTATCTCCTGGTTTACAGATGACGCAAGTGAGCTATGGGGTAGAGATGAAGTCACACGAGGTCACACAACCAGAGTTCAGGTGGGGACACAGTCCAGCTCCAGTTCATGCTCTGAATCAGGGCATCATTTCTTTCTGCTTCTCACTTCATTGATTAACAAGTGTCTTGGCTCTCTGCTCTATCCCCAGCCCCTAGAACAATGACTAGCACATAGTAGGTGTTCATAAATATTGAATGAAGGAATAAAGGAATGCACCTCAACAAATGTCAGTTCCCTTTTCCTTCCTCCCATCTATTGGTCTTAAAGAGCTAATAAAGTGTTAGTCATTCAGTCGTTTGTGACTCTTTGACTCTATGGACTGTAGCCCGCCAGGCTTCTCTGTTCATGGGAATCTCCAGGCAGGAAGAGAGTGGGTAGCCATTCCGTTCTCCAGGGGATCTTCCCGACCCAGGGATTAAACGCAGATCTCCTGCCTTGCAGGCAGATTCTTTGCCATCTAAGCCACCAGGGAAGCCCAAGTTAATAAAAGTTGAATTCAAATCTCTTGCCTTCTTCTTGAATCTTTCATTGTGCCCCAAATTTGCCCCCAAAGTATGGGTTATCATTGTGGTTTAGTGCCTAAGTGGTGCTGGACTCTTTTGCAACCCTAAGGAATGTAGCCCCTCAGGCTCCTCTGTACAGGTTATCACAGGGCAGCTATAAAGAAGAATTCAGTTAATTAGATCAAAACCACACTTTCTCTATTGCAATGAAATGCATTTGTCTGAAAAAACTGGAACTTCAATGGGCCTAGTGCTCCTCTGAGGCCACTAAGAAGAGACAGAGCCTGGTGCTGTAGGATGGCTGAGTCCTGGGGTTAAATGATGATTAGAAGATACCCGGGGCAAGGCAGCCTCATAACAAGAGTAATTTGGGAGTGAGGAGAGGGCGGTTATTAACGTGTCCAGAAAGCGACTCCAGGTCCTGTTTCCCTGATGAGAGCAGAATCGCAGGTTATTTATAGCCGCTTCTCAAGAGGAGCCATGGCACAGGGCGTCGGAGGAGAGAACCATGCCAAGGTGAGCTAATGAAACTTTGAGGATAATTTACTGTTCAAGTTCAAGGACTTTTGCAACAAGAGCCGGCTTCTCAGACTCCCGGCAACCTTTGCTCAGTTAGGGGGCTAATGCAGATTGTGCGGGTGTGTCATTCAAGATTCACTGTCCGCCCTCACCCAGGTCACTGGAACTGCCTCCAGGCTGGCCTGCTGTCCTCTGCTTTGACCTGCTTTAGCCTGTTCTCAATGCCGCAGCCAGACAGACCCCATTAAAATGAACTCTGACTGAGTCTTCCCTGGGGGTCCAGTGGTTAAGAATCCGCCTTCCAATGCAAGGGACAGAGGTTCGATCCCTGGTCAGGGAACTAAGATTCCACATATCTCAGGGCAACTAAACCCTAGCGACGCAGCAAGAGATGCCCGAGTGCTGCAACAAAGACCCAGTGCAGTCAAAAAAAAAACACAAAAAACAAACAAAAAAACATGAATTCAGATCACATCCTTTCTCTGTCAAAACTCACCAATGCTATCCCATGTGGTTCAGAAGGCAGTCAGGGTCCTTGTCATAGCCCCAAAGACCTCCGTGGTGTGGCCTCTGCTACCTTCTCATTGTCATCTCCTTCCACTGTCTTGGGTCTCAATCCTCTCCAGCCACACCAGCCACCAGACTACCCCTCCAACACGTGAAGCACATTTCCACTGCAGAGTTCTCACTCTCGCCATTCTTTCTGCTTGAAAAACACTTTCTTGGCATCCTCTAATGATATGGACTCCTTTTTCATGCTTCCACCCTTTGCTTTCCTCCATGGCTGTTACTGCAAATTCACATGGTATCCAGTTGCTCCTTATTATTGCAGGCAGTGATGGTTCATGAAGTTAATGTGAACCGTGAATAAGCAAACACCGAGCCATTTGCTCCTGGAGATAACATAAAATTCAGTTTCCTGCAAGACTCTGGTCATCCCATTTTTGTCAACCCATCAGTTTATGACCTTGTTCTTTGTGTTTTTGTTTAAAGGCACCTTATTTAATATACATGGTTTCATTAATATTGAACTCACAACCAACACACACTATAATTCAGGCCTGAACGAAGCATATATTTTCTCTTTAAGGCTCATACAGCTTTCTTGCACTTAGGAAGACTAGACAGCACTTCAGAACTATATATCTGGGCTATTTAAAATCACTCACAAAAAGACAGAAATTTAAAACTTGGCACTAAAAGGTTTGTGCCACAAGGAGTTTGTTTACAACAAGAGAGCTGTTGAGAGAAGGCATCACCTTGTTTGACCTCAGTTGGGAACTGCATATTAAGTGGCTCAATTTTTTTCACCACTCCCCACTTGTCACCCAATGACCATGAAAGTGCCTTAAGTATTGGTTTGGGGGTTACAAAGACATTTTGGCAAGTAGGCAAATTCACAAATACTTATTCCATGAATAATGAGGGTCTACTCTCTATCTTGGGCTTCCCAGGTGGCTTAGTAGTAAAGAATCCGCCTGCCAAGCAGGAGATGTGGGTTTGATCCCTGGGTTGGGAAGATGCCCTGGAGGAGGAAATGGCAACTCACTCCAGTATTCTTGCCTCAGAAATCCTATGGACAGAGGAGCCTGGCGGGCTACAGTCCCTGGGGTTGCAAAGAGTGGGACACAACTTAGTGACCAAACAACAACTGTTTCTCACTTAGGTGTTTCTCTGTTCTCTGCTTCTCCCACCAGGATGTAAACTCTAAGAGATCAGGTGCTTTGTCTGTTGTGTTCACTGCTGTGTCTCCAGCACCTAAAACATAATAGACTCTTAACAAATACTGGCTGGGTAAATAAGCCTGAAGCTCTATTTTGAGCAGACACAACATCAAATGTATTTAGAAAGTGGCATGTTAATGCTGGAGACGATTTTCGAGAGTCATCAACCAATGCACTCACATTATAGATGAGAAGCTCAAGTGCAGGGAAGGATGGTGATCAGCACAAGATCACAAAGCAAATTGGGGGGAAAGAAAGCATGTATTTCTCTTTTTAATTTATTTTTAATTGGAGGACAGTTGCTTTACAATGTCGTGTTGCTTTCTGCTATACACTGACATGAATCAGCCACAGGTATACATATGTCCTCTCCCTTGTGAATGTCCCTCCCAACCCCTACCCCATCCCACCCCTCTAGGTTATCACAGAGCACTGGGTATGAGCTCCCTGCATCATACAGCAAATTCCCACGGGCTGTCTGCTTTATGTATGATAACGCATATGTTTCAATTAAAGCATGTATTTCTTCGGCCATGGTTCAGGGTGCCTTCAGGTTCACTGGACTGCCAGCGCCTTGCAGATGGGATCTTTGCTCTTATTGGGATGTCACAGAGCATATGGCCCAGTGCTTGCAACAGAGCAGTGTTCAATAAACACTGACAGGGTGGACTGCAGAAAAGGTGGAGGGTATTCCCAGAGGCTCCAAACACAGTCTATACCTTCAGCTAAAGTCAGTCACACTAATTGGGATGACTGACTTGGTCTTAAGCAACAGCCCTCACTGGAATAAGTTCACAGGGAAGAAAGAGGCTCTGAGTACCAGTTAAGACCTAAGTACTGGACTTTGTGTTGCAATTAATGAAAAACTAAACTAATGTTGGCTTTAAAATGTGCAAGACAGAGAATTTACTGACTTGCACAGCAGAAAAGTCCAGAGTTAGGGTAGATTTCCAATATAGATTGCTCCAGAGATTAAAAATATCATTAGGTTTTTAGTTTTACAACTCGGTTTCTCTGCAGTTCTCTTAGTTGTGTCCTCAGGATGGCTTCTCTCACTGTAGAAAAATATCTTCAGGAGTCTAAGACTTAGCATCTACACAAGGCAGAATTTTGGGGAAAAAAAAAAAAAAAAGAGCTTCTGTGGTCCAGCATTTCCAGCCAAAGATCTGATTGGACTGGCTCAGGTCACATGGCTATCCCTGAACCAACCACTGGAGCCAAAGGGATGGACACTGCTGACTAGTTGGGCCTGATCAGGTTATTGTCAGCCCAGAGTTTCCAGTAGTCATGTACAGATGTGAGAGTTGGACCATAAAGAAGGTTGAGTGCTAAAGAATGGATGCCTTTGAATTGTGGTGCTAGAGAAGACTCTTTAAGAGTCCCTTGGACAGAAGGAGATAAAACCAGTAAATGCTAAAGGAAATCAACTCTAAATATTCATTGGAAAGACTGATGCTGAAACGGAAGCTCCAATACTTTGGCCACCTGATTCAATGAGCCAACTCATTGGAAAAGATCCTGATGCTCCGAAAAATTGAGGGCAGGAAAAGAAGGGGGTGACAGATGACGTGATGATTGAATGGCATCACCAACTCAATGGATATGAGTTTGAGCAAACTCTGGAAGATAGTGAAGGACAAAAGAGCCTGATGGCTGTGGTTCATGGGGTCGCAAGGAGTTGGACATGACTTGGCAACTGAACAACAACAACACAGTTTCCAGCCAAAGATCTGAGATTCACTCTGATTGGATTGGCTTAGGTCACAAGTTCACCTGTGAACCAACAACCAGAGCCAATGGGATGAATAGTGCTTATTGGCTGGGCCAGGTCACATGATCCAGAGGTTAACGTCAGCTTTCCCAGTACCTGAAGAATCTACCAAAATTTAAGACTAGTAGAATGAGGGGAATGAATACCAGAAAGCAACAGCTTTCTACTACACACTGACACACAAAGAACAACAAAGGCCCTCAAGGTGAAAACAGAGATTTTAGAAATTGCTATTTTTAAAAAATGCATATTGATCCACAAATATTATTTTTCCAGGTGCCATGCTAGGTCCTGGTTATATGCAGGTGAAAGATTCCCAGTTTCCATCTGCAAAGGAGTTCACAATCTAGAGCTGAAGTGAAGAAATGCATCAGTAATTACAATACAGTGTCATCTGTTCAATAGGGTAAATACAAAAGGGTAAATTTAGGACATACTGGAATCAAACAGGTGAAGCATCACATGTGGACTTAAAAAGAACTGGAAGGAAAAGATCATGAATGAGCCAGGTGTTCAAAGAGGGCTGAATTTCACAGTAAGAATCAGGATGGGAAAACTATTCCAGTGAGATGCGACAACGTGTGCAGAGACATAGCGCTGAGAGGACACGAAGGGCCCAGAGAATTTCTGGTGATTCTCAAGGGCTGGAGCACAAGCTTTACACGCAAAGGAGAGAGGAAGCCAGAGAAATTTCAGGGTGATCTCAGTCCTTGAATAACAAATTCCATCCATGTTATTTATTTTTCGAACATCTTGTTGAATATGGCATGTGCGCCAGGATTTCAAATTTGCAACGTCAAGTGAAGTCTTTGGCAGCTATTAGTCCCAGAATATTAGAAGACCATGAGTCATCCAAATGAATGTCTTTGAGAGAACCAGCAGCCTCCTCCCACCAGTGACTGCCTTCCTTACATAAGTTGAGGGAGGAGGATTCAACCTCACGTTCCTTGTGACACACCAGGTCTAATGGGAATCTCTAGTCCCAAGACTTCACTCTCAAACTGATGTCGAACAGCTGCTCTGCTGCTACGGATTCTAAGTGAGAAGCAAACTGTGGACAGGAACCTCTCCTCCTTTCCATTCCCTCTCAGGTTTGCAGCAAAATTGTAATCTGATGCTTTTGCCTGGGTTTTGTGTTGAAGCACGCTGATTCTTCAGCACTCCATTCAAATTCAGAATTTAACAATACAGGGGTAGCCAGGCATGGGAAGCTGGGATTGGGAGAAAGGACTGGCTTGGTGAGTCTGACTGTCATGGTCAAGTGGTCCTAAATGCCAGGCAATGGGCGAAGGGAATCACCTAATGCAAGCCCTGGTGTATAGAAGACATTAAATAAATGTTAAATAATTTATAGGGTTGTGACAGCAGAAAAGAAGTGCCACATATACTCTGTTTTGGTTGCAATTCAAATTCGCTTAGGAAAAGAAAAGATACCAACAGCAACAAAGCAAAAGATAACTCTATTGGCTTGTGTACCTGGAAAGTTGAAGAGGAGACTAGTTGCAATCCAGAGTGGATCCAGGGACATCACTGAAGTCATAACAACTCCATGTCTCTCCCCTTCTTGGATTGTTTCTCTGTAGGTGGTGGCTGCAGCCTTACCTTCCACAGGTAGCCTTTTTCCACATGGAGGGAGAGATGGTTGACCCAGTCACCAACCTTTCCTTCAGTTTTGTGACATGCATCACAAACTCATTTTCTTCCAGCACAGAAGGAAGAATCACAGGGGATAGTCTCTGATCAACCTGTTTGAGTGGGATGACACCTCCCAGAACAGGCATTATGAGCTGGAAGAAGGCAGGTCCAAGATGGGCCACCCTAATGGTAGAGCTGCTTGATTCTGCAAACACAAAAAGAGATAAGCATGGACTAAAAAGTTATTCATTGTTTATCTGAATAAACAATGGGTGTCTTATGTTTGATCCAGCAACACTGTGGTTGCCAGAGGTAGGAGGAGAATTCTGTGATTGAAAACTCCCCAGAGTCCCTAGCTAGAGGGGAGAAAGGAGAAATCAACAGACTGTTGGATGGGCAAAAACAAAACTGCCCTCTGCAGCTCAGTTTCTCCTGAATAGACTCATAGACACACATAAAAATTCAAAACTTGATAGGAAAACCAAAGATTAAAAAGACCATAAACCAATGTTTCTTAAAATGTGCTCCCCAGGACATAAAATGAGTGGGATGTTAATAGTTCTTCCACATAAAAGGAGTTTTGTGGCCAAATAGGTTTAGAAAAGACAGGATAAACCCAGTTAATCTTGTTTCTCTGCTCTAGGACTCTCCTTGCAGAAATATGTCAATTTCCGTTGCAGATTTCCCAAAGGGAAAGGTAGTCTACAGTTTTCTTCCAACATGTTAGGCTAGGAAAAGCTTTTAGCAGCCTCTGGGGCTGCATTCTATGGGAATCTCAAAGTCCAAAGGGCATTTGGCTAGCTATATGGTCAATGGGATAGATCCCACAATCCGGTTCTCTGGATTACAAGAGTATCCCCAAAGAACAAAATTAGAGAAAATACTGATCCTCTTCACGATTTCTGACTAAAACTAGGATGCAGGGAAGGCAAATCCACCAAAATAAACGTGTCTATGCTTCCAATGCATGGAGACTGTGTCCTGAGCCACAGGCCAAGTTCTGATATTTTTCAGCTTTTCTCCTTTCTACTCCTTGCTCTATGCACATGTTCATGAGAACTAACTCCCAGCATGCAATGCAACAGGAAGTGTAGAGACAGGCGTGCAGAGTTCTAATTTCTGCAGGGATTAGATGCTGTATTATACCTGGTCCACCGTGCTTATCACAAGTTGATAGAAATTGGGAATCACTACTATTCAGCATAGTGTTGGAAGTTTTGGCCACAGCAATCAGAGCAGAAAAAGAAGTAAAAGGAATCCAGATAGGAAAAGAAGAAGTGAAACTCTGACTGTTTGCAGATGACATGATCCTCTACATAGAAAACCCTAAAGACTCTACCAGAAAATTACTAGAGCTAATCAATGAATATAGTAAAGTTGCAGGATATAAAATTAACACACAGAAATCCCTTGCATTCCTATATACTAACAATGAAAAAACAGAAAGAGAAATTAAGGAAACAATACCATTCACCATTGCAGCAAAAAGAATAAAATACTTAGGAGTATATTTACCTAAAGAAACAAAAGACCTATACATAGAAAACTATAAAACACTGATGAAAGAAATCAAAGAGGACACAAACAGATGGAGAAACATACCGTGTTCATGGATTGGAAGAATCAATATTGTCAAAATGGCTATTCTACCCAAAGCAATCTATAGATTCAATGCACTCCCTATCAATCTACCAACGGCATTTTTCACAGAACTAGAACAAATAATTTCACAATTTGTATGGAAATACAAAAAACCTCGAATAACCAAAGTAATCTTGAGAAAGAAGAATGGAACTGGAGGAATCAACCTGCCTGACTTCAGACTCTACTACAAAGCTACAGTCATCAAGACAGTGTGGTACTGGCACAAAGACAGAAATATAGACCAATGGAACAGAATAGAAAGCCCAGAGATAAATCCACGAACCTATGGACACCTTATCTTTGACAAAGGAGGCAAGGATATACAATGGAAAAAAGACAACCTCTTTAACAAGTGGTGCTGGGAAAACTGGTCAACCACTTGTAAAAGAATGAAACTAGAACACTTTCTAACACCATACACAAAAATAAACTCAAAATGGATTAAAGATATAAACGTTAGACCAGAAACTATAAAACTCCTAGAGGAGAACATAGGCAAAACACTCTCCGACATAAACCACAGCAAGATCCTCTATGACCCACCTCCCAGAATATTGGAAATAAAAGCAAAAATAAACAAATGGGACCTAATGAAACTTAAAAGCTTTTGCACTACAAAGGAAACTATAAGTAAGGTGAAAAGACAGCCCTCAGATCGGGAGAAAATAATAGCAAATGAAGAAACAGACAAAGGATTAATCTCAAAAATATACAAGCAACTCCTGCAGCTCAATTCCAGAAAAATAAATGACCCAATCAAAAAATGGGCCAAAGAACTAAACAGACATTTCTCCAGAGAAGACATACAGATGGGTAACAAACACATGAAAAGATGCTCAACATCACTCATTATTAGAGAAATGCAAATCAAAACCACAATGAGGTACCATTACACGCCAGTCAGGATGGCTGCTATCCAAAAGTCTACAAGCAATAAATGCTGGAGAGGGTGTGGAGAAAAGGGAACCCTCTTACACTGTTAGTGGGAATGCAAACTAGTACAGCCGCTATGGAAAAGAGTGTGGAGATTTCTTAAAAAACTGGAAATAGAACTGCCATATGACCCAGCAATACCACTCTTGGGCATACACACTGAGGAAACCAGATCTGAAAGAGACACGTGCTCCCCAATGTTCATCGCAGCACTGTTTATAATAGCCAAGACATGGAAGCAACCTAGATGCCCATCAGCAGATGAATGGATAAGGAAGCTGTGGTACATATACACCATGGAATATTACTCAGCCATTAAAAAGAATTCATTTGATCAGTTCTAATGAGGTGGATGAAACTGGAGCCCATTATACAGAGTGAAGTAAGCCAGAAAGATAAAGACCAATACAGTATACTAACGCATATATATGGAATTTAGAAAGATGGTAATGATAACCCTATATGCAAAACAGAAAAAGAGACACAGATGTACAGAACAGACTTTTGGACTCTGTGGGAGAAGGCGAAGGTGGGATGTTTTGAGAGAATAGCATGTATATTATCTATGGTGAAACAGGCCACCGGCCCAGGTGGGATGCATGAGACAGGTGCTCGGGCCAGGTGCACTGGGAGGACCCAGGGGAATCGGGTGGGGGGGAGGTGGGAGGGGGGATCGGGATGGGGAATACATGTAACTCCATGGCTGATTCATGTCAATGTATGACAAAACCCACTGCAATGTTGCGAAGTAATTAGCCTCCAACTAATAAAAATAATTGAAAAAAAAAAAAGAAATTGGGAATCAAAGAAAACTTTAAAGGAGAAATAAAGAGAAAGGACTTGTGGACACAGTGGAGGAAGGAGAGAGTGGGACAAATTGAGAGAGTAGGACTGACATGTATACACTACCACGTGTAAAACAGATACTAGTGGGAAGCTGTTGTATAGGGCAGGGAGCCCTGCATGGTGCTCTGTGATAAACTAGAGGGGTGGAAAGGGAGCTTCCAGAGGGACGGGATATATGTATACATTCCCAGGTGGTGCTAGTGGAAAAGAACCTCCCTGCCAATGCAGGAGACATAAGACACTTGGGTTCGATCCCTGGGTTGGGAAGATCCCCTGGAGCAGGACATGGCAACCCACTCCAGTAGAACCCCATGGACAGAGGGGCCTGGAGGGCTACAGTCTATAGGGTCACAAAGAGTGGGACATGCCTGAAGTGAATGAACATGCATGCACACAGAGTGCTACATGTTGGTGTTATATGGCAGAAACCAACACAACATTGTAAGGCAATTATCCTCCAATTAAAAATAAATCTAAGGGCTTCCCTAGTGGCTCAGTGGTAAAGAATCCGCCTGCAGGAGACACGGGCTCAATCCCTGATCAAGATCCCACAGGCTGCAGAGCAACGAAGCCCGTGAGCCACAACTACTGAAGCCCTGGTGCCCTAGAGCCTGTACTCTGCAACAAGAGAAGTCATCACAAGGAGAGGCCCTCCCAGCACAACTAGAGAGTAGTCCCCATTTGCTGCAACTAGAGAAAAGCTGGCATAGCAACAAAGATCCAGCACAGCCAAAAATAAATACATCAATAAAAATTACATACACACATTTTAACAAGATTAAAAAATAAATTAAAAGAAAAAAGAATAGAATCACATCAGGCCCACTCCAGACAGTCTGCTGTTCCCTCATCATCCATTTTCTCAGTCACTTCCCCATAACAGTCCTATATCTTATTTATAAAGGGGGTTCTATGCCCTAATAAGCTGAGGTTGTCTCATGGCCACTCTCCACATGCAGAAAGTAAGCTTGGAGACAATGGCTTGATTGAGCTAATTTTCCTCCATGAAAAAGCTTTTGGAAGAAGAGATTTTCATCCCCTGTACAAAAACTGTTGCTCTCTTTTACCTCTCTCAGCCATGCAGTGCTCCACATCCCCAAGAAACTCCGCTTCTTATTTTAACATCTGTCAACCTCTGCTCCCTCCACCAAATTTCTTCTAATGAACAGCAGCCAAGAAGCGCCATTCCCTTTGTGTGCCCCGCTGATCCTCGCATTATGTTTGATTTCAACATCTCATTGAAAATTGGATATTGGTAGTTGCCCTGCTACGATAATGAACCTTTCATGTCTCAATTTGAAAAGGCTTTGAAGACACCTGTTTTCATTAGTAATTATAGATAATTGCTATGGTGGAGGGATTTATATATACATATATGTATATATATATCTCACACAGTAAAGGTCTTTGAGAAATGGAACAATTAATTTTCTGATACCTTACTAAGAGCAATTTATGATGTTAGCCTTCACTTTGGGAAGCATTTCTAGGTAATTGGGCTTGACTGCTTGTGAAGAACAAAAGTAAATTATATTTTAGTCAGCCTTCTGACCATCCTAGCCATGGATAGCTGTTTTTTTTTTTTTTTTTTTTAATGTTTTATAGTTTTATACAAAGTTTACTCATTCATGCATTCTAGGAACATTTGTTGAATGAGTCCTATGGGCCAGGCACCCTGCTAAATGCTGGAGATGCAAGGACTCGGTTTATTTATTCACTCTTTCATTCAACATGCTTACTGCATGCAAGGCACTGGTTATTAAACAATGAGTTACATATTTGAAGCCCTACTTTGACAGTATGAATCCATTCTCCTAAAGAAATGTTCCTGTCTTTTAGCCCACAGTTCCATATCCAAGACATTTTATTAAAGAAATTATTTTTAAGTTAGGAGCCATCTAGTTCCCTGGTGGCTCAGACGGTAAAGCATCTGCCTATAATGCGGGAGACCCCGGTTGAATCCCTGGGTCCGTAAGATCTCCTGGAGAAGGAAATGGCAACTCACTCCAGTATTCTTGCCTGAAAAATCCCATGGATGGAGAAGCCTGGTAGGCTATAGTCCATGGGATTGCAAAGAGTGGACATGACTGAGCAACTTCACTTTCACTTAGGAGCAATCTAAATATTTATCAAGAGTTGAAGAATGGTTAAATGAATCATGATAGTAACAATCATTAAGAAATGTCTTATAGAAAAAGATACAATATGGGGAAGTGATATTTTAAAACAAGGGAGTATGTGCTGTTGAACACTCCAGACTTGTAAAATAAGATAGACTAGAAGAGGGACATCCCTGGTGCCCCAGTGGTTAAGACCTCATGCTTCCACTGCAGGGGTGAGGGTTTGGTCCCTGGTCTGGGAATTAAGATCCTGCAATGCTGATCAGCACGGCCAAGAAACAAACTAACAAAAAATATAGAGAGATGCAATAAAACTATTTTAAAAAGAATAGAAGAGCATAAGTAAAAAATGTGAACTATCCTAGGTCTAGCCATCCAAATATTGGGTATTTATCCAAAAGAATTGAAATCAGGTTCTTGAAGAGATCTTAACATTCCCATGATTATCGTAGCACTAGTCACAGCAGTCAAGATGCGGAAACATCCTAAATGCCCACCAGCAGATGAATCAATAGAGAAAATGTGTTGTACACACACAATGGAATACTATGCAGACCTAAAAAGGAGACCCTGCAATATGCTACAAGATGGATGAAACTTGAGGACATCTGCAAGTGAAATAAGTCACAGATGGACAAATACTGCATGATTCTCCTTATTGAGGTATCTAATGTAGTCAAATTCAGAGAATCAAAAAGAATAATGGCTGCCAGGAGCCAGAGGGAGGGCAGAGGGAGGGAGTTACAAATCAGTGGGCATAAAGCTTCAGTTAGCAAGGTAAATAAGGGGCCTGTTGTACAACAATGTACCTACGGTTGCCTTAAGAGATATAAATCTGAGTCCAAAGGTGATAATAAGCTCCCTCATGATAATAATAGCAAAAGTAATTCACAGGATCTCAGGATGGGAAAGAACCACAGAGGCTGATTCCTTCTACATCTCTGATTACCAAACTTGGCTGCAAAGAATTAGCTCTGAAACTTTTGAAACATAAGAATGCTCAGGTCTATCCCTACTGTACACACCTCACAAGAGATTCACCATGAGATGGGGCTGAGCTTGGATACCTTTTAGACTCCCCAGGTGACTGCGATGTGCAGTAGCCAGGGTTGTGAACCACTATACCATTGATTCTCAAACTGAATGTAGGAATTACCCGGGAGGCTTTATAAAAATATTGATTCCTAGTCTAAAAATAAACGATACAAATTAACTTACAAAACAGAACGAGACTGAGAAAACGAACCTATGATTGCCTGGGGTTGGGGGGAGGATAGGAGGAAGGGATAGTTAGGGAGTTTGGGATGGACATGTACACTGCTTTACTTCAAATGGATAACCAGCAAGGACTTACTGTATAACACAGGTAATTCTGCTCAACATTATGTGGCAGCCTGGATAAGAGGGGAGTAGAGGGGAGCTTGGGGGAGAATGGATACATTTATAGGTATGTATAGGCTGAGTCCCTTCATTGTTCACCTGCAACTTTCACAACATCGTGAATTGCTGAGTGCATGCACACTAAGTCGCTTCAGTCGTGTCCGACTCTGTATGACCCCCATGGACTGTAGCCCACCAGACTCCTCTGTTCATGGGATTCTCCAGGCAAGAATACTGAAATGGGTTGCCATAACCTCCTCCAGGGGATCTTCCTGACCCCTGGGAGATGGCAACAGTGTCTCTTATGTCTTCTGCTTGGCAGGCGGGTTCTTGACCACTAGCGCCACCTAGGAAGCCCTTATCGGCTATAAAAAATTAAAAAATTCTGATCTAACTGGTCAGGAGTGAGGCCTGGCATCCTAAGTTTTAAAAGCTCTCCAAACAATTCTAATACACAACCAAGTTTGGGAGCCATCTCTTTATACTCTTAAAGAGTGACCCACGGACCAGAAGCATGGTCCATCTAGAAGCTTGCCGGTAATGCAGAATCTCAGCTCCATCCTAGGTCTAGAAAAGTAGGATCTGCAATACTCACAAAAGACTCAAGTGTTTGTGTGTGTATTAATAAAGTCTGAGAAGCACTGCCCTAGACCATCCCAGATAGGAATTACCAAGTCTCCGGCATTCTTCCAAGTCAAATTTCCACAGACACCTGTCTCTACCTCACCCCTACTCCCATCCTCTAAAAGGTTGGAGGGGGGCCAGGGATCATTTAGGACAGTTCTGCAGCAGGTATACTAAGGACTTATCCCTCCCAGTTTATATCTCAGCATGAGGATATATACAGTGCTGGGAAAGACTGAAGGAAGGAGAAGGGGATGACAGAGGATGAAATGGTTGGATGTCATCACCGACTCAATGGACATGAGTCTGAGTAAGCTCCAGGAGATTGTGGGGGAAGCCAGGGAAGCCTGGCATGCAGTGGTCCATGGGGTTGCAAAGAGTCAACAATTTATATCCAGGCTTTTAACCACCCCCTACCCAACACAACTCAGCTAGAAGGCAAGCATTTGTTCCCTGAAGCTGGAAGATCCAGATTTTGTATTATTCCAAAGGACCACGTTGAGTGGGAACAGAACAACCCCTGAAGAGGACATTTCACCAATGAGCAGCTTCAGGAGGCCTCCCCAGACTTTCCCACAACAAAGTGAACCGTTTTCAGCAGCAGCTGCTGGCTCGTCTGTATGCAAATCCCATGAATATGCAGGCCCGGTGATAGGATCTCAGGGAGCAGGGCTAATTGGCCCCTTTCACTTGATATTCCAGGCCACAGTTCTCTTCTGGTGCAGTTTTCCTCTCCAGCAATCTTGTGAGGGATTTAGGTCACAACGAATGCCATGGGCATTCTCCATTAAAACAAGATCAAAGGGAGGAAGGAGCTCATTTTAGAGTCCAGGGTGCGGTGTGATTACTTGATGATACTATTCAATTTCTTCTATGTTTGGCAACCTCTCTGGAGAGGGCTCTGCAAATACCCCTCTGCCTCATTAGACTTGGGCCAAAATAGCCCTGGGCTTACTGCATGGTGGGAGGTACGCAGCTGGTGCCTCTCCCTCTGCAGCCTGCTCCGTCTTTGGGAATGGAGAGATGGAGGGGCTCCCTAAGGCAAGATTAGTGAAAGTGGGAGTCGCTCAGTCAGTCGTGTCCGACTCTTTGCGACCCAATGGACCGTAGCCCACCAGGCTCCTCTGTCTATGGAATTCTCCAGGCAAGAATACTGGAGTGGGTGGCCATCTCCTTCTCCAGGGGATCTTCCCAAACAAGGGACCGAATCGAGGTCTCCCGCACTGCAGGCAGATTGTATACCAGCTGAGCCATTAGGTGGGAGCATTTGTAGACCCAAATCATCCAGATGTAGCCTCTGGAGCTGACACCATTGTGCTCACCAGCATTTATTCTCTCTTCTTCCTCTAGGGAAGAACAACTCTCTCCCTGGTTTTGATTTTGCATGGTTTGGAGATGACCGACCAGACCAAGGATGGGTGTGTGATTCAAGTCCAGCCAATCAGAGCTGCCTGATTCAAACACATGATAGAGTGGGAATTCAAATCCAGATAGGTTTCTCTGCTTAGCCCTGCCTGAAAATCCAAGTCAGAGGTGGAAAACTGCAAAATCAAGCCAGATCATGCCAAACAGTTGTGATTGGACCATGAAGACTTTTTTTTTTTTTTTACATTTCAGAATGATTGTTGTTGTTCAGTCACTCATTCATGCCTGACTCTTTGCAACCCAATGGACTGCAGCACACCAGGCTTCCTAGTCCTTCACTATCTCCCAGGGTTTGCTCAAACTCAAGTCCACTGAGTTAATGATCTCATCCAACCATCTCACCCTCTGTCACCCCTTTCTCCTCCTGCCCTCAATCTTTCCCAGCATCAGGGTGTTTTCCAAAGAGTTGGCTGTTCGAATCAAGTGACCAAAGTATTGGAGCTCCAGCTTCAGCATCAGTCTTTCCAATAAATATTCAGGATTGATTTCCTTTAGGATTGCCTGGTTGAATGTCCTTACAGCCCAAGGGGCTCCTAAGTCTTCTCCAACACCACAGTTCAAAAGCATCAGTTCTTCAGTGCTCAGCCTTCTTTATGGTTCAGCTCTCACACCTGTACATGACTCCTGGAAAAACAGTAGCTTTGGCTATATAGACCTTTGTTGGCAAAGTGATGTCTCTGCTTTTTAATATGCTGTCTAGGTTTGTCATAGCTTTTCTTCCAAGGAGCAACCATCTTTTAATTTCATGGCTACAGTCACTGTCCTTGGTGATTTTGCAGCCCAAGAAAAGAAAATCTGTTACTGTTTCCACTTTTTCTGCTTCTAGACCAAGTGTCTGTCAGGACCAACAACCAATAAAGGGAAACCAATAAAGTCATAGAAACAAATATTCCTCTCATTTCTCTGAAGAGGAATGAAATAATAGGTCAAAAGGGTTTGACTTCTTTCATAGTGGGGAGAAAAAAGTTTGGGAGGGGGAATAGGAACATCCAATTTATTACTGAGTATCTGCTATGTGTCAGGCACTGTGCTAGGTGATCAGATACAGTGGTGAGTGAGACGCAGTCCCTGCCCACGGGGAGCTCACACTATCGGGGGCTGGGAGTAGGGAGATGAGAAGCTATGGGATGCTATAAAGTGGAGGAGAGCTCTGATAGAACTGTGCATGGAGTCCAGGGGTCAACCCCACTCAGTGGGTGTCGGGGGAGCAAAGGCATGGAGGAGGAAGACGATGAAGCACATTCAGGGGATGGCTTAGGTGTGACTAGGGGCTTCCTCAGTGGCTCAGTGGTAAAGAATCCACCTGCAATGCAGCAGACACGAGTTCAGTCCCTGAGTCGGGAAGATCCCCTGGAAGAGAGCATGGCAACCCACTCCAGTATTCTTGCCCAGAGAATCTCATACACGGAGGAGCCTGGCAGCTACAGCCCATGAGGTCACAAAGAGTTGGACACAACTGAATCAACTAAGCATGCACGCATGCAGGTATGGCTGGAGGAGCTACGGGTGGTGAGGAGGCCAGGGGCCCAGATGAGACAGATTACGCCACAGAGGTTGGCAGGACCCCGAGTGTGATGGGTCCTTCATACTAGATTCAATCAGGTCATCATAGGGGATAAAGTCATGACTCTGGCAACATAAAGACTGGGGCTCAAATCCATAGTCCCTGTCTAACTTACTGGGTGACCTTGAGCAAGTGACATCACTTCTCTGAGCCTCAGTTATCTCATCTGAAGAATGGGAAACTAGCAGTGCTTACCTCATCGAGTAGTGGGGATAGTTAACTAAAATAATCCATTCAGATGCTTACCACAGTGTCTGGCATTGAGCACGTGTTTAATACATGTTAGTGTGGAAAGCTCCTGAAAGGTGAGGCAGGGAGTCCTGTTATTATTGTTCAGTCACTAAGTAGTGTCCAACTCTTTGCGACTCCATGAACTACAGCATGCCAGGCTTCCCTGTCCTTCACTATCTCCCAGAGTTTGCTCAGATTCATAGTCGGTGATGCTATCTAACCATCTCATCCCCTGTCATCCCCTTCTCCTGCCCTTAATCTTTCCCAGCATCAGTGTCTTTTCCAATGAGTCAGCTCTTCACATCAGGTGACCAAAATATTGGAGCTTCAGCTTCAGCATCAGTTCTTCAAGTGAACCCCCAACCCTCCCCCCACCCCAACCCCCCCAAATGCCTTAATTTGCTGCTGAGGATATGAGAAAAAAGAGCTCCTGGAGGGAACTGGATCTTTCAGCTCTCCACAGGAGACTATTTCTGCCTGTCCCCACCCCCGTTGATAAGATGCATTGGTACACAGGGAATATACAGAGTTTTGAGAGTCCCAGACATGGAAATGAAGTTTCTGATTTACTTTTCAATTTGCACTTCTATAAATGCATCCAGGCTGTAGGTCACTGAATTATTCAGGCACTTTGTGAACAATGCCCACAATGGAACGGGTGCTTTGGAGCTGTGCTTTCTGGGGTGACATCATTTGGGAAGTTATCAACAACACGTCCTCAGAGATATCAGGCGAGTCTGCATTGTTGAGACAAGTGCTAATAACTTAAGCCTCTTGAAAATTAAGAGGGAAGAGTGATAAAGTTAAGAAAGAAACAGTTCACATGTGGAATTTGCATTTACAATGAGAAGCACCTCATGTGGCTGTTGCATACCCAGGGACTGAAAAGGCTGGAAAGGTGAGGAAAGAACAGTCATCCTGCTCATCCTCGGTCAGGCTGGCCGGGGGTCTGAACTCCACTATGATGCCCATGAATTTGAGGCCTGAAGACTTTACAGTCTTTCTGGATTCTTATTTAAAATGCTAATATCCAAAAAGAAAAAAGAAAACAAAAAGTAAACAAAACAAAAAAAATGCTAATATCCTTATAAAAAGGCAAAGGATTTCACATAAGAATTTTGGTTTAATTCCAGCTATATGCTGTTTATGCCTAAAACAAGTGACAAGAAAAGTCTGTGAATATATCTACAGGTAAAGGTACAGTGGACTTCCCTCGTGGCTCAGCGGTAAAGAATCTGCCTGCCAATGCAGGAGATATGGGTTCCATCCCTGGTTCATGAAGATCCCCTGGAGGAGGAAACGGCAACCCAGTCCAGTATTCTTGCCTGGGAAATCCCACGGACAGAGGAGTCTGGCGGGCTATAGTCCATGGGGTTGCAAAAGAGTTAGACACAACTTATTGACTAAACAACAACAACAACAAAGGAACAGTAGGCAAATGCAAAAACAACAATGGAAAGCATGAGCGGTACTGGTATCAACAGATAGAACACAATTCAAGACCAAAAGCATGACTTTGCCCAAATGTTAAAAGATACAATCCATGGAGAGAATAGTGTAATAATGACAGTTTCTGCACCAAACAATGGATAATAAGGGAAAGAAATCAGGAACAACCTAATGAACATGAATGGAAAAGCAGATGAACAGATTTTGATGCACCCCCACTATGAAATATTATGTAATTATTAAAATGGATGAGTTACATTTATATGTATTAAAGTAGATCAGAGGCTTTCAATCCTGACTGCACATTAGAATCAGCTAGAGAACTTTTAAAAAATGCCACTGGCCAAAGTGATTCATACCTGTACTTTTACCTGTAGATATATGAGTCCAGTCTTTGGAACTGTTTTAAACTTTCAACAGTGATTTTAATGTGCAATTAGAATGAGACTCACCAGCTTAATAGGACATCACTGTATCATCATATATTAAATAGAAAAGCAAGAAAGAGAGGGGGAAATGAAAAAAAACAACAAGAAGAAAAATAAGAGAATAAATAATATGAATGTGTATAATTTTTCATAGCTTTGTCTGAGGCTTGTGAAAAAATATATATATAATACCAAAAGTAAATACTGCCCCTCTAATTTGTGGGGAGAGGAGTATGGAGTACAAGGAGGTTAATCATTGAATGTCCTATATGTTTCTTTGTGTAGTTTGATTTACAATGATAAACATGAATTATTGTGTAGCCATTAAAATTAAACCATTCAATAAAAATTAATTTATCATCTACTACATGCCAGGCACTACCTTAGCTGCTGATGTTATAGCAGTAGGAAAAACAGGCAAAATTCCTACCTTTGTATAGCTTATATTCTAGCGGAATTAAATTTTACTAAATTACAAATAAAATGCTAATAATTATTTTAATGTTAATACTCAAGGTTGACAAGACAGGATGCTGTATCACCTGTTATTTTTATGTAGATTAAAACCTGTAGAAACAGTCGGATGATGGATACAGAATTACTATTTGGAATGATCTCAGAATTTGATGGCTAAATCAGGGACTGGAAGTGATCCCCTAGTCTGACTGACATGTGGTTCAATTTTCAGTTAAGCAGGCTAAAGTCATTCCCCTAGAGGTTGCCCTCACTGTCAACCGGATAGTCAGGAGTTTTTCTGTGCATCAGCTAGATATCTTATGTATTAATAATGGCATTTCTGAGTCTATACTTCCCACTGGCATCTGAGTGTCCAGTAAACCCAGATTTCTGAATATCTAAACAGAGTTTTAAGAGCTTAATAGGAGGGATAGGTGGCTTGAACAAGAATAACTTACTCCAATCTTATCTAGGCCACCTTATGTGCTTACTCATGAAGTCTACACAATAATCTGGCTTAAAAGAGAAGAAGCCTATTTGAAACAACATGGCATATGATCCCCTCCCCTTCTTACCCCTCTGATTAAAGAATAAAAAAATAACTTGAGGGTCCTCAGGTCAGAAAAGAGCCATGAGTTTGTAAATACCTATTTCATGACTAATCTTGTTATCATTTCTGGTTTCTATTAGCACCCTCAAATTGCCTAGGACAAAATTGACAACTCACGTTGTGTACCTAAAGGTATACTGGAGCCAGGACAATCCCCAAATATGATGAAAGTTCAGGTATAGCTTATGTTTTTACTCACTGGAGAGAAAAACCTTATAATTCACGGAAAATGAAAGTTCTGAAAAACAAGTCGTCTTATTAGTTTGGAAATGTAAGCCCTGAACTAAAGGACCTACTTATCAAAACTTAAAAAGCAAGCCTAGAGAGCAACAAACTTAACTATGTCCCACAACAAAATCCCCAAGTATTTATAAGATTACAAAACTATTCAGCATCCAACAAGGTAAAAGTTCAAAATGGCTGATAATAATAAAAATTTCCAGACATGCAAGGGAGTAGAAAAAACTTATGAAAAATGTGGAGAATAGTTAATCAGCAGAAAGACACCCAGAAATGACACTGCCTAGAGACTAGGTAGACAAGGAAAACAAAACAGTTATTATTAATATATTCGATATGATCAAGAAGAGAGAAAAGCCTGAACATGAGAGAAGATATTTTAGAAGATCGAAATCACACTTCTAGAAAGGAAAAATACAATCTTTAAGATGAAAAATACACTAGATGAAACTAACAACAGATTAGACACTACGGAGGAAAAGATTAGTGAATTGAAGACACAGCAATGGAAACTTGAGAGTGAAAAAAAGAATGACAAAAACCCAGAAGATAAATATGCTGTGGAACAATTTCAGATGCCTTTGATAATGTAACTGTAATCCTGACAGGAAAGTAGGCATAAATATTTATAAGTAAAAAGCAGAGACATTACCTTACCAACAAAGGTCTGCCTAGTCAAAGATATGGTTTTTCCAGTAGTCATGTATGGATGTGACAGTTGGACCATAAAAAAAGCTAAGTGCCAAAGAATTGATGCCTCTGAACTGTGGTGTTGGAGAAGACTCTTGAGAGTCCCTCGGACAGCAAGGAGATCAAACCAGTCAATCCTAAAGGAAACCAGTCCTGAATATACATTGGAAGGACTGATGCTAAAGCTGAAGCTCCAATATTTTGCTCACGTGATGCAAAGAACTGACTCACTGGAAAAGACCCTAATGCTGGGAAAGATTGAATGCAGAAGGGATGACAGAGGATGAGATGGTTGGATGGTATCACTGACTCGATGGACATGAAATTGAGCAGGCTCTGGGAGCTGGTGATGGACAGGGAAGCCTGGGTGCTGCCGTCCATGGGGTCACAAAGTCGGACACGACTGAGCAACTGAACTGACTGACTGATAAAAAGAAAGCCAAATTAAATCCAAAAAATCAGAAGAAGAAATGTAATAAAGAAAAGAATAGAAATAAATGACATAGAAAATATACTTATTAAAACTAAAAACAAGTCTTTGAAGAGATTAATCAAATTAATATACTTCTACTCAAATTGATCAGGATGAAAAACGATGTCAATCACCAATATCCGAAATGAGAGAAGAGACATCACTATTGATCTTACAAACATTAAAGGCCTAATAAGGGAATATTATGAACTCCAATATACCATCATAATGAGCAACTTGTTGGTGAAATGGGCAAACACCTTAAAAACCACAAATTGTCAAAACTCATTTGAAAAGGAACAGAGTATCTGATAGCCCTATATCTACTGATGAAATTAAATTTACAATTTAAACACTTTACCACCAAGAAAACTCCTTGCCTAGATGAATTCATTAGTGAATTCCAGCAAACATTTAAGAAATAAATAATACCAATTCTACAAAAACTGTCTGGAAAAGTTACAAGCACTCTGGGACATATGAGCGTGTGCATGCTAACTTGCTTCGACTGTGTCTGACTCATTGTGACGATATGGACTGTAGCCCATCGTGCTCCTCTGTTCATGGGATTCTCCAGGCAAGAATATTGGAGTGGGATGCCATGTTCTCCTCCAGGGGATCTTCCCAACCCAGGGACTGAACCTGCATCTCTTATGTCTCCTGTATTGGCAGGTGGGTTCTTTACAACTAGCATCACCTGAGAAGCCCCTGTGGAACCTATACATTGCAAATTTTTTTAAAAATTTAAACATTTGACTAAACTATGATCCAATCATTTGGTTCTTAGGTACGAACCAAGGGGCAGTTGAGACCTAGGTCCATACAAAGACTTGTAGACATATGGTCAAACCAGCTTTACATGTAATAGTCAAAAAATAGAAGCATCTGAGCAGTCTCTCATCAGATAGATAGAATAAATGAGTCAAAGTCACCAAACAAAAATAATGTGTAATCTATGAATCCACTTATATATTCTATAAAATTACAAACTGATCTACAGAGACCATAGATCCATGACAATCTGAGATAGGAGGATGGGGAAGGAACAGAGATGAATGCATTACAAAAGGGATCCAGGAAACTTGAGGAGGTGATATATTCATGATCTTGATTGTGGTGATGACCTCACAGACACATCATAATGTCCAAATTTATCAAATTGTGTACTTTAATGTGTGAAGTTATTCTAAGTCAATCATACCTCAGTAAAGCTATAAAAAAAAAAAATGCAGCCACCCAGCCCCATACCCAGAAATGTTTAAGTAGCAGTAGATGAAATACAAGAATCAGCTTTTCAACACACCTCCCATGACCTGCTGGTGAAGGTGGTCCCCAAATTGCCCTTTGAAAAACGCTGCTTGAGGAAAATATATCTCGGCCACACCAAGGCAGCCAGGGATACTAAATGCCAATCACAGTTGGCCAGTTAACCATAGTCAGCTGGGCAGGTAGGTGACACATTACTGGAACTTATTTCCACACTTTTTTCTTTCTTCCCTCTCTCTTTATACAGGCTCATCCACAAGTTCATTTTTCCTTCCTGTCATTGCCTTTATGTGTCACTTCACTGGTTCTGGATGACTATCCTCAAGTTTTCCCCCTGTGGCTTTAGACTGCTCATTCTTCTAAACACTCCATAATTGCCAGAGCCCTCCCCACCATTAAGCTGGAAAAACCCTCCAGTGAAAAGAAAAGACATTATGGTTTCCAAATCTGATTCATAGAAAATATATTCTTGTTGTACAGAAAGGCTAGAAACCAAGCTCAGTCTAATGGAAATGGTTTGATGGCTCTTAAAACATCTTTTTTCCCCCCACAGATTTTTCTAAGAGTTCTTTTTCCAACTGCATCAAGTGTTGAGATCTTATGAAATGAGATCAGCAGGCAATTCAAGGGCACATTGTAATAGTATAGAAAAGGTTTTTTTGTTTTGTTTTTTTTTAAGAGTAGCCAGGACATGGAAGCAACCTAGATGCCCATCAGCAGATGAATGGATAAGGAAGCTGTGGTACATATACACCATGGAATATTACTCAGCCATGAAAAAGAATTCATTTGAACCAGTCCTAATGAGATGGATGAAGCTGGAGCCCATTATACAGAGTGAAGTAAGCCAGAAAGATAAAGAACATTACAGCATACTGACACATGTATATGGAATTTAGAAAGGTGATAACGATAACCCTATATGCAGAACAGAAAAAGAGACACAGAAATACAGAACAGACTTTTGAACTTTGTGGGAGAATGTGAGGGTGGGATATTTCAAAAGAACAGCATGTATGCTATCTATGGTGAAACAGATCACCAGCCCAGGTGGGATGCATGAGACAAGTGCTCCAGCCTGGTGCACTGGGAAGACCCAGAGGAATCGGGTGTAGAGGGAGGTGGGAGGGGGTATCGGGATTGGGAATACATGTAAATCCATGGCTGATTCATATCAATGTATGACAAAACCCACTGGAAAAAAAAAATAAAAATAATTTAAAAAAATAAATAAATAAAATAAAATCCCATAAATAAAGGGCAAAAAAAAAAAAAAGAAATGGAAATAAAAAGATAACAAACTTTTTAAAAATGCAAATAACTATGAGTAAAGGTTAATGTATTTTACCTTATCAGTAGGTGTCTGTGTGGATTTAAAGGGGTTTTGGTTGTTGTTAGTGAACTGCTTCTGTCCATGTTTTTAAATTAACTAAACAAGAAGGTCAATAGACTAAGCTGACTTTAATGCCTTAACAGCTTCAGGTGGCTCAGTGGTAAAGACTCCACCTGCCAATGCAGGAGACATAGGAGATACGGGTTTGATCCCTGGGTCAGGGAGATTCCCTGGAGAAGGAAATGACAACCCACTCCAGTATTCTTGCCTGGAAAATCCCACGGACAGAGGAACCTGGTGGACTATGGTCCATGGATGGGGTCACAAAGAGCCAGGCATGACTTAGCAACTGAGCATGCAGCTGACATAAGCAAACCAAAATCTAAGCCTGAAATCTCTCAAGGTTTAACAACTGATACCTAAAGACAACCAACCACAAATAGCCAACTAGGTTTCTCCCCATAAGGCAACCACTTAATCTATAGCTGATCAAACCATTCCCTCACATTACTTTCAACCTTTCTCTATAAACATCTTTCCCCAAGCTCCTGTGTTGGGCTACTCCTAACCACTTCCTATTTGGCACTGGCAGATTCAAATAGATTTTTACCATTTTGAATATGGCTCGATTTATCTCTGAAAAATGCCCATTGACATCACCCATTGGCCTGCCCCACTCTACTTTTGTCTACCTTTCCTTCTAAAGTAAATCTATGCCTTCCTCTGGCTTGGTTTATGTTGTCAGCCTTACGATGGCCACTTTGTTTGAAAGTCACTTTGCCAGCACCTGGCCCTCAGCAATTAGGGAAAGCTGGCAGGAAAGACTCGTTCTCAGAGGTATGGGCAGCCTTGGTGCCCTCTGAGTCGCCTAATGTGCCTCTTTTCTGGCTGAGACAATGAAAAATCTAATTTGGAAAACTGCCCTGGCTTGGAAGGCTCTGCTCACTCAGTCAAAAGAGAACTTTATTTACATAGCAACAATAATCCTGTAAGTTGATTGACTGCTTCTCATTTATATAGCGCTCCTGGGGCCATTACAGCAATAATATCAGTCAGGACTCACTATTGCAGGTATCCAGAATTTCCAGCTCACAGAAATAAGCAAAAGGGGAAGAAACGGCTTATGTAACGTGAAAGTGCAAGGGGAGAGTAAACATCAAGCATGTTTTGATCCAGGGACCTGTTTCTCTCTGTCATTTGACTATCATCCACTGAACTATTTTCATTCTCAGACCCCATGTTTGGCCCCTGACTGGTCTAGCTTGTGATGCCATAATTATTAGCATTATCTGTGGGAAAGACCATCTAACTCTCTCCCAGCATTCCTAGCAAAAGTTTCCTTGAGTTTTATTGGCTTTCATGAGATCACATGATCACCCCTGAACCAATCACTACCGGCAGGCAAATCTCATACTCTCTTTGGCCAAGTCTCAGGTCACAAGTCTCCCCTTGGAGTTGGGATAAGACTGAGAGTAGGGGAGGGGGCTTCCAGAGGAAATCAAAGTGCCTCAGAAAAGTACAGTGGATGCTACTGGTGTCCCAGCCTCAATACAAAGTCTGGGCATTCATCTCCCAGCTGCTGTGATGCTGGGTGCTGACATTTTACCTTGCATCTTTCTCTGGGGTATCACCTTGCTATTGATAGGAGCTTTCTCACCTGGCATGTCTGGGAAATTAGGTCCTTCTCCTGGGAGCAGGCAAGCAACCAATGACTGACTGATATGGCGGTATAAAGCTATTCTCTGGCCTTTGGATAGGATAAACTCTGTGATACAGTGCACTAGAACTCCCTACAGGATCTGACCAAAGCTGGACATCACCCCAAATTACTTCTTTGCATCTTTCCTCTCCCACTCTCTCCTGATTCCCTGATACTTGTTTGTCTTGAGAGCAGTCTCTCAATAAACCATTTGCACACACACAAAAATATCCTATTGCAAACTGTGCTTCTAGGCAATATAACCTAAGGCAGATGGGAAGGGAAAAAGCATGCTAAGCAGCAAAACCACCAACTGTCTCTAATAATGGTGGTGATGATGATGGATGATGGTGGTGATGAAGGTGGTGATGATGTTGCTAATGGTGATGATGATGTGATGGTGACGATGGTGATCCTTCTTATGTTGTACGAAGGACTGATATGTACTGGCCTCCATTCTAGATATTTGAGATACATTGCTTCATATCCTCACTACAGCCTCAAAAGATGGTCATTATTATTCCTATTTTGCAGAGGAGGAAGTTGGGGTTGACAGAGGGGAATGGAATCATTGCTAGGAGCAGGCAAAGCTGCCTTTGAACATACTCTTCCTTGCTGCTGGTTGCTGCTGCTCAGAGACCAGTTCAGTAATTTTCACCCCACCCAGCAATATAGCACATCTCCTTTCTCTGTTATATTATTTTTAGAAATATGCCATATGTGTCAGACACTTTGCTAAGCCTTTATATGCATCATCTCATTCAATTCTCCCAACATCTCTGAGAAGTTGGTTATTATCCCACTTTACAAACTGAGACCTGGTAAGGTGAATGAGCCTGCCTAAGTCATTCAGCTAATAGTAGCAGGGCCCAAATTTTGACCCAAGTATCTGACTTCAGGGCCCACACTCCTAACCCCTATCTTAACATCATTACTAAGGTTTTTCCAAGATACTTCAAGAAACCAAACTTCCCCTAACTATGAAAAAACTAAAACAAATAATGTTTCTCTATTCTGCCCTTCAACACCGATTTCCTTGATATGTAAGAAAGTGATAATAACTCTGAGTTATTAACCCACGACTCAATCAATTTAAGTCAATTCCCCAAGCTGCCAGAGGTAGGCATGAAATTCTCTGACTGCTTCATAACAATTATGATCTGAAAGAAAAAAAACCCTGAGAATCATGTTTAAAATTGGGATCCATATCCTTTAGCCACATAAATACCAGTTGGTTCATTTCCTTCTCCAGTAGTTGCCATAATTTTTTAGCAGTTTTTGTTGTTGTTGTTGTTTGGCTCTTCCTGAAGGTAACCTCCACAAGAACAAGGGTTAGGTTGGCATTGTTTATCACTGCTTTTCCAATACCTGGCACTATCATGGCACACAGTTTTGTTTTTAAAAAATATATTTGGATGAATACGTTCTGAGAATGAAAGGAAAAACAGCAATCACATCAGGTTATGTGTCACAGATACAGAAACTTTCCTTTAAAAGAGAGAACTGAATAATGTTAGAGGTCTACTAACCCCTCATGATTCTACTAGTGATTAAAAGCCAGTAGTTTCATTATTTCATTCTGTTCTGAGGTCTCCGGAACTTAATTGTGCCTTGTAAATTGAGGTCAGAAAACTGGTAGAGAATCTAAGTCCTCTGAGCTGTTTCTCCATTCCGGAGACTACAGTCGCCATCAGCACTGTCTTAATGAATCTCCACTCTATTAAATTGTTATTTGGTCCTGAAGCAGGTCATTTGCAGCCCTTCTTCCTCAGAACAGAAGGCAGGCTGCAGAAAAGAACAGGAAAATACAGACAAGGCAGAATGAAATGAAGATCTACCCTTCAACTGTGGATCCTCATTGAATTAACTCTTTCTATCTCAGATCTCAGACTCACACTATCAGGGGCAATGTGGTGGAAAATTTCAGCATGGGACTGTCCAGACTTGGACATGGTAGGAACTCCAGTAACAGGGCACCTGTCTGGCGATTTGAATGTCTTGTTGCTGGGTCCCTGGAGAATGTCAGTTTCTTGAGTCAACTCAGTTCAGGTAGCTCTTCTCCATCACCCCATCATTGCGCTAGCTCATGTCCCCATCATGTTTCATTCCTTCTTCTAAACTGGTCTCCCTGCCTTCAGGCTCAAACCCCCACACTTCCTGGGAATCTAGAATAATTATTTAATAAGTTTCAACTACATCCAGACACTTTAAGTGCATTACATGAATTAACTTCTTTAACCCTCACAACAACCCAGTGGGGTAGGCAGGATTATCATCTCCATTTTGCAGAGAAGGAAGTGGGGGTTTAGGGAAGAGACATGCTTTGCCCAAGGTCCCACATGCTATTCGATGGTGAAGCAAGATCCCAGCCCAAGGCAGCCTGATTCCAAAGACAGTGTCATTCACCCTGATGCCCCAACTCTCACCAACACCCATGTGATCTCTCTAAAGTCTACATCTGCCCGTATCACTTTTACTAGCCTTTTTGTAATTCCCTGCTACCCAGTTAACAAAGTCCAGATTCATATTCTAGCAGTTTTCCAAAGTGGACTTAAATCTAGGTCCCCATCCTATCCCTCAATCCCTAACTCTCTCTCTAGTGTATCCATCACCCCATTCCCTTTAAATTTCTTACTCTGTTTCAAATACACTACTCACCTTTATATCACAGCCCCTTGGCTTGGGAGGTCCTCCCCTTCTTTCCCACCTGGGGAATATCAGATGATCACCCGAAGCCCCAAAGGCACATCCTCTGTTTGTCCAAGAAGATACATCCCTCCTTTCTTTGGCTCTGACAGCACTTTTGCCAAACCTTAACAGGGCACTTAGAGTTTTGTAATACACTTGCTCACATGACTTGCTCACAAGAGTAGTTTATTTGTCTTGATCTTCAGAATGCCTATCCCAATATTTCTCAGCAGGCAACAGTTCTGTCTCATCTTCAGGGGATGTTTGGCAACACCTGGAGAAATTTCTGTTTGCACAATTGGGGAAGACGGAGACTAGCATTTGGTGGCTTGAGCCAAGGATGCTGCTAACTAGCCAAAAGTGCACAGACAACAAACCAAGAGTTATCCAGCCCAAAACATTAATATTGCTGAGGTTGAGAAATCCATCTTCTCTCCAAGTCTGCTGACAGCATGGAAATCAACCAGTATTTCCATGAGGGCAAATCTAGCTAGGAACCTCAGTTGTGATAGGTGTTGTGTTAGAGAACCCCAGCTCTGCCCTTGGAGAATCAACTGAAATATCCAGACAGAATCCAAGATTTTAAACACCCAGGAATCTGCAGTAGAAAAATCTGATGCATACATTCTTAGTCTTTGATGGAAATTGACATTATTTGACATAGACAGGATACTCAATATGGCAGAAATAAAGAAGGAGCTCCATTTAGAAGAGAGATTTTTTTTGCTCAGGAGCTATTTTGGGGAGGAAGAGAGAATTGTCAGATATAGGAGAGGCTAAGGAGTGTGATCTCATGGCTGTGTTCCAGAATATATCCGAGAGTGGTTTAGATAGGAAGTATGGAATTATGCTTAGTGAAAAAATAAGTGAAAGTCACTCAATCGTGTGAGCCCAGGAACTATACAGTCTATGGAATTCTCCAGGCCTGAATACTGGAGTGGGTAGCCTTTCCCTTCTCCAAGGGATCTTCCCAACCCAGGGATCGAACCCAGGTCTCCTGCACTGCAGGCGGATTCTTTAACTGCTGAACCACAAGGGAAGAAGCCTCTATTCTGTTCAGACATTTTGAGCAGAATATTGAGAAAACCCTGGTCCCCCAAAAGAAGATGGTGGCTAGTAATGAGTGATGAGGGCCAAACAGAAGAGATTCAGGAATATTTTTGAGTTAACAAATGAACTAATAATAATCATGCAAGAATCTTTCCAGAGTGACTGTAGATCACTTACTATCCAGACTAGGAGACACTCTTGAAAATAAAGAGGCGTACATGCATAACTAAGAGGGATTAACTGATTTATGACAGGGATAAACTGAGACTGTCCCATGCATATTGGATCTTATGATAATCCTTTGCAAACTTTCTGTTTTATTTATTCTACTTAGGCTGCAGCTAACATACACATGTATACTGCTATTTCTTCTTCTGATGCTTGTAACAGACATTACTATTCACTTATATCACTCCATCCTTCTAAATTAGTGAGTGGTCTTGAAATCATTCTCAGTAGAGCATCCCCACCTTACTCTATAAATGACAGGTGTTCGGTAAAAGAGTAAAAGGGCTTCCCTTGTGACTCAGCTGATAAAGAATCCACCTGCAATGCAGGAGACCTGGGTTTGATCCCTGGGTTGGGAAAAACCCCTAGAGAAGGGAAAGGCTACCCATTCCAATATTCTGGCCTGAAGAATTCCATGAACTGTATAGTCCATGGGGTTGCGAAGAGTCGGACACAACTGAGCAACTTTCACTTTCACTTTTCAGTAAAAGAGTAGATACTTGCCGCAGGAGAGCACCTTACCTTTTTTACTCCGCTGGCTTCCACCCTGTCTTTACCACTCCTCTCCTCACTAGAGTTCTCATTCCCAGGAACACAGAATTCTATTTTTTCATATTCTCATAGCAAGGCAACATCCTAGATACAGTGGTTCTTCTAGACTTACTTGCAGTTATTTGAATATCTTGCTGTGCTCTTTAATAAAAATGCTATATGTTGCTTGATCCATTCAGTATCTAGGGTCAATGAGGCATGAATATTAAATATGTTTCTCAATTAATGGATAATAAAATGAAACCCTCTGATGAATTTCTGCTTGTTGGAAGTTGTAGGCTTTGATTAACATGGTCATTTTTTCCAAGGAGAGATTCCAGTTCCTATCTTTGCAAATACATAAGAGCATTTTGACATGCTTGACTAGTGGTTACTAAAGTGAGCGGGATGAACCAACAACAATAACTGATGGGCTGAAAGCCAGAAGCAGTTAAGAGCCCATCTCTCTCCATGAATATTAATGCATAAACATTGAGAACATGGTGAGGAAGGTCATGTGGTATGATAGCTTCTCAAGAGTGACATAACTTTCACTAGTTCAACCATAATGGAGATCAATGACCTGAAGATGATAGACTCAAGGTCTCTATCTTGTTGAGTAAAACACTAGTATAAACTGCTAAAAATTTATCTTTAATGCTATAATCCTTCCTGTGTTATCTGGTAAACCCTTTGTGAAGTAGGCCCACTAAAATCTAACCTCAGGCCTCAAAATTGGGCCTTAATTGGATCTCTATCAATTTTATAGGTTTTGTACTATTCAACAATAAATGTAGTGTTTGATATTACCCAAGGTTGTTCTTTGGGCTTCCCTGGTGGCTCAGAGGGTAAAGAATCTACCTACAATGCAAGAGACCCAGGTTTGATCCCTGGGTCAGGTATATATCCTGGAGAAGGGAATGGCTACCTATTCCAGTGTTCTTGTCTGGAGAATCCCAAGAAGAGAGGAGCCTGGTGGGCTACAGGTCCATGGGGTCACAAAGAAGTGGACATGACTGAGCAATTAACACTTTTACTAGTTCAAGGTTGTTTATTGTAAACTAAACAGTCATTGCAAACTAAAATACCATTACAGGTGTAAAACATTTAACTCCTTTTCTCAGACTGATGGCTTATGAGTTGGTGCTAAGCTTCAGATATATTTTATTTGGCCCATATAATATTTTAGACATTCTGTTTTAGTATTTCCCAATTCCATTAATAAAAAAATTTTAAATCAGGACCTTTTACATTTCTTAAAAGCACATTTTAAAACTAAAATCCTCCTCTGAAAAACGAGAATATCTAGCAATACTGAGTGTCTATTCCTATGAAGATACTGGATATCCATTCCTATGAAGATACTGGGTTTTTTTCAGCTATACCTAACCATCCTTGTTTATTATGCTCCTTTCTGGCCCCTCAAGGTATTCTAGTTTTCAATTCCCAGTTTAGCTTAATAAGTCAATCGCAAAGGAGTCAACCATGAAATTGAAGACGTAGTCACCCAAGAGCATATTTTAATTTAAATTTAACATTAGCCAATGCTTCAGGCAAATGATGAACATTATCCAGCTATTTCAACACAAATACACACAGACACATGCAGAAACACACACACACACACGCAAAACTTCAGAACAATTTCTATTCATTGAACCAAACAAATATTTATTGAGTGTCCACTGTCAGTCAGAAACAATCTCAGGTATTCTGATAACAAGATCAACTTGATTCTTCCTCTCAAAAAGTCCAGAGATAAGCAGGATAAACTCACAAGGTAATGGAAAATTACAACACAGTGAAATGCTGGATGCAGGGATGTGCTATGGAAGCTCTGATGTGAAGCATATACCCCAGATTTTTGAAAATCCTTGTACCGAGACAAGCTAGGAAGAAGAGATAGTTTAAATAAGTTGATATGTTTGTAACTGCCTCGGTACTTCGATAGGTACAAATCCTATCCAAGACATAGTAACAAAGAGTCAGAGGACAAATATTAATGACTCACTCAAGGTCAATTATTTGACATCATCAGGCAGGACTAGAACTCAAGAGCTGGGCAATTTTATTTTTTTTAGGAGGTTTACAGATTCCAACCCACTTACTTGAAAAGTATGTCACTCAATTGCTGGTAGATTTGGAAAATATTATCTGCAAAAACACCCAGCATAATATCTCCTGATTTCCACTCCTCTGAGATCATTACAGTGGGAAAAAAAAAAAAAAAATGCACTGAAAAATACTTCTGTCCTATGAGCTTCATTTAGAATACCTGGCCCAAATAATGATCATTTGTGTGGCTGGGGGTCAGTCTTAAGGTTGGTTTTCAGTGCAACACTGCAAGATCATAATGGAGAAATCAGGGGCTTGGAAGAGGCCTTTGTGGCCACATAGATCCAATTTGTATTTGACAAAATGTTGAATGAGACAGCTAAGCCCCAGAATGAAAGAGTCAAATTGAGAAAGATCTCACTAGACTGGAATGTTGGGTGCAAGCCAAAAGATAAGCATTAACAAGGATAAATATTGCTTTTAAAAAAAATCAATTGTTCAAGCAGAGAATGGAGAGGATCAAACTTGGCTGTGGCTTCCTTGAGAAAGACTCAGGGTGTCACAGAGGCTTCCGAGAGCCAAAAAGTGATGCAATGCCATAAAAAGACACTAACGCAGAAAACTCTTCTAGTTAACAAATAACAAAACTCCAACTCAACACAATTTAAGCAATGTGGAGAACCTGTTGGATCATATATCTAAAAAGTCCAAGGGTGAACTCTCTAATGTTAATCATTTTTTATTGTGTGGCAAACAACTTCTTTATCTCAGTAGCTTTCAACGGCAAATCTTTGTTTTCTTTTCTCACAAGTCCTTGGAGCAGCTTTTTGGCAGATCCGGGTTGAACGTGGTTGAACCAAACAGGACTCAGGACTTCTGGCTTGTTCTGACTACTCCGTGGGTCTCCACTCTGATGCCCTGCCAAAAACAGAGGGGAAGCCTGAGGAGGATCATCTCATGGCTGATCACAGAAGCTTAAAAAGGGCAGTAGAAATACAAATGCTCATAGGTCACTGCCTGAAACTGGCAGCCATCACTCCTACCTGCATTCTGTTGGCCAAGTCCAGTCCTGTAACTAGCCCAACATCAGTGGGACTGAGAAACAGAATCCACATTGTTTGTTAGGAGGTGGTCTGGTTGCATGGTAAAAGATTAGAATGTGTAATTCTAATGCAAAGAGAGCATGATTCAACCAGTCATATTTGGCTTCAGTATTCCTGGATTCAGAAATTTATTTATTTGTATCAAACTACAGTTGATTTACAATGTTGTGCTAATTTCAGGTGTATAGCATATATACATATATGTATGTGTATATATACATATGTATATACATATGTATGTATATGTAATAGCATATTCAGCTATACACATACATATCTATTTTTTTCAGATTATTTTCCCTTTATTGGTTATTACAAAATATTGAATATAGTTCCCTGTGCTATATAGTAGGTTCTTGTTGGTTATGTATTTTATATATAATAGTGGGTATATGTTAATTACAAAGCCCTAATTTATCCCTACACTCCCTGCTAGAAATTGAAATGATGCCAACAGAAGCATATCTTTCATCCCTCTGCCTTCCATCCCCTATATTCATAGCTTACTGTCTACATTATCAGTTCAGCTCAGTTCAGTTGCTTAGTCGTGTCCAACTCTGCAACCCCATGAACTGCAGCATGCCAGGTTTCCCTGTTTATCACCAACTCCCGGAGACTGCACAAACTCACGTCCATAAAGTCAATGATGTCATTCAACCATCTCATCCTCTGACATCCCCTTCTCCTCCTGCCTTCTTCAGTCTTTCCAGGCATCAGGGTCTTTTCCATTGAGTCAGTTCTTCACATGAGGTGACCAAAGTACTGGAGCTTCAGCTTCAGCATCAGTCCTTCCAAGGAATATTTAGGACTGATTTCCTTTAGGAATGACTGGTTTGATCTCTTGCTGTCCCAGGGACTCTCAAGAGTCTTCAACACCACAGTTCAAAAGCATCAATTCTTCGGGGATTGGCTTTCTTTATAGTCCAACTCTCACATTCATACATGACTACTGGAAAAATCATAGCTTTAACTAGATGGACCTTTGTTGGCAGAGTAATGTCTCTGCTTCTTAATATGCTGTCTAGGTTGGTTATGGCTTTTCTTCCAAGGAGCAAGAGTCTTTTAATTTCATGGCTGAAGTCACTGTCTGCAGTGATTTTGGAGCCCAAGGAAAGAAAGTCTTCTCACTGTTTCCATTGTTTCTCCATCTACTTGCCATGAAGTGAAGGGACCAGATACTATGATCTTTGTTTTTTGAATGTTTAGTTTTGAGTCAGTTTTTTCACTCTCCTCTTTCACTTTCACCAAGAGGCTCTTTAGTTCCTCTTCACTTTCTGCCATAAGGGTGGTGTCAACTGCATATCTGAGATTATTGATATTTCTCCCTGCAATCTTGATTCCAGTTTGAGCTTCATCTATCCCAGCATTTCACATGATGTACTCTGCATATAAGTTAAATGAGCAGGGTGATAATATACAGCCTTGATGTACTCCTTTCCCAATTTGGAACCAGTCCATTGTTCCATGTCTGGTTCTAACTGTTTCTTCTTGGCCCCCATACAGGTTTCTCATGAGGCAGGTAAGGTGGTCTGGTATTCCTACCCCTTTAAGAATTTTCCAGAGTTTGTTGTGATTCCCATAGTCAAAGGCTTTAGCATAGTCAATGAAGCAGAGTAAATGTTTTCCTGGAATTCTCTTGCTTTATCTATGATCCAATGTGGTTGGGGCATGGACTTGGATTACTGTGATATTGAATAGTTTGCCTTGGAAATGAACAGAGATCATTCTGTCATTTTTGAGACTGCACCCAACTACTGTATTTTGGACTCTTGTTGACTATGTGGGCTGCTCCATTTCTTCTAAGGGATTTTTGCCCACAGTAGTAGATGTAATGGTCATCTGAATTAAATTCACCCATTCCAGTCCATTTTAGTTCACTGATTCCTAAAATGTTGATGTTCAGTCTTGCCATCTCCTATTTGACCACTTCCAGTTTACCTGGATTCATGGACCTAACATTCCAGGTTCCTATGCAATATTGCTCTTTACAGCATCAGACTTTACTTCCATCACCAGTCACGTCCTCAACTGGTCATTGTTTTTGCTTTGACTCAACCTCTTCATTCTTTCTTGAGCTATTTCTCCACTCTTCTCAAGTAGCATATTGGGCACCTACCAACCCCGGAGTTCATTTTTCAGTGTCCTATCTTTTTGCCATTTCATACTGTTCATGGGGTTCTCAAGGCAAGAATACTGGAGTGGTTTGCCATTCCCTTCTCCAGTGGACCATGTTTGGTCAGAACTCTCCACCATGACCTGTCCATCTTGGGTGGCCCTACATGGCATGGTTCATAGTTTCATTGAGTTAGACAAGGCTAATTCCACGTGATCAGTTTGGTAAGTTTTCTGTGATTGTGGTTTTCACTCTGTCTGCCCTCTGATGGATAAGAATAAGAGGCTTGTCTACATTTTCATGACTTTACATTTTCCCAGGGCTTCCCTGATAGCTCAAACAGTAAAGAATTTGCCCTGAGTGTGGGAGACCTGGGTTTAATTCCTGGGTCAGGAAGATCCCCTGGAAAAGGGAATGGCTACCCACACCAGTATTCTTGCCTGGAGAATCCCATAGACAGTGGAGTCTGGCAGGCTACAGTCTGTGGGCTCTCAGAATCAGACATAACTGAATGACTAACACTTACTATTTTCCTGTCTTCATAGACATAATTTTACTGTTCCAGAAAACTCTTACCCAGAAAGATAAAAGTGACAAATAACTTTATTATTCTTTTAAGGAACTTGAGGAAAGATCCATCAATTCTTCAATAGAAAGCATTAAGTTTATACCCAAGACTCTTTGAATCCCTCATCTCGAATTTCTCACCCTGATATGTCTACCAATCCTAAATTATTATACTTCAGTCCTTACTAATTCTGACAAAGTCCTCACATTAGAGACTCACCACAAACTGACTTCAGAATCTCAATAAATATTTCAATTTTGTCCTCACTTCTCTGTGATGCTAGTAAGATTCTATCAAGGTAGAGCTCTACTCGCTATGGTAAAAATCAACTCAACTTTGACTTATCAGCAAATTGTTTTGCTGGTATTTGGGGGAGCCAGGATTCAATAGCTTCAGTCTTAGGATATCATCATAAGACTGCAAAAATGTTCACAGCTCCTTTTGGTTTGTATTATTAACATAAAAACTAGGCAACCCTAAAAGAAAAGGTGAAGACTGTTTCTTGGTAGCTACAGAAAAAGTCTTAGTTAAGTCTTGGATTCTCCCAGGTTAAAGCACAAGCTCAACTACAAACCAATCAGTTCTGAGGGTTGTATATTCTGGCTCTGCCTGAATCTCTTGCCTACTGCTGGATGTGAGAACTGAGGAAACTCCTTCTGAATCTTGTGGGTTGAGATGGGGGGAATTGTGGCTCCCCAGGCGACAATCCAGCATTTGATAACAGAGTAAGGAAGAATGGATGATGAGTGGACAAAAATGACTGATATTTGCTACACTATCTTAGTGGATAGATAGAACTGAATCCCACACAAGAGGAGAAAAGCTTTATTGCAACGCTTAGTACTAATGTCTACACACTTTTGTGTATCCAGAAGAAACAGTGCTAATAGTCATGAGATAGAAACCAATTGAATAATGAAGCCTGCATAGTTTACCCAGAACAAACAAAAGCCTTGAAGTCTTGTATAAAATGAATATGGGGTTGGGGGCGGGGCGGGGCTCAAGAAGGACAGTATATATGTTTACATATATCTGATTCACTTTGTTGTGCAGTAGAAACCAAGGCAGTGTTGTAAAGCAATTCTACTCCAACAATGATAATAATAAGCGAACTCTTACAATTCAACAATTAAAAAAAAACTAGATTAAAAAATAGGCAAAGAATTTGAATAGGCATTTCTTAAAAGATATACAAAGGAAAAAGATACACAAATGTATACATACACATCTAAATATGTGTAAAACTGAGTCACTTTGTTGTAGAGCAAAGAATCGCCCAACACTGTAAAACAACAATACTTAAATAAAAAAATTTTAAAACATGAATGAACCTGATTCACATCTGATTCCATTCAAAATTGGACTTTGTTATGGAATGAATGTATGCATCCTCCCCAAATTCATCTGTGGAAACCCTAATTCCCAGTGTGGCTGTTTTTGGAGTAAGGAAGTAAACAAGGTTAAATGAGGTCATAAAGGTGGAGCGCTGATACAAAAGGACTAGTGTCCTTATAGAAAGAGACACCAGAGAGCCCCTTCTCTGTGTACATGGAGGAAAAGCCCTGTGAGGACAAGAAGGCAGCTCTCTGCAAGCCAGGAAGAGACCTCTCACCAGAACCCAATCACAGAAACTTTAATCTTGGACTTCTCCCCTCCAGAACTGTGCGAAAATAAATTTCTGTTTTTTAAGCCACCCAGTCTAGCACCCTTAGCTGACTAACACAGACTTCAGGTTAGTTTGCTACACAATATTCTTTTACTGGCTTCTCTGGTGGCTCACTGGTAGAGAATCTGCCTGACAATGCAGGAGACATGGGTTGGATCCCTGGGTCTGGGAGATCCCCTGGAGGAGGAAATGACGACCCACTCCAGCATTCTTGCCTAGAGAACCCCATGGACAGAGGAGCCTGGAGGGCTACAGTCCCTGGGGTCGCAAGAGTCAGATGCAACTGAGTGACTAAACAACAGCAACAGCTTCTTTTATTTCAGTCAATAGTTGATAAATCTCCACTGGATTCTGATCACAGCCAAGAACTGGGCTAGGTGCTACAGCGACACCACAAAAGGGGCCTTGACCATACGGGCTATTTTAAAAGGATGATATAAAATTTATAGACAAGGTCAAAAGAACACAGCCTGTGCTCTCAATGTCCTGTCAGAGCATTGTGTAACAATTCTGCTCACTTAAGACTTATTTAGTTCTCTTAGAGAATGCATCTACATTGGTTTTCCTATTTATTCTTTGATTAGAGACCAAATACTCTGAGGCTACATGTCACCTTGCAGATTTCTGTGCAGTTGAAAAGGCCGCCCTACAGGTTCTGTTTTCTTGTCCAATAGGACAGTATTCAGTTTTGTATCTAACCTAGAAGTCTTAGTCTAACGTTTTTCTTTCTGAAATGCCTATAAATACCCAGTTCTTCAAACTGCTCTTTGAATAAGTTTTATCTTTTCTATGGATTCCTTCATTAAAGAGTGAAATAAAATCTTGACATGTGTTCAATTGATATTCGACTGAAAGTCATGTCTTTAACTTTTTGAAAATTATTCTGGGAGAGCTTTCTAGACTAGGAGAGAGACATTAAGCAAATTATAGCTGGGAAGGGTATTAAGGAAAAGTGACTACGGTGTCCTGTGGGGCCAGGAAACAGTGGGGTTTAATCTAGTTGAAAGGATTGGAGATTATTTCCCTAAAAAAAAACTGGCATTTCCTGAAGCATGAGTGGAAAACAATTAAGTGAAGAAGAAGTTGGAGGCTGGGAAGTGGGCCTGATGTAAAGCCCAGGGTTACAGCTGCAAGAAGAGGAGATGGGTAGAGTCAAGGGCATGAAGCCATAAGGAGCATATTTTTCACCAGAGGGATCTGATAGACCCCTTCTGGCCTTCCAGGGATGTCTGAATCCCCGACAGGATCATGAAAGGGTTACTCAGGCCTTTGTTATCTCTGCCTAGGCTTGCATATGACCTCAGCTTCTACCTAAATGATTCCCACAAAAGAAAAAGCTCAGAGGCCCATGCTTGGGACTCAAGGCTCAGCCTCAGAGAATAAGAAAGACTGTTCCTTCTCCCCACCCCCTGAGGGCCCAGGAGGGGATGAAGGAAGTCAACTTCCATGAGCCCAACAGAAAAGATAGCTCTCCTAAGCCCATGTGACACAGAAACCTAATTAAATCCCCATCCACGAAAGGGAACGGCTGCCACGTGGGCTAGCTCTGATCCCATCTCTGCTTTGCAGATGAGGGGGTTTGGATAATGAGCCCAATGCGCTCCTCATTTGGTTGCAAATTTCAGAAAACAGGGGGGATATAAAATGCCAGGGCTTGTGTTGCCAGGATATTAAACCACTTGGCATAAAACAAGATAACTAGAATTCCGTAGAAGGAGGCGGCTTTTCAATGCTGGGCCCTGACTTCTGAAGCACAGGGAGGCCTTCAAGGGGGTGGTTTGACCTGGAGGATGGTGGAGGGAGGTGCTTTGTTCAGCCTGCAACCAATCCAGTCCATGCCAGCCACCTAAAGGAGTCCCTGTTTGAACTTTAGACACTGATCAAAATTGTGCAGACTTCAGAAACACACAGGCCTGGGATTGTACCCTGGCTCTGTCACTTACTACCTCTGTGACCTTATAGAGACAGACTCAACTTCTGCATCTCCATTGGGAGAATAAGTCCTTACCTCATAAGGCTTCTAGCATGAAGTGAGTGAGTGCATACAAAATGCGTAGTCCAGGGAGGGGAATCTGGGGGAGAATAGACACATATACTTGGTTGACCAAAAATTTCATTTGAGTTTTTCTATAACATCGTATGGAGAAATCCAGGTGAACATTTTGGCCATCCCAATATATTAATATGTATGACTGAGTTGCTCTGCTCTGCACCTGAAACTATAACAACTTTGTTAATCAGCTATTGTTGTTAGGTAGTCGCTAAGTTGTGCCTGACTCTTCACAACTCCATGGACTCTAGCAGCCAGGCTCCTCTGCCCATGGGATTCTCCAGGCAAGAATACTGGAGTGGGTTGCCATTTCCTTCTCCACAGGATCTTCCCGACCTTAACTATAGTAATAATAATGATCCCCTTCATGAGCAAGAACTGTCTGTAATTTCTATTATACAAATTTGATTTCAAATTCCAGTCTCTTTTTCTATCTGAAGTTCCATCTTCTAACAGTTTTAAAGAACATGTCATCATCTTGGGGGAAAATGTGAGGCGTTTTGATGCCTGCCATTCAACTTAGAATGCCAGGCCGGTTCAGAGTGATGGCTGGCCAATTTGTCTCAGTTTGCGTGGGTCCTTCCTGGTTTCAGTAGAGAAAAGCCCCATATCCTGGGAAACCACACAGATCTGGGCCAACCTGGACAGGTCAGTCAGTTACCTTAACTGCACGACTGACTCAGGATGCACAGTGAGTCTGACACAGAACCATTTCATAACTCCAACCTGGAGGTGCCCCCAACAGAAGTCACCTCACCTGATCCTGGGGTGGGGTGAAGAGGAGCCCAGACTGAAAGAAGTTCCAGTTGACAAGCTTAAGGGCATAGCTTTTTGCACCTGGAACTAAAATGAATAAGCCAGGCCAGGGGACTCCTGCAGCAAATCACACAAGCTTTCTAAGGGGGCAGCAGTTGGTTCAGTTCAGTTCAGTTGGCTCAGTCGTGTCCAACTCTTTGCGACCCCATGGACTGTAGCACTCCGGGCTGTTCTGTCCATCACCAACTCCCGGAGCTTGCACAAACTCATGTTCATCAAGTTGGTGATGCCATCCAACCATCTCATCCTGTCGTCCCCTTCCCCTCGTGTCTTCGATCTTTCCCAGCATCAGGGTCTTTTCCAGTGAGTCAGTTCTTCACATCAGGTGGCCAAAGTACTGGAGCTTCAGCTTCAGCATTAGTCCTTCCAGTGAATATTCAGGACTGATTTCCTTTAGGATGGACTGGTTGGATCTCCTTGCAGTCCAAGGGACTCTCAAGATCTTCTCCAACCGCAGTTCAAAAGCATCAATTCTTCAGCTCTCAGCTTTTAGCAAAGGCCAGTTCTTGCCTGTGGGGAAACTGGAGCCGGTGTTGTGAAATACAGTGATTATTGAAGAGATGGCAGGTTTCCAAATTTTTTCTTAAAAATGTGAAATCTCCCTATTTTCAAATGCTGGCATCTGTTGACTGAAAAAATATAGTCACAACCTGAAAAGTAGAGAGTTATTTTATTTGATGGAAATGTTTAGGACTCCGAGTCCAGGAGCAGCTTTCTCAGAGCTAACAACTAATTCCACTAAGACAAACAAGCAAACAAAAACTGGACGAGCCACACAAAAGATATTCGTGAGCCAGTGAGGTCCTCTAGCCCTCAGTTACAATCCTGACCTTGACCATCCTTTTCCTCACTCGTGGCCCTTGCACATTCTGGCCCCCCTGCATGAAACATAATTTCCTATGCTTGCTTCTTATTCACCTTAAGTACCAGAGCCTATTGGCCATGACGCTGCCTCTTCCTAATTTTCTTGCCACTTTTCGGAGGGTCCCAGGGCTCTGCCCTTGGACTTCTATTTGTTAGCTATGTTTATTTTCTAGTGCTTTCATCCTCATGATATTAAACAGTATCTCTAGGCTAATGACTCCCAAATTTTATTAGTAGGTTAGAACCCTCTCCGGAATGTGAGACCCACATATCAGCTGCTTGCTCAACATCCGTTCTTGATGTCATAGTTCAGTTCAGTTCAGTCGCTCAGTCGCGTCCGACTCTTTGCGACCCCATGAATCGCAGCATGCCAGGCCTCCCTGTCCATCACCAACTCCCGGAGTTTACTCAAACTCATGCCCATCAAGTCGGTGATGCCATCCAGCCATCCCATCCTCTGTCGTCCCTGTCTCCTCCTGCCCCCAATCCCTCCCAGCATCAGGGTCTTTTCCAACGAGTCAGCTCTTTGCATGAGGTGGCCAAAGTGCTGGAGTTTCAGCTTCATCATCAGTCCTTCCAATGAACACCCAGGACTGATCTCCTTTAGGATGAACTGGTTGGATCTCCTTGCAGTCCAAGGGACTCTCAAGAGTCTTCTCCAACACCACAGTTCAAAAGCATCAATTTTTCAGGGCTCAGCTTTCTTCACATTCCAACTCTCACATCTATACATGACCACTGGAAAAACCATAGCCTTGACCAGATGGACCTTTGTTGGCAAAGTAATGTCTCTGCTTTTTAATATGCTATCTAGGTTGGTAATAACTTTCCTTCCAAGGAGTAAGCGTCTTTTAATTTCATGGCTGCAGTCACCATCTGCAGTGACTTTGGAGCCCCCCAAAAAAAGTCTGACACTGTTGGGCATTTAAATCTTAACATGACCAAAACTGGACTTGTGATCACGTGCCTCTAAATCTGTCCCCTCCCAGTAATGCTGACACCATTTCTTCCATCTCTCACCAAAACAGAAGCCATTCTTGGCTTCTTTCTTTCTGCTTTATCCCATATAGATCCTTCAATAGAGTCCATGGCTCCTCCTCTACAATACAACCGGAATCCCACCTCTTCTCAACCTGCTCCTGCTATCATCTTGGTCCAAGCAACCATCATTTCTTACCTGGATTAGAACCATAGCCTCAACACTAGTCGTCCAGCTTCCACTCTCACAAAAACAGTGTCTAACAATCTGCCCTCCTCCCTAGCACACCTCTGACCTCAGTTCCTGAAGTATAGTGAAGTGTCAGTTGCTCAGTTGTGTCCGAGTCTCTGTGACCCCATGGACCCACCAGGCACCTTTGTCTATGGGGATTCTCCAGGCAAGAATACTGGAGTGGGTTACACTCCTGGGCATATACACCAAGGAAACCAGAACTGAAAGAGTCACGTGTACCCCAGTGTTCATCACACCACTGTTTATAGTAGCCAGGACATGGAAGTAACCTAGATGTCCAACAGCAGACAAGTGGATAAGAAAGCTGTGCTACATATACACAATGGAATATTACTCGGCCATTAAAAAGAATACATTTGAATCAGTTCTAATGAGATGGATGAAACTGGAGCCCATTATACAGAGTGAAGTAAGCCAGAAAGAAAAACACCAATACAGTTTACTAATGCATATATATGGAATTTAGAAAGATGGTAACAATAACCCTATATGCAAGACAGAAAAAGAGACCCAGATGTATAGAACAGACTTATGGACTCTATGGGAGAAGGCGAGGGTGGGATGATCTGGGAGAATAGCATTGAAACATGTATATTATCAATTGTGGGGCGGATTGCCAGTCCAGGTTGGATGCATGAGACAGGTTCTCGGGGCTGGTGCACTGGGATGACCCAGAGGGATGGGATGAGGAGGGAGGTGGGAGGGGGTTCAGTATGGGGAACACATGTAAATCCATGGCTGATTCACGTCAATGTATGGCAAAAACCACTACAATAGTGTAAAGTAATTAGCCTCTAAATAATATAAACAAATGAAAAAAAAAGAAAAAACAAAAAAAAAGAATACTGGAGTGGGTTGCCATGCCCTCCTCCAGGGGATCTTCCCAACCCAGGGATCAAACCCAGGTCTCCCACATTGTAGGAAGATTTTTTACCGTCTAAGCCACGAGGGAAGCCCTCAGTTCATATTGAGTAGAATAAGTCCCCTACATACAAATGAGTTCTGTTTCGAGAGTGGGTCAGTGAGTCCAATTTGTTCCTAAGTCCAACAAAGATAGCCTAGGTTCCCAACTAACACAACCAGCTATACAGTACTGTGCTGCAATAGCTTTACAATACTTCAGAAATGGAATATTTCCTGCCATATCAGTAAACAAGGATGACACAATCAACAGTGATTACAGCCCTCCAAAATGAGCTGGTAAACCCTAAAGGCACTCAGGAAGGAAAGAATACCTGCAATTTAGCAGCCTTCAGACTACAGTCACTCCCTACAGTGAGCCCCAAGGAAGCTCACGAGGTGAAAAACACAGGAAACTGGCCCCGGACAGCGGAGATGCATATGAAAGGAATGATTTCAGTGAGACCAGACTCTTGTATCTTTCCAAACACAGAAATGCACTAAATTCCTTAACTGGGGATAACAGGTTTTCTCTAATTAACAATAATCTCCTGATGTTCAGAGACTACCTGCCCTTTGTTGCAAAACTTCTATGTCACCTGGCTCCTCCCTTCACCTTCTCAGAGCATTTATTTATCTCAGGGTCGATTGATATGCTATCTCCAGGGCTTGAAGTCCTAAAAACATCCACCACATAAACCATAACTCTCAACTTTTAAGTTGTGAATATTTTTTAAGGCCACATACTTTTCACACAAATAATACATTTTAAAAACACACAAAAGTAAAAAATATTTTTAGTCTTACACTACAGTACCTTGAAAACTGCAGCAGTACCATTTACATCACTGCTGCTTTTACACTTATTTCTGGATGTGCTGGGCTTGAAATAAAGATACTGTACTACTGGGCTCTCTATAGTACGTACAGTAAAGTACCCAAAGCACACACTTGTAGAGGATAGAGGTACACCAGACATGTGAATTCACTTACGGGACTGGACGTGCGAAGGCACGTCCACATCTTTGAAAGTTTGCAACGTGAAGGTTCTTATGGAGGGGATTTATCACATTTTGCTATTCCCACAATGCTCCCTTTGTACTTGCCGTTTTCTTAGCTGAGCACTTTTCTCCCAGATATTCACGTGGCTCATTTCCTTGCCCTCTTCATATCTTTAATCAAATGTCACCTTCACAATAAGACAAGGCTTTGACAATTCAAATTTTGTAATTGCCACCCTACCTACCCTCCCACGCCCCGCATCCCATGAAATCTTGATTCCTTTCACTTGTTTTATTTTCTCCCTAGCATGTATCATCACCAAACATTCAATGTATTTTACCTGCTTTTTGGCTATCTGTGTCTCCTCACTAGTCCCTAGAACACAAAGGTTTGTGATCATTTTATTTCTGTCTTCCCAAAACCTAAAACAATGTCTGACACATAATAAGAGCTCAATAAGTATTTGTGGAATGAATGAATCAAAGAACTAAGAAAACATGAGGTGAAAGATCCAAAGGACCAGCTGTCCTTTAGGAGCAATTATGGATATTTGAATAAATCAGAACAAATAGATTCTGCCCATCCATAATAAAATCAAAAGAAAAAAATTGTAAACTGAAGGAAAAATACTTTTACACCACCAGTGACAGAAGAAGGATCAATTTCGTTCATCAAATCAGTGTCCTTTCAAAGAAATTAAAAAATGGTCCCAGTAGAAAGATTAGCTGAGGACACAAACAGCAGTTCACAAGAGGGAAAAAAAAAAAAATCAAATGCCTCATTAACATATGAAATGATGTCTAACCTCCCTCATAATTAAAGAAATGCAAATTAAAATAACAATGAGACCCTAATTTTTGCCTCACAGGCTGAAAAATATAAAGATATTTATAGCTGACAGTGCCATTGAGGAGAGCCTGGCTGAAATATGTCAAGCAGGAGAGCTTCTGGGAAACCAAATTAACCCCAATTATTAAAACTGTAAGATACAAATCCTATGATCTACCAGGAATTTACCTTTCTCTACAATAAGCATACACAGAAGAACTATACAAAAAAGATCTTCATGACCCAGATAATCACAATGGTGTAATCACTCACCTGGAGCCAGACATCCTGGAATGCAAAGTCAAGTGGGCCTTAGGAAGCATCACTGTGAACAAAGCTAGTGTAGGTGATAGAATTTCAGCAGAGCTATTTCAAATCCTAAAAGATGACGCTGTGAAAGTGCTGCACTCAATATGCCAGCAAATTTGGAAAACTCAGCAGTGGCCACAGGACTGGAAAAAGTCAGTTTTCATTCCAATCCCAAAGAAAGGCAATGCCAAAGATGCTCAAACTACCACACAATTGCACTCATTTCACATGCTAGAAAAGTAATGCTCAAAATTATTCAAGCCAGGCTTCAACAGTACATGAACCATGAACTTCCAGATGTTCAAGCTGGATTTAGAAAAGGCAGAGGATCAAATTTCCAAATCTCGTTGGATCATCAAAAAAGCGAAAGAGTTCCAGAAAAACATCTACTTCTGCTTTATTAACTATGTCAAAGCCTCTGACTGTGTGGATCACAGCAAACTGTGGAAAATTCTTTAAAAAGATGAGAATACCAGACCGCCTTAGCTGCCTCCTGAGAAATCTGTATGCAGGTCAAGAAGCAACAGTTAGAACTGGACATGGAACAACAAACTGGTTCCAAATTGGGCAAGGAGTACATCAAGGCTGTATATTGTCACCTTGCTTATTTAACTTCTATGCAGGGTATATCATGCAAAACAACAGGCTGGGTGAAGCACAAGCTGGAATCAAGATTGCCAGGAGAAATATCAATAACCTCAGATATGTAGATGATACCACTCTTATGGCAGAAAGCGAACAAAAACTAAAGAGCCTCTTGATGAAAGTGAAAGAAGAGAGTGAAAAAGTTCCCTTAAAACTCAACATTCAGAAAATTAAGATCATGGCATCCAGGGCCATCACTTCATGGCAAATAGATGGGGAAACAGTGGAAACAGTGGTTCACTTTATTTTTCTGGACTCCAAAATCACTGCAGATGGTTACTGCAGCCACGAAATTAAAAGATGCTTGCCCCTTAGAAGAAAAGTTATGACCAAGACAGCATATTAAAAAGCAGAGACATTACTTTGCCAACAAAGGTCTGTCTAGTCAAAGCTATGGTTTTTCCAGTAGCCATGTATGAATGTGAAAGTTGGACTATAAAGAAAGCTGATCCCTGAAGAATTGATGCTTTTGAACTGTGGTGTTGGAGAAGACTCTTGAGAGCCCCTTGGACAGCAAGGAGATCCAAATAGTCATGCTAAAGGAAATCAGTCCTGAATATTCATTGCAAGGACTGATGCTGAAGCTGAAACTCCAATACTTTGGCCACCTGATGCAAAGAACTGACAGATGTATATATGGACTCTATGGGAGAAGGAGAGGGTGGGATGATCTGAGAGAACAGCATCGAAACATGTATATTATCAAGTGTGAAACAGATCGCCAGTCCAGGTTGGATGCATGAGACAAGTGCTCGGGGCTGGTGCACTGGGATGACCCAGAAGGAAGGGATGGGGAGGGAGGTGGAACGGGGGTTCAGGATGGGGAATACATGTAAATCCATGGCTGATTCATGTCAATGTATGGCAAAAACCACTACAATATTGTAAAGTAATTAGTGTCCAACTAATAAAAATAAATGGAAAAATAAATAAATAAAAAAGGAAAAAAAAAAAAAAAAAAAAGACCCTGATGCTGGGAGGGATTAGGGGCAGGAGGAGAAGGGGACGACTAAGGATGAGATGGTTGGGTGGCATCACCAACTCAGTGGACCTGAGTTTGAGTAAGCTCTGGGAGTTGGTGATGGACAGGGAAGCCTGGCATGCTGCAGTCCATGGGGTTGCAAAGAGTCAGACATGATTGAGTGACTGAACTGAACTGAACAACAGCAACATTTGTCCTTGCAAAAATGCACTAAGATATACGCATGAAGAGTTTTATAGCAACACTGTTTATAAAACAGAAAGATTGGAAACAACCTAAATATTCATCAGCAGGAGTGCTGCCGAATTTTTAAAGCAGGTCAAGACTGTCCCATTTTATAGATGACTATATACACCTATTTGGGGGAAAAAAGAGATTAAGGTGGATCTGCAATATTTATTTGAAAATAGTAAGTGACAAATGTAATATACAGAACACTGTGCTTACTTTTATCCCTTTTATGTTAAAAAAAGAGAATATACTGACATACATATAATATATAGAAAATTTATTTTAAAAATACATAAGAAGCCATGAATACTGGTTGTTTGTGGAAAAAGTCATGGGGGTTTGAGGTGGGAGGGAGACTTTGGTTTCACTGATATAGTTGTATTTTAATGTTTTTGTATTTATAATTTTAATTAAAATTATATTTTACAATACCATTTCTCTAAAATGTACACTGAGTATTTTAAGTCCTACAACTTAGGACCAAGAGGTACTTGTCTGTGAGATCACAGGCTCCCCACTACCTCACCCCAAATGTGGATTTTGCTGCTTCTTAATATCCTACCATACATGTGCATCAGTGAGGGCGTTCCTCTTACATCATTCAATCTGGGCAGTGGTGCCTTCCAACCTGCCAGCTACAAAGATAATTACATTACAATGGCATTTTCCTTCTCCTGAGGCTCTGTCCTCTGCATACGCCTTTGGAGAAAGAAAAATTATATAGAGCTTTTATCCTTGACTTTGAAATGAAGCTTAAAAACCCTGCAACCACCTGTACAAATGAAATGTAAGGCAAACAGAAACTTCAGGTCCAAGAATACCTCACTCTTTAAACTTGGGAATGAGATTCTTTGCACAATAATAGCTTCTATTTAAGCTGTATTGTGAATAAAGGTAAGACCACTCTTCCTCATTCTCTGGATCCCGGGATAATTGTCACCTCTTCATATGCCCTGACTATGTGATCTCATAATTTACCATACTTTTCCTCTGTTGCATTTATCATGAGTGCAGTTAATTGCTTGTGTGATTATTTGATTACTTATCGGACTTTTCCGTTAGGCCACAGATCTGGGTAGGTGGAGACAAAGTGTGTCTTGCTCCCTGCTCAAGGGCTACCATCGAGTGAATTTACACATACTCAACACTCACGATTGAAAAACATTTGTTCAACAGGTGGATACGTTTGAAGATAGATACCATTACCCTCTCCGCATAGTTAAGAAAAGTTACAAGGTTCAGTAACTTGCTTTAGTTTACAGGGTAGGAAGTAGATGGTAGAGCTAGAATTTGAACCTATTTCAATTTGGCTCCAAAGCCATGCTCCTATCATATCTCCTCCTAACAGGAGCAGAGTATTACCAGGGGTAGAGTATTTTAAGATATAAAGGGCCTATAGGGTTTTGGAAGCAGTAGGTTATTTTCTTTCCTCATTGCAAAAGAAACTATGTATTAAACACTCCTGCCCCTGGCTTGAGGCATTTGTGAATGAAACTAAGTGAGTATGAAGGAATACAAGCTCCTGGCTTCTTTGAGATAAATCATCAAATACTTTGAGAGGCAAAGAGGCATGATTTTAAGACTTTGATTTTGAATATTTTACTTAACATGTTTGAAATAGTGGGGAAGATTAAATTAGAAAATAAATATAAGGGCCTAGCTCAAGCTGGCAGGTTAGAAACAGTAACCATCATTATTAACGTCAGTTTTCAGTTAGTAAGAACACTGTGTTGAAGACAAGAAAATAACATGATCCCCTAGGAGCATGTGAAATTTATGACATGATTAAAAGAAATCATAATTACTGGATAGATAGATGGAAGAATGGAAGGGTAGATGGATGGAGAGAGAATCTATTAGCCCACTCAAGCTACCATAATAAAGCACTACAGACTGGGTGGCTCAAACAACAGAAATTTATTTGCTCACAATTCCATAGACTAGAAATCTGAGTTGCAGGTATGAACTCTCCAGGTGTTCTTTTTTTTATTCCTTTGTTCTTGAAATAACTGCACGTATGGTGATTAAAATTAAATAATAATGAAAATTCTGTTCTTTGCTTGCCCTACTTAAATGTCACAAGAGATACACAGCCACATATCAAAGTTAAGTTTTAGTTGCTAAGCCTTGTCTGGCTCTTGTGACCCCATGGACTGTAGCCCACCAGGCTCCTCTGTCCATGGGATTTTCCAGGCAAGAATACTGGAGCAGGTTGTGTGTGGCTGATGACAGATGGATCAGACAATATACATTCTGGCTGTTGGACAGCCCAGAATAGACCATTTTAGTACATGGTAGATTTTCTGATATTCAAGTTCTCATTTGAGACACTGCCAACACTGATCTCAAGATATACTTGGATGCAGCACTTTTCCCAATGTTCAGAATCACCCAGATAGTTCCATGTGATCCTAAGGAAGGCATCAAAAGCAACCCATGAGGACCATCAAGTCTCACATTGGTTGCAAATTGCTTTGGGTAGATTTGCCTTTTTCCCCCAGTCCTATTGAAAACTGATGTACATTACTGTATAAATTTAAGGCATACAACATGATGGTTTGATTTGCATACATGTGAAATGATGACTGCAATAGGTTCAGCTAACATCCATCATACTATAAAGATACAATAAAAAGAAAAAAAGAAAACAAATCTCCTTGTAATGAGAGCTCTTAAGATGTACTCTCCTAACCATTTCCGTAAAGGTTACTCATCATGTAGTCCATTACGCTCCAAGTACTTACCTGTCTTGTAACAGAAGGTTTCAATCTTTTGACCACCTTCCTCCATTTGGATGGTCACACAGTGTAACCTCTATGTGTTCCTGAAATCCCATCCTCCTTTCCATGGACCCTCTATGGGTATGGGATGTTGCATCCCCCTGGGGGTCAGGGGGCCAAGGGAGAAGTGATGAACAGCTTCTCTGAAGCTGACCATCCCTGGTTTAACTATTTGATCCAGCGGAGTGTGGTGATTCAACTGGCTTAATTTCAGGATCTTTTGAGACAGCCACAGCTCAATTTGTGGATGTTAACTGCTCCAAAGTTACAAGACAGACTTTGAAATTCCACCAAAACTCCAACTATAGTTGGGTGGAAATCTCCAACTATAGTTGGGTGGAAATCTCCAACTGTTAGGCTTGAAGATTCAATAGGAAAAAACAAAAGGAGAAGGAAGAATTGGGGGGCAAAAGAGAATTGGAAGACAAAAGGAGAATTCAAGAGATAATCCTTTTAGTGAGAAGAAATGGCTCACAAAAGTAGTCATGAGGGATTAAAACATAGGATTTACAGCTTCCATGTGTAGTTTTGAAGGCATAAGATGTTCTGTGCTATTGATCTGGAGAACACAGAGGATGGAGCTCCTGTTGTTTTGATCAGACAGATCTGACTTAAAATCCTAGCTCTTCTGTTTTCCCTCGTGGCTCAGAGAGTAAAGCATCTGCCTGCAATGCGGAAGACCCAGGTTCAATCCCTGGGTCAGGAAGATCCCCTGGAGAAGGAAATGGCAAACCACTCCAGTATTCTTGCCTGGAGAATCCCATGGACGGAGGAGCCTGGCGGGCTACACTCCACAGGGTTGCAAAGAGTCGGACACGACTGAGGGACTCCACTTTCACTTTTTTCTGTTTTCCAGATGTGTGACACTTGTGAAGTCATGCAGGCTCGTTACGCCTCCAAGTTTGGCAGTGCCTATCTCCAACACCACTGCGGAGAATAAGTGAGAGAAGGCGAGGGATGGAGAGCACATAGTGTGCATCTGGAAGGTCCCAACTGGAGATAAAGATGTGGCTGGGCTTGCCCAGGAAGTGTGAAGACAGAGAGGAATGAGAGCCCAACTCAAGCCCTGAGAGACATCAGATTCCTCAGAGAGGAAGATGGAAGATGAGAAGGCTTTAGGATGCTGAAATAGCCAGAGAGATCACAGAAAAGGGGAGAATTCCTGAGGCCAAAGAAAGATAATGCTTCAAGATGCTCCCAAGAGGTAATAATAATAAAAAAAAAAGAACTGAACATGTCAATTTATAACTCTGCACAGCCATTAAAAATGAGGTGCTGCTAAAGTAGTAAATGTTGTAGATGTTTACGATAGATTGCTTCAAGGGAAGACTCTGATTACAAAACGTTTACATATTTAAAGATAAAAGCTGCTGGCTGAGCTAGTATTTATTTAGCTTATTTATTTAACAAGCACTCACTTGAGTGTCTGCTTCATTCCATGCGACTGTTCTAAATGTTAGGGATATAGGGTAGGGGCAGATGGGATGAGAGAATGAGATCAACATCTTACAGTGTTTATATCAGATTGCAGGAGTCCCTAACCCCCAGGCCACAGACCTGTACTGGTCCATGGACCGTTAGGAACCAGGCCACACAGCAGGGGGCAAGAGGCAGGCAATCAAGTGAAATTTTGACTGTATTGACAGCCACTCCCCATCACTCACATTATTGCCTGAACTTTGCCTCTTGTTAACTCAGTGGTGGCATTAGACTCTCATAGGAGTGCAAACCTTACTGTGAACTGTGTGTGCGAGAGATCTAGGTTGCCCGCTCCTTAGGAGATTCATCCCAAATCTAACCCCATCCCTGGTCCACAGAAAAACTGTCTTCTATGAAACCTGTCCCTAGTGCCACAAAGTATACACACACACATACATACTTATACATATCTGTACCTTTGACTGGAAACTAAATGTAATGTGATGGATGACAAAAGTGGACAAAATCATATTTATGCAAATGAATGCCACTTATAGCTTAAAATATGTCAGTCTATGTACCAAACACTAATGATATTTCAGCCAAGTGGTGGGACAGTGTCTGAATAACATGAGTTCAAATAATTGGGGGTCAGATAACATGAGTTCAACTTATTTTTGCCACCTACTAGCTGCCAAGCTGAGCAAGCTACTTGACTCATTCAACCTGTTTTCTCTTCTCTATAATGGATATAATAATAGTCCCCACCTCCTGGTGAGAATAAAATGATATATGCAAGTGTGTGCCGAACTCAGTGCCTGGCACACAGTTAGTACCTATGTAAGGCTGTCACGGCTAACGCCATGGCAGGCAGCCTAGATTAGGAGTAGGCCTGGTTTCCCGGGGTAACATAATTATCAGGCCTCCTGGAGCCAGCCAATCAACATATGCCTAGCCAGAAAAAAGGGAACCTATCAGGGGAAAGCTGAAAGCCCCACGTTGGGCCAACAAAAATTACCTTGCAACTGTGTAACCAATCCGCTTACACCAACTACCCACTGTGTAACCAATCCGATTGCGCCAACTACCTGCGGCTTATTTTGACCTAATAAATACCCGAGAGAAGTGGGGCTCGGGGCCTTTCGTCCTCACACACCTGGTGAGGGCGGGAGGCCCTGGCTCGAGTCAGTAATAAATTCCCCTATTTCGAGTTGCATTGTTTCCAGGAGTCTTCTTTCCCGACCGGGGACTCGGACTACGGGCAGAACACCTAATAGATCTCAGCCATTATGGTAAGTAATTGTTGAGGGGCTTCCCTGGTGGCTCAGTGGTAAAAAGTCTGCCCGCCAAAGCAGGACACAGGTTTGATGCCTGGTCCAGGAAGATCCCACACGCAGCAGAGCAACTAAATCCATGCACCACAGCTACTCAGCCTGTGCTCCAGAGCCTGTGCTCCACAACAAGAGAAGCCACTATTAAATGAGAGGCTGTGCCCTGCAGTTAGAGAGTAGCCCCCGATTGCCGCAACTAGAGAAAAGCCTGTGCAGCAATGAAGACCCGGCACAGTCAAAGGTAAATAAACAAATAACATAAATAAAAATAAAAAACGATTGTTGAGTTTGCCTGGATTTTATCATCTTTTTTGGCAAAACATGGTTGTATTCCTCCTGTAACTAGAAAACATAATAGAAGTTGTTTAAACATTTTTAGTGGAGAGTAAGGAGGGGCCGGTTGCCTGGAGTTTAAATACTTGAAGAAAAGGAAAGTCATTCTGTTTTACAACCTGATTGGGTCAAATACCAGCACTCTGCAAAATGTGTCTCATCTTTCTATATTTAAAAGTCAATAAAAGAGAGGAAAAGTCAATAAAAGCATCTGGAAATTATATACTTGAAACAAGGTCTTATCAGTTTTTCCAATAAATGAAACACAATCAAACAAAAAGTCTTAGTGGGTGAGTCATGTGGCCCCAGGGGTAATACCATAAGAGGGCACTGAGTTATGTGCTGTGTGCTGCGCCGAGTCGCTCAGCCATGTCCAACCCTTTGTGACCCCATGGGCTGCAGCCCGCCAGGCTCCTCTGTCCTTAGGGATTCTCCAGGCAAGAATACTGGAGTGGTTTGCCATGCCCTCCTCCAGGGGATCTTCCCAACCCAGGGATCGAACCCAGGTCTCCTGCACTGCAGGCAGATTCTTTACCAGCAGAGCAACCAGGGAAGTCCCATCGAGTTACAGTCTATTTCAAACAGCCCTGGGAGGGTAGTCATGCCAATTTCCTTCCTAATGCAGAAATGTCCTCTAAGACACCTCTGAAGGATGGGAATTGAGCTACTGAAGGAACTACTATTTATTTAGCAACTCTTATTGCCAGACACTGTGTTATCATCTATTCTTCCCTGGTGGGCTCAGTCGGTAGAGAATCCGCCTGCAATGTGGGAGACCTGGGTTCAATCCCTGGGTCGGGAAGATCCCCTGGAAGAGGGCATGGCAGCCCGCTCCAGTATTCTTGCCTGGAGAATTTCCATAGACAGAGGAGTCCGGTGGGCTACAGTCCATGGGGTCACAAAGAGTCTGACACAACTGAATGACTAAGCACAGCACACTTTCCTGGTGGCTCAGCGTAAAGAATCTGCCTGGCAACCCAAGAGACCCACGAGATGCATGTTCTCTCCTTGGATTGGGAAGATCCCCTGGAGAAGGAAATGGCAACCCACTCCAGTATTCTTGCCTGGGAAATCCCATGGACAGAGAAGCATCTCAGGCTACAGTCCTTGGGGTCGCAAAGATTCAGACGCGACTTAGCAACTAAACAATAACAACAGCATCCTTAGCATCCGGAGTGATCTTGTTGAAACCTGAATCAAGTTTCACCCCCTCCAGTACATTCCAATCACATCTGGAATACAATCCACTTCTTTCCTCAGCTTACAAAGAAGGGCACTGAGGCTGTTTTTCTGACCTCATCCCCTTCCAGTCTGCCCTTATCTACTACAGCCTCAGGCTGTCTTCCAGACTGCAGTTCACTTCCTCCTGAGATTCTTTTCCTGAAACGCTTCTCCCCTGGGTCAGTGTAGACATTCTCCCTTCCTAGCTGGGTCTCAGTTCAAAATGTCCCCACCTCCAAAAAGCCCTCCTTGACACCTGATCTAAAATCAGTCCCTCTTCCCTCATCACCCTCTGGCACATTCCTCCTGCCCGGTTTCATAGCCCTTATCACTACTAAGAATTATCCTGTATTTCAGGTCAGTTTCCCTCGAAGAGGCTTCCTAAGGGAAGGTTTTTGGGAGGAACTTGTAAGGGAGTGTGGGATGCAGGACAGAACATGGAAAAGCTGAGCAAAGATATAGATGATACAGCTGACACAAAGCATTGGCAAAGTTACAGGTTCAGGTGACATGAAGTGTCGGCACCCGGGAGCTCCGGAGCAGGGACTGAACCACTGGGTCTGTCTTGCTTTGAAGCAAAGGGAGCTGGGTTTTGGTAGCTACTCATCAGTCAGTCAGAGACTAACGGCAGCCCCGGCGGTAGGGGGACATAAAATTCGAGGCAATCACAAGCCTTAGCATGACACTGGAGGTATGAGCTGTCAGGAAGGCAACAGAGGCTCCGAGAAACACACCAACTGAATCTGCAACATGGTGTTCACTTATTATTATTAATTGACTCATGTCTGTCTACCCTGCTAGACTCTAAGCTCCATGAGGACCAGGCCAGCATCTGCTTTAACACTGTGCATTATTTCTTCAGATACAATTGTTGTTGTTCCACTCTCTAAGTTGTGTCCAACTCTTTGCAACCCCACAGACTGTAGCATGCCAGGCTCCTCTGTGCTCCACCATCTCCTGCAGTTTGCTCAAACTCAAGCCCATTGAGTCAGTGATGCTATCCAACCATCTCATCCCCTGCCATCCCCTGTTCCCTTTGCCTTCAATTTTTACCAGCATTAAAGTCTTATCCAATGAGTGGGCTCTTTGCATCAGGTGGCCAAAGTTTTGGAGTCTCAGCTTTAGCAACAGTCCTTCTGATTAATATTCAGGGTTGATTTCCTTTAGGAATGACTGGTTTGATCTCCTTCCAGTCCAAGGGACTCTGTAGAGTCTTCTCCAGCACCACAATTCGAAGGCACCAATTTTCAGCGCTCAGCATTCTTCAGATATAACAGGTGCTCAGTAAATACTGTTTAAATGATCAAAGAATTAGTTTATAAGTTAAGACACTACTTACCATACTTAACTCATCCATATAATCACCCTGGGAGGCAGGACCTTTAAGTCTGAGTACTTTCGAGGCTCAGATCCAAGTCTGTCCACTTGAGAGCCAATTAACCAGCAGCCTGGATAGAGATAAATCATGAGGGCAAACTTCACTCTAGCTTTGACTTTGAGCCTTTTTCCCTATTCTCCACTACTTCCCACCCCTAACACATGGATTTTCTTTTGTTTTTCAAAGTACTAATTCCCAACACCCTTAAATGTGAGACCAAAGAATCAGTGCACACATATGTTAAGTCAACCTTAAAAATGCATTCCAATATATATTAGGTACAGACAAATAGTGTTTGATTCCACTTATATGAGGTACTAGCATAGTCAAATTCAGAGTCAAAAATACACTGGTAAATGCCAGGGGCCAGGAGGTGGGAGGGGTGAGAAGGGGGCTTGGGGAGCTAGTGTCTAATGGAGACAGAGTTTCAGCTTAGGAAAGTGAAAAATTTGGGAGCTGAGTGACGGTGAGAGTTGCACAACAAGGTGAAAGTACTTAGTGCCCCTGAACTGTACAGTTAAATATGGTTAAAATAGTGTGTCTTAGATTATGTGACTTTTACCATAGGTTAAAAAAAAAAAAAAAAAAAAAAAAAACCTCAAAAAAGAAAATCTTAATATTTACATTAGAAGGGAAAATTCTCAATAACAATCCTGAAGAAGGCAATGAAATTACTAAACATACCTTCTAAAACAAACAAAAAAGCAAGAGCAGCTGTGTACAATCCCTGTGATATTTTCCTTGATGCCTAAGACATCACTCCTCTAAGACTGACTTGTGTACCTGCAGCAGGAACATCACCTGGGAGCTTGCTAGAAATGCAGAATCCCAGGCCTCCCCCATACCTGCTGAATAAGAAGCTACAAGACTATCTCCTCCATTTTCTTTCTTGAGTTCCTTCACCCTCAGACCCTCCCCCATTCTGCAGAGCAATTTAACCTTGGACACATCTTCATATCTCTTAAACACAAAAATATCTCTGTTGAAATCAGTTGTGAAATATTCCAAGACACGACTTCCATGCTGCACAAAAGACTGGGTAGAAGCTGTAAAGTTTCAGATTCCCCTTTCTCTTCAACACCAGTCTACCTAAATGAAAAAGATTTCTTTTACTCTTCTTGTGACAGATATAGCCACTCCATGCTCATCCTTCAGAAGGCTGATAAGCGATCGTCCGTTTGGATTTGTAAGGTTCCAAATATTGTTTTCATCTGCTACACCTAGTTATCTCACTACATCTCCATTGCACCTCCCAAGAGGTCAGTTCAGTTCAGTTCAGTTCAGTTCAGTCGCTCAGTTGTGTCTGACTCTTTGCAACCCCATGGACTGCAGCATACCAGGCTTCCCTGTCCATCACCAACTCCCAGAGCCTACTCAAACTCATGTCCTTCAAGTCGGTGATGCCATCCAACCATCTCATCCTCTGTCATCCCCTTCTCTTCCCACCTTCAATCTTTCCCAGCATCAGGGTCTTTTCAAATGAGTCAGTTCCTCGCATCATGTGGCCAAACTATTGGAGTTTCAGCTTCAACATCAGTCCTTCCAATGAATATCCAATGAATACCCAAGAGGTAGGTATTATTCATATTATCCCATTTTTCTGAAGAGAAAATCGAAGCCCAGAGTCACCTAGTACATAAATGGCAGAGCTGGCACCAAAGTTCAGGTCTATCTAAGTCCAAGGATACAACAGTTCTTAGTGTAGTATACTGAAACTTGCTCAGTCGTGTCCAACTCTCTTCAATCCCATGCACTGTAACTCTCCAGGCTCCCCTGTTCATGGAATTCTCCAGGCAAGAACACTGGAGTGGGTTGCCATTCCCTTCTCCAACAACAGTTCTTACCCAATGTTAATGAGAAATGGAAGAGGATGGTGTCAAGTTCATAATCAAGAGATTAAGGGCTGATATTCCAAGGAGATTGAAGATTCAAAGACACAGCAGAGAAAAGATCTTTCCCCTCTCCTTTGGCCGTGCCCATATTAAATATTAATTCCCTTTGTCTTTGCAAATACAGAAGCTGACTAAGACACACATCATAAAAAATGCAAGGTAAAGTTTCACTCTAATTTCAGCTTTCATATTGAAAATGCATCCAGAGGATATTGCCCCCTGCTTCTGGGGTTGAGCATTTGATCTTCTTTGCCCTTGGTCAATGTCATCCCAAAGAACAGGGTATAACCAGAGATCAAGGACACAGTCCCATTAGAAGACTGACAGCCCCAGATCCAGGCATCAAACAAACACTGTCCTTTAAATATTTTTAGGAAGCAAGAGGATCTGAGAAGGAGACCTTCCTGGCTGATGATTATCTAGATCTCAGGAGAGGGGCTGGGAAGGACAGCTTGGGCAGGAGGGTACGAAGGACCCACCAGGATGAAGGAAGGCCCTTGACTGCAGGTTTATGAAGGCACTCTTTTTCAGGGGCCTGATTTCCAACATCTCCTTTTGGGTTTTAAAAAATAATTTCTACTTTTTTTTTTTCCTTGAAAGGATATGTGTTCACTGCAGGAAATTTCAAAGACGGGAGCATGGGAAAAGGAGACAAAAATTAACTATAGTCCAAGAAATGTCTGTGAATGATAAACACCCAAGTTACCGAAGTGTTTACCCCTAAGGGGAAGGGATGGAGTGTAATGGGAAACAAATAATATACAGGGACCTTCAACTACATCAGTTATGTTTTATTTCTTTGGTTAATTATTGGATACATGGATGTGAGTTGCACTTTTTATTTGATACTTTTTCATTATGTCTGAAATAACACAGGACACATTTTAAAAAGTCATCTGCTATACTCGTCATTGAAATAAAAGCAAAATATACTCATCATTGAAAACTCAGTGCCTGGCACAATCCCAAGCACTCTCCAAGCCAGGCTTCAACAGTACGTGAACCATGAACTTTGGATGTTCAAGCTGGATTTAGAAAAGGCAGAGGAATAGCCAACATCTGTTGGATCATCAGAAAAGCAAGAGAGTTCCAGAAAAACATCTATTTCTGCTTTATTGACTATGTCAAAGCCTTTGACTGTATGGATCACAACAAACTGTGGAAAATTCTTAAAGAGATGGGAATACCAGACCACCTTAGCTGCCTCCTGAGAAATCTGTATGCAGGTCAAAAAGCAACAGTTAGAACTGGACATGGAACAACAGACTAGTTCCAAATAGGGAAAGGAGTACGTCAAGGCTGTATATTGTCACCCTGCTTATTCAACTTCTATGCAGAGTACATCATAAGAAATGCCAGGCTGGATGAAGCACAAGCTGGAATCAAGACTGCCGGGAGAAATATCAGTAAACTCAGATATGCAGATGGCACCACCCTTATGGCAGAAAACGAAGAACTAAAGAGCCTCTTGATGAAAGTGAAAGAGGACAGTGAAAAGTTGGCTTAAAACTCAACATTCAAAAAACTAAGATCATGGCATCTGGTCCCATCACTTCATGACAAATAGATGGGGAAACAATGGAAACAGTGACAGACTTTATTTGGGGGGCTCCAAAATCACTGCAGATGGTGACTGCAGCCATGAAATTAAAAGATGCTTGCTCCTTGGAAGAAAAGCTATGACCAACCTAGACAGAATATTAAAAAGCAGAGACATTACTTTGCCAACAAAGGTCCATCTAGTCAAAGCTATGGTTTTTCCAGTAGTCATGTATGAACATGAGAGCTGGACTATAAAGAAAGCTGAGACCCAAAGAATTGATGCTTTTGAACTGTGGTGTCGGGGAAGACTTTGAGAGTCCCTTGGACTGCAGGGAGATTTAACCAACTAATCCTAAAGGAAATCAGTCCTGAATATTCATTGGAAGGACTGATGCTGAAGCTGAAGCTCCAATACTTTGACCACCTGATGCAAAGAACTGACTCATGATGCTGGGAAAGATTGAAGGCAGGAGGAGAAGGGGACAACAGAGGATGAGATGGTTGGATGGCATCACCGACTCTATGGACATGAGTTTGAGCAAGGTCTGGGAGTTGGCGATGGACAGGGAAGTCTGCTGCAGTCCATGGGGTCACAAAGAGTCAGACACGACTGGGTGACAGAACTCAACTGAACTGAGCACAACCCCTGATACACAGTAAGTACCTAATAAATATTGCTTGAAGGAATGAATGAGTGTGAGTAACTTAACACTGTATTGAGTGTGCAGGTATGCTCAATCAAGTCCAACTCTTTAGTACTCCATGGACTATAGCCTGCCAGGTTCCTCTGCCCTTGAAATTTCCCAGGCAAGAACCCTGGAATGAGTTGCAATTTCCTACTCCTGGGGATCTTCCTGACCCAGGGATTGGACCCATATCTCATGTCTCCTGCATTGGCAGGCAGGTTCTTTACCACTGAGTCACTTGGGAAGCCCCAACAGTGTGTTACCTCTGATAGTTTTCCTCATCTAGAAATTAAGGCCAGCAGTGTCTTCTCTCAAAGTTCAGTGAGAGTTAAACATACGTGGGATCCTACCATTCGGAAGTGCCATTTTGATAAATATCTACCCAGGGCTTTCATTTTTCCAAAACATGGATTAGTTAATATCATTTAAAAAAATAAGATCATGTAATACATACTACGGTGCAATCAGATACTAAGATCATGGCATCTGGCCCCATCACTTCATGGCAAATAGATGGGGAAAAAATGGAAACCGCAATACACTTTATTTTCTTGGGCTCCAAAATCACTGTGGACAGTGACTGCAGCCATGAAACTAAAAGACGCTTGCTCCTTGGAAGAAAAGTTATGACAAACAAAGACAGTGTATTAAAAAGCAGAGACATTATTTTGATGACAAAGATCCATATAGTCAAAGCTATGGTTTCCCAGGAGTAATGTATGGATGTGAGAATTGGACTGTAAAGAATGCTGAGCACCAAAGAATTCATGTTTTTGAATTGTAGGGCTGGAGAAGACTCTTGACAGTCCCTTGGACTGCAAGGAGATCAAACCAGTGAATCCTAAAGGAAATCAACCCTGAACATTCATTGGAAAGACTGATGCTGAAGTTGAAGTTCCAACACTTTGACCAAGTGATGTGAAGACCCAACTCATTGGAAAAAGACCCTGATGCTGGGAAAGATTAAAGGCAAGAGGAGAAGCAGGCAACAGAGGATGAGATAGCTGAATGGCATCATTGACTCAAGGGACATGAATTTGAGCAAACTCCAGGAGATAGTGAAGGACAGGGAAGCCTGGTGTGCTGCCATCCATGTGATCGCAAAGAGTCAGACATGACTGAGGACTGAACAAAAACAATCAGATACAGTCAAGGCATTTTCTCACGTCCTTTAAATTCCTTTCTTTTTCTTTCCTTCTTTCTTATTATTTTTCTTTTTTGGCTGCACCATGCAGCATGTAGAATCTTAGTTCCTCAACAAAGAATCGAATCTGTGCCCCGCTATGGTGGAAGTGTGGAGCTGGAACCACTGGAGCAACTGCCAGGAAATTCCTAATTCTTTTCTTTATTATTTTAGTGGCTGAATATTATTCCATTATATGAGTAAATCTCCTTTGAGTTTTTCAAGATTCAACATCCTTCACAGAAAAGGATTGTCTGAGGGTAGCATTGTCAGAATTACTCTGGGTGGACTCCCAGGAGGCAGAAGGCACTGTCCTCTACAAATAAGAGGATTAATTATATTTCTCCCAGGTAACCTGAGTTGAAACTCAGTTGTGTTAGGGAACACTCTGAGAGGTTTGGGGACCTATTCTTATTCTTGTTTAGCTTGCTAGGGAAGCACAGTCTCAGATGTCTCCTCTCTTGGCTTCCAGTTACCTACAAAATAAAATCCAAATTTCCATGTACCCTCACGATCTGGCCCCCCATCAGCCACTGTGTCTAGGCCCCTGAGCTCCCCATCATCCAGTCATGTGGACTTGTCCACCTCTGGATCACATCAAGAGCCTTCCTGGCCCCAGCTGATCACCACCCTTCAGAACTGGAGCACTTCTTCCCCAGCTTCTCCTCCTTCTTTGGTCTAAGCTGAATGTCACTTCCTCAGAAAGGCTTTTCTGATCCCCTAATTTAAAGAAGGTTCCCTCACCTGCTATAAACCACAGGAAGCTCAGCTTGGTGCTCTGTGATGACCTAAATAAAGGGAGGGGATATACACGTGTGTGTGTGCATGCTAAGTCACTTCAGTCGTGTCCAACTCTTTGCGACCCTTTGGACTGTAGCCTGCTGGGCTCCTCTGTCCATGGGATTCCACAGGCAAGAATACTGGAGTGAGTTGCCATGCCCTCCTCCAGGGGATCTTTCCAACCCAGGGATCAAACAAGTGTCTCTTGTGTCTCCTTGCATTGGCAGGCGGGTTCTTTACCACTAGCGCCACCTGGGAACCCCAGATATATATATATATATAATATACATACAGCTGATTCATTTCCTTGTACAGCAGAAACTAATGCAACATTATAAAGCAATTATATTCCAATATGAATAATTAAATAAGGAAGATTCCTTCATATCCCCTCTCATAACACCCTGTCCTTTCTCTTCACAGCCTTTGCTCTATTGTAATAATTAAATATTTATCTGCATGTTTGTCAAATGCCTGTCCTCACTTTCACTGTCCTCCTTACCGAGGACTCTCAGCCCCACGAGGACAGGGAGGAACCACATCTGTTTTGTTCACTGAATATGTGCAACTAGCACACAGCCCCTGATGCACACTGAGGCCTAATAAATCTTGAATGAATGAACGAATGAAAAAAACAAATCACTTGGACAGAGGAGTAGATGTGTATTACTGACCTCTAGGCTTCAGTTTCATCTGTCAATAAGAAATAGGGCCAACAATATTTCCCCACATTTCCCCACCCCAATTATTATGAGTAAATGCACCCCTTCTGAGAAATGTCCCACTGGGCATAGTTAGCACTGAGAAAAGATTTCCATCTGCACGGTCCTTTTGCTCCTCAAACATCCCTGGCCTTAGTATTTAAAGTGGCAGACATGCTGCCCTACTTAACTTAAAACTTTCTCTTTCTTCTTTTGAAGGCAGGTGTATATGAGAACGCTGGAATATTCATTTTCATATAATCCCTTTGAACCTTGAAATGCACATGATAGAAAACGGGAGGACACACACAGCATCACCTTTTTTTTCTAGCTAACTACTGTTTACAAAGTTGGTTGCTCTGGGTTAGTTCAAAATACCTTTTCAAAGCTTAGGCAGTTAATTACAGCTGCTTCTGGACCCATGGAACCTGAGCCACACTCAGATCAACAGCTTTGACTACACTGGGTGGGAAAATGTGTCACTCAGGCATGACAAGCTGAATGCCAGTCACCCCAGGAACCAATGTTTCAGTAAGTCAGTGCTCCCAGCCTCCTGTTCTATTTGCAATAGTTTATACAAACAATAATTAATGAATGCAAATACATCCTTTACTTCCCAAAGAAAATCTGGCCTCCAATCTGGAATGGAGGGGATGTTAAATAATTCATCCATTCAACCCACGAATATCTACTGACCACCCACCACGTGTCAAGTTTTGCACTAGATGCTAAGCAAGAATACAGCTGTGAACGAGACTGTAAAAGATCTCTGCTGTCAAGGAGCTTACATCTTCTTAGAGGGAGACGGAAGGGGGACAGAAGACAGAAAAACAAAAGAAGAAAATGAAGAAAAAATATCTTACAGAGCACTTTTGCAGATAAACTAAGACAAAGAAAGAATGAGAAAGGTTGATATTGGATCAGGAGATATCTCAACAGCAAGAAGAAATTAGCTACATGAAAAGTCTTAAAGCAGAACATTCAGACTTGTAGACACAGTGGGGAAAGGAGAGGGAAGGACGAATTGAGAGAGCATCATTGAAACATATACATTACCAGGTGTAAAACAGATAGCCAGTGCGAATCTGTTCTGTGACACAGGGAGCTCAAACCTGGGGCTCTCTGACAACCTAGAGGGGTGGGATGGGGTGGGAGGTGGGAGCAAGGTTCCAGAGGGAGGGGGCATGTGTATACCAATGGCTGGTTTATGCTGATATATGGCAGAGACCAACACAATATTGTGGAGCAATTACCCTTCAATTAAAAATAAAGAAAGAAGAGCATTTTAGGAAGACAGAACAAGTAGTACAAAGGCCCTGGGGTGGGAAGGTCAGATTTTTGCAACATCGGCAAGTGAACTGAAGAGGAAATAGAAAGATGGGTGTAGAGACTGACCTTATATGTCATGGTAAAGTTTCCATTTCTTCTATGGGGCAAACAGAAGCCACTGGATGGTTTTCACAAGGGAGTAATATGATATGACTTATGTTTTTAAACATCATCTGGCCACTGTGTGGAAAATGTATTATAGGTGTAGGTATACACATAGTGAGACCGTACAGGAGGCTGTTGCTATAATCTAAAAGAGAAGTGGTGATGGCTTAGGCAAAGATGTCACAGACGATTCATGTCCACAGTGGGCTTACAATCAGTTAAGGGAAACTTTCAAACCCACAGAGGAAGGACATGAATCCTACAAGAACTTAAACAATAAAATACAATGATAAGTTAATTTGTACAGGAAAGTTCAAACCTTCATTCAAGCCTTTCGTGTTGGAAGAGGTGGTATACAAATAATCTTCCTTTCCTTCCTTCCCTAAATCATTAGTAAGATTCAGCTGTTTAGTTATACAGAGAGAGGAAGTCAGAAAGAGAAAAACAAATATTAACACATATATATGGAGTCTAGAAAACTGGTATTGATGAACTTATTTTCAGGGCAGCAACAGAGACTCAGACAAGAAAACAAACTTATGGACACAGCCGGGGAAGGAGAGGGTGGGACGAATTGAGAGAGAAGCACTGAAAAAAATATATTACTTTATGTAAAATAGATACTAATTGAAAGTTGTCCTACAGTCCAGGGAGCTGAGCCTGGTGCTCTGTGACCACCTAGAGGGGTGGGATAGGGTGGGAGGTGGGAGGGAGGTTCAAGACAGAGGAGACATGTATAACCTATGGCGGATTCATGTTGATGTATGGCAGAAACCAGCACAACATTGTAAAGCAATTATCCTCCAATTAAAAATAAATTTAAAGAAGAGTCACCTGTTTATGATCTACCTGTAGGTCTTAGATACTGCCATAACCTTCAAAGAACAAGGTCAAAGGAGAGAAAGATGAAAGGCAGGTATTCTTTCTCTCTGGTGTATAAAATCCAAGAGGTTTGGGATGAGGATACTAAGGCCAGAGTTTATTTGAATGAATCCAGCCATGGAACAAGTCAGAATTAGAAACCTCTCCTTCTTCCCCGTGTGGTGAAATAGGAACATCTTGGGTCATGGAGTGAAGGCTGTGGATGAAATGACTTAGGGTCTTCCAATGATGCTCACTTGGGTGGTTAAGGAACTGTGTTGGGAAGAGAACAGGTAGCTGGAGAGTATCTGTGAAAGGATCACAGTCATGCAGGGTCCAGTAACACCTCCTAAATGTCTGCCAGGCAATTAGTCTCTTTTGTAACTTATATTACTCCAGGGCCCTGGGACCATAGCAGCTGAGGGGGTGGGACAGGAAACTTGGCAACCTTAATCCAATAATCAAATATGGTGGGTGAAGAGTCTAAGACATATCAAAGATCAGTAATCAACATCTGGATGAGTGAAACCAAGACTCACCCCTAGAAGTATCAGAAAATAAATATCAAATATTATACTAATAATATATAGTATTTATATATCATATATATATTATATAGTATTTAATATTATATATTATAATATAAATAATATATTATATTAAATAATAGCATATTAAATAAACATAAGAGAAGGAAATGGCAACCCACTCCAGTATTCTTGCCTGGAAAAGTCCATGGACAGAGGAGCCTGGCGGATGACTAAGCATGCAAGCATAAGGGTGGAGGGAGATGGGTTGGTAGCAATAAGCTGGTAGAACTAAAAATAAATAAATAAATAAACATAATACATTTGTTGTTCAGTTGCTCAGTTGTGTCTGACTCTCTGCAATCCCATGAATGGTAGCACGCCAGGCTTCTTTGTCCTTCACCATCTCCTGGAGTTTGCTCAAATTTATGTCCATTGAGTCAGTGATGCCATCCAACCATCTCATCCTCTGTTGTCCCCTTCTCCTACCTTCTTCAATCCTTCCCAGCATCGGGGTCTTTTCCAGTGAGTCAGCTCTTCACATCAGGCAGCCAAAGAAGTGGAGCTTCAGCTTCAGCATCAGTCCTTCCAATGAATATTCAGGGTTGATTTCCTTTAGGATTGACTGGTTTGATCTCCTTGCTGTCTGAATAACTCTCAGGAGTCTTCTCCAGCACCAAAGTTCAAAAGCATCAATTCTTCAGTGCTCAGCCTTCTTTATGGTCCAATTCTCACATCAATACATGAAAACTGGAAGAACCATAGCTTTGACCATATGGACCTTTGTGAGCATTTAACATGATATTAAATGATATTATAGACAGACAAAGGTTCCTTTTTCTCCATATCCTTGCCAACACTTGTTATTCCTTGTCTTTTTGATAATATCCACTCCGACAAGAGTGAAGTGATGTCTCACTGTGGTTTTGATTTGCATTTCCCTGATAACCAGTGATGTTGACCTTTTTCTAAAGCGCCATCTGAATATTTTTATCTGGAAAAAATGTCTGTTCTAGTCCTCTTCCCATTTTTCAATTAAACTGTTTGGTTTTCAACATTAGGTTGCATGAGTTTTTTTTTTTTTGTTTTTTTTTTTAATATATTCTGGATTTAACTCCTTATCAGATATATGATTTTCAAACATATTCTCCCTTGTTCACCACTGAAGGGAATGTAATATGGAAATCAGTACAAAGTTTCTTCAAATAATTAAAAATAGGACTACCATATAATCCAGCAATTCCATTTCTGGGTATTTATCTAAATAAAACAAAAAACACTAATTTGAACAGAGATATGCAACCTTATGTTTATTGCAGCATTATTCACAATAGCCAGGATATGGAAACAACTTTTGAAAAAAGTCAGACGGAGAAAGACAAATGTCATATGATTTCACTTCTATGTGGAAGCTAGAAAACAAAATAAAAGAACAAATACAAAAGAGAAACAGACTCATAGATACAGAGAACAGACTGGTGGTCTTCAGAGGGGAAGAAGTTGGGGGGATGGATGGTAAAGGGGATTAAGAGGTACAAATTTCCAGTTATAAAATAAGTAAGTCACAGGGATGTAATACACAGCATTAGAAATATAGTGAATAGTACTGTAATAAGTTTAAATGATGATAGATGGTAACTAAACTTATGGTAATGATCACCTCATAATGTCCACAAATACTGAATTGCTATCTTGCACACATGAAACATATAACATTGTATGTCAATTATAGTTCAGTTAAGTATATACATATTAGAGTGAGTGAAGACATGACTCTAAAATGAATGCAGTGTCTCCGCAATGGCTGTGTCTGGTAAACCCTCTTACATCTTTTTCAGACGTCTGAGTTGAGACATTGTTTTATTTGCTATCAGGACAAAATATTCTGAGACATCAGAATCAGGAGAGGGACTGAGAAAGAGGCAGAGAAAGAGAGCCTTAACAGATGACACTACTCTTGTGCCTAATTATATGAAAAGGCCATTATCATGTGTCACAAAACCAGGGCTCTTGTGTCCTAAATCATAGAAAGAAACAACTCACAAACTTGCCTCACAGGAAATTTATTATAAATCAATATTAAGCCATGATTTGGAATCAATTTACATGTAAGCCCTTCAAAGGGTCTCACCTTCTTCCCAATCTTAGAACACAGCTCCTGTGTGGGACCTAGTCTAAAACTGAAACACACACACACATCTTCATCTCCAAGATAAGTATTCTCAGATCAGGTTCTCAAATAAAATAAAAGGCTAAAAGTTTGCAGAACATTTCATTTTAACTAATAAAAATAAATGGAAAAAAAAATAAATGAAACATACTGACAAGAAAAGAAATCTACCAAGTCTGAATGCTGATTAACCATGATTTCTCCCCAAATATGTAGGGGGTGCCTATAGAAGTATCGCCTTTTCCAGAGAAAAATGTCAGACTTGGCCGCCTCCTCTCCTCACCTTCTCCTCTACCACCATAGCGTCTCTCTCCTCCACATGGCAGTCCCCTCCAGTCAAGCAAGGACAGATTAAAGGGAAATTCAAGTTCCCTGCCCTTTGGAAATGCCTCTCTTATTTGTAACTCTACAGGAAAAAAAAAAATTACTCTTCCTCTGTCTTCCCCCGGGAGGCTGTTGAATTTGAAAGTCTGACATTGAATCTCAGAGCCACAGAGGCGTCGCAGAGCCACTGACCCTTGTGACCAACTTTAACTCCTTACACCTGGTTATAGAATCTTCTGGGCCACAGAGGAGAGTCAGGACCACCAAGGAGAGTCAGATGCTGATTCAATACCCAGTTCTGCAGGGAACTATATTCAATATCCTGTGATTAAACCAGGATGGAAAAGAAGACAAAAAACACATATATATATACATATATGGATATATAACTGAGTCACTTTGTTATACAGCAGAAATTCACACAACACTCTAAATCAACTATACTTCAATAAAGCAATTCTGTACTGATGCACTTGCACTCAAGCAGTTAATAATGGATAAATGGATCAAAACATATTTTACTAACTCAATGCATAGAAAATATTCATTCAGAAGTATACACGTGCTCTTTATTGACTGGATATTTTTATTCATTTATGTATCTATTTTTTTCTCCTCTCCCACTTAGACTGTCAGCTCTAAAAGGGTAGGGGCCTTGTCTGCTTTCTTCAGTGCTATAGCTGTAGGGTCTGGCACGCAGTAAGTACTTAGTAAATTCTTGTTTAATGAGGAGAGGCAGAGAAAAAAATTAGAAGGAAATAAGCCAAGAATTAATAGTGATTACTCAACTCTCGGAGACTATGGTAGGCAGAATAATAAGCTCCAAAGATGTCCATGTCCTATTTTTCAGTATTTGTGGTATGTATATGGCCAAAGAGACTTTGCAATGTGGTGAAGTAAAGGATCTTGAGGAGGGAAAATTATCTTGGATTATCCAGTGGGCCCAATGTAATCATAAGATCCTTGAAAGAGGGAGGCCAGGACTTCCTTGCTAGTTCAGTGGATGGGAATCCTCCTGCCAACGCAGGGGACAAGGGTTCAGTCCCTGGTCAGGGACGATTCCACAAGCTGCGGAACAACTAGGTCCATGTGCCACAACTATTGAGCCTGTGCTCTAGAGTCCATGAGCAAGACTACTGAAGCCTACACAACTAGAATCAGTGCTCTGCAACAAGAGAAGCGACTGCAATGAGAAGCTGAGACCACAACTAGAGAGTAGCCCCGACTCTCCAAAACTAGAGAAAGCCCGTGCACTGCAATGAAGACCCAGTACAACCAAAAATGAAATGAATAAATAATTTTTTGTTTAAAAGGAGGCCAAAATGTCAGAGTAGGGATATGTGATGACAGAAGAGGAGGTCAGAGAGAAAGCAAGATTTGAAGATGTTACATTGCGGACTTAAATTGGAGGGATGAGCCAAAAGCCTCAAAAAGCATCTAGAAGCTGGAAAAGGCAAGGAAATAGTTTCTCCCCTAGAGAATCTGGGAGGAATACAGCCTTTCCAACACCTTAATCTTAGGGCATCTACTCACTAGAATTGTAAGATAAATCTATGCTGTTTTAAGCCACTACTAATTTTCTCCCTTCCTGTAAAGTAATTAGCCTCCAACTAATAAAAACAAATGAAAAAAATAAATAAATAAATAATCCACTACTATTTTGGTAAGAAAAGAAAAATGTTTATTTAAAAATTTTTCATGCTCTTTGTACTTTTGCCATATATGTGTATTATCTATCTTAAATTAGTTAAATTATACTTTTAAAAATTGTGATTACTCAAGGGAGAGAGACTATGGAATGGTTACAATTTATTCTTTAACTTTTCTATTTTTTCTGATTTTTCTAAAAAAATATTCTTCTAATTTTAATAGCATCAAATGATGATGGCTTGGGTAAAACCCAAGTTCTCACCAATCTTAACATTAGCTGGCAAGCCATGAGAAAGTTCAGACTTGTTAATAATGCAGCTACTTGGACTCATGTTATTTTAACACCAATGAAGTTTGTTTGTTGTTCAGTTGCTAAGTAGTATCCAACTCATTGTGAGTGTCTGCCTTTACTGTCTCCAGGGGTTTGCTCAGACTCATGTCCATTGAGTTGATGATGCCTCCCAACTGTCTCATTCTCTGTCACCCACTTCTCCTCATGCCCTCAATCTTTCCCAACATCAGGTCTTTTCCAATGAGTCAGCTGTTTGCATCAGGTGGCCAAAGTGTTGGAGCTTCAGTTTCAGCATCAGTCTTTCCAATGAATATTTAGGGTTGGTTTCCTTTAGGACTGACTTGTTTGATCTCCTTGCCATCCAAGAGACTCTCAAGAGTCTTCTCCAGCATCACAGTGCAAAAGCATCAATTCTCTGGCATAGTGAGGTTAGACGTTCTTGTTTTTTCGTTTATCCATTCATTCAACAAATATTTTTTGTGGGGACCATGCATCATCAGTCCTTGATAGAGGCAACAAAGAAATTATTACAGGATTATTTTAAAACTTAAGAGAGGGTCAAGTCATGACTTTCGCACGGAAGTTAAGTGAAAACGTGTTAAGAGAATTTATCTGTCATTAACGAGGGAACTGGTAGGAGTTACTGTCAGGTTAAAGGAGAATGCAAAGATTATACACATGCTTAGGTCAGGAATATTAAAGTGAATATGCAAACCAGGAAAAAATGGCCTCTTCTACCTGAGAACCTCCACTGTCCAGATATGAACCTTCCTTTTACAGAATTTTTGGATGTCTACTGGGAAGGATGGTTTTGCATTGCTGTGGGCCACCCACGACTTATAGTCATCAAAGAACTCAGCGATGGTAAACACTTGACAACCAGAAAGAATATGCTCCAGGCAGTGGGTACTTTCCCACTGAACTATCACTTTTCCTTACACTACAAGGATGATTAAGATACAGCCTCTGCCTTCTCACGTGGTGTCTGGGAAATCTGAAATAAACTAAGAACTTGCTTTGCTCTGCCCAAACAGAAGGAGAATAAATCTTTCCATGGCTCCTCTTCTGTTTACAAGGCCCCTGTGAAAGAAACTCCTTGTATGAGAATTGAATATTATCCCAAGAATTAGAAAGAGGCCATTTTAAACTTCCTTGCATTAATGATTCCATTACAAATACACCAATAAACCAATAGGCACTCACTGTAAAAATAAAATGCAAACCACAAATAAACATACATTTTAAAAAGAGAAAACAGAGTCCTTGTCTGTCTCCCTTCTAGCAATTCCATTTTCTCACCTATTGGAGATGCTACTTATAAAAAAATAATGTCTGCACATCAGATGCTTTGTGAGCTAAAGGGAGAGACCAGAAGGAAAAAACCTTTTGTTAAGTGCGGCCACCTTAATGAAATCTTTGGATATGTCAAGCCAGCCAGAGATTAGTTCAGAGGAAAAGAGGAAGACACTAGAAAGCTCTGTATGTAAGTCATAAGAATGTTAAGGGTTCAAGGCTGGCAGAAGTAGAGGGGAGGGGACATCCACAGAGGCAGGGCAAGAAAGGTATATAGAATAAAATCCTCGGCTGAGACAGTCAGTGAGAAACCCCCAGTGCCAGGGAACAATTGATGAGTGCTTGGGATCGCGACATCTAATATTTCACCTCAAGCTACTACTGTCTCTTCTGTTCTCCCGTGAGGTGATCTCCCACTGTGAGCAAAAACCTCCTGTTAAATAAATATCTGCAAGACAGGACAGCCTGTATCAGCGGTACTTTGAAGACCATGTCAGTACGGGTCGGGGGAAGGGGAGGAAGAGAGAAATTGCAGGAGGTGGCCAGAAAACAGGAACTCAGGGCAAGAGACAACCAGGAGAGGACAAGTGCCCTGGACTGGGTCCTGCCGAGAAGCCCTAGAGATACTGGGCACAGACAGATTTTATGTCTTCTCTTAGACTGGAGTTTCAGACATTTGAGATGAATATTAAAGGAAAGGGTCATCTCAAGATGCTGGAGCAAAAAGGAGAGCATGCAGAGTTTCCCAGAGAAAGTGATATTTGAACTAAGTCTGCAAGTGGAGGCTCTCATCACACAAAGGGGGAAGAGGAGAGAGAACCACGTGTGTAAAAATCAGAGGGGTATAAAAGGCCAAGAGATGTTTGGGGGACCTAAAGAGCAGGTTGGCATTATTAGAACTCAGCCTCTGTAGAACTGGTGGGATTTGATTTTGAATAGTGTCGGACCTCTCAGGCTAATGTTGATATTCATCTTAAGAGGTATACTCAGTGCGGAATAGAAAAGCATAGTGGCAGAAAACTGGTGATCAGACAGGGATTTGAAGTGCCAAAACCTAATATTCACTCTGCCACTAACTTAAGCAATCAGCTTTCCTTCATCTGTGAAACAGACACAGTGAAACCTTACAAGGCTGTGTTTATCTGCCCCAAACACTGGGTGAATACGAAGTACTGGGATCAGGGAAGACTTCCTCTTTCTCGAAGCAAGGATGTGGTATAAACCTGTGAGTATTTTACCAAAAATGTATTGTCTGGTGTGTTAGCAAGCAAGGCCTGATTTTAACAAATTTGGCCCAGTGGGTTTTTTTTTTCCTTGCCCATCGGTAGCATCTTGATGTGGAACATAGACCTCTGAACCACTAGTTCGATTGTTTCCATTTCCTTTTTTAAAAACGTATTTATTTTTAACTGAAGGGTAATTGCATTACAATACTGTGTTGGTTTCTGCCATACATCAGCATGAATCAGCCATAGATACACAGATGTCCCCTCCCTCTTGAACTACTCTCCCACCTCCCACCCCATCCCACCTCTCTAGGTTATCACAGAGCACCTATTTGAGCTCCCTGCGTCATACAGCAAATTTGTTTCCACTTAATTGTGGTTGTTTCTACCTGCTTCCCTCTGATGCTCTTCTCAATCTCTGTTATGTAAAAGAGAAAGTGAAAGAGCAACTCCTGGGATTTTTCACTTGGTATGTCACATGATAGGATAATCCTCTTCTAAACCATCAATCCTAACAGTGTTTCCAAATGCTTTGACTTCCTCTAGGTCAGGGGAGCACATAAAATATTAAATGTGGGCACCAGAGGCATTAGTTCAACAAAAGCAGATCTACAGAAGGTGAAATCAACAGACATGCAGCCACTCTGATGAACAGACACTCTTTTACCCTTTGTCTCCCTAACTGTGAGATGCTTGGAGCTCAAGAGCGAGGATCGACTCCACGCACTTCTCTAACCCCAACGGTTCTTCTTGAAAGAACCCAAGGCTTCAGATGAGGTCCATCAGATGATCTGTAGATACTGAAGCCCTACTTCCTGAGTGGGGACATAAAAGTCCTCAATGAGTGGGTTTCAGCCATATGTCAAGTAGTTTTCTGGACATCAAGGTGGGAATGAGACTTATTAGCAAGCCATGATTTACCTGGCACCATATCCAGATTCTTTTGCAGGTAAGACTTAAGCAATCTATATGGCACATTGTCTATTATAGCATCATCATCATTAAATGATCATCAAGCAATTGTGATCATCTAAGTGTTAAGAGAGATGTCCAACAGCAAAAACACAACTAATTCCCTAAGGAAGATACAGGATGCAAAGAACACTATGAAAGATAAAAAGTAGTATGCATCCCATACCTCTGAGTGGTGTGGACAGCAATGCATCTGAAGGTCAAGTTTATTGGCCTGACAAGTTCAGGACATGGCCTGCACCATTTCATTTGCCAATATCGCCCCAGAAACCAGCACAGAACATACACAGAGTAAGGGGGCTTGAAATGTCTGTTGAACAGGAGAACGAATCTAGAGGTCTGCAGTGATGGTCAAGGAAACTGACCACCAACTTGGAAGTTTACCAAGTTGGTGGCTTATGACTTGTGAAACAGAGAGTGTACAGATGAGGGGTCAGAAGCATTGCCTCTGCAGCTGGGCTGCCTAGACTTGAATCCTGGCCACATCATGTACATTCTAGGTGACTCTGGGCAAATTATTTAATCTCAGTGTTTCAGTTTCTTCATCTATACAATGAGGAAAGTTAAGATACCTATATCATAGGTTGGTGAGAAAGATTAGATACATGTAAAGTACTAAGAAAATGAGGAAAGAGTAGATATGTGTAAAGTACTTAGAAAATGACTAGGGTAAGGGGTGATGTGATGATGATGGTAATGAGGAGGACGATAATGATAATGAGGATGATGACAATGATCAAACATGATAAAAAAATTGAGCCTCGTACTGAATGAGCCAAAGCACAAGAGTGGTAAGGAATGTAAATACCAGCTTAGTGGTGGGCATATAGAGGGAAGCAGCAAGAAGTAAAATATGAAAAGGAGGAGAATCAGAGTAGAGACTTCTCCCACATGCATTTGTGGTATAAACACCTAAAAATTCTATGAAGGAGTGCTCATGTGGTGTTTTAGAAGATGCAGAAATAAATCATGTTGCTTTTAATAATGAAAATGTGAAAATATCAACAGGAAGTGGCCTAATAAGTCTGTCATATTTATACTATGGAATCCCATGCAGTAGTTGAAAAAAATGAAGTCAATCTCTATGTAAGAATTCATAAAGACCTCCAAATCATACTGCTGAGTTTAAAATAATAACAAATTGAGATACTTCTGATACACACATTCAATATATTTTTAATGAGTACATACATTGGCAAATACAAAGAATGATGTCTGGAAATTCACCTGCCAAACTGTACACACATGAGTAGTCTGGAGAGAGGAACACAATTTGGGGGATGAGGGTGTCAAAGGGATTTCACACACATGCTCCATGTCTTTTGATGAGGGAATGCATTCATGTATTCAGCTCAGTTCACTCAGTGGTATCCGACTCTTTGTGACTCCATGGACTGCAGCATGCCAGGCTTCCCTGTCCATCACCAACTCCCAGAGCTTGCTCAAACTCATGTCCATCGAGTCAGTGATGCCATCCAACCATCTCATCCTTTGTTGTCCCCTTCTCCTCCTGCCTTCAATCTTTCCCAGCATCAGAGTATTTTCCAATGAGTCAGTTCTTCGCATTAGGTGGCCAAAGTATTGGAGTTTCAGCTTCAGCATCAGTCCTTCCAACGAATATTCAGGTCTGATTTCCTTTACAATTGACTGGTTTGATCTCCTTGCAGTCCAAGGAACTCTCAAGAGTCTTCTCCAACATCAAAGTTCAAAAGGATCAATTCTTCAGTGCTCAGCCTTCTTTATGGTCCAACTCTCATATCCATACACGACTCCTGGAAAAACCACAGCTTTGACTAGACGGACCTTTGTCGGTAATGTCTCTGCTTTGTGATATGCTGTCTAGGTTTGTCATAGTTTTTCTTCCAAGGAGCAAGTGTCCTTTAATTTCATGACTGCAGTCAACATCTGAAGTGATTTTGCAGCCCAAGAAAATAAAGTCTGTCACTGTTTCCACTGTTTCCCCTTCTATTTGCCATGAAGTGATGGGATTGGATGCCATGATCTTAGGTTTTTGAATGTTGAGTATTATGTACATTCATAAAAAGTAAGGATTTGTTGGGGGGAGGGGGTGGTTCTCCCCTGGTGGTCCAGTTGTTAGTAATCCACCTTCCAATGCAGGGGATATGGGTTTGACTTGATCCCTGGTCAGGGAACTAAATCCCATGTGAAAGTGTTACTAACTCAGTTGTTTTCAGTTCTTTGTGACCCCATGGACCATAGCCCACCAGGCTCCTCTGTTCTTGGGATTTTTCAGGCAAGAATACTGGAGTGGGTTGCCATTCCCTTCTCCAGGGGATCTTCCGGACTCAGGGATAGAACCTGGGTCTCCTGCATGCAGACAGATTCTTTATCATCATCTAAGCCACCAGAGGCAACTAAACCATTTCTCCACAATCAGAGAGAAGCTCCAGCACACGGAAAGTAGACAAAGCCCGGGAACCACAATGAAGATCCTGAGTGCCACAGTGAAGATCTAGCACAGCCAAAAAAAAAAAAAATTCAAAGTAACAATTTTAAAATAAACTTGTTGCCATGGAGGAGAGAACAGAGCTGGAGGTATGATTGCAGGGCATTGCAGTGGTCTGGTTTGAGGGGTTGGTAGAAATGTCAGTAAAAGGAATGATAAGGAAAATTACATGAATCAACAGAAATGAGTGGAGAGCCAGAGAAAAGGTGAGGGCTTTCTCAGAGAGAGAAGACTTGGAGCAGAAAGAGAGCAAGAGAGAGACAGAGTGATTTAGTTCAGTTTTACACTTGCACGTAGTGACACCGAAGCTCTGAGAACAGCTAGCATCCAAAATTCTGCTGCTTTCATGAGGACTGCTTTCTCTAGCATAATAATGACCAAATTAAATCAATTAATTTGGCCAATTAATTAATCACTTGGCCCACAGCTATTGTAACAGCTTTGTATAACAAAAACAAAAAAGCCTCCCAAACAGTTGACTGGATATTTAGCTATAGCTTTAATCTTGCTTAATAAGAAATAGCTCCATTAACACCAGAGTGTATTATTACTTTATGAGAGGATTGAATCCCACACACTCAGTGGTCACCACTGATCAGAAGTTATTTTTATGCCACCGAGAAGGCAGTTTGAGCCCTTGGCCACTTGAATTAAAGCATTTCTGATCAGTGCAGAGCTAAAATGTGTATGTCACTTCCATCACAGCAAATAGCACTTATACTGTCTTGGCTTCTCAAGGCCTATGGATAGATAGGCCTTGATGATGTCTTTTCCTTCTGGCAGCAGACTCTAAAAATACAGTTACTGAATCAAGTTTAATGTTAATACTGTTGGAAGTTGTCTATTGGCCGTAACAAATATGGTTCCCTTGTGCTTTAGCTAATACACAACGCAAGAGAATTAACCTATTGAAGCACAAGTTCTTAATCATGGGCAAATGAAGGCATGGTGGTTTGAGGTCACTCTGAAATATTATGCAAAATTCTCTGGAATTTTGCCTTGTTAACCTCTTGGTGAGGGCTTCCCCAGTGGTGCTAGTGGTAAATGACCTGCCTGCCAGTGCAGGAGACCTAAGAACCATGGGTTCGATCCCTGGGTCAGGAAGATCCCCTGGAGGAGGGCATGGCAAGCCACTCCAGTATTCTTGCCTAGAGAATCCCATGGACAGAGGAGCCTGGAGGGCTATGGTCCACAGGGTCACAAAGAGTCAGACTTGACTGAAGCAACTTAGCACACAAGCGTGCAACTTGGTGAAAAAGAGCCCATGGTTTAAATAGATTCTTAAAAATGCTAAAAAAACAGTATTACCTTTATAAAATATCTCATCTGAGCTAATTGAATCATTTTAAATAGAGAGGGGATTGCTCATTCGGGTAATATTAAATTGAACTTCATAGTAAGTCAATCCTTTAAGGGAAATATAACTTGAACTATTAACTTAAAAAAAATCATAGGCAGTAGTGAGCCCAACATTTCTCATAAACAATACCTAAGAAGGAAAGTTTACAGAAATGTTCTCTTAGGAAGGAAAATTTCAAGGAAAAAAAGGGTTCATCTAGTTGAAAAAATACTAGGATGCCTTTGGGAGCAGAAAGCACTTAAACTGTCCCTTATAGAAGAGATAGGAATTTGTAGAAAAAGGATGAGAGAGCAGGTTCTAAGCTAAAATAAATATTGACCAAAGTCATAGGTGCAGGACAATGCAAGATGTCTTCAATAGCTAAAACTTTCCGGGAGAGAGTAGGAGATAAGACAAGAAATGTAGCCTTGGGCCTGACCAAGAAGGCTGGACTCTATTCATAGGAAACATATGAAATGCAGAGCTATTTGATGCTTCTGATCAATGGAAGAAACTGAAAAGGTAGATTCATCTAGAGTGAAAGTAGAAGATTGGAGGAAGGACATTATCTGTAGAGGCCCTGAGGATTAGCCTCTGAGAGGATTAGCCACAAAGGCAGCTGGACCCCTAGGGTTATAAAGCATTAATAGTTTATAGTTGCCAAGGGCAGCTACTCTGAGGTCAAAATTTCTGTCCAAAATGATTGCTTTCTTCAAATGCTTAGTTACAAACACACACACGCCATTAGCACCTGCTGTTAAGTCCTAAGATGACGAGTCTGAACTAATGCTTTTCCCTAGTAACTTGGCCTTTGTGAGAGGGAAATAATTTCAGTCCATAAAGATATTCAGCAAATGACAGAGGGCAGGAATGAATTCCCTCCTAAACTCTCTTCCTTTGGTTATAATCTTAACTCCCTGATCCCTCATAAATGTGGGACACGAATGTTGCCTCTAATAGGTGTCAAGCCCACCTGCCCTGTCTCACTTTCCCACTCACTCAGTTGAAGGATTAACGGCATCACACACTCAGGCTGCTCAATGAATGAGTGGCCAGAAGTTCAAAGGCCATTTTGACTAGAAAACTTCTATTTTCTTAAGAAACCACAACAAGTTTCTCCATCACACATCCAACAGAACATAGGCTTCTGAGATCATTATGTTGCATACAATCATTATAACAACTTCAACAGGAATAAAAGAACCACAAGATGGGAGTGTGACAGTATGCAGAGATTTATACAAACTGCAGTAGCTATGCACGGTCCTCTGTGATTACAGCTGTGGGTTGTTGTTGTTGCTTGGCCACTAAGTCATGTCCGACTCTTTCATGACCCTGTGAACTTTAGCCTGCCAGGCTCCTCTGTCCACGGGATTCTCCAGGGAAGAATACTAGAGTGGATTGCCATTTCCTTTTTAAGTGATCTTCTCAATCCAAGGATTGAACTTGAATTGGCAGGTGAATTCTTTACCACTGAACCACCTAGGAAGCCCCCAACTATAAGTAGAAAATGAGAAATCTTCTTTCATTTAAATCTCCAGTGGTTGGAACTGTTAGCTTTTGCTTTTTGGCAAATCCAAGAGAAAAATGCCCACCCACAAGGACCAGAGAGAAGAAATGGGTCAAGCATTAAGATCTCATCCTGAGAGTATCAATTAACAGCTAAGCAGGAGTTACCTAATCTTTGAGCAGAAATCTCATTTTGGATCCAGTTTGATAGACACTGATTTTGTAAAGATCTGATACAACCTGAGACTTCCACATAATGATATTTCCTCCTGGAAAAAATATTGCTTTTCAACAAGGTACTCCAGAGTCCAAGTGTCATTTCTAAAATTATCTTGTTCCTCTGCAGTGACCAAGCATTTTTCATTGTATGAAGGTTCTTTGCTTAAATTTCATTTTGTTTGATAATTACGTCCAGTAGAAAATCCCTCATTATTTAAGAATTGTGGTCAGTGAGATGGGTAAGGATGCAGTTAAGTAGACAGATTATATATGATAGATAGATGGATAAAGAACTTTTCACTGATGTCATAAATACGATAAAAGAAAGTTTTTGCTCATTTAAATAATGACCCCTTCCAAAGATTTCCATGCCCTAATCCTCAGAACCTGTGAATGTGTTAAAGGCAACATGTGGCAAGAGGGACTTTGCAGATGTGATTAAGAACACTGAGATGGGGGAGATTAGCCTGGATTACCTGGTTGAACCCAATGTAACTACAAAGGATCTTATAGGAGGGAGGCAAGAGGTCAGAGACCGAGGAGATGTGATGATGGAATTATGGAGTTGGAAGAAGGCAGAAGGGGCCACAAGTCAAGGAATGCAGGAGACCTCTATAAGCTGGAAAAGGGAAGGAAATGGGTTCTCCTCTAAGACCTCCAAGAAGAATGTAGCCCTGCCCACACCTCGGTTTTAGGACCTCTGACCTCCAGAACTACAAGATGATAGATTTATGTCGTTTTGAGCCAATGCTGCTGCCGCAGCTTAGTTGCTAAGTCATGTCCAACTCTTTGCAACCCCATATGGATGTAGGCCTCCAGGCTCCCCTGTCCATAGGATTCTCCCAAGCAAGAATACTGGAGTGGGTTGCCATTTCCTCCTCCAGGGGATCTTCCCAACTCAGAGACTGAACCCACATCTCTTGCATTGGTAGGTGGGTTCTTTACCACTGAGCCACCTGGGAAGGCAATAGTTTGTGATAATATGTTACAGCAGCAACAGGAAATACATGGTGATAACTGCAGTTACTCAGGACTCTCAATTTCTGCCCAAAGGAAACAGTAAAAAGTTGAAAATGGCCCCCCACTTCTCTGGTTCAGGTCCCCAGAAGCATCTGGAAGATCTGAGCTGCAGACAATGATGACACCATTCTTCTGTCCAGAGCAACCCCTGGCATTTAACAACCATGGCATCAAGGTCTGATGGACTCCTTCAGCCAGCTTCTGTCTCCTCATATTTCATATTTTATTCCATTATGATCAGAAGACTGAAAACCTGGCCTGGACCAGAGGGTAAGAAAGCAGAGACAGGAGTGATTTGCACAAGATGACTCAAGCCTGCAGTTGTGCAGATAGAAGATCTGACAGAGGAAGACACTGTGGGGAGAGAGGAATGCTGTTTTCAGCTGGGTCCCCCGAGAGCATTCACAGTGACCAGGGCCTCCTGGCAGGTCGTTTCTTTGGGAAATGAGCATAGGGACTTGCAGTTAGTCCAGGGAAGAAGAACAAGGCGGAAGTGAGAGCCATGCGAAGATGCACTATGGGGTCACCCCTGCTGAGGGTGCTCAGTCTGCAGAGGCTGATGAAATGCAACTGAATCTCTCTGCCTGAGGACATTCAGCTGCTCAGCTCCATTGTTCAAGGTGGTCCCACAGGCACTCAACACACACACACAAATATACACAGAACTTCTGTGTCCAAGCTAAAGGCCAATCAGTTTCTATAGACCATCATGGTGTCACAGAAGCCAGAAATATACCCTCAGGGTCCGGGGTGGGGATTGACCAGTTGAAGACTGTTGACATCTGCTCTCAACTATTGGCTGCAGAAGCATTTGGAGTCAGAGGTGGGGCTCATAGGGTCTGCAGCATCCCAGGTGGCGCTAGTGGTAAAGAATCCACCTGTCAGTGCAGGAGACATAAGAGACACAGGTTCGACCCCTGAGTCCAGAAGATCCCCTGGAGGAGAGCAAGGCAACACACTCTAGTGTTCTTGCCTGGAGAATCCCATGGACAGAGGAGCCTGGCGGGCTACAGTCTGTGGGGTCACAAAGAGCTGGACGCGACTAAAGCAACTTATCACGTACACCCAAGAGGGACCCAATACAATGACAAAACCCAAATGATGAATTGAAAAGGAAGATCCATTTGGAAGTTAAAAAAAAAAAGGAGGAGGATGAGGAGGAAAAGGAGGAGAGGAGGAGGAGGCCAGGCAGCCCATAAGGTCACTACCATATGTTATCAAAGGTGACCAGAGCTCCTCTTCAACACTTTCTAAATCTCCAATGCCTGGCACAAGGCTGGAAGTCATCTAGCAGGACCTTAGCAAAAAGTTTGTGAAATTGAATTATTTCTGACTGCCATTTCCCCTGTCATAGTTTCCAAGGGCTGCCATAATAAATTACCTCACACTCAGTGGCTGAAAACAAAACAAATTTATTGCCTCACAGTTCTGGAGGCCAGAAGTCTGAAATCAATTTCACGGAGCCAGAATTAAGGTGTTGGCAGGGCCATGCTCTCTCTGGAGGCCCTTGGTGAGAGTCCTTCTTTACTTCTTGCACCTTCTGGTGGCTCCTGGTCTCCTTTGGTTTGTGGTAGCATGACTACAATCTCTGCCCCATCTTCTCATGGACGTCCTCCCTGTGTGTCTGTGGGTCTTTCTGTGTCCTCTCCTCTTCTTAAACAGATACAAGTCACTAGAGTTAGGCTGGCCTTACATCCATGACTTCATCTCAAGGTTTTTAACAAATTGCATCCTTTATATGCCCTATTTTCAAATAACATCACATTCTTTGGTTCCCGGTGGACAGGACTTTTGGGGAGACGCTACTCAGCCCACTACACTGCCTTAATCCCCATCACAACAGGAATCTGGGGCCAGTTTTAGGTCTCCAAGTGAAAGCTGGGATAGGGGAAACCAGGAATGATCCAGGAAGAATCTAAAGTAGGTGGAGGTAATATACATGTTTCAATGCTATTCTCTCAAATCATCCCACCCTCACCTTCTCCCACAGAGTCATACGTGAAATAGATCACCAGTCCAGGTTCAATGCATGAGGCAGGGTGCTCGGGGCTGGTGCACTGGGATGACCCTGAGGGATGGGATGGGGAGGGAGGTGGGAGGGAGGGTCAGGATGGGGAACACATGTACACCCATGGCTGATTCATGTGAATGTATGGCAAAAACCACCACAATATTATAAAGTAATTAGCCTCCAACTAAAATTTAAAACAAAAATTTTTTTAAAGACAAAAAAAAATGTAGGTGGAGGTAGAAGAAGGGAAACAGTCAAGAAGAGTGTTTCAAGAAGCATGGAAGAGAAAGAAAATTTTAAAAATGACCCTGGAGGGCTTTCCTGGTGGTCCAGTGGTTAAGACACTGTTCTTCCAATGCAGAAGATGGGGTTCGATCCCCAGTCAGGGAACTAAGATCCCACATGCCACACAGCGTGTCCCCACCCCACAAAATGACCCTGAACTCTAAGCCTGGGTAAACAAGAAAGTGGAGAGGGAACGTGTGTATTTCACTGGACAACCATGCACTGTCAAGACTTCCAAGTTGTCTGATTCTACAGGAGCTACTTCCCAACTCTGTAATGTGTAAGTTGTAGATGACTGATAGCAGTAAAAACAATTCTCGTATAGATGTGTCAGTAAGTTATGTCCAGTAGAGAGATAACCCCCCACTCCCTCATTCCCATGTAAAGGCAGCTTTGTATTCATTTGCAAATCTATTTTAACTTTCCTTTACTCCCCATTAATTTGTGCTTTGAACTGCTTGCTGCCTGCTGTCCTCATTTGAGCTAAATAAAATCTTTAACGTGTGTGTTTCAGTTTGCTAAGCTGCCATAACAAATTACCATAAATGGAGTAACTTAAGACAACAGAAATTTATTTGTTCACAGTTCTGGAGGAGAGATGCCTGAAATCAAGCTATCAGTGGGGCCATTCTCCCTCTAACAGTTCTAGGGGAAGATCCACCCCTGATTCTCTTTAGTTTCTTGTAGTTTCTGGCAGTTTTCAGTTTCTTTTAGTTTCTTCCCCAGCTTCTTGTAGTTTCTGGCACTCCTTGTTTTGCAGAAACATCACTCTAATTCTGTCTTTGTCTATACCCAGCATTCTCCTGTGAATCTGTCTTGAGATTTTTCCCCTTATAGGGCACCAGTCATTGGATTTAGGACCTACCCTAATTTAGTATGATCTCATCTTAATTTGATTACATCTGAAAACATCTTATCCTCAAATAAAGTCACATTCACAAATGTGAATAGGGGGATCCTATTCAACCTAATGTGTTTATTCATATGACTAAGGAAATCATGGTTCTATCTTTTTGGAAAATTATCCCATAATAGTACTGCTGCCAGTGAAAGTCAACAGGAGATAATGGACTGGGAAAGATAAAAGAGAAGGAGTCAAATATGTTGAGTTGGTTTACATGTGGGGCTGGAGATCAGAGAAAGAAAGACGGCAGGAGAAAAGGACTACAAAACACAATGGCAAACGCTTTGTTCCATCTAATGTGCTCATTTGACATATGAGAAAACTGAGGCCCAGAGAGCAGGGCCTCTCCCAAGGACACAAAACAGGCAATGAGCAGAAGCAGAACGCAACCCAGACTTTTTGACATTCAGCCCAGGATCCACCCACTGGTTGCAAAGGGTGTCAAGAATTTCAGCATTTGGACAGAGACCTTAACATTATTTATTTTCCCTGGACAACTTTCCACATAGCACATCTTTCACATTTCCGTGTACGCACACATTCATACACATAAAAGAGAGAGTTCCCCATCATGGCTCAAAACCTAAGTGTGAAATCTCTTATTAGAAAAGCTGAATCTGAATCAAAATTCAACCACAGATAATTAGCTTACATGCCTCTCTGATTACACCATTGTGTCATCTCTTGGCTGCAAGGAGGTGTCTAAACTGTAGACAACTCTATAGCTATTAGTTCAGTGAAATTGATTTCAAGACCACCATTTCAGTACTTGATAATGGCACAGGTACAGAAGATAGCTGAATTCTTAGAATTTTTAAAAGCAGAAGAAATTGTGAAAATGGAAAACATCACAGTCCAAAACTTGAGTTTTTAAAATTATGGTACTGACACTATAAGCCTGGAAATATCGTAATCAAGCGTCATTTTCTTGTCTAACCTACAGTGATATTCCAGCTCCAAGAGTTTATAATTATCAAATCATAAACTGTAGCTTAATTCCCACTTTCTTTTACTCTGTACCGTTGAATGTATTAGTCACATAGCCATATTTCTTTACCAGCAAAAAAAAAGAGAACTAAGAAAATTTAATCATTCATTTCACAAACTTTCTTAAAACTTTAGTACTTCAGAGAAGTATCTCTCCTATTCTATGGAAAATTCAAATTTGCACCAGGGAGGAGAGATCAAGATGGCAGAGTAGGAGGACAGTGAGCTCAACTTCCCCCAAGAGCAGCAAAAATACATCTCCGTGTGGAGCAATTTTCATGAAAGCAAATGAAACTGTCAGAAAGACTCTTCTACAACCAAGGCTAGGCAGTCACACTAGAAGATGACCTCCAAGCCTGTAATATCCCCATCCTTTTCTGAGTCCCCAGGCATATTATAGCAGTCCCAGATGAAGAAATACAGAAGGGGAACAAAAATGTATTTGATAAAATTATGGCTGAAAGAATTTTGAGCCTAAAGAAGGAAACAGATGTCCCGGTACAGGAACCACAGACAGTGCAAACAAGATGAACCCAAAGCGACTCACTCCAAACCATATCATAATTAAACTGACAAAAGTTAAAAAGAGAATCCTAAAGGCAGCAAGAGAAAAACAAAGAATCACACAGGCAAGGAAATCAGCTATTAGAAAACTTTTCTGTAGAAAACTTGCAAGCAAGAGGGGACTAGCATAACATGTGTAAAGTGCTGAAAGGGAAAAACCTAGGATACACTACTCAGAAAACTATCATTCAGAACTGAAGAAAAGATTTTTTTTAAATTTAAGAGGGTAGAAATTATTTCAAGCATCTTCTCTGACCACAGTGGTACAAAACTAGAAATCAACCACAGAAAGATAAACAGGGAAAAAAATGATTACATAGAGACTAAACAATATGCTACTAAAAATCAGTGGGTCAGCAATGAAATCAAAGAGAAAATCAGAAAATACCTTGAGACAAAAGACAATGAAAACAACCTTATACAATCTATGGGACACAGCAAAAGCAGTTCTAAGAGAGAAGTTTATAGCAGCACAGGCCTTTGGCAAGAAACAAGAAAAATTCGAATAAACAACTTAACCCTCTAACTAAAAGAATCAGAAAAATAAGACAAACAAAACCCAAAGTCAGCAGAAGAAAGAAAATAATAAAGATCAGAAAGGAAATAAATAAAATAGAGATTTAAAAAAAAACATAGAAAAGATCACTAAAACCAAGAACTAGGTTTTGAAAGGATAAACAAAATTGACAAATGTCTAGCCAGGCTCAGACAAAAAGAAAAAAGACACAAATAAACAAAATAAGAAATGAAAGAGGAGAAATAACAGCTGATACTTTTTTGTATTTTTCAGAAATATAAAAAATGATAAGAATATATTATGAACAGTTAAATGCTAGCAAATATATCAATATATATTAATATGTGTGTGTGTGTGTGTGTGTGTGTGTATAACTGAATCACTTTGCTTTGCACCTGAAACTAACACAGTATTATAAATCAACTATACTCCAATAATAAATAAATAAATATCTAGAATTTCAGACCCAGAAAGAACATGAATATCATCTGGTTCAGTGGTTCTCATCTGGGGGGTGTTGCTTGACTGCTGTGGGGATGATGCTACTGGCGTCTTGTTGGGCCAGGAATGCTGTTAAAACATTTTACAACAGACAGATCAGAATCCTGCAAGAAGAATCATTCAACCCAAGATGTTAATAGTGCCAAGTCTGAGAAACCCTGATCTAGCTCAGAGGCCTGCAAACATTTTCTGCAAAGGGCCAGACAGTAAATATTTTAGGCTTTGCTATTTACAGCAAAAACCTTAGATAACATGTAAATGGACATGATCTTCTTTCAACATAACTTTACAAAATTACCAACTTTCTGGATTTGGTCCACAATGGAGTTCTAATTTTCTTTTCTAAAAACAATTAAATGTTTCATTCAAATGAAATATTATGTGGAATCCAAGGTGTAAAACAGATCAAAAGGATGCTTCTCAGATGAGGCAAGTGTACATTCAAGGTATTAATATCTCTCAAAGAAACTCTGGTAGTAGTTTGGCCATCCCTACCATGGGCAGCTTGGAACACTCTCATCTTGCCCAGATGCCCTTCCCAGAATGAGTTAGTCATCCTTTCCTCATAACCCTTCAGTGGTACCCTACTGTTCCTGGGATGAAGTTCCTTTCCCAGCAGACATGACCGCACATAGCAGTGTGGCCCAATGGCTCTGGTATGATTTAGAGGCTTCCAGGTTAACTACAGCTCTTACTGGCTGTGTGACTGCAACTTACTGAAAGTTACTGCAACTCTCTGAGACTCAGTTTCCTTATTTACACAGAAAGAATTACCAAGAAAACCTACCCCACATGATTGTTTTGAGGAGTAAATGAAATAATACATGCATAGCCCTTGCCCAATCCTAGCACATATTAGCAGTCAATCAACTGACATCATTATTACATGAACTTATTACTTTTAAAATATCTATGGTGTGGGGTCTTAGCTGCAGCATGCAGGATCTTTAGTTGCAGCATGTGGGACCTAGTTCCCTGATTAGGGATTCAACCCTGGACCCCTGCATTGGGAGTGTGTAGTCTTAGTCACTGGACCACCAGGGAAGTCCCTGAATTTATTGTTTTTATTGGGCACTTGTATATCTACAATCAACTTGAATGCCAAAGGAAGCTGGTTGGGATGCTGTGTTTATACACATGGGAGGTTTGTGAATAGAACACTGCCCTAAGGAAGACCTCTCTCGGGTTTCTACTTAGTTATTTTTGGTCCTTATTCTGCACAAATACCAAGTGTGGGAGAAGGTCAGCTCAAGCTGCTTGTGTCAAAGCCTTCTGGACTCCAGGTAGATAATATCATTGACAAGTTTATCAGTGTTGCTGTCTAGAATGAAGATTCCCTGTCCCTCAGTCCGTGGGAAGCAGAGGAGGATGCAAAATACAGAGGTAAAGGTTCCTCTGGTACTGTAGTTGCTTCCATTGGGCAGAAAAAGAGTGGCAACAGTTCGTGGTTGACACTGTTAGTTTTTTCCCCAACAGTTACGCCCCCCTTCTTTGTTGCTAACAGAAATGTCAAGACTCAAGGGCCAAGTGCTCCAGAGGAGGATCTTCACCAGCCCAGAGGCTAAATCTTTATCAGTTCAAGCCACTCATGACAATTCCACTCGCCTGTGATTCATTGAAAGGTGAGCCTAAGGTGCTGCTCTGGTCAAAAGAGGTAGAGAACAATGTCTACAAGACCACTCTCACTTCTGACATCACCTACAAGTTTGTTGGTCTCCAAGATCATGTGCAGGTACAATACAATAACAGACTAGGACTCACAGAACTTGAACTTCCCTGGTGCTCAGAAGGTAAAGAATCGGCCAGCAATGCAGGAGACTTGAATTCAGTCCCTGGGTTGGGAAGATCCCCTGGAGAAGGGAATGGCTACCCACTCCAGTATTCTTGCCTGGAGAATTCCATGGACAGGGGAGCCTGGCAGGCTACAGTCCATGGAGTGGCAAAGAGTTGGACACAACTGAGCAACCAACACTTTCACTTTCACAGAACTCAGAATTCTGATAGGGACAGAATAAAGCGACAAAATAGGTGATTAAAAGTTAACAGAAAAAAATACGGGAGACCCCTGTAAGTTAATGATTACTCACAAAAGCAGGTTTACTTAACCACAAAACCAAGCAATGAAACAATGGTGGCATAAGACCCACAACCTGCCCAGTGAGCTTAATGAGTTAATGATCCCTGGAACATGCTCTCTGCATGTGTGCATATGTGCATGCACGCGCGCACACACACACACACACACACACACACACACTAATTTGTAGACCTAGCTTGACCATACAGGAACCAAAAAACTCCCCTGCCCAACTGGGAGGGGGAACTGATGATGGGATCATGACATATACTCAAGAAAGACAAAGAAGGTCTTCTCCTCCACCCCACTTTTCCTTTGATTATAAACCTGTAGCCCAATAAGTTCTCAGGGTGTGGCACCCTCTCAACCACAAGTGTAAGCCTCACAAGCATCCTATTCTAATAAAGCACTTATCTATCACTTCACCTCTCACTGATTCTTTCTGCAAAGAAACGTAAAGAACTAGAGCTCTTTGGAGCCTCCTGAAATGCCATCTAACAATTTCAATGGCAACTATTAAGGTTTTTTTTTTTTATAGCAAAATAACATATTAAAATCAGCCAAGTTTCATAAGCAACACTGAAGAGATACCCAGCGTGGAGATTATGATTGTTCTCTTCCAATGGAGTCATGCAAATAACACTTACTTCTCAAGCAGCAATGTATGATGATGCATGCTATGTTGTCAGCCAGGAATATTATCCAAACCTTGGTATCCAGAGTTTTTATTGGGGCTCAGTCACAAAGATGCAACTGACCACTCCCATGGAGGACCTTAATCTCCAGCCCTTGCAGAGATCAAGCTGATGCATTATGCAAAGCCTCCCACCTTAAGTCACCTTGTCAGAAGACACTATCTGGCCTGGACCAAAGCCCCCAGGTAAACAGATATTCTTATCATGCAGGACTCTCCAAGGTCTTAGAGGTTACCTCCCAGGAGCTGAGCCCAAAGCCCAAACCTTGGGGCAATTTTAATCCTTCACTGCACAGACTCATAGAGAAAGACTTGTGGAATTTTTATCTCCTATCTCCTCTTATCTTATCCTATTTTATCTCCTATCTCCTAAAGATAGGGATTCTTTCTCCACATTTGATTGTTCTTATATGCAGCTGTGAGGCCTGGAACTGAAGCAACAATCCTGTAACTATGAGGTGACTCAATTGGGGATAAAAGTCACAAGTGTGGGATGGCTGAGGAGAAAGGTGGGAAGGCTAATGTTCTTCCTAAAGTGTGTTTTTTTGTTTTTTAAGGGGAAGTTTTATTTTATTTTAATTGACCTTGTTCATTTGTCAGAATCATGTCTATTTATTTTTAAATTTTAATTCTGGCCATGCCACATAGCATGTGAGATCCTAGTTCCCCAACCAGGAATCAAACCCACGCTCCCTGTGTTAGATGTGTGAAATCTTAACCACTGGGCCACCAGGAAAGTCCCTTTGCTAATGTCTTGAGACAAACTTTTCTTTATAGGAGATAATGCACATCTTTAACATTTAAGCTCTTTTAAGTTAGACTTTCTTGTTACTTACAACTGAGGGCATCCTAATTCATACACATGGTCATCAGGGTATTATAGTCTGGCTTAGAGCAAGTCAACATGAGGCAAAACCAATGGGATTTTCAGAGGCAACCTGTAAATATAATATAAGGCACACCTGGATAATAGTAATACCATCACCAGTTAATTTCACTGGAGTGTGTCTATATCTGCAGTTTCAGTGTGGGTGGAGCAGAAAAGTCCCAAGTTAGGAGTATGGAGATACGGTTTTGATGTTTCATCCTGTCAATACTTTACTGTGGGAACTTGAGGAGGTCACTCAACTACGCTGAGCTTCTAATTCCTCATCTGAAATAGAAACCAAATAAAAATTCACCCAATTTCTAGTGCTTTGGAGAAATTCCATGAAAAATCTTAACTGGGACTGAAACCCAGTTAAAATGGTTTAAGGAAAAGACAGAAAGAAAATTCATTTTGAGAAGAAGACAGTACCACACGCACAGATGAAATGCTGAGCTAGACGGTTACTTAGGCTGCTGGTGGGGGGAGGGCACATATGCAGGTTGCTTAGTCCAGTCTTCAGAGGAGGAATATTTCCCAACTCAAATCTTAGAGAATGGGACTTAACCAGGCAATGAGTAGAGGAAAGAGTATTCTGATCTAAAGGAACAGCAAACAGGTGGGGAACCATGTAAAACACAGTCATAAGTGTTGGTGCATGTGTGTGCGCATGCAAGTGTGCACACACATGTGTGTGTTTATGATAGAGTGTTGCTGCTGCTAAGTCACTTCAGTCGTGTCCGACTCTGTGCAACCCCATAGACGGCAGCCCACCAGGCTCCGCCGTCCCTGGGATTCTCCAGGCAAGTACACTGGAGAGGGTTGCCATTTCCTTCTCCAGGGCATGAAAGTGAAAAGTGAAAGTGAAGTCGCTCAGTCGTGTCCAACTCTTCGCAATCCCATGGACTGTAGCCTACCAGGCCCCTCCGTCCATGGGATTTGCTAGGCAAGAGTACTGGAGTGGGTCGCCATTGCCTTCTCCCATGATAGAGTGTTGGCCACTAGATAAACAGTTCAATGTTAGCAACGAGTAACAATGAGTAAGTCAGGCGGGAGATGGCGCTGGGACAGGTCATCAGAGACCACCTCACGTAAGGCAGATTCCATGACAAGCTAAGATCTGTGTAGCTTCCTTTTACACTGTGTAGGAAGTGAGAAAAATTCACCCTCAAGCAGACTTTAAACCCATCGGGTACTTAAATGAACAAAAATGGCTATCACTCATTCTTCCCTAGGCTTACAAGCTACACAATTTCCCTTTGCTTTTAGTCTACTTTTCTTTTCCTGTATCCGCCATTCACCAGGTGAATGCCTTTTTTTATATATTTTATTGGATTTTCCTTTCAAGTTACACAATGCATGCTTGTGACAAGTCAAAATCAGAGTTGTACAAAGAAAAGGGCAACTGTTTCTCTCTTCTCATTCAATTCTTGTCAACCTTCCACCAAAGAAACAGTCTAACACACATATTTGATGTATGATCTTTTACATCTACATTCATCCAACCATATGTAAACATAGTCACATACATAAAGTTATTTTTCAAATAACTAGATCACACTATTCCCACTATAGTATACAACTTGCTCACGTTAAGGAAGAGAGAGGTAATTAATTTCCCAAAATACTGAATAATATTCTGTAAAAGGAGAAATCCAGCCCATCAATTCAACCATCTCTATCAGTAGATGATATGGAATTTGCTTTCTTTTTAACCATTGTTAATAATACTTTAATAAACATGCTAAGACAGAGATCTTCAGGTACTAATATGCTTCTTTCTATAAGATTCCTCAAAGTTGGACGTGTGACTGAAGGGGTATTAATGTAATTAATTTTACAACTAATTATATATTTAATTATGCATGCTAAGCCACTTCAGTCGTGTCTGACTCTTTGCAACTCCATGGACTGTAGCCTGCCAAGCTCCTCTGTCGATGGGATTCTTCAGGCAAGAATACTGGAGCGGGTTGCCATGCAGGGAATCTTCCTGACCCAGGGATCGTACCTGCATCTCTTACTTCTGCACTGGAATGTGGGTGCCCCCCACTAGTGCCCCCTTGGAAGCCCATATTTAATTATATAACTAATATAATTATTGCTGTTGTTTAGTCACTAAGTTGTATCCAATTCTTTTGCAACGCCACAGAATGTAGCCTGCCAGGCTCTTCTGTCCATGGGATTTCCCAGGCAAGACTACTGGAATGGGTTGCCATTTCCTTCTCCAGGGGATCTTCCTGACCCAGGGTTCAAACCCATGTCTCCTGTGTTGGCAGGTGGATTCCTTACCACTGAGCTACCAGGGAAGCCCAATTAATATAAACATAATTAATTTTTACAGACACTGCCAGATTAATTTCCTAAAAGATTATAGCATTATATTTGTACTGCAAATTTTTTAAAGTGAAGTGTCAACTAGAAGATGCCATTTTTTAATCTATCAGATTGGCAAGCATTGGCTAGGGTAAGGGGATAAGGATTAGTGCCTTTGAGGATCTTGGAAAAAATGGTGAGCTACCTAAATGGTGGAGTATCCTTAGGTATTCCCTGCAGTCTGATACTTAAGAACTGTACTAGAGAACCTAGTTTGAACCTGGCTACTCAAGAAGGTCATGGCTTATGCATGACGAATCACAGAAAAAGTGGTCCCAAATCTATTTTAGCTCAAGGTCATTCCCTATTCCCTGCCCTTCTTCTATTCCTTGAATAAGCCATAAACCCTCCCATCTCCCAAATCTTTGCTTAAGCTGTCTCCTTTTTTGCAGGTTTCCATTCTTCTCCCAACTTATATGCTCATGTCAAATCCTTACTCTTAGTTCAAGATGAATCTCAGCTTCCACATTTTCCAAAGAGCCTCCAAATGTCTACAGTGAAATGAATCTCCTTCTCTACCATTTGCTTGAACAAGATCAACTACTCATTCCATCATTTATGATGGTCCAGGCATCACCATGTACCTTGTGTGCATTATCTTATTGACTCCCAGTAATTTTATTAGGTAGTTTATGGTATTATATATATTTTGAAGGTAAGGAAACTAAGGCTCAAAATGGTGAAGTTACCAGACCAAGGACACACAGCCAATAAGTGTTGAAACTGGATATTATATGCAACTCTGATCTCAGAGTTCAGACTCATCACTTCACACCAGTCAGAATGGCCATCATCAAAAAATCTACTAACAGTAAATCCTGGAGAGGATATGGAGAAAAGGGAAGCCTCCTACACTGGTGATGGAAATGTAAACTGATACAGCCATTATGGAGAACAATATGGAGATTTCTTTTAAAAACTAGGAATAAACCTACCATGTGACCCAGCAATCCTACTACTGGGCATAACCCTTCTAAAGGGCTTCCCAACTGGTGCAGTTGGTAAAGAATCCTATCAATGCAGGAGACACAAGAGACGTGGGTTCGACCCCTGGGGTCAGGAAGACCTCCTAGAGTAGGAAGAGGCAACTCACTCCCATATTCTTGCCTGGGAAATTTCATGCAAAGAGGCCCCTGGCAGGCTATGGTCCATGGGGTCATGAAGAGTCAGACATAACTGAGCGCACGCACACACACACACACACACACACACACACACACACATGACTCAGCAATCCTACTACTGGGCATATACCCTGAGAAAGCCACACTTCTAAAAGACATATATATGATGTTTGCTGCAGCACTATTTATAATAGCCAGGACAAGAAAGCAACCTAGAAGTCCATCTACAGATGAATGGACAAAGAAGATGTGGAAGAAATACACAATGGAATATTCAGTTCAGTTCAGTTCAGTTCAGTCACTCAGTTGTGTCCGACTCTTTGCAGCCCCATGAATCGCAGCACACCAGGCCTCCCTGTCCATCACCAACTCCTGGAGTTTACTCAAACTCATGTCCATCGGGTCAGTGATGCCATCCAGCCATCTCATCCTCTGTTGTCCCCTTCTCCTCCTGCCCCCAATCCCTCCCAGCATCAGGGTCTTTTCCAATGAGTCAATTCTTCGCATGAGGTGGCCAAAGTATTGGAGTTTCAGCTTCAGCATCAGTCCTTCCAATGAACACCCAGGACTGATCTCCTTTAGGATGGACTGGTTGGATCTCCCTGCAGTCCAAGGGACTCTCAAGAGTCTTCTCCAACACCACAGTTCAAAAGCATCAATTCTTCGGCACTCAGCTTTCTTTATAGTCCAACTCTCATATCCATACATGACCACTGGAAAAACCATAGCCTTGACTAGAGGGACCTTTGTTGGCAATGTCTCTGCTTTTTAATATGCTATGTAGGTTGGTCCTAACTTTCCTTCCAAGGAGTAAGCATCTTTTAATTTCATGGCTGCAATCACCATCTGCAGTGATTTTGAAGCCCAAAACATGGAATATTACTCAGCCATAAAAAAGAATGCATGTGAGGCAGTTCTAATGAGGTGGATGAACCTAGAACCTGTTATGCAGAGTGAAGTAAGTCAGAAAGAGTAAAACAAATACCATATATAAATGTGTATATATGGAATCTAGAAAAATGGTATTGATGAATGTATCTGCATGGAAGGAGAGAACGGACTTATGGACACAATCAGGGAAGGAGAGGGTGGGATGAAAGGAGAAAGTAGCACTGACATATATACACTGCCATGTGTAAAATAGATAGCTGGTTGGAAGCTGCTATATAACACAGGGACTCTGGCCTGGCAGTCTGTGATGACCGAGAGGGGTGGGATGAGGGGAGACAAGTGATGTATGTATAATTATGATTGACTTGCATTGTTGTATGGCAGAAACCAACACAACACTGTAAAGCGATTTCCCTCCAATTAAAAAAAAAATTTTCTTAAAGTTCAGACTTCTGTCATCATCCAATGCCACATAATAAAAGAAGAATTTCACTGAGTAAGGTTGACTTCCATAGCAGACTGTGCGGGTCATTGCTTTGTAAACACTGCCTGCTATAGATGAATTTGTTTTCTACATCTTCCAAGGGATCTTGCTTCACCAATGAATCTTATGAATGGAGCAGAGTTGTCAAAGCCCTACAGTAAACGGCATGCAGTGTGATGTTACCAGAATTCAAGCTTTCTGTTGCTAATTTTTCACTGGGTTGCAAGCTTTAATTTAACTGTCAGACCCTGGGTCTTTTGCCAGCGCTAATGGAGGACTATGGCAGTGATGGTAATTATTTCCAGACTCTGGTACCTCCTTCGTTTACCTTCTGGTCACAAATACTCAGCAGCTTCAAGCTAATTTCCTTTCTTATTTTCCTCATTAGTTTGCAAACTCCTACTGTCAATGACAACAAGCAACCCATCTGATAAAAATGTCAACATGGAGTGTTCAAAATATTAAAACTGTCAAATAAAAATTGTGTTTTTACAAGGCAGTCTAACCACGTCATGCATGCGGAAATCACTTTCTAAAGACAGATTATATAGGTCAAAAGTTGTTGGGATATTTTTTTTAACTCACAAAAACAAACCCACCATGACAAAGTCTTCTGGATAATGTTTTGATGTCTTGAAAATCAACTTCCAAACTACTCTGGACAAATCTGATTAAAATGCTAGTGTCAAATGTCCTTGCTTCCAATAAAAACCACAGGTTTTCTACTCACAGTGAAATTAATAGGAGAATTACCCAAAAGAAGATATAAGAATTTGACTTTATTTATATTTCATTCTTCCCACCATTTAACAATGTGGACAGAAGATGGAGCTTGTCAACTAATACTTGTTATCAGGAGTGCTATTCATTCACGAATCTCAGAGGCTGAACACCCTGATTCAAATTGCTAGGTAGCAACTCAAGTTGTGCACGGGAATAAAAGCACCAAAGATAATTGAAAGGCAGAGAAGAGAGGTGATTGACCTCGGGTGGAACTGAGCTGCACAAACAGACAAAGACTGAACTGCAAATGGGTAATTTTAAAAGGAATTTTGAAGAGGAAAAATCCTCCCAAATGAAAGACTTTCCAAATAGACACTGGCATGTTTGCAATGCTAGTTTAAAGAAAAGAAGCCATTCAGAGGGGCCTTTATCTTCCACTTAGCTCAGCTCAAAAGGCTCAAACCAAGAGAACTTGGATGTGTGTCTTAGGGAAGCCAAATCTCTTGTGATAAAGGGAAAGAAAAGTTAGTAAAAGATGATACAAGAGGAAACAGTCATGTCTGGGAAAATAGCTCCTGTACACACATACACATGCAAAGAGAAAAACAGACATACCATGTGTATTGGTTTTGTGTGTATATGAGGAAGACGCTGAAAAAGAAGGAGACAAAGATAAAAAGGCAAACATAAGCAGAGATAACAACAAAGACAGAAACAAATAGAAATTAGGATAGAAATAGCCAAACGCTGAGATCAAGACAGAGAGAGACACAAATCACAAACGCTAGAGAGAAGGCAGAAAAAAGGAACCCTCCTATACTTTTGGTGGGCATATAAATTGGTGCAGCCACTATGGAAAATGATATGGAGGTTTCTTTAAAATCTGAAAGTTGCCATATGATCTAGCAATCCCTCTTCTGGGCATATATCCAGAGAAACTCTAATTTGAAAAGATATATGCACCCCAGTGTTCATAGCAGTCACTATTCACAATAGCCAAGAAATGGAAGTAACGTAGGTTATCCATCAACAGATGAATGGTTAGAGAAGATTAACTTCTCTATGGAATGTGTATATACACACACATACACACAATGGAATACTACTCAGTCATAAGTAAGAACAAAATTTTGCCATCTGCAGCAACATGGATAGACTTGGGGAGCATTATGATAAGTGAAATATGTCAGACATAGAAAGAAAAATACCATGCCAGTTACATATGTAATCTAAAAACTTAGATTAACTTATTTACAAAATAGAAACAGACACTCAGAAACAGAAAACAAATGTATGGTTACCAAAGAAGGAAGAGAGTGGAAGTGGGATAAATTAGGAGTTGGGATTAGCAGATACAAACAATTATGTACAAAATAGACATACAGCAAGGTCCCTACTGTATAACACAGGGAACTGTATTCAATATCCTATAATAAACCATAATGGAAAAGAATATATATATGTATTAATATAATTGAATCACTTTGCTATACACCAGAAACTAACACAACATTGTAAATCAACTATGTACATGTGTGTGTTAGTCACTCAGTCATGTCCAACTCTTTGAGACCCCATGGACTGTAGCCTGCCAGGATCCTCTGTCCACGGAATTCTCCAGGCAAGAACACTGGAGAGGGTTTCCATTCCCTTCTCCAGGGGGTCGTCCGGACCCAGTGATTGAACCTAGGTCTCCTGTATTGCAGGCAGATTCCTTACCTTCTCAGCCACCAGGGAAGCAACAAATACTTCAATTTAAAAAAGAGAGAGACAGACAAGAGATTGAAATAAGAGTGAGACAGACAGAGGCCAGAAACATAAGTAGAGGAAGAAGGAAATAATGTATTTATGAAAGATATTTGCATATCTGCATAGTCAGGACATCATACTATTTTGCATATTTTCTGCCTGAGTACAGCTTAGCAGCCAGAAGTAAAGAAACCAAGAGGTCAAATGAGATTATTAAATATTCGGTGAAATGGGCAAGAGAGGTTTTCAAACTGCCCAAGAGCAATTCCTGGAAAGAAAGTCAGAATTCCTTGTCACTATAACAAGATTGAAACACACTTGCTTTTTTAAATTGCCAGGGTCAAAAGAGTTTGAAAATCAACATTGGGTTGGTACTTAATTTTACTGAAAAACTTATGCATATATAATAGTAACAGCTAAGAGCTAGTGGGTGCTTACTACGAGTTAGGCATTAGTTCAAGTACCTATATGGATTAACCCACCTAATCATCATTACAGCTGATTGAGGTAAGTTCCACTATTATCATCCTCATTTTGCCCATGAGGAAACAGAGTCACAAAAGGATTAAATAACTTGCCCAAAGTTACACAGCTTGTAGCCTAGGAGCCGAGATAGAATTAAGGCAGACTGGAGGTCAGATTCCACACTCTTAATGCCTGCACCACCCTGATCTTCCTTGCTAGGTTATACTGTACATTTGTGTGTTTCTATATATTCCACAAAATAGAGTGCCATGAAAATTTCCAAAGAAATAAAATATGTTATGATCAAAACATATATTTTCAGGACTTCCCTGGTGGTCGAGAGATTAAGAATCCACCTGCCAACGCAGGGGGAAATGAAAGTGAAAGTCGGTCAGTCGTGTCTGACTCTTTGTGACCCCATGAACTATACAGTCCATTGAATTCTCCAGGCCAGAATACTGGAGTGGGTAGCCTTTCCTTTCTCCAGGGGATTTTCCCAACCCAGGTCTCCCACATTGCAGGCAGATTCTTTACCAGCTGACCAAAAATACTGGAGGAGGTAGCCTATCCCTTCTCCAGAGGATCTTCTCAAGCCAGGAATCAAACCAGGGTCTCCTGCATTGCAGGTGGATTCTTCACCAACTGAGCTATCAGGGAAGCCCTGCCAATGCACAGACAATAGGCACTCAGGGAACCCAGGGGAAATAGGTTCAATTCCTGGTCCAGGAAGATTCCAATGCTGCAGAGCAACTAAACCCCAGCACCACAACAACTGAGCCCAAGCTCTAGAGCCCATGAGCTGCAACTACCGAGTCTGCATGCCTAGGGTCTGTGCTCTAGAGGGAGAGAAGCCACCGCAATAAGAAGCCTGGACACCACAACTGAGAGCAGCCCCCACTCACTGCATCCAGAGAAAGCCTGCATGTAGCAACAAAGTAACTTTGTTGCTACATGCAGGCAAAGTAACTTTGTTGCTACAAGCACAGCCAAAAATAATTAATTAAAAATCTTTTAGGTGAACTGCCCAGTTAGTGCTGGGGCTTCCCTCATAGCTCAGTTGGTAAAGAATCTACCTGCAATGCAGGAGACCCGGATTTAATTCCTGGGTCAGGAAGATCCCCTGGAGAAGGAAATGGCAACCCACTCCAATGTTCTTGCCAGGAGAATCCAATGGACAGAGGAGCCTGGCAGTTGGACATGGACTGGAGCCTGGACAGAGGAGTCCATGGGGTTGCAAGAGTCAGACATGACTTAGTGACTAAATTACCACCAAACCGGTTAAATTTTCTTTATGATAGAACTTCTCTATTACTCTGTACTAATATGCATTATACTCCAAATGTGCTTTATTTCAAAAGTCTTATTTTTCTCACAGATTCACCTAATAACATAGAAATTAGTGGGAAAGACTGATTTAGATGCTTTTTTAGGTCTCCCACAACTCCAAGACTCCTGAGTTAACTCTGTGGTCCTTTCCTTGGTGATTACAAATAAAGATAATTTTTAAAAATAAGAAAAGGATTTTAAAAAAATCATCTTAAAGTCAGAAAATATCAGCCATATTCTCTCTCTCCACTCTCTCTCTCTCTTTTTCTTTTTTTTTTGGCTGCACTGGGTATTAGTTGCTGCACACAGGATCTTCATTGCATCAGATGGGATCTTTCCTTGTGCACACGGACTCTAGTGGTAGTTGTGAGGTGTGGTCTCAGTAGTTGTGGCATGGGGGTTTGGTTGCTCCTCACCAAGTGGGATCTTAGTTCCCGAGTAGGGATCAAACCTGCATCCCCTGCACTGCAAGGAGGATTCTTAACCCCCGGAACACCAGGGAAGTCCCAGCCACATTCTTTCACTCACTCAACAACTATTTATTGAATACGTGCTTTGCACCAAGAACCTGTCCACCATACTGGCCGATCACATGAAGCTTGCTTTTGGGTGTGGGAAGACTGGTACAGAAACACTTAAAAAATAAATACTGAATGAACAATGTAATCAGAATGAGATAAGCACTATGAAAATATGATAATCAAGAATGAAGGAGTAGAAAGGGACAAGTGTTGCTCTTTCAGCTAGGCATGTTAAGGAAGGTAACACTTGAGGAGGTGACATCTGGGCAGAGTTCCAGATGAAGTTAGAGAGTGAATCATGTAATTATTGGTCAGAGTGTCCAAGGCAAGGGGAAAGAGCAGGTGGAAAGGCCCCAAGGTGGATATTTGTATGATCGAGGATCTGCAGTGAAGCCAATATGGCTGGGGGACTGTTACAGGGGGCACATGGTGAGAAAAGTTAAGGGGCCAGGAGCCAAATGGTCATGTGGAACAACCCTGGAGACCAGAGACCCCCAAGCTCTAGACTGCGGATTGGTACCTCCTGTCAGGTCAGTGGCAGCATTAGATCAGAAATAAAGGGCGCAATAAATGTAATGTGCTTGAATCATCTCAAAACCACCCTCGTCCCCATGCTGGTCTGTGGAAAAATTGTCTTCCAGGAAACATGTCCCTGGGGTCAAAAAGTTGGGGACCATCGCTATAGACCATAGGAAGAACTTGGATCTTTTACCGTTACTGTATGGTTAGTTAAGGGGCATTGAAGAAAAGAAGATCTTGCTCTACCATGCAATCAAGTCTTGAGAATCAGTTGTTCCTAGAAAGAAAGCTAGATGGATAGTGTTGACCTCAAAATAGTGTCAGAATGAGAGTAGCAGAGGAATCTAATTATAAAGGCTTCAGAAAAGTAAAAGCTCTAAAGGAGGTAGCTTCCCAGAGCTGTGACCTGGTGTGGTGGGAAGGTAGGATGGTATTGAGATTCAATGGACCTGAGTTCATACCCTATGTCGTCCATGATGTGGAATGTGAGGGCCGGGGGGGTGTGTGTATGTGGACATATCCAAATATAGGTTTTGATACTGGCTTTAGAAGTGTTTTATTTAATTATAAAAATTTTCAAACACAAAGAAAGGCACAGGTCTCCCCTGCACTCTCACTTCCCATTTGCTTCCCCAATTTAGCTCCTGCACCCTTCTCCCTCCTTGGGAACTTCGCTTACCAATATTACCAATGGCCTCCATCTGTCAAACGCAGAGCCCTTTGATTTTATTTCACTCAGTCTCTCAACAGCATGTGTCAAGGCCTGTGCGGGCATCTGGGCTCTGTTTGCTTCTAGAATATTGGGTTCTCCTCCTCTCTCCCAGACCATGGCTTTACATCTATCTGTCACTCTTCTTCTTCTTAACTCTAAAGGGCAGAGCTACTCAGGAGTCAGTCCTGGGCCCCTTTTTAATTCTTTCCTTTCCCTTCACGCTAGATTCCCAGTTCATCCAAAAGGTCTCAGAGTTTCAACCAAGCAATGTTGGACTCAACCAAGCAAGACTTCCCTCATAGCTCAGTTGGGAAAGAATACCACCTGCAATGCAGGAGACCCCGGTTCAATTCCTGGGTCAGGAAGATCCCCTGGAGAAGGAATAGGCTACCCACTCCAGTATTCTGGCTTGGAGAATTCCATGGACTGTACAGCCCATGGGGCTGCAGAGAGTCAGATATGACTGAGTGACTTTTACTTTCAATTTCCAGGAATGTGCCCACTATGTCTGCCTGTTTTCTGGCTGGAACCTGAGAGAAAAGTGAGCCCGTGTTGCTTGAGGGAGGAATCAGTGTGTGGTCTTGGGCAGATGTCAGTGAAAAGGAGGATGACAGGAATAACAAAGGTTATTTAACCACTGTGTTGCTTATCGCAGTGTGACCATGAAGTTTTTGAATATTTATTGACAAGCAGCTTGCAAGGATCCAGCAATACGGGCAACTGCGTTGAAAAATAAGAAAAGTATTCATGGCTTCAGGCTTCAAAGCATCTAGAATTATTAATAATTTCTCAGCCGGCCTCAGTGCCCCTAGCAAGAAAGCACCGAAAAAATTTTTAACTCAAAAAATATTAATTAGGAGTAACCTTTAAGTAGAGGCAGGCTCCTGTAATAAACCTACAGTTCCAATATCATTCAAAACCAATAGTTTTTTTGTTAATTACTGCAGATTAAGTCTCTCTTCATGTATATGCATTTTCTGAGAATTTTATCTGGAACACATGAATATCAAAGAAGGCCTTTGAGCTTTTTAAAACTCATTCCTTTCCACTGTTAAAAACAAATACTTCTTGCACAGAAAATTTCGTTAATTCTATTTAAATATTAAAGATAGATGAATAGATATGAAGACAGATGGATAGATACAGAATCAGGCAGACACAAACAACTGTGTCAGACCACAAGGAAAAATACATAAAACCATTACTTCATTTAATCCTCATAGCCCTTCCATACAGAATATAAAGTTTTTATAGACATTTTACAAAGCAGCTGAAGCTGGGGGATGGTAAGTAATTTTCCCCAGATTATTCAGCTTGGCAGTGCAGGAGCCATTGACGGTGATCACAATGATTAAGATAAAGACAGCAAAACATTAACAATCATCTTTAAAAAAAAAAATCTGTATGTGCTAGGTATCATACTCGGCATTTTACTTGTATTGTGTCACTTGTTGTGTTAGTAGTCACATTCAACTCTTTTGAGACCCCATGGGCTGCCACCAGGCGCCTCTGTCTATGGAATTTCCCAGGCAAGAATACTGGAGTGGGAAGCCATTTCCTTCTCCATGGGATCTTCCCAAACCAGGAGTTGAACCCAAGCCTACTGCATTGGCAGGCAGTTTCTTCACCACTGAGCCCCCAGGAAAGCCCCACTGTGTCACTTAGGTACCACGATAAACATTTAACTATCTCTATTTCAAGTATGGAAACTGGGACTCAAAAAATCAAGTAGCATGGCCAACATCATCAAGTTATCAGTGCTGGCATCATAAATTTTTTTTTTTTTTTTTGGCCTTGCTCTAGAGCATCTGGGATCTTAATTTCCTTATTAGGGATTGCACCTGAGGCCCCTGCCCTGGAAACACAGTCTTAACCACTGGCCGGCAGGGAAAGTTCCTGGCATCATAACTAGAACCCAGGTCCATTTGATGTCCGTGGCCAAGATCTTCCCATTGCGCCACGCTTTGTCTTTCTCCTGGTTTGGCGTTTTGAAATTTTATTTCCTGTTTGTGTCCAAAGCTATCAGCTTTGTCTCTGAAGACTTCATAAGTCTGTTGGAAAATTTATGAATCTATTTTTGTGCTGTTATTCTTTGTGAGGACTGCTTATGGAAGTCACAGATACAGTGCACCAAAAAGACTCAGCTCAGAAATATCTCCTGGGCATTATATTTTGAGATTTGAGTAAATAAGAGCCTCTTTTAAAATGTAAATACCACCTGAAAATGTTAAGCCTATTAGAAAGTCACACCTCAGTTTTAACAGTTAGATAATCCAATTTATACTTGAGTAGCATACTGAATGGGAATTGTAACTGTGGTAGAATGGATCATTTTCTTCTTTTCATTTAGTCTAGGACGTTGCAAAGGAGAGGAAGGCAGAAAATACCTGGGCAAGTTTTCTTTTTTTCCTTTTTTTTTTTTTTTTAATAAGCTTTTTCACTTTAGCAAACTTTTGGATATACAGAAAAATTGTGAAGACAGCACAATGAGTCCCCAAATACCCCATATTCAGGTCTTCCTATTATTAGAATGGTGCATTAATCTGATACATTTTTAACAGTAAGTGAACCAGTACTAATCCATGATCATTAACTAAAGCCCATAGTTTCTTCTTACATCTTTAGTTTTTACCTAATGTCCTTCCTTTGTTGCAGAATTTCATCCAGGAGACCATGTGACATATAGTCATCATGTTCTCCTTAAGCAATCTGGGCTGTGACAGTTTCTCAGACTCAACTTGTTTTTGAAGACCTTGACAGTTTGAGGAGTGCTATTCGAGTATGAGATTTATCTGATATTTCTCTTCTGATTGGACTGGGGTTATGGGTTCAGAAGAGGAAGAACACAGAGGTAAAATGCCATAATAGCAAAGGGTACATGCTTTCAAGATGACTTATCACTGTTGATGTTGACCTTGATCCCCTCACTGAGTAGTGTTTTTCAGATTTCTCCTCTATCCAGCCACTCTTATTCGCCACTTTCCATACTGAACTCTTTGCGGGGAAGTCATGATATGAAGCCCACAGTTACAGAGTGGGGTCTGAGGCTCTCCTTTCTTGAAAAAGGAATATCTACCTAAATTATTTGGAATTCTTCTGCCTGGAAGATTTGTCTCTTTCCCCCATTTATTTAACTATTTACTTATATCAGTGTGGACTGGTGGCTATTTTTCACTTTGAGTTGTCATCCAATACTACTTTATAATTTTGTTGCTCAAATTGTTCCAGCTTTAGCCATTGGGAATTCTTTCAATTGACTTCTGCATCTTTGACATATCCCCATCACTGTGGGGCTTTTTTGTTTGTTTGTTTGTTTGTGGTTGTTTTTTGTTTTTAGCACTTCCTTAACTCTCTAGCACATGTGTTCTAGGTTTATTTTATATATTTTTTGCCCAGTCTTAGAATCAGTTATTTCTCCAAGGACCACAGATACATATTACTGGAGCTTAGAGTTTATTGGAGAATGTATGAGAAATTAAGATATGAGCTCTAGGACTGCTTGTTGCTACTGGGGTGTTTCTTCTAGGTCCTCTCAACTAACAGAAAAAAAATTTCATGTATCTAATCTATCTATATATGTGTGTGTGTGTATATATACACATTTTTCTATAAATACTTCTATATGAACTATCTGCATCTATATTAATCTAAATATGAGTCCATACTAATGTTTGGGTTTATTTTTTAAAAATACCTATGCTCCAAACACAGCCCAGATCAACTGAATTAGAATTAATTAAACTTGACTCCAGGTAGATGGAGAAAGGGGTCTTCCCCAGGCCTAGGGTAATTTTTTTGAAAGCTCCCCTAGGGGTCTGACAACTGCCACAAGCCTTGAGAATCACCAATAGAAACAAAATAGCAGATATAAAGGCAAAGAAATAAAGGTAGATTCTTTTTCTGGGAAACAATGTATTAGAATTACTAATAGATGGAAGAGTTAGTATTTTCCTAAAACCTCCTACCTTTATATCCTCAGCATTTTATTTTAAATTTTCAATTTAATTCAATATTCATTGATCAAACCCAGCCACAGCAATACTGATATTTTATATATGAGCAGAAATGGAATTGTCCTAGTCTTGGAAAGAACCAAGATGGAAGAAAAGACCCATGTGTATGAAACCCACAGATAAAGAACACAGGCACCATTTTATTCATAAACCCAAGGAGACTGAGAATCATCTCAGCACAAATAATGAGTGGAGCACCTTCAATGTACAAAATGCTCTGCTAGGTGCCTTATCTGGGCAATGTCATAATAGCAATATTCACCATTAAAAATGACATTAAGGGACTTCCCTGTCGTCCAGTGGTTAAGAATCTGCCTTCCAATGCAGGAGACGCACGAGGGTTTAATCCCAGGTTGGGGAGCTCATATACCACTTACCCTGGGGCACCTAAGCCTGCATACCACAGTGACTCAGTCCACACGCCTCAACCAAGATCTTGCTTGGTGCAACTAAGACCTGGTGCAGCCAATAAATAATTATTTTTTAAAAAAATAAATAGCATTAAATTGAGAATAATCTACGTAATATCATTTTTAAAACTCTCTGGTCTTTGTCCCTGCTTCCCAGCACAGAGCTTCAAAAATCCTTGAAATTTCATGAGTGATGGGCATGCCATTGTATACTGATGAGGTGACTAAATGTCAGAGCTCCTAGACAGCTTTGGGATGAGGGCTGGTCCCTAGAAAAACCAACCACATGATGAGAGGGTTGGAAATTTCAGCAGCCCAACATTTGGGGAGGGGAAGAGTCCTGGAATATGAGTTCAATCACATAGTCAGTGATTTAATCAATCATTCCTATGTAATTAACAGATCTTGGTTAAAAAAAAAAACAAAAAACAAAAAAACTGAACATAAGGGATTGAGGGAGTTTCCTGGCTGATGAACGTATCAAAGGTCTAGAGAAGGGGAGACACCCTGACTGCATAATACTGGACCTTGCCACCCTATGTACCTTATCTGGCTGCTCATTTGTATCCCTTATGTGAAAATGGTAACTCTAAGTATAGCACTTTCCTGAGTTCTGTGAGTAGTTCTATAAATTACAGAAGGAAGTTAGTTGTGGGAAGCCCCAAACTTGTAGTTGTGCATTAGTGAAGGTGGCCTTGGGCCCCTACTTGAGGCTGGTGTCTGAAGTAAGGGGGTGTCTTCTTGGGAAACCTTACCCTTTACCATATGAGATTGGATGTTAACTCTGGGTAGTTAATTTCAGAATTGAATTGAATTAGAGGAGACCACACTGGTATTGGATAATTTCCTGCAGAACACAAATTGAAGCAAATAACACAACTGTATATCAAGTTTTTGGCATAACCACCCAAGAATTATTTTAAGTGACAGGCACAGAATATGTTGAATTTACATTCCAAGAGGCAGATATCCAAAATGCAAAAGAGCTTAAACTATTTCTAGCAATGTTAGTATCATTTATTCTTATTTTGAAATTACATATATATATATGTATATACATATATATACATGCATATTAAGAAGAGGTAGCAAGAATTCACAGAACTATACAAAAAATACCTTAATGACCCAGATAACCATGATGGCATGATCACTCACCTAGAGCCAGACATCCTGGAATATGAAGTCAAGTGGGCCTTAAGAAGCATCACTACAAACAAAGTTAGTGGAGGTGATAGAATTCCAGCAGAGCTATTTCAAATCCTAAAAGATGATGCTGTGAAAATGTGGCACTCAATATGCCAGCAAATTTGGAAAACTCAGCAGTGGCCACAGGACTGGAAAAGTCAGTTTTCATTCCAATCCTAAAGAAAGGCAATGCCAAAGAATGTTCAAACTATTGCGCAATTGCACTTATCTCACACACGTAATGCTCAACATTCTTCAAGCTAGGCTTCAACCGTATGTGAACCGAAAACTTCCAGATGTTCAAGCTGGATTTAGAAAAGGCAGAACCAGAGATCAAATTGTCATCATCCATTGGATCATAGAAAAAGCAAGAGAATTCCAGAAAAATATCTACTTCTGCTTCATTGACTACACTAAAGCCTTTGACTGTGTGGATCACAACAAACTGTGAAAAGTTCTTCAAGAGATGGGAATACCAGACCACCTGACCTGCCTCCTGAGAAATCTGTATGCAGGTCAAGAAGCAACAGTTAGAACCGGACATGAAACAACAGACTGGTTCCAAATTGGGAAAGGAGAACGTCAAGTCTGTATACCGTCACCTTGCTTATTTAACTTATATGCAGTGCACATCATGAGAAATGCCAGGATAGATAAAGCACAAGCTGGAAACAAGATTGCTGGGAGAAATATAAACAACCTCAGATATGCAGATAACACCACCAGTATGGCAGAAAGCAAAGAGGCACTAAAGAGCCTCTTGATGAAAGTGAAAGAGGAGAGTGAAAAAGCTGGCTTAAACTTCAACATTCAAAAAACAAAGATCATGGCATCTGGTCCCATCACTTCATGGGAAATAGATGGGGAAACAATGGAAACAGTGACAGACTTTATTTTTGGGGGCTCCAAAATCACTGCAGATGGTGACTGCAGTCATGAAATTAAAAGGCGCTTACTCCTTGGAAGGAAAGTTATGACCAACCTAGACAGCATAAACCATCATCCTCTAATCTTAAAAAATAAAATATACTTTTTAAAAAGTTGAAACATCTTTACCAAAATAAATGGCTTATTTGAAAAGTGTATCCTAGTCCTTCCTATTTTAATCTGAAGAAGGTCAAAATTTTCTTTGTTTCTCTTTCAAGCATAGGCTGTGATGTATGTGTGTGTGTGCACGTGCATGTGTTTGTATCAGAAATTTCTAAGTAAACTTTGTTTTTATTAACAGAAGCACACACGGTTTCATTCTGTAACAAGTGTCCCATACAAACTGTGATGAGCTCTTCAACTATGAGGTCCTTAAATACCCCAAATAAGGCTATACAAAACAAAGCAAACATATCCCAAAGTCATAAACCAACTCTGACAGTAAATAAGCAAAATATTTTAAAATGAAGCTGAACATTCAAAGCAAGGCCAAAAAAAGAAAAAGAGTTTAAGGCAAATGTAGAATTTGGAATATAAACCAAGCAGTAGAGAATATATATGAAATTACCATTGAACTTTTCAGGTATGATTAACAATATTATAGCTCTGCTTTTTTAAAAGATTCTTTATCAGTTATTAATGCATACCAAATTATTTATAGTTGAAGTGCTATAATATTTTATTTGCTTTAAACTATTAAAGAGGGGAAAAAAAAAAAACAGGAAGAATAGCTGAATAAAGAGTGGCAAATGTTAACAACAGTTGAAGTTGGGTGATTAGTCCCTGAAGGATCATTATATAGTGGCTCTATTTTCATATTTGCTCAAATCTTTTCCATATTTTTAAAAGGAAAAAGTAACAGTTATTCAGAGACACATCCAACTAGCCCTTAGTGAGGGCCACCCCTGAGCCAGGTCTGGTGCTAAAATTAGGGATACAAAGATGAGTCACCCATGGACTCCAACTTCAAGGATTTTTCATTGGAGTATAGTAGTTCAAGGAGTCAAGAGGTAATTACCATATAGATGCATGTTCCCACTGGGAGGACTTTGCCAAGCTGTACCTTCCTTTTGGTGGCCCACTTATGGTGGTCCTTCCACTCTCAAAGAATTTCAACCCTGAAGTATCTGCCATTCTTTGAAATACTGTCTCAAATGCAAAGGAAGGCAAGCCTTGGAGGCCAGTGAGTGGTGGGCAAGCCAACATTCCCCAGTGTGAGTCATCATAGTTCTGGGCTGTCACTCAAAGAAGGAGTAGCTTCTCCAAATGACATTTGGAGAATATCAGGGCTTTATGGCAGCTGGTGGGTGGGCATACTGGGCTGGCACTTGACCATGAGGTGAAGGGATAAGCCATCACTTTTCAACTGATCAAATTGGAAAGGGATTCCCTGTAAATTGACCAGGTGAAAGGCTTGGACACTCTCCATGGTGGAAAACTCATGTTTGTTAGTGCACTCATTATGTTCATCAACAGAAGCTGCCGTTTCCTGAACACCTAGAGTGGGCTCTGCTTTGTGCTGTGTGCTTTGTATACGTGATTTCATGTAACGCTCACTATGAACTTGCGAGCATTTTGACACATAAGAAACTAAGACTTAGAGAAGTGAACTGTTCATGGTCAGAAAGTGTTTAGAGTTTGTTTTGCTTTGAATCAATTAAAACAAAACAACGACCAAAATAAAACAATGTGCAGGCCAAAAAAAGCACACTTCTGTGGGCTAGCTCAGCCATAGTTTTCAGTTTGAGACCTATGCTGTACCCCGATGCTTTTACCAAATGCACCTCTTACTAAAGCCTTTTTTATTCTCCAGGTTAAAAAGTTATAATTCTAGAGCCCTGGGTTCTAGAGCATGGAATGCAAGGTAATTCCACTCTCTTCTTCATGTGATATGGAATGATCAATTTCTACTTGGAAATACACATTTCTTGGGAAATGTATTTTCTCTTTCCCTTTGTCTAAGGACACTAATCTTAGTCAAGAGTCAGGGCTTCACCCTTATGACCTCATTTAGCTTTACTTCCTAAGAGGCCCTATCTCCAAATGCCATGATACTGGGGGCTAAGACTTTAATATAAGAATTTGGGAAGGGCATAAACACTCAATTTATAGGACTCTATACATGTGAGTTGTCACAGCTGAGCCTGGCAAGTACACAAACTCACTGGCATCAATGGGAAACACTGGAATGTGTAAAATGTCCACACAGTATGCAAATACTGCATTTAGACACAGATATGGGCAGAGGAGCCAGACCATCACTCCTGTTTCAAGCCCAGGAATTACATCAACCATTTGCCTCTGGTATGTAAAACTCTCCTTCTCTATTTGTTTGTGAAAACTGCCTGTCATGAATAAGAGATCAAACTAGAAATGCATATCAAACCCGATGCAGCAGGAGTTGGGGAGCCAGGAAGGAAATATGGTGAATTATAAATCCTCCAAGAGAAAAGGAAGTCTGTACAACTCTCTTGAGCAAAACCTTGACAACAAAAGAAGAACCATCATCATCCAAGAGCCTAAAGGATGTGCTGCCCAGAGGCTGTTCTACCAGCACGAGTGGATCATCCCATTATGTTCAGTAACCCCTTTACAAAACAGATTTCTGTACTGGCCAGTTATCTGACTAAATCAGGATTGGCTTGTCACTCAGCTACAGTAGGTGATCAGATGGTACAGACAAGGAATGAAAGTTTTAGGGTCAGTGTAGACCTGGGTTCGGGAGAAGGCAATGGCAACCCACTCTAGCACTCTTGCCTGGAAAATCCCATGGACAGAGGAGCCTGGTGGGCTGCAGTCCATGGGGTTGCTAAGAGTCAGACACGACTGAGCATCTTCACTTTCACTTTTCACTTTCATGCATTGGAGAAGGAAATGGCAACCCACTCCAGTGTTCTTGCCTGGAGAATCTCAGGGATGGGGGAGCCTGGTGGGCTGCTATCTATGGGGTCGCATAGAGTCAGACAACTGAAGCAACTTAGCAGCAGCAGCAGCAGACCTGGGTTCAAATTCCACTTCATCACCTACAAATTACCGATAAAATCCATTTCAGCAACAAACATGACCCATATGAATCTACTTTCCAGATTTGTAAAATGGAGATAATAATATATTTCTCCTAAGGTCCATTGGAAAAAAAGTGTTGAGTGCTACTTACATGCCAGGTCCCATGCTAAACTTACAAACTTCCCAACAACCAGTGAGGTAGATTTTTTAGCCAATATTATCCCATATTTCAGACAATGAAACTTAGGCATAGAGAAGTTAAATAACTTTTCTAAGTGCACATATTTGAGAGAGTATGTATGTGACATTTAGCTGCTTCCAGGCACAGGTACACTCTAAAGAAGTGCTTCCTCCTCACCCTACGTTGTTCTCAAACACAGGTTTAGGTAGTTGTTGATCTTGTTGTTCAGTTGTAAGTCGTATCTGACTCTCTGCAGCCCTATGAACTGCAGCATGCCAGGCTTCCCTGTCCTTCACTATCTCCTAGAGTTTGCTCAAGTTAGGCAGTTGAGACCCCTTTGAAATGTAAATATTTTAACTAGGACAGATAGTACATTAAACCATATCAGTCAAGAAATAAAATTTCCTTAGCACCTGTTTTCCAAACTTCCCCCAAGACAAAAAACTCACTTGGGACTCTTGATGTCTTTCCCCTCTTCCCAGGACTTTGCCCTGATGATTCTGAAGCAACAGATTGAGCTAGAGGACTGGAAATTTTTATTCTTAAACTTTCAGGTGATACTGATGCTCAAGGAAAATGTTCACCTGAACCCCCAAGGAGAAGAGACCTCTAGGAATCATACGGCCATACTCCCCTAAGAGCTCAGTTGGTAAAGAATCCGCCTGCAATGCAGGAGACCTGGGTTTGATCCCTGGGTTGAGAACATCCCCTGGAGAAAGGAAAGGCTATCCATTCCAGTATTCTTGGGCTTTCCTTGTGGTTCAGTTGCTAAAGAATCGGCCTGCAATGCAGGAGACCTGGGTTCAATCCCTGCGTTGGGAAGATCCCCTGGAGAAGGGAAAGGCTACCCACTCCAGTATTCTGGCCTGGAGAATTCCATGGACTGTATGGTCCATAGGGTCACAAAGAGTTGGACACAACAGAGCGATTTTCACTTCACTTCAAACGGCATGATAAACTCTTACAGCAAAAAGGATGGGAGACCTTACTGAATCACATCCCTTCATTTTCCTCATGGGGCAACTGAGTCCCGGCGAGGGGAAGTGACTTGCCCCAAAGTCACACAGTCTATGTAGGGCAGATTTGAAAATTGAACCAATGACACTTTTCTTTAACATCTTCAGGACAAGCAAGTATTGGTTGAGGTGAGAGGTAGAAGCAATTAAGAACACTGGGAGATATCCAAGTAAGATAAGTTTGGATGGAATACATGTGAATGATCCTGAGCAGCCAGGGAGAAAACAAGAGAGGCAGAAAAGGGGAAAATAAAACAATTGTTTCTGGGACTTCCCTTGTGGTCTAGTGGTTAAGAATCTGCCTGCCAATGCAGGAGACAGGGGTTCAATCTCTAGTCCAAGAAGATTCCACATGCCCCGGGGTAGCTAAGCCCATTCGCCACAACTACTGAAGCCCTAGAGACCAGACACCACAACTAGATAGTAGCCCCCACTCTCCACAACTGAGAGCAACACAAGATCCGGCACAGCCAAAATTAATAAATAATTTTTTAAAAAATCACTTCTGGTGTGCTTTGTAAGACCTGGCTATCTCATATCCATTCATATTTATAGCTTCTCTCTCTCCTCCACTTTTATCTTTCATCTCTTTCCATATTTCTCCTTTTGTTCTCTTGTACCTCGTGTACCTCTTTTTTGGATATATTCCTATCAAACAATAAGGACATCTTTTCTACAGAAAACTCAGATTTCTTATTCAATGCCTAGAAAGGATCAGAGTTTTCTTTCTCTCACTGACACTTCTGTTCAATATAATCTTCGCCTTCCCAGGAGTGGCTGCCCTCCTTCACTTAGTCCAGATATGTGTTCTTAATTTTCCTCCAGAAAATATTCCTTCAGGCTCCAGTTGGGGCAAATCTAAACCAAGAGATAGGCAGGCAGCCTGTATGCAAGGTTGAGAAACCCTGGTCCATGTCTGTCCCATAGATGTCCATGTTTTTGTTCAGTCCCCATGGACTGCAGCACACCAGGCTGCCCTGTCCTTTACCAGCTCTTGGAGTTTGCTCAAACTCATGTCCATTGAGTTGCTGATGCCATCCAACCATCTCATCTTCTGTCATCCCCTTCTCTTCCTGCCTTCAATCTTTCCCAATATCAGGGTCTTTTCCAATGAGCCAGCTCTTCGCATCAGGTGGCCAAAGTATTAGAGCTTCAGCTTCAGTATCAGTCCTTCCAATGAATATTCAGGGTTGATTTCCTTTAGGATGGACTGGTTTGATCTCTTTGCTGTCCAAGGGACTCTCAAGAGTCTTCTCCAGCACCATAATTGGAAACCATCAATTCTTCAGCACTCAGCCTTCCTTATGGTCCAACTCTCACATCTGCACATGATTACTGGAAAAACCATAGCTTTGACAATAGTGAACTTTGTCGGCAAAGTGATGTCCCTGGTTTTTAATATGTTGTCTAGGTTTGTCATAGTTTTTCTTCAAAAGGAGCAAGCGTCTTTTAATGTCATGGCTGCAGTCACTGCTGCTGCTAAGTCACTTCAGTCGTGTCCGACTCTATGTGACCCCATAGATGGCAGCCCACCAGGCTCCCCCATCCCTGGGATTCTCCAGGCAAGAACACTGGAGTGGGTTGCCATTTCCTTCTCCAATGCAAGAAAGTGAAAAGTGAAAGTGAAGATGCTCAGTCGAGTCTGACTCTTAGCAACCCCATGGACCACAGCCTACCAGGCTCCTCCGTCCATGGGATTTTCCAGTGACTGTTTGCAGTGATTTTGAAGTCCAGAAAAATGAAGTCTGACACTGTTTCTGTTTTCCCCCCATCTATTTGCCTTGAAGTGACAGCAGGGCCACCCAAGATGGAAAGGTCATGGTGGAGAGTTCAGACAAAATGTGGTCTGCTGGAGAAGGGAATGGCAAACCACTTCACATTCTTGCATTAAGAACCCTATGAACAGTATGAAACAGTAAAAAGACTTCCGAAGGAGTTACCTTGATCTGGGGCATAGTTTGGAATCAGTGAGGGAAGAATATGTTGGGGGAGGATTAAGTTAAAGTGAAATGTCTTACGTTCTTTGAGCTATTCAGGGCCTATGGTAAAAATTAGTTCTGGACTTTAGGAAGAGGAGCAGAGAAAACCATGGAACGGACTTTAGGAAGAGGAGCAGAGAAAACCATGGATTCTACTAGCCTGGGGGAGGAGCAGTCGGTAGGATTCCTACCTGGTGTATTGGACGGCAGCCAGAGGCTCAGAACAGAGCCAACCTGTCCTTCCCTGGAAGCTATAGCTCTGCTGACCCTGAAGGCAAATATCTAATCAGCTGACACCCCATAGGGAGCCCTCTAGTCCCCAGACTGGAGGTTTCCCAAGCCTGCCTAGACTGTGATCTCAGTTCCCGCTGAGATGCTCAAATCTGAAGGTGTAAATAATAGAACCAGAGAAAAATTGAAAATTCTTTTTAATGTACTTCCCAGAACAGATTTCTGCAAATACCATTTTATTCCTGATGAGCATAAACAGAGAAAAGGCAGAGGATTTTCCCTTTCCATTGGAAGAAGATGGAAGAATATACACTAAACTCTAGTGTCCAAACTCCTTTCAAATCCTGGCTCTGTCATTTGCCAGTGGTGTGATCTGGAAGAACTGACTTATCCTTGCTGAGCCAAAATGTCTTCATCCACAAAATGGGAATGATACTCATAAAATCTATTGCAGAGGGATGTTGAGAGGTTTAAACAAGGTGATAAAGGCAAGCATTTAGAAGAGTGGTTAGAACTTAATATGTGGGCTTTAGTCATTAGTACAGATAATGCTAAAGAATGTTCAAACTACCAAACAATTGCACTCATTTCACATGCTAGCAAAGTAACACTCAAAATCCTTCAAGCTAGGCTTCAGAACTACATGAACCAAATGCATACATGAACTTTCAGATGTATAAGCTGGGTATAGAAAAGGCAGAGGAACCAGAGATCAAATTGCTAACATTTGTTGGATCATAGAGAAAGCAAGGGAACTCCAGAAAAACATCTACTTCTGCTTCATTGACTACACTAAATTCTTTGACTGTGTGGATCACAACAAATTGTGGAAAATTCTTCAAGAGATGGGAATACCAGACCACCTAACCTGCCACCTGAGAAACCTGTATGCAGGTCAAGAAGCAACAGTTAGAACCAGACAGGGAACAGCAAACTGGTTACAAATTGGGAAAGGAGTACATCAAGGCTGTATATTGTCATCCTCCTTATTTAAATTATATGCAGTGTACATACAAAATGCTGGGCTGGATGAAGCACAAGCTGGAATCAAGATTTCCAGGAGAAATATCAACAACCTCAGATATGAAGATGATATTACTCTAATGGCAGAAACTGCAGAGGAACTAAAGAGCCTCTTGGAGAGGGTGAAAGAGGAGAGTGAAAAACCTAGTTTAAAACCCAACATTTAAAAAATGAAGATCATGGCATCCGGTCCCATCACTTCACGGCAAATAGATGGGGGAAAAGTAGAAACAGTGACTGATTTTATTTTCTTGGGCTCCAAAATCACTGTGGATGGTGACTGCAGCCATGAAATTAAAAGATGCTTGCTCCTTGGAAGGAAAGCTTCCTTCCAAGCTTCCTTGGAAGGAAAGCTATGGCAAACCTGCTGCTGCTGCTGCTGGTAAGTCGCTTCAGTCGTATCCGACTCTGTGTGACCCCATAGACGGCAGCCCACCAGGTTCCTCCGTCCCTGGGATTCTCCAGGCAAGAATACTAGAGTGGGCTGACATTTCCTTCTCCATGACAAACCTAGACAGCATGTTAAAAAGCAGAGATATCACTTTGCCAGCAAAGGTCCATATAGTCAAAGCTATACACATGTGAGAGTTGGACTGTACAGAAGATTGAATGTCAAAGTATTGATGCTCTCAGATTATGGTGCTGGAGAAGACTCTTGAGAGTCCCTTATACTGCAAGGAGATCAAACCAGTCCATCCTAAAGGAAATTAACCTCGTATATTCATTGGAAGGTCTGATGCTGAAGCTGAAGCTCCAATTTTTTGGCCACCTGATGCAAAATGCTGACCCGTTAGAGAGGACTCTTATCCTGGGATATATGAAGGCAGGAGGAGAAGAGGGTGGCAGAGAATGAGATGGTTAGATAGTATCACCAACTCAATGGACATAAGTTTGAGCAAACACTGGGAGATAGTGAAGGACAGGGAAATCTGGTGTGCTACAGTCCACAGGATCTCAAAGAGTCAGACATGACAGTGATTGAACAACAACAACAAATAGATATGTCTGACTTGGTTGAATTATTAAAATCTGCTCGATTACTTTGCAATTAGGAAAAAAAATCCAAAGATTCAAACCACAGATTATGAGAAGTAAAGATTCTTAGCTAGCCATTTGCCAACTCCAAAGTCATGACCATGAAATGTATCCAAATTAAATTTCCAGGAATAAACTCCAAACATTTCTAATGCCATTTCTATATAACTTTTATTTTTAAGGATTTTTTTTAAAAATATGTAGTGGCAGATTTACCTTCTTAATAATATTCACTGTGAAAGTGAAAGTCACTCAGTCATGTTTTACTTTTTGTGACACCATGGACTTCTCCAGGCCAGAATACTGGAATGGGTAGCTATTCCCTTCTCCAAAGGATCTTCCCAACCCAGGGGTCGAACCCAGGTCTCTCATGTTGCAGGCAGATTCTTTACCAGCTGAGCCACTGTGGAAGCCCAAGAATACTAGAGTGGGTAGCCTATCCCTTCTCTGGCGGATCTTCCTGACCCAGGAATCAATCCGAGGTCTCCTGCATTATAGGCAGATTCTTTACCAGCTGAGCTACCAGGAAAGCCAAATAGTCACTGTAGTTGAAAGTTAAAATGAGTTTTTATTTCCTCAAGCATGTTTATGGGGCTTATGCTTAGGCTTTAGAAGGAAGTCAGCCCCTGACAGACCCTGCCCCTTGGAGATAAATCAAGGAATGATACATGGGGACTTCCCTGGTGGTCCAGTGATTAAGCATCTGCCTGTCAATACAGGGGACACAGGTTTGAACTCTGGTCAGGAAACTAAGATCCCACATGTCCCGGGGCAACTAAGCCTGCATGCCACAATGAGAGAAGCCCGTGTGCCCAATGAGGACCCAACACAACCCCCCCAAAACAAAGAAATGATATAGGATATTCATCTAATTGCCAATAGTTTAAGCAATGGAGTCAGATTGACCCAGGTTAAAATTCTGTTTCTGTTTCTTACTAGTTAGCAAATAATTTTGGGTAGTTACCTAAACTTTTTGAGTTCTGGTCTTTACTACGGGCTTCCCAGATAGCTCAGCAGTAAAAAAAAAAAAAAAAAAAAATCCACCTGCAATGCAGGAGCCTCAGGAGATGTGGGTTCGAACTCTGGGTTGGAAAGATCCCGTAGTGGAGGGCATGACAATCTACTTCAATATTCTTACCTGGAGAATCCCATGGACAGAGGAGCCTGGCAGGCCATAGTCTATGTGGTTACAAAGAGTCAAACATGACTGAAGCGACTTAGCACACACGTACTCCTTCTCTAAAATGGAGCCAAGGATGATAACTGTATCCTTTATAGTTTTTATGAGATTAAGAGGACAATAAACACCCAAAAAATGTCCTTTTTGTTTCCCTTTTCCTGCCACCTCCCAGGATCTCTGCATATTCATACTGTTTGTTGATGAGACCCATCGGGGCAGAGACCATGTCTGTTTTTTCCATCTTTGTATCCCAGTCACAGTATGCAGCACATGATAGTACTCAATACATATCTTTGGAATGAATGAATGTTTGAGTAAGCATCAGCTTCCTAAAGAACATGAGGAAATCTGGGTTTTCACCTGTTGCTTCTTCCCGCCCTCTTCCTAACTCCATTTCACTGAACTCCTGAATTTACAGCCATCTGAACAGTATCCTAACAGTAGGTATTTTGCAATGAAGATGCTGGCTAGTGAGCACTTTCTCTCTCCCCATCTGCCTTTATTGCCGTGCTACTTATAGCTTTATGGATTTTTGCCCCCGTCGGATGAATGACAGATCTTAACTGAGAACATCTTCTGTAATGACCCTGGTGGCATAAAGTTATTTTAAACCTGGAATATCTCATCTGTTCAGCAGGCAAAGATGAACTCCTCAGGGCCTCCTAGAACAATATCATAGGCTGGCTCTTCAAGGAACACTGGGTAAATGAGTTTCTCCTCCATCCCAAAATGTGTCAGACAAGCTCAGAGAGAAAAGGTGACATTGCCCAGGTGGAGTGGGAAAGGTCAGTTCACACTTGGCACTGGAAGCCCATGTAAGTGGATCCAAAGACTTCCGCAAAATTAGAAAGGAAGTAATTTGGCTTTATCAACTATTCTGTTCCACCTTGCCTTCTAGCTTTGGCCTTCATCAATCCCTCAAATATCCAGAGCTCCCAAACATTGAAATTTCCTTTTATTGCCTTATATCTCATTCCCACAGTGCCCTAGCTTTCATTTTTCTAATATGATTTTTGAATCCACATTTACATGTTAGTTAATGAACTAAAGACCTAACTACCTTGAATAACAAATTGCTTTTTTTAAAAAAATATTTCCCAGTGGGTGTTCCATGGAATTTGTGTTTATTATTCCTCATCATTCTATCCCCTGAAACTGGCATAGTGCCAGGTATCTAGTATGTTCTCCATGAATATGCATTTATAAAATAATAGAATATTCTGTGACTAAATGGGCTTAAATTAGTTTTGACTTAAATTAGGTTTGACTGCGAAAAGAAACTCAAAATATCAGTGGTATAAACTAAGCCATGTTTATTTCTCTCTCCTATAAATGTATAGAAGTTGACCAGTTCAAGGTTGACATGGAAGTGCTGATTCATAAGAAAACAGAGCCGATAAGGAAACTACAGAGACCCCCAACAACACTTTGGGAAATTATAAGCACTGTATAACTACACGCTACAAGCAAACGACAGGTCATTTAATCAGACAGGATCCAATCATGCCCTCAAGTTTACTATACGTAAGAAATTTGGCAAGTGATTATATTTTCTGGGTCTGTTTTCTTAGCTGGAAGAAGAAGGGGGAGAAGAAGAAGGATAAGAAAAAGAAGAGGAGAATGAGGAGGGGAAAAGGAGGAGGAACAGGGATGGGGAGACGAGAGAAGGGGAAGGAGAAGGGAGAGGAGGAAGAATGGGAGAAGGAGGAGGGGAAAGGGGAAGAAAGAGAGAAAGAGGAGGAAAAGAAGAGGAACTGCAACAGCTCCTGGAGCATAGAAACATCATGGGTGAAGAAAAAGATCCACGTCCCACAGCCTCCTAGGAAAAACTGGGACCTCTCTGGCTGGCCATCTCTCTGACTTGTATCTCTTCAACCACATACCTTCTCTCCCACCACTGCCTCTTTCCTACCATGGTTCAAAATATCTAACAAACAGTGAATCTGTATCTCTAGAGCTGGGAAGTGAAAGTCGCTCAGTTGTACCTGACTCATGACCTGAATTCTCCGGGCCAGAATACTGGAGTGGGGAACCCGTTCCCTTCTCCAGGGGATCTCCCAACCAAGGGATAAAACCCAGGTGTCCTGCATCACAGGCAGATTCTTTACCAGCTGAGCCACCAGGAAGCCCAAGAATACTGGAATGGGTAGTCTATCCCTGCTCCAGGGGATCTTCCTGACCCAGGAATCAAAAGGGGTCTCCTGCATTGCAGGCAGATTCTTTACCAGCTGAGCTAAAAATCAACCAAATAAAGTAAGGGCTTGGGGAGCGGCTCTCCTTAATCTTTCCATCAGTTCTACCAAGGCATCCTCGTAAGGTTTTTAGACTCTACATGCCAAGTGTAAGACTTGGCACATAGTAGGTGACCAATGTATTTGAGTTTTCTTCTCTTTCACTCCTCAACAGTAGTAGTATTCATTAACTTTTTAACTCTGTTAAAGTTATATCTTCAGATTTAAATCCAGGATAATCCAAAATCTACTCATTCTATTCTCGAGAGTATGACTTCTTGATCTTCTAAAATAGCTTTAAATGAATATAGGACACTTCTAATTCCTCTGCATTTAGCAGTGAAGTTATTTTAATATCATATTTTAATTATAGATCTCAGGAGTAGGCAGTTTGTCTGGAGTCCATGGATCCAGATGCCTGAAATAATAATATTTTTAGTCCCATATACCCAGGTTTTCAAATCTATAACATAAGACAAAATATGTCAGCCAGATTTAGACTTCCTGAACTTAATGAATTTAGTCATCCCTAATGGGGGAGTGGAGAGGATGGGCAAAGGTGTAAATCAGAAACACTCAGAGTTTTCATTCTTTTGTTTATTGAAGACAATCCTCTAGAAGTACTTGTTTCTCTGATTACAATCTGGAGATTATGATCCACTCACAGATCTTCAGCATCCTGGAAATGCCTTTCATTAATCTGGAAATTCCTTTTGTCTCTTTCCTAAGTTGGAGCCTTTGTTTCTGAATTCTATATACTTGTTTTTTTTTCTTAATTGGAAAATAATTGACATTAAAAGCTATACATATTTAATGTATACAACTTGATGGTTTGGGGAACAGATATACACTATGAGAGTTTCCTTGGTGGCTGTAAGGGTAAAGAATCCACTTGCAATGCAGGAGACCCGGGTTTGATCCCTGGGTCAGGAAGATCCCCTGGAGAAGCGAATGACTACCTACTCCAGCATTCTTGCCTGGAGAATTCCATGCGCAGAGGAGTCTGGCCAACTACAGTCCATAGGGTCCCAAAGAGTCATAACTGAGCAACTAACACTTCACACACACTTATGACCATCACTATCATCAAGGCCATAAACATTTCTATCACCTCCCAAAGTTTCCTCTCACCCTTTTATTATATTATTATCATGGTTATTATTTGTGAAAAGACCACTTAACATAGATCTACTCTCATGGCAAATTTTAAGTGTACCATGCAGCATTGTTAGCTATAGTATAACACCTCATCTGTATGTAGATCTCCAGAACTTATCTTGCATAAATCAAACATTTGAACCCTTTCATATCCTCATTTTCCCTCTCTCTAGCACCTAGCAACTACCACTCTACTGTCTGTTTCTGTGAGTTTGACTGTTTTTGATCCCAAATATAGGTGAGACCATACAGTATTTGTCTCAGTTCAGTTCAGTTCAGTGGCTCAGTCATGTCCGACTCTTTGTGACCCCATGGACTGCAACACGCCAGGCTTTTCTGTCCATCACCAACTCCCAGAGCTTACTCAAACTCATGTCCATCAAGACAGTGATGCCGTCCAACCATCTCTTCCTCTGTCATCCCCTTCTCCTCCTGCCTTCAGTCTTTCCCAGCATCAGGGTCTTTCCAATGAGTCAGTTCTTGGCATCAGGTGGCAAAAGTACTGGAGTTCCAGCTTCAGCATCAGTTCTTCCAATGAATATTCAGGGCTGATCTCCTCTAGGATTGACTGCTTGGATCTCTTTGCAGTCCAAGGGACTCTCAAGAGTCTTCTCCAACACCACAGTTCAAAAGCATCAATTCTTCAGCACTCAGCTTTTTATAGTCCAACTCTTATATCCATACATGACTACTGGAAAAATCATACCTTTTACTGGATGGACCTTTGTTAGCAAAGTAATGTCTCTGCTTTTTAATATGCTGTCTAGGTTGGTCATAGCTTTTCTTTCAAGAAACAAGCATCTTTTAATTTCATGGCTGCAGCCAACATCTGCAGTGATTTTGGAGCCCCCCAAAATAAAGTCACTCACTGTTTCCATTGTTTCCCCATCTATTTGCCATGAAGTCATGGGACCAGATGCTATGATCTTAGTTTTCTGGATGTTGAGCTTTAAGGCAACTTTTTCACTCTCCTCTTTCACTTTCATCAAGAGGCTCTTTAGTTCTTCTTCACTTTCTGCTATAAGGGCAGTATCATCTGTGCTTCTGAGATTATTGATATTTCTCCCGGCAATCTTGGTTCCAGCTTGTGCTTCATCCAGCCTGGCATTTTGCATGATGTACTCTGCATACGAGTTAAATAAGCAGGGTGACAATATACAACCTTGACATATTCCTTTCCCGATCTGGAACCAGTCTGTTGTCCCATGTCCAGTTCTAACTGTTGCTTCTTGACCTGCATACAGATTTCTCAGGAGGCAGGTCAGGAGGTGGTCTGGTATTACCATCTCTTGAAGAATTTTCCACAGTTTGTTGTGATCCACAGTCAAAAGCTTCAGCGTAGTCAATAAAGCAGAAATAGATGTTTCTCTGGAATTCTCTTGTTTTTTTGATGACCCAATGGATGTTGGCAATTTGATCTCTGTTTTCTCTGCCTTTTCTAAATCTTGCTTGAACATCTGAAAGTTCACAGTTCACGTACTGTTGAAGCCTGACTTGGAGAATTTTGAGCATTACTTTGCTAGCATGTGAGAGGAGTGCAATTGTGTGGTAGTTTGAACATTCTTTGGGATTGCCTTTCTTTGGGATTGAAATGAAAACCGACTTTTCCATTCCTGTGGCCACTGCTGAGTTTTCCAAATTTGTTGGCATATGAGTGCAGCACTTTCACAGCATTATCTTTTAGGATTTGAAGTAGCTCAGCTGGAATTCCATCACCTCCACTAGCTTTGTTTGTTGTGATGCTTCCTAAGGCCCACTTGACTTCTGATTCCAGGATGTTTGGCTCTAGGTGAGCCAGACATAACACCATCATGGTTATCTGGGTCATGAAGATCTTTTCTGTATAGTTCTTCTGTGTATTCTTGCTACCTCTTCTCTTCTGTTTGGTTCATACCATTTCCGTCCTTTATTGTGCTCATCTTGGCATGAAATGTTCCTTGGTATCTCTAATTTTCTTGAAGAGATCTCTATCCTTTCCCATTCTATTGTTTTCCTTTATTTCTTTGCACTGATCAGTGAGGAGGGCTTTCTTATCTCTCCTTGCTATTCTTTGGAACTCCTCATTCAAATGGGTATATCTTTCTTTTTCTCCTTTGCCTTTAGCTTCTCTTCTTTTCTCAGCTATTTGTAAGGCCTCCTCAGACAATCATTTTGCCTTTTTGCATTTCTTTTTCTTGGGGATGGTCTTGATCCCTGCATCCTATACACAAACCTCTGCAACCTGTACACAAACATCCTGTCACGAACCTCTGTCCATAGTTCTTCAGACATTCTATCAGATCTAATCCCTTGAATCTATTTGTCATTTCCACTGTATAATTGTAAGGGATTTGATTTAGGTCATACCTGAATGGTCCAGTAGTTTTCCCCACTTTCTTCAGTTTAAGTCTGAATTTTGCAATAAGGAGTTCATGATGAGCCACAGTCATTGTCTATGTTTGGCTTATTTCATTTAGCAATATATCCTCAAGCTTCATCCATACTGTTGCAAATGGCAGGAATTCCTTCTTTTTTTTAAGAGTTCAGTAATATTCGATTAAATTCATATGCCACATTTTCTTTATCCATCCAAAAATCAACGGACATTTAGATTGTTTCCATATCTGGGCTATTGTGAATAACAGTGCAACGAACATGACAGCACAGATATCTCTTCAAGGCACTGATTTCATTTCCTTTGGATAAATGTCCAGCAGTTGAATGCCACATCTTCTTTTTATTTGGGTTACTCCCTTGTTTTAGGAGAGCACATTTTCAGTACTTTTCAAGAAAGGAAAGATTAATTTAATGAGATCTTTTCTGTCTGAAGATTTCTTTTTACCATCATGCAACATGATGGATCATTTGTCTGAGTGTGAAATTTTAGACTGGAAATAATTTTTCCCTCAAAATGCTGAATGCACCCCTTCTGTTGTATTCTAAATCCCAGTGTATAGACTATAGTGTTACTCTTGAAAACCTCAATGCCATTCCAAGTCCACATTCTTTAGGGCATTTTTAAAATCTTGGGAAAGTATTATGAAAATCTTTTTTTTTCACTGCTGCTCTAAAATTCAGTGAGGTAGTTTAGTATGTAGAATTTTTACTCACATTTTGTGGATGCCCAATGACACTTCTTTTAATTCATGTCATGGAGGTCTGATAGTTTAATAATTTCCTTCTTTCCATTTTCTCTGTTTTCTTTTCTTGGCCAACAATATTTCTATTTTCATCTTTTCTATCTTTTGTTATTCTTAAAATTTTGAGTCATTACCTTGACTTTAAATTCTTATATTAAAATTTGGCAAATATCCCTCCATCTTTTAACTTCCAATATTTCTTTCTTGTTCTTTTCTGTACCTTTTCTAAAGCATCCTGTTCTTTTTTCATAATGCAATGGTTATAGTCTACTATCTCTCTGAAGGTACTAATGGTCGTTTGGTGGTCTGGACACTATTTCCTCTGCATTCCTTTACTTAGGTCATTGAGCTTCACAGTAGAGGCTTTCCTTAAGTGTCTAAAGATCAGAAGATTTTACTCATTCATTGTAAATCCAATATGGAGCTGCATTTTATTTAATAACAAGATACTGAAATGCTGGTTGAGGATGATGGGTAGTTCTATCTTCATAGATAGAACTTGTCAATTTGTGGACTTCACTCTAGGAGTAACAACCTAACTATTTCTCTGGGTGCACCTAAACACCAGTATGTCTATACAAGGCTGTATATTGTCACCCTGCTTATCTAACTTATATGCATTTCATACATCATGCAAAATGCCAGGCTGGATAAATCACAAGCTGGAATCAAGGCTGCCAGGAGAAACATCAACAACCTCAGATACACAGATGATAGCACTCTAATGGCAAAAAGTTAAGAGGTACTAAAGAGCCTCTTGATGAGGATGAAAGAGGAGAGTGAAAAAGCTGGCTTAACACTCATCATTCAAAAAACTAAGATCACAGCATCTGATCCCATCACTTCATGGGAAATAGATGGGGATAAAATGGAAACAGTAGCAGATTTTATTTTCCTGGGCTCCAAAACCACTGCAGATGGTTACTGCAGCCATGAAATTAAAAGGCGCTTGCTCCTTGGAAGGAAAGCTATGGCAAACCTAGACAGAGTATTAAAAAGCAAAGATATCACTTTGTTCACAATGGTCTGTATAGGCAAAGCTATGGTTTTTTCAGCAGTCATGTATGGATGTAAGAGTTGGACCATAAAAAAGGCTGAGAGCTGAAGAATTGATGTTTTTGGGCTGTGGTGCTGGAGAAGCCTTTTGAGAGTCCCTTGAACAGCAAGGAGATCAAATCAATCAATCCTTAAAGAGATCAGCCCTGAATATTCATTGGAAGGACTGATGCTGAAGCTGAAGCTCCAATATTTTGACTACCTGATGCAAAGAGCCAACTTACTGGAAAAGACCCTGATGCTGGGAAAGATGGAAGGCAAAAAAAGAAGAGGGCAGCAGCAGATGAGATGGTTAGATAGCATCACTGACTCAATGGACATGAATCTGAGAAAACTCCAGGAGATAGCAGAGGACACAGGAGCCTGGCGTGTGCAGTCCATGGAGTCACAAAGAGTTGGATATAATTTAGTGACAGAACAACAATAACAACAACAAATTGTCTTTTCAGGTAGTAAATATTCCCAGAGGTAACTTCATTGTCCTAGTTGGATGGTCTAGGTTTGGCTGATAACATTCTGGGAGATGAGAGGAAAAAGAGAACTCAGAGTCTCACTATTTAGTATGTAGATATTTTCTCAATGCCTTATCTTTAGTAGAGTACCTTCCACCAATTTCATTTGAATCTGATATCTTAATTTAAAGATCCTCTGGCTGTATCTTCCTGGAGAATAAACTTGCAATCTTCTGCCAAGGAAGGAGAGATGTAGTAAAATGATTTCTAGGTTTGCAGTGAGGGAAGAGCTCCCATGGTTTCACTTCTCATTATAAAAGCTTTCAACCAGTCTTCATGTTCTCAATCCTTCCTCATGCCTTTTTTGAATCTTTCTGGGCTTCAGCAAATATACCTCCTTGTTTTTAGCCTTCTCCCTCTTCTCGCTGGTACCTAACTTTCAACTTTCTCAGTCTGCCAGGTAGTTTATCCTTTGCCCATCTTTTTATCAGCAATCAAAAGTATACTGAAATTTCTTGCCTATTATCATGTCTTCTGTTTCTCTGTGTAGCTTTTAAACTTTTTTTTTTACTTTTTATCATTTTGTTGGTGTTTTAGGGGATTGCAGGAGGGCAGGCATAAAGGGATATATTCAATCCACCACAGTGAACTCGAGTTTCCTAAGATTTATTTCAAAATAATAGACATCACTACTGCCTACTGAGGATCCTGAACCAAATTACTACTAAGAAGACCCAATTCTAAGTTCTAAGATACCATGACAAAAAATACCAGAAAGAATGTATACAATAAAAAAAAGATTCTGCATAATAATTTATTACTCAAAATATGCATTTCTAGAAAATTATCTCATTTAATATTTACAGAATCTCTGAAAGACACATTTTAATTTTATTACCACTTTTATTGTTGCTCAGTTACTCATTTGTAACTTTCCCTCTTTGCAACTTCATGTATTGCAGCACACCAGGCTTCCCTTTCCCTGACTATCTCCCAGAGTTTGCTCAAACTCATGTCCATTGAGTTAATGATTCCATCCAACCATCTCATCCTCTGTCACCCCCTTCTCCTCCTGCCCTCAATCTTTCCCAGCATCAAGGTCACTTCCAATTTACACATAAATATAATGAAGCTCCAGAAACATTAAATGGCTGCTCAGGATATGACACTCAGTAAAATGTGGAGGTTGATTTTTGATCCTTTGAAGTTGTTCCACTGTCTCCTTGCATTGTGTCTAAGGAATCGGCTGTCATTCTTATCGTTGTTCCTCTATATATGATGTGTGCTTTTTCTCTGACTGCTTTAAGATTTTCTTTTCATCCCTGGTTTTAAGCAATTTTATATGACATACTTTGGATAAGTTTTTGTCATCTTTCTTGTCCTTGCTGTTTGTTCAGCTCCTTGGAGCTACAAGGTTTAAACTTCACATCAAATTTTAAATTTTCTCAGCCATTATCTCCTAAAAATTTTTTTGCCACCCATTCTTCCACACTGCAATTATAAACATATTGAGCTCCTTAAAGTTTTCCCACATCTCAGTCATGCTGTTTATTTTTCCCAGTGTTTTTCCTATGTGCATTTTATTTCAGGTGAAGTGAAGTGAAGTCGCTCAGTTGTGTTTGACTCTTTGTGACCCATGGACTGTAGTCTGCCAGGCTCCTCCATCCATGTGATTTTCCAGGCAAGAATACTGGAGTGGGTTGCGATTTCCTTCTCATCATTATCTCTTCAAGTTCTCTAATCTTTTCCTCTGCAATATCTAATCTGCTATTGATACCATCCAGTATATTACTTTTTAATCTCAGATATCATAGTATTAATTTTTAGAAGCTCAATTTGTTTTTTAAATATATCTTTCATTTCTCTAATAACATGGGAGAGGGAGGAAGTACTAACTGTGTTACCTGCGACAGATGCAACCACTGCAACTATTGCAAAAAGACCAACCAGGTGTCCAAATGGAAAGAAGGATACACAGCAACTTCAGTGAAGAACTTGCATCAGGATATTTCATATTTATACTGAAATCTTTCTCCTGTTGAAATCATGACATCTTAGGCAAAGAGTGGTGTTTCCTTTCATATCACAGTATTTCTCAAACTTTCTCAATGATAAGAATATCTTGGAGAATTTGTTAAAACAGATTCCTACGCTTCAGCTGAGTCTTACTGAATCAGAATTTCCTGGGAAAGAAACTGGGTAATCTCTAGACTTGACAAGTACTCTCATCATCATGGAAGTTTGAGAAACAGTATGTATGGATACGCAAGACCAGACACCTCTAAATTGTTTCTTTCATAGAACCTGATCAGGAGCTAGGATTTCTGAACAAAATAAACAGGAGTGTAGACTAGGTTACAACTACACACTCTAGAAAGGCTTCCTATGCTCATAATTACCTAAAGTTAAAAAAAAAAAACTTTCTCTTTTCAATCATGGTTTTAACTTTAAAAGTTATAGTTAATTAAGCACAAGTGCCAATTACTTTTCCTAGTACAGTGGACAGTTGACATTTATCTTTCTTGATTCTAACAATCAATGAGTGGCTCTGAACATCTATCATTTGAAATGACCCATTTGTGAGCTTAAGGGACAACTGTTAGAACATCATGCCTCTGTAAAATGTAAATAATCAGTGGACTTAGTTGACCACCAAACATTGTTTTCCGTTAGTAATCAAGATGCAGTAATTCTTGTGAGTTAAAAAAAAAAGTTATTCCCCCCACCCAGTCCCTTGTCCCAAGAAATGCAACTGCTAGTGCTAATTTAGAAGCAATGAGAAGAGATGAAGGGAATAATAACTCTGGGCTTCTGTGGTGGCTCCGTGGTAAAGAATCCACCTGCCAGTGCAGGAGATGTGGGTTCAATCCCCGGTCAGGTAGGATCCCACATGCCCATGGAGCAACTAAGCTTGAGCACCTCAACCACTGAGCTTGTGCTCTAGATCCTGGGAAACACAGCTACTGAAGCCTATGCACCCTAGAGCCTGTGCTCCACAGCAAGGGAAGCCAGCACAATGAGCAGCCCCTATACCGCAATGAAGAGCAGCCCCTGCCCACCGAAACTAGAGAAAAGCCCAAGCAGCAGCAAAGACCCAGCACAGCCAAAAATAAACAAATAAAAATTGTTTAAAAATTTTAACAAAAAATAATACAAATAAATTTTTTGAAAAAAAAAAAACAACATGGTGGGATTTGAAAATGTGGATCATTTATAAAGTAATGTCTAGGGTGATATTCTCTAGGATGGGAGACTTTATCATAATTATATTTTAAAATATTATAAAATGAGAAACTTCTAAGTGCAACTGCTGCTGCTGCTAAGTCGCTTCAGTCGTGTCTGACTCTGTGCAGCCCCATAGACGGCAGCCCACCAGGCTCCCCCGTCCCTGGGATTCTCCAGGCAAGAACACTGGAGTGGGTTGCCATTTCCTTCCCCAATGCATGAAACTGAAACGTGAAAGTGAAGTCATTCAGTTGCGTCCTACTCTTAGTGACCCCATGGACTGCAGTCTACCAGGCTCCTCCGTCCATGGGATTTTCCAGGCAAGAATACTGGAGTGGGGTGCCATTGCCTTCTCTGAAGTGCAACTAGGCAATTAAAAAAAATCATCTGCTATTGATTTTAAATCACTGCTTTGTTTAACCTTTTTTTCCCCCTTAGAATTCATTAGAATAATTTGTTCAACAGAACCAGGACTTCTGCACATCAAGACTAAGGTATTCTCATAAACAAACATAGCTGCAGTCCTTCTACATCATTCTCGGGTGTCCAGAAACTCTTTCTTCTGCCAGAGGCTTTCATTTTTCAATTGAGAACACTGCTAGAATACCAGTGACATTCAAAAACTCTTCCTAAGCAACTAAATCTCTCTTGGATTTCTCATTAAAAATTTACTCAAGTAAATGACCTTGGGCAAGTCTTTTCACTTCTCTAAGATACAGTGTTTTATCCATAAAAGAATGGAAGAAAGGATAAAAGAGATGGACTAGAACACAGTCGCTAAGGTAGGGCACTTATTTTATATTTATATTTAAAAGCACTAAAGTTAGAGTGAAATACCTTGTATTCTAATACTAGATCTGCCATTCACAGTCTAAGAACCTTTAGGAAATTTCCTTAATCTTTCTAAGCCTCTATTTCCTTTAAAGAGATCATCCTAGTGTCTGCAAGACAAGATTGTTGTAAAGAATTAAATGAGTTAATTGGTGTAAAACAATTAGCATAATGCCTAGACCATGATTAGTCTTCAATCACTGTTACCTCTTATATTAACATATGATGATGAACTGCAGTACTAATAAAGGTAGTAATGGTGGTAGTAGCAAGCTGTTGAGAGTTTAGCTAAACTACTTCACAGTATGGCTGCCTTGGTATCCATTCTATCTGGTTAAGTGGTCTGAAGGGACCTTCAACTGACACTAGCCATCTCAGGGAAGCACATGCCCTAGATAGCAATCTGCAGAGCCACAAGCAGATGTAAGTTGCTGATATGCCTTCTCCAATTTCCCTATGCTCACCCCTTTGATAACACCCCCATATGTGCATACTCAGTTGCTCAGTCCTGTGTGACTCTTTGTGACTCCATGGATCTGCAGCCCACCAGGCTCCTCTATCCATGAAATTTCCCAGGCAAGAATACTGGAGTGGGTTGCCATCTCCTTCTCCACGGTATCTTTCCCACCCAGGGATCAAACCTGCATCTCTTGCATCTTCTGCATTGGTAGGCAGGTTCTTTACCACTGCTTCACCTGGGAAACCCCAACACCCCCATGGTGCTTACCAAAATCCTTCTCTTTTGGTTTATATTGAACAAATACCCCCTTACCCCAAAAGAGCAGTTCTATTTGCGTACCTCATTTTTTGAGGTGCATCTCACTGTTCTGCATCAGAGACCAAGGGGAGCTCCTGAGATATAAACTGTGGTACAGGTAGTCATTTAACTTTGTTGATTTGAATCCAACATTATAACCTACTTAATTTCTTACCAGCTCTGTCTGTGAATACAATTTACAACCATTTAAAAAATGAAACTATTATCTCTAGCAGGTAGATTAATAGACACCAAATCATTTAGTCTGGTGCTTATGCAAATGTTTTTGTCTTCCTCTGGACAGAGTGACAAGGAGGGTAGGTGGTGAGAGAGAGCTTGTTTTGATGATAATTCGACTGACTCTGTAGATCATCACAGTCCTCAAACCTGACTCACAAATTTAAAATTTGAAATCATAAATCACCCAAATCCAGGGCAATCATCCTTTCCTTGCCTTCTCCCTTTGCTCATTTTACAAAGGTGTTTTTATAGCATGACAATCACCATCCAGTATCCAGAAACCCTGTGATGGGTTCCTCTGGAAATCTTCCAGGAAAAGATTATCTCCTTCTGGTAAAAAGAAAAAAAAAATCAACAATTCTACTCTGACTGACTGTGACTTCCAGGATCATGTTACCCTGGTTTGCAATAAAGATATGGATGTGCTGACTTTGAGGCAGGAGAAAGGTGGCCTCCAGGCTAAGCATTTAAAAGTGGCCTCCTGTTTATATTTCTTGAGGCAGGGGATAGATAAGCTCTAGGTTATTAGACATTTATAGCTAGTCTCTTGTTTATACTTTGAGATGGAAATAACAACAGAAACAGGGTAAATATCTGAACTTTGTCTCCTGTGGACACTCGGCAATGACGCTAATGGCAAGGGCAGAGAGGGGATAAACCTTGATTTGTATAAAAGATCAAGAGGTCACATATTTCCCATCTTTGGGGCCAGGAAGACGCTCACAGCACATGCACAGAAACGCTTCTTAGAGATCAAAAAGGGAGGGTATGCCAGGCCATAATAAAATGCCCTAACTCCCCCAAAGGCCCTTGAACTGAAACCCATCTTTGCTGAAGGATGTGCACACATGTAGGAACTGTCTTGAAGCAAATCAGCCAGAGGGTCAAAGCAAAACAATTGGCCACAGGAAAACAAAGACCTGGAAGACTGCCAGCTTATAAATGATTTAAACTTCCGCAAAGACATAAATGTCTCTCCACACTCACCCATAAGTCTGTCCGCATGGACACCTTACTTTCCTCTCTACCTTCCATCTCCTGGTCAGAATTTTTTTTTCAAGGCAGATAAGAACTGGGTCCCAGATTCCAGCCACAGGCCCTCATGGTTTGTAGGACTTGGTGCTCTCACCACCTCTGCCATGGTTTGATACTCCATCAGGGAACTAAGGTCTTGCTTCAAGCTGCTGTTCATTGCAAGCTACTGCTCTCTGCTGTGTGTCTGGAATCAACTTCACAGAGCAATTCCCTACTGCTTTTACTTGCATTTTTAAGAGAAAAAAATAAGCAGGTTTGTAGCATGTTTTCCACAGTGTCAATTAATGATGTCACCTGCCTGGTTTGCATTGTTTGTTCACTAAAGAATTAAAGGGATGGAGAGAGGATAGCAGATTTAGACTACCTGCATCCACAAACTGCCTGTAGATGCTTATTAACTGTGTGACCTTAAGCAAAGTGATTAACCTTTTAAAATTGAAATGCCCTTGCTAGGTGCCACATTCCATCCATCAGCAACTCCCGTCCTTCTTAATGTCTCCAAAATACATCTCAACTCTATTTCCTTTTTCCTATCTTCACAACCACCACTCTGGTGCAGCCCTCCATCGCCTCTTTCCTGGATCCTCTTAGAAGTTTCCACTCTGGTCTCCCAACTTCCTCTCCTGAACTTCTAAGATCCAATTTCTACACAAAGTGATCTTATAATCCTGCACCCAGTTCCAACATGTAGGGGGTTTTCACCACCATACCACCAAGCAGTTCTCCAACACCAGCTGAATGTCCTACAATTCAACTCAATTCTGACACCGTCTACCTGAATACAGTGTCAGATCACCCAGGTTAAGGGCTCACTCTTGCAAGACTGACTTCCCACCCCCAGAGGTCAATCTGTAGTCCAGGTTGTTCCCTCGGCTTCTGGCCAACTGGCTATACCGACTGGCAGTTCCCATAACTTCCTCCTTGGGTTGATTAATTTTCTAAAGCAGCTCATAGAACTCAGAGAAGCATGTTACTTACTAGATCACTTATTTATTATAAAAGGATGTAACTCAGGAACAGCCAGATGGCGGAGATGCCTAAGGCAAAGTATGTGGGAAGGAGCACAGAGTTTGCAAGCCCTCTCCAGGGTCCACTCACCCCAAAACGCCAATGTGTCCTGTAAACTATAAGCTCTCTAAACCCAGTCCTTTTGGGTTTTTATGGAAGCTTCATTTCATAGACACAGTTGATTAAATCATTGGCTATTAGTAATTGAATTCTGTCTCCAACTCCAGTTGAACTCCTCTCCATTCCCCAGAGGTCTGCGAGGGACTGAAAGTTCCAACTCTCTAATCAATTGGTTGGTTTCACTGAGGACTAGTCATCCCCCTTAGGTTCGGTCCAAATATCATCTCATTAACATAACAAAAGATAGCTTGATCTCTCTCACCCCTTAGTAAATTCCAGTGGTTTTAGGAGCTCTGTACCCCGCCCCCCCGAAATGGGATGAAGACTAAATGCATATTTCTTATTATGTATCACAGTATCACAGATCTTAAAACAAATCAGATCATATTTCTCCCCTGAATAAAATTACTTTTGGCTTCCCATCTCCAAAACATCTTACCATGATTTCTGAGTCTCTGCTTCATCTGGCCCCTGCCTACCTCTCCGACTTCACTTTCTCCTTCCTTCTGCTTCCATCACACCAGTCTCCTCTCTGTTCATCAAAAACAGAAGCACAAGTCTTTTTGACCTCCATGCCTTTGAACCAGTTGGTGGGTCTGCATAGAATGCTTTCTCCAGATCTTAGGTGACTGTTCCTTTCTATCCTCCACACTACTCAGGATAAATTTTGTTCTACACTATTTACAATAGCTATGGCATGGAAATACCATAAGTGTCCATCAACAGGTGAATGGATAAAGAAGATGTGGTACATATGTATAAGGGAATATTACTCAGCCATAAAAAGGAATGAAATTAGGTCACTTGTAGAGAGATGTGGATGGAGCTAGGGTCTGTTATACACAGTGAAGTAAGTCAGAAGGAGAAAAACAAATACTGTATATTAATGCATGTATGTGGAATCTAGAAGAATGAACCTATTTGCAGGGAAGAAATAGTGATGCAGATGTAGAGAATGGACGTGTGGAGAAGAACATGGGGGGTAAGTAGGGGAGGGTGGGATGAATTAGTAGATTCAGACTGACATATATACACTACCATGTGTAAAATAGATAGCAAGTGGGAAGCTGCTATATAGCACAAGGAGCTCAGGTTGGTGCTCTGTGATGACCTAGATGGATGGGATGAGGGGGGCCATGGAATGGTAGGGAGTTCCAAGAGGGAGGGATATACGTATACAAGTGGCTGTTTCTCTTCCTTGTACAGCAGAAACTAACACACATTGTAAAGCATATAAATTCTAAATACTTCAATAAAAATAAACAATGTCACCTGTGCACAGTATTTTTTCATATCAATCTGTTGATTCCTCTCACAGAATTTATCACAAATTTTAAATATCTGTTTATTGCTGTCTGGCTCTGCCACTAAACAAACATGTCATCGGGGCAGGGATCAAGCACGTGTTAGTTACAAATGTATCGACTGTGGAGCTTACTAGACAGGATCCTAAACGGGCCCCCAGGATTGTTGTTCTCTGGGATACAAGACCTGTACAATCCCTTCCCATGAATCTAGGCAGGTCTTAAGATGATGATGGGCCATCACTCTCATGAGAAGGTTACACATATGGGAAAGAGGATGACACTTTGTAGAGACAAACAAAACCCCTAATCAGTAGTTAATCAAAAGGGAGATCATCCCAGGTAGACTGACCTTCATTCAAGCGAGTCCTTAAATGATATCAGAGAGATGAGAAGCAGCAGTAGATGCTTGTCTCGTGTCTAAGAGGTCAGCTTCCACCTGGTAAGAGAAGGAGACCATGTGGCAAGGATTTGAGGTTGGCCTCTGGGGGCTGAAAGTGATCCCCTGCTAACAGCTAACAAAGCAGGCTTCAGCCATACAACCACAAAAAAATGAGTTCTGTCATCAACCAGTAAGCTGGGAAGAGCCCAGCAAGCAACAGATGAGATTGAAGCCCCAGGGGACACCTAGATTTCAGCTAGATGAGACTCTGCGCAGAGGACAGAGCTAAGCCCAGGTCACTGATCTACAGAAAGTGTGAAATAACAAGCATGTGTGTTTAAGCCACTAAGTTTGTGGTAACTTATGAAGTAGCTATAGAACGCCGATACCAATAGCAAAGTTTGCCTGGCACACAGCAGGCCTGCAATCGTTACTACTGAATGAATGAATATCCAATTTTGCTTTTAAATGCTTCACGAAATTAGAGGGTATATTTAGACATGGCAAAGAAGGCAAATATGAGGAAATGAGCGTGGGGAGGGGAAGATGTAAAAGGAAAGGAAGAAATCAAACATGGATAAATGCTCCATTGTTATTCCAAGGATGAGCGCTGTCCTGACATCTGAGCATATATAACCCATGACTTATCTGCCCCAAAGTCCAGGATTGTTTGGAGAGGAAATAATGGGGAAGTAGAACTGGAAAGATGGATTTTTGTTCACTGTAAATTGAAGAGGATTGTATTCCAAAGAACTAAACAGAAGAGATTCAATAATTCTAATCAAGGGTAGAAAAAAGGCAAATCTCATTCCTGGGATTTCCAGAAAGTCAAACAAAACAGAAACCCTCAAGTCAATACACAAAGCAGAAGCATCTCAGAGGGTTTCTGTTTGCTTTGCTTTGATTCTTCCTCTTTCCCAGAGGGATGGAAACCTATTATCCACACCTTAATTACAGCAGCAAGCAGTACCTCCTAAGACGTACCAAGCTGCTCACAGAGGTCTCACAGTGTCCCAGCCTGTGTGACTGGAAGAGGAACTGCAGCAAGGTCGGGAGACATTGATTTTTCTCCCAGGCTCTGTACTCCTGGGCTGTGAGACCAACAAGTCCTTGCACTTCTGGATTCCAGAAGTGATAAAAGGGGAACAATAATTCATGCTATCCATCATCACTCAGGGATTAGCATGAGGGTCACATAAATACAGAGATGGTGTCTGGAGCTGTGCAAATGTGCAACTTATCAAAAACCAGCCACATAGAGGAATCAGTAAACTGTTTACTGGCAGAAATCTTGTCTTCTTCTTCTTCTTTTTTTTTTTTTCTTTTTGGTCTTCTGCTTAGCAGTCAATAAAGAGCTCTGGACCCCTGAAATCATCAATCTTCCAAAGCTATTGTTGAAAGACTGAATCCAGCAGTTCCTCCCAGGGGTCTCGCACATTAAGAAGATGCACAGCAGCTATTGTTTTACCAACAGGGCACTGGGATCCATAGGCTGTTTTCCAGACTAGATTGATTTCTATTTCTGATGCTAAATTTGACTTGTTATCTACACAAAAAATATTGTTGAGCACTTCTCAATGTCTGGCTGTACACATTAGGCAAAGCATAGCTGATGAAACAAATCCCTCACCTTCATGAAGGTCGCAGTGTCCTCTGAAGATAATCTTTGCCTACCACACTCCTCCTCAGCTTAAACCCACCTACACACACCTCTGAATCTTTTAATCATACCACTGTGATGAGACACCTCCTTCATGAGGATTGCCCTCAGTCTCAGCTGGAAGTTGCCCTCAAAATATCCATGCACGCAAATTGAGGCAGGAGCTCATCATGAAGTGTCTTGCTATATATACTTCTCTACTTCAAGCAGCTCTAAGGTAAAGATACCACTTCTTGGTATCACACACACTTTTGTATAACATCTCACTGGAAGGTCATGACTGCCCATCAATGTTGTTAGTGGTTCTCAATCACCCGTGTCTCATATAATTTGCTTTTGAGGTAGATAGACAGACATACCTATATAGAGAGAGATATTAAGTTAAGTTTATGAATACCTTTGCTTTTAAAAGTACCTACAAGAGTCAAATTCATAGTCAGAAAATAGACTGATAGATGTCAGGGGCCAGGGATAAGGGAAGGGCAGGGGGGTGAGGAAGGAAAGGGTAGAGTGTGGGCGGGGGGATGGGGACTTAGTGGGTTTAATGGAGACAGAGTTTAAGCTTAGAAAAGTGAAACATTCAGGAGATTGTGGATGATGGTGAAAGTAAAACAAAACAGTGTGAATGCACTTGGTGCCACTGAAATGTACACTGAAATGTGGTTAAAATAGTATGCTTTATATTAAGTGACTTTTTAAAAAAGTAACTTGCAACATATTTAAGCTTATTCTTATAATTGTAGTACCCTGACTCAAGCCACTTTGAGTACTTTCTTGAATGGGAGAGCAAGAGATGGAGTCATCACTTGGGGACTTGTAATCATGTGTCACTTGAAGACATCCATGGGAGTCTGTCACAGACAAGATCATTACCCATGATTTGAATTGTATAATCAAACAAACAAAATAAACAAATATGGAGAACTGATTTTTAAGACATTTTTAAAAGATATTATAAGTAATACAAGGATATATGCATTTATGTGTGTATTACATATATGTAATAAAATAAGTATAAAGTAAAAATCTCCTCCTTCGAAACTGACTGTCCATAGCTAACTACTGCTAATAAGTTTACACATGGTCTTCCAGATTTTTTACTATACAGTAAGTCCCCTATATACAAACGAGTCCTATTCCAAGAGCAAGTTCATTAGTCCAATTTGTCCATAAGTCCAACAAAGTTAGCCTAGGTACCCAACTAACACAATCAGCTATACAGTGTTGCACTGTAAAAGATTTATAATACTTTTCACACAAATAATATATTAAAAAAACAAATACACAAAAATAAAGAAAATACTTTTAATCTTATGATACAGTACCTTGAAAAGTACAATACAACACCTGGCATACAGCCGCTGGCATCGAGTGACCAGGCAGGAAGAGTTACTGACCGGAGGAGGGAGAGGAGGTGCAAGATGGTAGAGGAGAAGGATCCCCATCTATGGGAGATGGAGGGAGAGCTGCAGTTTCACTCATCCCTGACACTGATTAAATGCACGTTAGGATCTTTGAAAGTTCACAACTTGATGGCTTGTGCGTGGGAGATTTACTATACCCTTATATTCATTGTTATATTCCATTGCTGAGCCACACTTCAAAGTTCTGCCGAAGTCTACATAACGCCCACAGTATTCCACTGTGTGGATGCATTATCATTTATTCAGCCAGTCCCCTTTGGTTGGATACTTAGGTTGTTTACAATTTTTTATTAGCACAAACAAGGCTGTAAGGAACATTCTAATATGCAGGGTTTCTGCAAAAATGTGACAACTTTCGGAAGGCAGATTCCTTAAGTTGTCACTTGTCAATATCTAAATGTGAAGTGTACCTCCTTTTTGACCCAATAATACAACTTTGGGGCTAATTTTTAACAGATTGTCATCTCAGCATTGTGTAGTGCTCCCTCCCTGCAACCCCTATTCTTCTACAATAGCTTTAAAAGCATTGAAGAGGAAGAAGAAACGTGTTTAGGTGATGCTGTCAGGAGGCATAGTGATATCTATTGCATTCAGTGACCAAGAAATGGGGGCAATCATTGGATCCACCAAAGACAGAGAATCAAATCTTAATGATTAGACTTCCCTGGTGGTCCAGTGGTTAAGAATCCACCTGCCAATGCAGGGGATGTGGGTTTGATTCCTAGCCTGGAAAGATCCCACATGTTGTAGGGCAACTAAGCCAATGCACCACGACTACTGAAACCCACACTCCATAGTCATACTCCACAACAAGAGAACCACTGCAATGAGAAGCCTGTTCACCACAACTAGAAAATCACCTCTCTTTGCTGCAACAATAGAAAGACCATGTGTGGCAATGAAGACCCAGTGCAGCCAAAAATAAATAAACCTCAATAATTATACATATCAGCCCATTATACACAGGTTTTCTGGGAAGCCTGATGTAGGGACACTTCTCTAGTTTGACAGATTTGGAGTCTGCTTGTCTGAAAGTCAGAAATTGATATACAAACAGTATGAGACTGGGCAGTCTCTTATGGGTCCTCCTCCACTGTCCATCATCTTTATCTCAGACCCAGCCAGTGATACTTTTGGATCTGATCCACCATATTCTCCAAAACTTTTGGATTACATTCTCCTTATAGGCTCCAAGTGGGCTATAAACATGGAACGAGAAGGCAAGCAGACGAATCTTTCATTTCCTTTCATGCAAAGGCCTCCAAGTTGGGCAGAATTCAAAGAACTTCCCCAGTTTCTCCATCCCTGCTACAAGTGCAGGAAACAGTGCTTCAGAACAGATCTGTGTTCATTAAACCACTCGCTAAAAGTGAATCTATAAAATACAATGGAAGGCTTCTATGAAGCCAGGATATTCTTAGAACACCACTTGGTTGAGCTTAGAGAGGGAATGATCAACCACAAGACTTATCAGTTTTCAGCATGAAGCAATAGATAAAGGAGGCTCCTATTGCATCAGAGTCTGCTGGCCTACCAAGAGAGTCAAGATAAGGAATTTGCAGAGTTGAAATTCCTGCTGTAGTATAAAGCCACCCGTGGCGTCTAGCTCAGTGGTTATAGACCGAGTACTTTCAAATCTGCCATATGATGCTGAACCAGTTCAAGGAAGACTCTTTAATTCCCAAGCATGGATGCTCCAAATCAAAATAGAGAAATAGACAAATCCCACACTCAACTCCTAACTCCTCACTGGAGTTGACTCTGAGTGGCAGCTCTTATGGGAAAATAAATTGACTCATCAAAATGCTAGGGATAAAACAACAGTCTACAATGTCAAACTGACCCATAACCATCTTTCCCACCACTTCCACAAGACGGTAGTCTAGTCTATTGTGAGTATAAAATAGTTAAAACATTAACCTTCACCCACTGCAGCTAAGCAGTGAAGAGGGAGGTTTAATAGTGTTACACAGGAAGTGGCACCGTGGGGGACCCTTTTCAGCTGGGACACATTGAAAATGATCTTTCCTGCCTACAAAGAATAGAAATGAAAATCCCTCCTCCTTCCACCAAAATTCAAAAAGAATACAGAGGCAGCAGTAGGTGAGACACAGAATATTCCATAGAAATAGAGAAGTTATTTCTGGATAATTGGCAGCAGACAAGGTGCAGAGCACAGGGGAGGAAGGATCTCCATAGCAACGCAGTTGATGATGGCTCCATATTTAAACTAAATGTTGAAGCTTTACACTTTCAGAGACTGAGGATTTCCTGTAATTTCTGGTAATAAGTTTTCTCTAACTCAGGGAAGCAAGCGTTCCAGCAGAGGACTGCATAAAGCAAGAAGAACATAAGATATGCAGAAAATAATTCACGAATCTTAGAGGTTCTATAGAAGAAAGAAAAATCCGGACCCAATGAGAATAGAGTCACTGATGTTAGCTTTCAGGAATTCCTAGTTAGGACCAACTGGATGTGAATTACAAGCTTTACTGTATAGTGTTTTTAATTTCTTATATATGATTATATTTGTGTTAAGTGTACAATAAAATTATACATATATTCTCTAGCACCATTTATTTACTTGCAGTGACTACTGCTTTTCCTTTAGAGAGGGTTCTGTTATAGAGGGATAGGACCCATCTCATTCAAGATTGGGTGTCTATGGTAGGCTCACGTTGATAGCACCCCTGTTAGAATTCTTTATAAGACAAAGCTTAGACTATCTGTGAGTGGACAACATTCTCCTTCCATCACAAAAGTACGTCAGGGACAACCTTGTTCTTCATGCTTATTTTGATCTACTCTTCACTGTTTGAGAATATGATTGTGAAATTGAGGCATAATAGTCATCTTGATGCCCCATCAGTTCATCTCCTATTCGTTTCTCTTGAAAGACTGAGGAAATCGAAAGTTGGCTATTGTGACCTCCAGGAATCCATTCTAACGCCACACGTGACACCCAGCGACACCGCCTGCCCCTTTGTCCCACTGGTCATGCCACTTCTACTAATCAATGCTTAGTTAAACAAGTTAGGTTAGTTAAGGATTCAATAAAATGAACTCTGTCTTTTAGTGCACAGTCTTAAACTTTTACTATTCCCCAAAGTACTAACAGTTTTAACAAGAGAAGAAAGTCATTAGCCAAAGAAATTCAGACATCAGTAAACTGTTGAGGGTCTTTTTGGTCAATATAAATGGATATTACAGGTATTCAGATAGTTAAATAGCAATGATTTTAAAAATCTGACCCTGTTCTTATGTTTAATTTTCTACCACCTGATAAAACAATGGAAACTACCCCTAACACAAGAAAGAAAATTCTTAAAGCATTTATTATTTTTTGTATTATTTGACCCAGAATTTCCACTTCTGGTAATTCACACTAAGTCATCCAAAATATGAAAAGATTTTTAGCATTGTTAATCACAGTGTCATTTTAATAGCTAAAAATCAGAAATAATCTACGTGTCCAGTAATAGGAGAGTGATTAAGTAAATTATGATACATTCACTTATGATGAGATAATACTTTAATATATTAATCTGTGGTGCTTTCTTTTCTGTGCTCCATTATACATGACCCTTCTCCTAGTTAATCAGAGGCATTCAAAGGAAATTGGGATTGTTATTATGAGAATGGAAAGAAAGAAACAAGCTATATCCAGTCTTTCTAACTTCCAAGAAAAGTCTTGATAATCACAAAGAATGGTCTTTGGGGAAAGTTGACTGATGAAGTTTATGTAACAATAACTGGCTGGAAAGAAAAGGGTAGGCAATCATGCCTCCCATCTTTGTTCCCGGTTGGGCAAAGGGATAAGACATGCTCTTGGAGGGTGGATGTTGCCTAAGACTAGGAAAGGAGGGATGGACCCCAGGGGACCGCATGAAGAGATGGCAGCATCACGAAACAGCCCCCACAATCCCATTAGAGGAAGCTTGGATTGGGACTAATGCTGAGAACCCAGTGGTCAGTCCTCAGTGTTCTCATAAGGGTCTTCCCACAGTAGCCACCTGCAGGTCTCCAACAGTATTCTGGCAAAAGAATTACCACCCATGCCCTTGAGTCTTTGAAGATCTCCAAACTACACCATGTGACTAACACCTTTCAGGACACTCATGAGCCCCACAACTGTAGAATCCTCTATGCACAGAGACCAATGGGAAGATACCAAAGAAAGCTCTAGCACTAACAGAGTGGGCCCAGAGGATACTGAAATTCATCAACCCCTTTACACACACAATGATAACAGCAACAACTATGAATGAATACCTGCTAAGCACAGTTTGTAAGTATCAAATTCCAAAGTCCTTTCTGTGAGGTAGATACTCTTATTAGCCTATTTTACAGATGAGGAAACCAAAGGGAAGAGATGGTCAGTCTCTTGCTCATGACCACCACACAGCTAATATGTGGTGGATTTGGGATTCAAACTTAGATAGTATGGCCCTGGAGCCTAGGATCCTAATGAAAATGGTGTACAACTTCCCATGGACTGCCATTAAAAATAATGTTTCTAGATGTATGTAAACCAAATTATTATACTGTATATGTTAAACTTATACAGTGCTGTATGTCAATTACACCTCAATAAAACTGGGCAGAAAAGAAGCTAAAGAAAAAGAAAATAATGTTTCTACCAAATTTATAACAACACAGAGGAAGTTGGTGTTATTATCTTCAGTGAACTGACCAGAATTCAATAATACGCTACAATGGGATACACATAGAAAAACGCAAACACCAAAATGTTAATAAATGACTATGGACGGTAGGAGAATTATGAGCTATTTCTTGTTTATTTTTCTGTATTGCAAATTTTCTCTATAATGAGCATGCATTATATTCAAACTTGAAGGAGAGACTCACTTTTAGGACTTCCTGAACTTCTCCAGCATGCTCATCCACACACACACATTTTTGAGTTATAAACTCCAATTCTTTGAAGATATCATATATTTTGGCAATAGTCAGAGAAGCTGCAGAGCACATTTCAAACCAGAGGAATGCAAAAGTACTTTAACACTCTGCAGAAAAAGCAGAGAATAGCAATTATGCTAAATTTATCCTCTCCGTGACTTTGATAGGAAGGACAGGGTCACCAATAATGGAGATGAGGTCACCAAGAGTTGTCACATCCGAGCAGCCGTAACATCTGTCTACATTCTTATAGCTTGGGATGGTCTTGATAAACCAACATTCGCAAATAGAACAAAAGGAATTCAGCCTCAAAGTTTCCATTTTCACTCTTTATGTGATGTCTTTGGATAAATGCATATGCTTGGTTTTCACTTGGGTAAATTTGTCAATCATGTCCTTTATGGATTGTGCTTTTTAGGACTTGTTTAAGAAATCTTCCCATATCTTAAGTTCATGAAAACATCCACAAACATTCTCTTCTGAAAAGCTTTCTAGGGAATTCTGTGGTGGATCCAGGGGTTAGGACTCCACATTTTCACTGCTGAGCGTGCAGGTTCAGTACTGGTCGGGGAACTAAGATCCTGCAGGCCATGTAGGATCAACAAAAGTAAATAAATAAATTAAAATTTTTTCTAGTTTTCCCTTGTACATTTGGATGTTTAATAAATTTGGAATTCATGTTTGTGTACAATGTGAGGTAGGGGCCCAATCACATGTCTTTCCATATAAATAACAAATGTCTCAGCAACAGTAATGAAAACATCCACTTTCTCTCCACTGGTATGCAAAAACACTTCTATCCTGTGGGCTCTTCATTTTGTTCTATTGATCTCTTTGTCTATAGCTATGTCAATATCATGCTGATTTTGTACTGTAGATTTATAATAAGTTTTGAGTTATGAAGGCAGCATTAAAACTTGAAAAGAAGTGTCATGCTGAGAACTGCATAGTGAATTCAATATGGAACTCCAGTAGCCAAGAAATAAACAAAAAAATACCCCCAAACAAAACTGGTGGATATTTGTGCCCCATTGTTAAGAGTTGGTTTGTCTTGTGTTTGTTTATTTTTAGTTTTTACCCCTATCCTACACCTACCATGCAAATGTGCAACAAATATGGATTCATGGATTTATCATATACCAGATTCACTGGGATAAAAATAGAAGAGAAAATGAGAGAGCTGAAGATGAACAGCACTCTTGAGTGAAATAACAGAATTAAGTTACTATCAGGGCTTCTATCTGACATTGTCCAAGGCATGAGAGAATTCCTGGCAGTGTTAAAATCTTAATGTTCAGAATTCTGATAGGTTTGATTAGACTAATTTAGGCACGTGGAGAAATTACTTTATCACCAGTATTACGGAGACTGCCAAGCCACTCTCAAGGCTGGCATGCTCTGAATCTGGCACCAAAGCAGATAAAATATCTCCCTGGATCATCTTCTTGGTGCTATTCACCAAGCAGCACTACATGCCCTTGCTTCTAATAGACAGAGCCTAGAATGGTCTATTAATTTAAGAAATGGACAGCCAAAGTTATTTTTCAAACATGTACATTCACCTCCAAGTTGCATTCAAATAAGGCTTGAGCGAACAATGAACAAACAACATCTTGTAGAATCTGCTGTTGATGCTCTTCTTGCGTATACTTGACTTCCATATGGTAACACCAAGGTCACTCCTAATTCCATAGTTGATTAATAGTCAGAACACTTTCTCTTAACAAAGTTTGCCCCTACATGACTAAGAGGCAACGCACACCACAGCAGTGGGTAAATTAAGCTCCCGGAGACTCACTAGGCAATGACCTAAGAACACAGAGGTCACACATGAGCTCACCGTGCCTTGTCCACCTCTGTCGCTTTGAAGTATTTCAGTATTTCCTTAGTTTTATTCTGGGGAATTTTCTGGAAAGAGCTGGTTAGGCCTTAAAAAAAATTGTTTATTTCTTTTTTTAATGATTTTTAAATTCTTATTTATTATTTTCATCCATCTATTTTATTTTTTAAAATTGAAGTATCATTGATTCACAATATGGTTAATTTCAGATGTACAGCATAGTACTTTAGTATTTAGTAGATTATATTGCATTACAGATAATTACAAAGTATAGGGTAAAATTCCCTATGCGATACATTAAATTTTTGTTGCTCATCTTTTTAATGTACAGTAATGGTATGTATTTGTTAATTCCACACTCCTAATTTGTCCCTCCTTCTCTCCTCTCCCACTTGATAAACATAAACTTGTTTTCCATATCTGTATCTTTCTTCTTTGTATATAGATCCATCTGTATTAATTTTCAGATTCCACATACAGGTGATACAGAATTTGTCTTTGTCTGACACTTTTCACTAAGCACAATATTCTCTAAGTCTACCTAAATAAAGAGGTTAAGAATTTGCGAACTCAAACGTACTCATCACAACTTATCTTTCACAAAATATTCACATGGGGGAATTTAGTATGGATTATTCAATTATTCATACAAAATATTAATATGAGGCAGATTTATTCACTACTCTATAATGAACTGGTCTGGGCCTCTCTCCAGAAAACTTGCACGTGGAGGTGATGTTCAGAGCCTCAGACCATCCATCACACTTACTACTTATCCAGCTAGCCATCTGGTCTACAGAGAAAAGGATATGAATGTTCTAATAAGCATCTAGGCAAATTGGTCACTATGCTCATTTCTGTCATTATCTTCTGTTCAGTTCAGTTCAGTGCAGTCGCTCAGTTGTGTCTGACTCTTTGTGACCCCACGGACAGCAGCACACCAGGCTTCCCTGTCCATCACCAACTCCCAGAACTTGCTCAAAGTCATGTCAATTATGCCATCGAACCATCTCATCCTCTGTTGTCCCCCTCTCCTCCCACCTTCAATCTTTCCCAGCATCAGGGTCTTTCCATTAAGTCAGTTCTTTGCATCAGGTGGCCAAAGTATTGAAGTTTCAGCTTCAGCATCAGTCTTTCCAATGAATATTCAGGACTGATTTCCTTTAGGATGTACTGCTTGGATCTCCTTGTTGTCCAAGGGACTCTCAAGAGTCTTCTCCAACACCACAGTTCAAAAGCATCAATTCTTCGGTGCTCAGTTTTCTTTATAGTCCATCTCTCACATCCATACATGACTACTGGAAGAACCATAGCTTTGACTAGACAGATCTTTGGTGGCAAAGTAATGTCTCTGCTTTTTAATATACTGTCTAGGTTGGTCATAGCTTTTCTTCCAAGGAGCAAGCGTCTTTTAATTTCATGGCTGCAGCCACCATCTGCAGTGATTTTGGAGTCCAAAAGAATAAAGTCTGTCACTGTTTCCATTGTTTCCCCATCTATTTGCCATGAAATGATGGAATTGGATGCCACGATCTTAGTTTTCTGAAAGTTGAGTTTTAAGCCAACTTTTTCACTCTCCTCTTCCACTTTCAACAAGAGGCTCTTTAGTTCTTCTTTGCTTTCTGCCATAAGGGTAGTGTCATCTGCATATCTGAGGTTATTGATATTTCTCCTGGCAATCTTGATGCCAGTTTGTGCTTCATCCAGCCTGGCATTTCTCATGATGTACTCTGCATAGAAGTTAAATAAGCAGGGTGACAATATACAGCCTGATGTGCTCCTCTCCCGATCTGGAACCAGTCTGTTTTTCCATGTCTGGCTCTAACTGTTGCTTCTTGACCTGCATATAGATTTCTCAGGAGGCAGCTAAGGTGTTCTGGTATGCCCATCTCTTGAAGAACTTTCCATAGTTTGTTGTGATTCACACAGTCAAAGGATTTGGTGTAGTCAATAAAGCAGAAGTAGATGTTTTTCTGGAACTCTCTTGCTCTTTTGATGATCCAACAGATGTTGGCTATTTGATCTCTCATTCCTTTGCCTTTTCTAAATCCAACTTGGACATCTGGAATTTCATGGTTCACATACTGTTAAGTTAGCAAGTCTCAAACTTTGGTCAAAGTTTAATTTTAAGGCAGTCTGAAACTTTGTTATAATAACAGTAAGAACAGCAACAGCAGGGGCAGCATAAACAACAACAATAATAATGGTTGATCTATACCTATATTCTTTCTTCCGTTAATTTATCCAATGCATGGATTTGTGTTGTTGACTTCCATATCTATACTTCTAACCATGAGTTCTCCCTGGAGGTCCAGACATGATCAATAGCTCCCAACATATTTAGATGTCAAACAAGCATCTCTAACATATTTAAAATCCAATATCTTCTCTCCCCCCAAAACCTGTAGCTTTCTTCATCTTTCTCCATCCTTTAGCTTTCTTCATCTGTGTAAATTATACCATCAGCTTTAAGAGCAAAGGTCTAGAAGTCATACTTGATGCCTCTTTTTCCCTCATTCTCATCAGGAAGCTCTATGGACAGTTCTTCCAAAACATGTTAGGAGTCAACCCACTTCTGTTTCCTTTTCTTCCACCCAAGCTCAAGGTCTCATCATTTCTAGCTTGGCTCACCGGCAATAGGTACTTAACTGGTCTTTGTTCTAATCTTAGGACTTTACCATATTCTCACAGAGCAGCCAGGATGACCTATTTCAAACAAAACTTACATGTCCTATTCTTATCTTAAAACACTGTGATTGTTTTCAAATACAATTAGAATAACCCCCCAAACCTTCACTCTGACCTGCAAGATCTTCCAACAGGAGTCCCTACCTTCCTCTTTGTACTTATCACCTTCCCGCCCCTTCACCATGCTCCAACCACACTTGCTTTCTCTCTTTCTCAAATGCACTAATCTCAGCCTCATCTCAATGCTTTTGTCCTTGCTGTTCCCTCTTCCTGGAATGTTCTTCCTCCAGATCACACACCCAGCTTCCTGTCCTTTCAGATTTCATTTCAAATAGTATCTTTTGAAAAAAACTCTAACTTTTTGTGCAAGTCAGGATCCAACAAAGAAAGTAGAAACCTTTCTTTGTATTTAACCCAGAAGGAATTGAAGTTAATTCATACTGGCATATAGCTGATTTACAATGTTGTGTTAGTTTTTGCCGTAAAGTGAGTCAGTTATATATGCACATATATCCACTCTTTTTATCGGTTCTATTCCCATATAAGTCACTGCAGAATTATATAATAACTCTGGATATTATAAGAGTATATTAAGTAGAGTTCCCTGTGATATAACAGGTTCTTATTAGTTATGTATTATTAGCTTATTAGCTATTTTATGTGTCAGTTCAGTTCAGTTCAGTCACTCAGTCGTGTCCGACTTTTTGCAACCCCATGAATCGCAGCACACCAGGCCTCCCTGTCCATCACCAGCTCCCAGAGTCCACCCAAACCCATGTCCATTGAGTCAGTGATGCCAACCAGCCATCTCACCCTCTGTCGTCCCCTTCTCCTCCTGCCCCCAATCTTCCCCAGCATTTCATGTATGGTTGTGTGTATGTGTCAATTCCAACCTCCCAGTTTATCCCTCCCCCTCCTTTCTCCCTTGGTAACCATAAGTTTGTTTTCTATGTCTGTGACTCTATTTCTAATACAGAAGGAATTTAATATAGACAATTAATGATACATGGGGTGGATAACCTTTGAAGACAAACAAGGAATGACAACACAAAGATTTGCAACCGCAGGAAGACTAAGTCCACCCGGGCCTGGAAAGCCAAAGGAAGAAACTGGCATTACCGGAGCCCACGAGCCAAGATCACCAAGTGGAAGCTGGAAGAAGCTTTAGTAAGACCTGCTCAGCAGAAGCCAAAGTCACAAGAGAAATGCAACCACATGAGGTCATCATATAGAGGTGGGGAGAAATACCCAGGTTTCTCCCTTCCTCCATCCCTCAAATCTCCTAACAGTGCCTCCATTGATGGAGTCCATCTGGAACCCCATAGCCACATGAGTTTGGGAAACACATCCGACAGCCCCATGACCATACAGGTCACAACAGGGAAATGGAAAAGATGGATCTGAGGTCAAACTGCACAAAGTCAGTGCATGACCCCGTTTCATCTTTCAATCTCTCCCCTCCCATTCAATTTTGATCACCATATCCTGTATAGTTATTTTCAGAGCACTCACTAATATCTGGTGGTGGTTTATTCATAAGTCATGTCCATCTCTTATGACCCCATGGACTATAGCTTGCCAGGCTCCTCTGTCCATGGAATCCAGACTTATCTTGATTATTTCTTTATTCATTTTTACAAATTAGAATGTGAGCATCATACTCCTTGGGCTTCCCTCATAGTTCAGTCAGTAAAGAATCCGCCTGCAACGCAGGGGACCTGGGTTCGATCCCTGGGTTGGGAAGATCCCCTAGAGAAGGAAATAACAACCCACTCCAGTACTCTTGCCTGGAGAACCCATGGACAGAGGAGCCTGGTAGGCTACAGTCCATGAGGTTCAAGGGTCGGACACAAATTAGCAACTAAACCACCACCATCATACTCCTTGTTTCTGTATACATCTCTGGTACCTTGAGCAATGCCCAACTCATGAAAAGCACTCATTAAATATCTATTTGAAATATACTGAATGAGGGATTTCTATGTCCCATGCACTGTGCTAAGGGCTTTACATGAACTAACTCATCAAATCCTTAGAACAACTTTACAATTCTTTTCTTCATAAGGAATCTGAGGCTTAGGTGGAGCATTGTGAAGCATTACATCTTGGATGGATTCCAGCAGCCAACAGGCTGTCAACGGTACAAACTGCAAATTAGAAATGACTATCCATATATATAATCCATCAAGGTGTCATTGTGCCAACTTAAAAATGCAGTTTTGCTAATAATGAATAGTTTATTCAACACCTTCACTGAGCAGTGTTGGATAAAGTAGTCGGCATTGCTCATCACTTCTGTTTCTTCCAAAGAGAAAGTGAAAGAAAACAAACCTGAGTCATTGTCAGTTTCAAGGTACCAAACACCTGACCTTAACCTTCTGATCCTCAGAAAACAGCGAGTTTATTCAAGACTTACAATAGTACTTTTATCTTAAGCTGGACACTGTACACTATAAAATCTTGTGTCTGACTGCTGTCCTGTGCTGGGCTTAGTCGTTCAGTCACATCTGACTCTTCGCAACCCCCTAGACTGTAGTCTGCCAGGCTCCTCACTCCATGGGATTCTCCAGGCAAGAATACTGGAGTGGGTTGCCATGTCCTCCTCCAGGGGATCTTCCCAACACAGGGATCAAACCCAGGTTTCCTGCATTGCAGGCAGATTATTTAATATCTGAGCCAACTTTAAATATAGCTCTGAGAGTTAGCTGTCTCTTGGTGAGATATGTTTATCTGAGCAACAAGCAGACATCTAAGCTCCATCTGCATGACTTCTTAAAGAATCAAACAGGAATCAGAGGACTGCATTAAATTTGGGTCAAATGCTTTACATATGGCATTTGGCCACAGAGCATCAGTCCTTTGGAAAGAACGAGACAAAGATCCCAGGGAGGTTCCGCTTGGGAAAACACCAGCATCTCTAGCCCACCCCAGCGCCATGTTGGAGACTGCAGCGTGTGAATCATGGCTAAACAGGCTGCCTCAGGGGAGAAGCCAAGATTCTGTCCTGAACTTTCAAAGCAGCTCTTCATCTTGTACCAATGTCAGCTGTTCATTTTGCAAATACAACTGGGCAGGAACAGTTCCAGATCTTTGACTCCATTAAGCAGTGACTTAGATATGATGATTAAATCTCTAAAGACAAAGATACAGGGAGAAAGCTATATCGAGATCAGGCTGGTTTATTTTTAAGCCATGGAATTTTATTAGGCTTTACATTAAATCAATAAAGAAAGTCTGGACCAAAGTTCGGAGACCTTTGGATGTAGTCATAATGGATTCCTTGGAAACCTACGAAATAAGCTCTGAAATTGACTTGGGATTTCTGCCATTTTCAGATGAAATGACAAGAGTTTCAGCCAAGGTCCTCTAGTCATGAAGAACTGATTGAATATTCATTACTGATTAGACTCCACAGTGTCATACAGGGAATTAAAAAAACATGGTTCCCTCTCTGAATGTGGATATTTCCAGGTCCTATGATTGGTTTTTTGGATTATGTCTCTCAGAGAACATGAGATCCCATGTATTAGTTTTAGTTACTTACCTTCTACTCTGTTCCAAGTATTTGAAGTGGCTTAGAGACATATACACAGTACAGTTATATAGGAATATTTAGTGAAAAACTCAAGGTCAATAGACTATGGTACAATGCAATACTCTATAGCCATTAAAAATGATGATGCAGCTCTCTGTGTTTCAGTATACAATACTCTGTAAATTTCATCGCTAAAGAATAGAACAAGGTACAGAAGAGTAAGCACAACATGCTATAAACCGATTTACAAAAAGTAAGAGAAAATGCATAAGACATAGAAAACAACCTATGGTTACCAAAGGGGGAAGGGGGGGGGATCAACTAGGCCTGGGGATTACTAGATACACACTGTATATGGGGGCTTCCCTGTGGCTCAGACAGTAAAGAATCTGCTTTCCATTCAGGAGACCCATGTTCGATCCCTAGGTCAGGAAGATCCCCTGGAGAAGGGAATGGCTACCCACTGCAGTATTCTTGCCTGGAGAATCCCATGGACAGAAGAGCCTGGAAGGGTGCAGTCCATAGGGTCACAAAGAGTTGGACGCAACTGAAGCAACTTAGCACGCACACATACATACACATAACGGAATCACTTTGCTGGACCCCAGAAACTAACACAGCATTGTAAATCAACTATACTTCAGTAACTAAAAGTACATGGAGACTGCTTGTGAAAGCATATACAAGAAATTCATAACAGCTGCCTCTGGGGAAGAGAATTGGAGACATTTTGAAAAGGAATGAAATAGTGCCATTTGCAGAGACATGGATAGACCTAGAGACTGTCATACAGAATGAAGGAAATCAGAAAGAGAAAAACAAATATCACGTAATACCACTTGTATATGGAATCTAGAAAAATGGTATGGATGAACTTCTTTGCAACACAGAAATAGGGTTACAGATGCAGAAAACTAACTTATGGACACCAAAAGGGGGAAGGTGGGTGGTGGGATAAAAGACTGGGATTAACATCTATACACTATTGATATTATGTTTAAAATAGATAGATTGAATGAGAACCTACTGTAGAGCACAGAGAACTCTACGCAGAGCTCCATGGTGACCTAAAGGGGAAGGAAATCTAAAAAAGAGGGGACATATGTATACATATAACTGATTCACTTTGCTGTAAAGTAGGAACTAATGGAACATTTTAAAACAACTACACTCACGTGCACCCCAATGTTCATCGCAGCACTGTTTATAATAGCCAGGACATGGAAGCAACCTAGATGCCCATCAGCAGATGAATGGATAAGGAAGCTGTGGTACATATACACCATGGAATATTACTCAGCCATTAAAAAGAATTCATTTGAACCAGTCCTAATGAGATGGATGAAGCTGGAGCCCCTTATACAGAGTGAAGTAAGCCAGAAAGATAAAGAACATTACAGCATACTGACACATGTATATGGAATTTAGAAAGGTGATAACGATAACCCTATATGCAGAACAGAAAAAGAGACACAGAAATACAGAACAGACTTTTGAACTTTGTGGGAGAATGTGAGGGTGGGATATTTCAAAAGAACAGCATGTATGCTATCTATGGTGAAACAGATCACCAGCCCAGGTGGGATGCACGAGACAAGTGCTCCGGCCTGGTGCACTGGGAAGACCCAGAGGAATCGGGTGGAGAGGGAGGTGGGAGGGGGGATCGGGATTGGGAATACATGTAAATCCATGGCTGATTCATATCAATGTATGACAAAACCCACTGGAAAAAAAAAATAAAAATAATTAAAAAAAAAAATAATAATAAATAAATAAATAAATAAAACAACTACACTCCAATAAGATTTTTAAACAATAAAAAGTAAATAAAGCACTTGTGGTGGACACTTTTGATGCCCCACGCAGACCTGTTTTCATAGGCCATGTCCCGTAGCTGCTAGGAATGCTGATTGATGATGATTCACATTTGATCCCTTCTGGTTCCCTGACCTCAAGGAGGGATCAATTCTGATACAATGCTTGCTCCAGAGCTTTCCTTGAGATTAGGCTGAAGCTAGACTCCATTTGGGACCCACCTTTGATAAACTCTTTTCCCTACCCTTTTATTCTCTTTGTCCTGAGAGCACTCTTTGAATGAGTCACTTGCACAAGAATCTCTGAAATGGCTTTATTTCTGGGGAATTTAGTCAAAGACAGTATGATAGAAAGAAAAGCCAGGTTGTACAAAATACCAAGAATATAAATTCATGTATATGTTGTGTTCACATCAGAGGCAACAATGATTTTTTTTCTTTGAAAATAGATATGTCCCCACTCTTAAAAACCTTTCATGGGATTTGCCTGGTCCAGTGGTGAAGAATCTGCCTTTCAATGGAGTGGACATGGGTTCAGTCCTGGGTCAGGGACCTAAGATCCCACATGCCTCAGGGCAACCAAGCCCAAGAGCCACAACTACTGAGCCTGAGGGTGGCAACTAGAGAGAAGCCTTAAGCTGCAGGAAGATCCCTTGTGCTGCAACTAAGACCTAAGACAGCCAAATAAATAAATAGATGTTTTCAATGTTAAAAAATAAAATGTAAGGTGTTAAGGTTAACTATTAAAAAAAAAAAGCCTTTCATGATTTTCCTTTGTTCTCCAGATAGACTGAATTCCCTAGCAAGTCTGATGAGAAACCCTGTACAGTCTGGCCTCTGCACACCCCATCAACCTCAGCTTCACACGGTGCTCCTTGTTCTTTCCACACCAGCCACACTGGCCTAATTTTGAGTTTCTTCTCCTCCCCACACTCCCTTCTGCTATAGGACATCTGCTCATGCTTTTCCCTGGAACGTTCTTCCCCACTTTCGTTGCCCAATTGACTTCTACTCCTTCTTCTGACATCCCCTCCAACATTACTTTGACCAGAACAAATACTCCTATACCAAGTTCTCAAAATTCCACAGGTTTATTTTCCTTTTTAAAAAATGTATTGTTTTGGCTGTGAGGGTCTTCATGCTGCATGTGGGCTTGCAGCAAGCAGGGGCTCCTCTTCCTTGAGGTGCATGGGCTTCTCATTGAGGGGGCTTCTCTTGCTATAGAGCACGAGTTCTAGTCTTCAGCAGTTGCAGTTCGAGGGCTCCAGGGCACAGGTTCAGTGGTCCTGGTGCGCAAGCATAGTTGCCCCGTGACATGTGGGATCTTCCCTAATCAGGGATTAAACCCATGTAACCTGCATAGGCAGATGGATTCTTTACCACTGGACCACAGACTTATTTTCTATAGTACATCTGAAATTGCAATTGTGAGGCTTATTTGTATGATTCTTTCATTAACTGTTGTCTAAATATTAGAAGCCCCTGTAGGAGTCAACTGTGCTTGATTTCACTCATTCCCCTCTATCTAGAGCCTGGGACAGTGTTTCCCACATTGCAAGTGCTTGAAAAATGTGTGCTGAATAAATAGATCTTGGTTATAAAGAACCTAACCAGCTGGAATTCAATGCTAAATTTCACTCTGGCCTGCTTAAAATCCAAACAAAAAAGGAAAAACAAACAGTTCTTTAATTTTCAGTATCTATAGACAAAATAAAGCACATCAATTATTCATGATACAGTCCATCTCTGGTACTGAAACCAGAGAAAATGTTTCACATTATGTGCTCATTGAACGATGATTTTCATGGAAACATCTTCAAAATCATCCCACAATTGATGAAATAATGAATTTAAGCTAGTTGTTTTCTTCATTCACTCAAAACATATTTATTAAGCATCTATTATGTTCCAGGCACTGTGTTATACTCTGGGGAGTAAAAACAATGGTAAATAAAAGAGATAAAAAATCCTGCTTTCATGGAGCTTAGCTTCTCATGAGAGATTCAGACAAAATTTCACAAAACACAGGAATAAATGCAAGTACTATGAAACAGTAATAAAATAAATGCAAGTGCTGTGAAACAGTCATAAAATACAATGATAGATGATTTAACCTATACCAGGGGGTTGACTGACTTTAGATCGGAAGGTTGAAATGGCTTACTCTGGGCAAAGAGAGGAAGGTGTCCCCAGAAGATACAACCAATGAAACTGCCCCATGGAATACAGTTGTTTTGGTAAGTTAGAACCACTGTGGCTAAAAGGAGAATGCAGAAGGAGGCAGTCTAGTGGAAGAAGAGGCTGAGGAGATAGACAAGAGTCAAACAATGGACAGTTTCTCTTCAGATCAATGAGGAGATGCAAAGGACTTTTAGCAAGTGGATGAGACAATGCAGAGTACATCAGAGACCCAGCAGAGACATGCTGGGCTGGATCAAGATTTCCAGGAGAAATATCAATAACCTCAGATGTGCAGATGACACCACCCTTATGGCAGAAAGTGAAAAAGAACTAAAGAGCCTCTTGATGAAAGTGAAAGAGGAGAGTGAAAAAGTTGGCTTAAAACTCAACATTCAAAAAACTAAGATTATGGCATCCAGTCCCATCACTTCATGGCAAATAGATGGGGAAACAATGGAAACAGTGACAGACTTTATTTTTTTGGACTCCAAAATCACTGCAGATGGTGACTGCAGCCTTAAAGATGCTTGCTCCTTGGAAGAAAAGCTATGACCAACCTAGACAACATATTAAAAAGCAGAGACATTACTTTGCCAACAAAGTCTGTCTGGTCAAAGCTATGGTTTTTCCAGTGGTCATGTATGGATGTGAGAGTTGGACTATAAAGAAAGCTGAGCCCTGAAGAATTGGTGCTTTTGAACTGCAGTTTTGGAGAAGACTCTTGAGAGACCCTTGGACTGCAAGGAGATCCAAGCAGTACATCCTAAAGGAAATAAGTCCTGAATATTAATTGGAAGGACTGATGCTGAAGCTGAAACTCCAATACTTTGGCCATGTGATGTGAAGAACTGACTCCCTGGAAAAGACCCTGATGCTGGGAAAGATTGAAGGCAGGAGAAGAAGGGGACAACAGAGGATGAGATGGCTGGATGGCATCACCAACTTGATGGACATGAGTTTGAGCAAGCTCTGGGAGTTGGTGATGGACAGGGAAGCCTGTTGTGCTGCAGTCCATGGGGTCACAAAGAGTTGGACATGACTGAGTGACTGAACTGAACTGAGACAATCAGAATTTCGTTTTGAAAAAATCACTTGGCATCTAAGGGAGAAGAAATTATATGCAACCCACTATGTGGCGCAGTGGTAAAGAATCCGTCTGCCAGTGCAGGAAAAACCAGTTCCATCCCTGGGTGGGGAAGATTTGCTGGAGAAGGGAATGATAACCCACTCTAGTATTTTTGTCTGGGAAATCCCATGGACAGAAGAGCCTGGTGGGCTACAGTCCTTGGGGCGCAAAAGAGTCAGACATGACTTAGCGACTAAACAGCAACAACAGAAAATATGGGAAGATCAATGGGATGGAAGTTAAGGTTAAGTATTGTAATAACCCAGATGATTAATAAAGGCATTTCCCCCTATAGTATTGACAGGGGTATGGAAGGAAGGAAACATGTTAATATTTGATGAAGTTAGATATCATAGAACCAAAACAATTTTCCACAAAGGCAAAAGAATGTGTACCAGGCACACATTTCTCTGATAAACTGGATTCAATAAATTTTAGAGAATCTAAAAACTGGGTTGGTAATACTTTTAAAAAGTGTCTCTTCCAAAAAAAATAAAAGTGCCTCATGATTGAGGAGGTCTAGGGTTCAATTTTAAACTATCCACCAAGAACTGAGATATTGACATCCAAAGAGTCAATGGTGATATAGAGAGGTTCTCACTGTACTGGAAATAAATGATGAACATCCTCCAACAAAAGTCAAAGACCTTGCTGTATATATTGCTTTTATTTATATAAAGTTAGGGCTGTATATACAGAAGTAACTATATATTAGGTATTCCAAAATATAAAGATAGATCCTTGCTATTTTTTTTTTTGTATCTTTGTAAATTGCTCAGATTAAAAGAACATCTTAAGGTGTTGTTCAGTTCAGTTCTGTCGCTCTTTTGTGTTTGACTCTTTGCGACTCCATGGACTGCAGCATGCCAGGCTACCCTGTCTATCACCAAAGGTGTTACAGAGACATACAAGTCAGGTAGAATCATTGACATTCACTGTCAAAGTGACCTTTTCATCTAAGTCTATTCCTTGCACCATATTATCCAAACTAGTATAATTCCTGTTCAGGTGTGCCTCACTTTACATGAGCAGGAATTTTTAAAGCTAGCTTTAAAAAAAAAGAAAAACAAAACAAGGAACATGGCATGTAAAATATTAGTCTTATCAGTTGTAAGATCAAGAGTTTAGAAGAGCAAGTTCATGGATTCAATTCCTGTGTGGGCCAGTTAGCACCAATTCAGAAGATACGATTTTCAGCTTGAAGGAATTTCAGAGGTAATCTTGTACAAACATAAAATTTTACAGATGAGAAAACTGAGACCCAAGGGGATAAATTCTCCAAATTCATCAAGCAGTCCAGTGACAGAGCTGCTTTTAAAACCCAGCAAAACCAGGCCACTTGCCCCCCAAACCCTTCAAAATAATCACATAACTTTGCTCTTACATTAATACAAATTAGTCCTCTTATGCTGAGTAGCCAACTGATAAATGTGCTTTATGTTTATGGTTTATTTGAAAATACAGATATTCAGACTAAGTTTAAGAAAAGGAGGATTTTTACTGTAGTAGTAGGTGGGTAATATATTCAAACAAAGGGAGGAGAAATTGATCTCAGGGAAATGCTACAACTAGGGCAACCCAAGAGTGCTCAGTAGTAGAGGTCCCGGAATTGGTTCCCTAGAAATTACCCCTGGACTTTTCGATTTCTGGATCTCAGACCAAAACTAAAATTTTAGCAGAGAATGGTGCTTCCAACTGTAATGGTCCAGTTTGTATCAGACCAGAAGTTCTATAACGAATAACTTTAAATGCAGGAAACTTTTTTAAAGATGTTCAAAGTCACTGAAAATCCTCCAAGGTGACCAGGATGTGAGGAAAGCCTGGTATTCTGTACAAAGTTTCCCCTTGAAACCTTTGCCAATTTGGAAACAAAGGTGAGAAGCTAGGCAGAAAGTGGTGACTAAAGTGTTAAAAAGAATGAGCAACTCCTTCAGAAGTCTCAGGGGGTTGGGTAAAAGTAAGATCCATGGCTACCAAAGTAGACATAACTTGAGGGGCCAAAATCATGGAGAAAATGGAAGTAAGCTTTACATTTAGCTTCTGCATTTCCCTTTCAGGAACATATAGATTTGTAACCAGGGACTGAGAGGCCGAGAAGCCAAAGAGAAAATATAAACTAAAACCCCAAAAAGCAAAGCAGAGTTTGTAGTAGTTTCACAATGATGGTGAGACAAAAATTGGAGTTCAGGACTAGCCAAAAATAAGAGGTTTTGGTAAACATCACAAGGTTGTGATTTGGGGTCCTTAGTGTTCTGTCCTAAAGTTAAGGGCAGAATGAATATATACCATCCCTTATAAACACTAATTCAGTTTTGTATTAGATAGATTGCATGTTAGATAAAGTCATCTGCCTCTACATTAACTGTCTTCCAAAATCAAAAGCATGTCTTTTCTGGAAGATGAACAACATCATCCATAGCTTCTATACTGTTTCATTCATTTATCTGGCATTTAATAAAAAGTTATCTGGCACATCAAGAGATGAGACAAAGTGGAAAACAGTCTTTTAGATCATCAGAGACTTTAAAATGATTTTAATATACTCGAGAAAATAGCAAAATGGAGGATTTAACCAGAGAACTGTAATCTACATAAATCAAACGCAAGTGCTAGAGCTGAAAAAATACAGAAAATGAAAGTTTTTGATATGTCAATAGATACTCTAACATTAGATTAGACACAACAGAGAATCAGTCTGTCTAAAGATACATCAGTGGAACACCCTAAGAATGGAGCACAGAGACAGAGAAAATGATGGGAAATTCATTTTTTAAAAAACACAAAAGATAGAAGATACTTCTTGATATGCTCTAATATTTATGTAATTGGATGCCCAATAGGGGAGGTGAGAGAGATTGCTTGGAGGTGGGAGAATGGGAGGAGTAACTTTTGAAAACAATTTTCCAAAAATGCTTAAAACATCAAAACACAGTTTCAGGAAACAATGAATCTCAAGCAGGGATTTTATACATACATACATACATATACATACATACATACATACATATATATATATATATATATATATATATATATATAAGAGAGAGAGAGAGACACCTAAACTCATCAAAGTAAAACTTCTAAAATCCAACGTTAATGATAAAGTTTGAAAGCAGAAAAAGGAAAAAGAAGCATTTACCTTCAAAAGAGCAATAAGAATAATGGATGACTTCTCAGTAGTAACAATGGTATCCAGAAAACAATGGAAAAATATTTTTAAGGTACTAAAAATAAGTTTCCATTGATAAGATTCTGTTTGGACCAAATGCCCATCCCTGTGAAAGGTTCAGCATTATGGAATAAAATTTCCCAAAGGAAACAGGACTGTAATGAGTAGAAAGGACAGGGAAGAGATAAGCAAGAAAAGGTAAAACAAGAATTATCTATGCACGGATTTAATCCTCATGACAGCTTTTTGCGGGAGAGAGAGAAATCGTTTGCACAAGGTCATACAGTGAGCTGTCAAAAATGAAATTCAAGTCCAGTCTAACTTTCAATCCCATGATTTTAACCTATATTGCCTGCAGAATGCCTTGTATAAGAAGGAAGGAAGTTGGCAGTCAGGTCACTGGAGTCAAACCTTGCAGTCCTGGGACGGTCAATGCTGCAGTTTAATCACCCAGCTTTCCAAAGGGGAATCATTTTAGCTTTCCAGGAAAAGAGCAATCATTCTTAGAGATAAAAATCAACATTACATAAAGAAGTAGAAGTGCTTCACACATACGTAAAATGCATAGTTTATCTATTTCCCAGCTAATGTGCAAAAATTATGCTTCTCATCAGGGATCTAACTCAAGGCAAGGGACTCATGACTATCCTGCTTATAAACAAAACAAAGGCAACACACACGTCAGCTGAATAACCCAAGTAAATTAAATTCACTCCCATGAGAGAAAAATGATAATAAATAGTGCAGCTATAATGAGCTCGTTCATCCAATTCAGTGGACAAACACACAAAGGAATGAATAGAGACGTGTAGCTGATGAAATTGCTTAAACTATCAGTATTTTTGGTGAATTACACCCATGGCGAGATGATATAAATACTCAGCTAAGGGCTTCTCCTGGAACCTTGCCAATGTTCACTCTTCTTCTTGAATGATTAACAAGTCACAGAGGGGTTATTTTCCCAACCTTCCAAATCAGATTTAATGAACATACATTAAAGAGGACAGCACTTCAGAAATATTATACAGGCCCTTCAGCATAAACTCCAAGCCTACTTGTCTGGCAGAAGTGACTCATTTAGTTCCTGAGTGGTGTTTTCTTATTTTGAGCATCCATTTCACCATCCAAAAACACCCTGTCAGATCAGTCGTAGACACTGCCTATTAAAATGTTAAGCTTCACCTGATAAAATATAATTATAGCATTCCTGACATTTTTACATAGCACACACATACTTCAAGCCAATTTTGCTGGAGTTAAGATTTTTCCTCTAGATGTGAGAATGCATGATGAAGCTATAAGGAAATATCATTACATCAAGCTCTAACATAGTTGAGAACATGGGTCCAAAATAAATAAGAAAACCAAACCAGAAGATGTATAAAGGGAATAAATGGGCAAAAATGGTGGAAAAGGCCAATAAAAGATGGGGAGAGCTCATCAAATCATGCAATCAAATAAAGATTTTAAATGGCATCCCAAAAAAAGTTTCTTAAAGAGTTGTTAGTCAGTAACTTTGAGTTTATTGGGCAATGATTTATCACCTGGAAAGTTTTTTTTTTAATTACCAATATCCAGATCCCATTATAGACCATTTAAGTCAGAATTTCTAGAGCTGAAATCTAGGTATCAATATTTTTGAAGAGCTATACTTCCCTAGTTATTCTAGTATGTGATCATTGTCAATAATCATTGCATAGTTAGTATTTGAGAGTGGTTAGATTATTCAGTCAACATGCTTATACATCTCCTTCAAGTATGTATCTGAACCTAGCTATATCACAGGTAACAAAGTCCTTCAGGAAAAGAGGGGTCTAATATAAGGAGATTTCCACAAGTGTTTTGATACTCCTCCATTAAAATGATAGGGCCTGGGACTTCCATGGTGGTCCACTGATTAAGAACCCATCTTGCAATGCAGGGGACACAGGTTCGATCTCTGGTGGAGGAACTAAGATCTCACATGCCTCAGGGCAATTAAGCTTGTGTGCCACAACTACCAAAGCCTGCACTCTGGAGCCCACACATCACAACTAGAGAGTCCGAGCACCGCAATGAAAGGTCCTGCATGATGCAACAAAGATCCTACACGCCGCAATTAAGACCCGACACAGCCAAATAATTTCCCTTCCTTTTGTGTGGGCTAGACTTAGTGACTGATATCTAAGGAACAGAATGTGGCAGAACAGAAGGTGGCAGAAATCACAGTATGTAACACCAAGATCAGGTCATAAAAGACATGGCAGCTTCCTCTTTGCTCTCTTGCAGATCACTCACCCTGGGGGAAGTCAGCTGCCATGCTGTAAGGATGCTCAAGCTAACCTATAAAGAGGCCATGTGGCAAGTGACTGAGGCCCCCTGCCAACAGCTGTGCATGAACCATCTCCCCAACCCAGTCAACTTCAGATCACCACATCCTTGGTCAATATCTTGACTTCAATCTCATAAAAGACCCTGAGTCAGAGCCAGACAGCTAAGATGCTCCTGCATTCCTAGCCCATGGAAATTGTGAGATTATAAATGTTCAATGTTTTAAGTCCAGTTTGGGGTTAATTTTCTACATACAAATTGATACAGGAGGCCAGTCTTCAAATACAGGCACCATATAATTAGGATTGTCCATCAGTCTGTCACTAAGGCATAGCTTTATACCTAACATTTAGCAGACATTCAATAAATATTTGTGGAATAAATGAAAGACTGATAGATTCATCAGTTCTCACTTTTGAAAAATAGAAATATTTCCCCTTTTCTAATGCAGCACAGAGTACTAGAAGTCTTATCTATCTTGAAATAATCATGAAGATTTCAGTCTACATGGAGCCTAAAGTTTAAAAGAATTAGGCTCCAAGTGAACAGAAATGTGTCCCATTACTGGAAACAGCATATATTATGTCCTGCTTCAGCTCACCAGAAAATGCCTTGTTATTTTTGCCCCTTTGGGGAATCTTCAATGCTGTGAATATCACTGCCTTGGTTTTTCACTTTGTAAATGAATGTGACTTTTCTTGACTCTAAATAGTCTTAATCCAATATTAAACAATCCAATTTCCCTAAATAACTAATTATCCATATTTTGTCACTAATGCTGCATTCCTCATTTCCCCCACTGTAATCAGCTTTTCTCTTCCCATCAAGTCTTTGGAGAATACTCCTCTCATCCACTGCTCCAGGGGCACATGCCTTCTTACTTCTCCCTTCCTTGGATGGAGTTGTTTTCCTCTTTACCCAGAAGGAAGCAGCTAGGCATTCTAAAACTGTAGTTCCTGAATCTTGAGAAATTCACTAAAAATGTAGTACCTGAGCCTTCCTTTCAGAGGTCCTAATGTTGCAGAATCAAGGAAGGGATCCAAATCCATATTTTTTTAAAGATCCTAAATAACTGAAGAAACCATAGAATCTACCTGTCCTTGTGCTCTTGTTACCTTAAAAGGGATGCACTTGCCAAAAAATTAATCCCTATTTTTGGCTAACGTTAACATAGCTTGCATGGATAGGGTTTATTCTCTCCTGGGCCCGGAACATTCCAAAGATAATTTAACAAATGGGGGACAGGGTGCATTCGCTAATGTAACTCAAGGTGAATTTAAAAAAAAAGATAGAAATTCTTTTAACATAATGTCAAGTATGTGAGGCAGGAGGAAGCTATTACGGCAGCTGAATTGTCTAGGACTGTTATTGCTCTACCCAACCTGGTCCAAAGTCACCATCAACCTTCAACCTAGAATCGCATCTCTGCACTTATTCAGTGGAACCAAATGTGACTGAGCAACTGACATCCTATTTTTAAATACAGAATAGAAGAGGCAGGATGGTGAGGTAAGGAGAGGGAGGAGTGTAAGATCCTGAAGAAGAAAGAGCTAAAAGCGAGGAGTTAAGTTCTATAGTAACCATGAAGATAAAGCACTTGAACGAATATGAGGTTTCATCCCTGTTGAGATGCTAGTGACAAATTGGGTGGAAAGGAGGATCCACTTCCCACGCACACCTGTTGTCAGTGGCCTCTGTATAGTTGGAAATAGAATTTGACCTGAAAAAAGGTTTTTGTGGGTTTGGTTTTTGTGTGTGTGTGTTTTACATTCTTCTGGACTATATATGTATAACTGGTAAATAGGAAGACTGTTTAATAATGTACCATCACTCCCTTCCACTCTTAAAGGCCTTGGTTACAGGGTTTTATGAACACTCCAAAGTACTAAGAGGAATCTCTGGTGGCTTAGTGGTAAAGAATCCACCTGTAATGCAGGAGACATGGGTTCGATCCCTGGGTTGGGAAGACCCCCCAGAAAAGGAAATGGTTACCCACTCCAGTATTCTTGCCTGGAGAATTCCATGAACAGAGGAGCCTGGTGGGCTACAGTCTGTGGGGTCACAAGTGTCAGTCATGACTTAGCAACTAAATCACCACCATAGGACCAAGAGCAATGAATTATCTATCATTATTAAAGATAAGGACCAGTTTCTATAAACTCAAATGTGAAGAAGGATTGAAGATATTCATAACTTACTATTTTCAATCTGATAACTGTCTCCAGGAGCAACAACTTGCTCTAAACTGGCCAAGAGACATGAAATCAGCTACACATCTCAAAGATCCACCAGCCCACAAACACGTGTTCCCAACCTGCCCACGTCCGAGAAGTTGCCCCCATATGAAAGTGAATAATGCCAAGAGCACGTCCTTCTAAATTCACATTTGTCCCAGGCAAGGGAGAGAGGGGGACTGTTTTCCAGGAGAATTCAGGTTGTGTGCATCTTAGGGAGGAGACCATGATTTTCCCTTGTCATGGCTGCAGGTAGGGCACCCTGGCAGCCCAGGTGGGTTGCATTCTCTACCGACTGCTGGCAGGAAATTGACTGCTCTGATGGGACTGGCACACGGACATGCAGTCTCCACTCCAGGAGGTAGATCAAGTTGACTTTTAAGAAATATGCTTGCTGTCTCTGACTGTGTTTGTTTTGTTGGCAGGCTCACAGAATGCCAAGGCTCCTGAGGAGTTGCAGTCTGGATGGCTGGCCAGCAGGGTTCTGCCAGAGGCCAAGCTGGCCGAGCTAAAAGAAGCATGTTTCCTTCCATGGTGGGCTGTTCTCCTGGCCTCTCACCCCCTCTGCTCTCCATCCAGAGTCAACCTTGGTACTGCTTCATTTGGGAGCCCACTGGGCTCTTGGCCCCTCATGTGGAGTTGAAGAATTGGGGAATGGAAAGAGATTTTAGTCTCCTTCAAAAATCAACAGCAAAACGATCTTGGATTGGAAAAATGTGGTATACTGACACGAAATGTGACAACAGGTAAAAAGCTTAATATGGAGTGAATATTATATCATTATTCTGTATCAGTATTAAATTTCCTGATTTCAATCATTTGCTGCAGTCATAGAAGAGAATGTCCTTATTAAGAAATACACATGATATCTTATGGGGCAGAGGGTTTTGAAGTCAGCAACTTACTTTCAAATGTTCAGCAGAATTGTAATAATTCAAAGAGAGAGAGAAGAGAGAAGAATAAAGCATTGGAATACTCTTTTTAAAAAAAATAAATAGTAACTATCATCATTTCCAGAAGTTTAAAAAAAATTTTATTCAGATTAGCAAGGATATGAAGGAATCGTCTAAGGAGAGGAAAACGTCCCCTCTCTTGATTGGGATGATGTATATACGGGTATATAGATATGTCACAATCCACTGAATGTATACTTATTATGTGTATATTTGATTGCAGAGGGCATCAGAGGATGAGATGGCTGGATGGCAACACCGATACAATGGACATGAACTTGGGCAGGCTTTGGGAGATGGTGAGGGACAGGGAGGCCTGGCGTGCTACAGTCCATGGGGTCACAAAGAGTCAGACACGACTGGGCAACTGAACAACAACTTATATTGCAATAATACTGACTTTTAAAAATGCAGAACTTAAGTCTAATAAATAAAATAGGTTTTTAAAAAGTGAATCATTCAGGGACTTCCCTGGTGGTCCAACGGTGAAGAATATGCTTGCCAATGCAGGGCACACGGGTTTGATCCCTGGTTCAGAAAGATTGCACATGCCGAGGAGTAATTAAGCCACAGCTTAGCCAACCGCAGTTACTGAGCCCACGGGCCACAGCTAGAGAGTAGTCTCCACCCGCTGCAACCAGAGAATGCCCGCGCACAGCAACGAAGACTAAGCACAGCCAAAAATAGACAAACAAATATTTTTTAAAATGTACCATTCATCTTCCAGTCCTGGGCAAGATGAATAAACATAGCTCACTCTGTCTCTTCTTTACCAAGAAGGCCCGGGACAGCATCTGAGGACTCGGAAAAGGAAACCAGCAGGCTGACTGGAAAGAAGGATAGGAGGAAGGAGAAAAAGAAAGAAAAAATAGAACTCAAAGCAAGACCAATCTAGCAGTGAATTTCTTGGATCTTTTCTTTTTTCCGCCACTATCTGCAGCCTGGACCCACAGGCATGCAAAAATCCCAAAGTAGTCACTGGGTGCAGACACAAAGAGCTCCAAGGGATTCCTCATTCTAATCTAAGAAGTGAGAAAGAGTGCATCTAGAAGATCCCAGGAGAGAAGTAATTTCCCATTTTTATGCTCTTTCCCTTCTCCTCTGCCCCAGCCCCCAAGCCATCTAGGACAGCAGGGGCAACGGTGGAGGCGGCTGCCATTGGACAAGTACCTAAAATTCCAACGGAGGGAAGAGCATCTCCTTTGCTTTTTACTATCTGTCTCTTCCACCTCTTGGTCTCAGAGTCAGACACAGTCATGGGAAGTGCACAGAAGAGAGGAGACATTTCAGACATCCAGAACAGGAAGAGGAGACAGGGGCTGTGGGATCCAGGAAGTGTTAGAGAATCCACAGAGAGGAGAATCCATAAGACCGCTTCCCTTGCTTAGTCCCACAAAGCCAGGCAGGTGCTAAAGGGCTCCATTTTGTTTCCCAAGAGCAGTGCCCTGTGATCTTTAAGTTTTTGTGTTTTTTCCCAGCCCCGCAGAGTCTGGCAGGCTCTCTGCTCACACATGCTCACTGTCTGCAAAGGTTCACATGCACTGTCCATGGGCACACACAGGGATCTGACCATGCGGAGGTGGGTCCATGGGTCAGTTTAGGGGTCCATAGATGACATCCCTAGCAGCTTGTGGACAACCTCCCTGCTGGAGTCCAGGGAGGAACTTAATAGGATCTGCCTCCCTTTGATGCTCGCTGAGCCCTGGTTGCTAAGCTCCCTGCTTCTCTCCATCCCTCAGTCCCGCAGCTCGCCTCACTATTTTGATGGGGAGAGACAGAAGCCAGCCTCTTGGGCAACCATTCCACATGACTGGGGAGGCCATGCCCTTACTCACATGCTTTCACTTTTCCCGACTGAAGGGGGTCTCTCTGGCACTGAGCTGTGTCATCAGGGAGCAGAGGATGACATGGGTAAAGTGAAGCTGTTCTTATCCCTTCAATGTGTCTGTTCTTGGGCTTTCTGCTCCAAGGATGTGCTAGAACCTTTCCACTGGACTTCCAATTCCCTACAAAGGTACCCTTATCTGTGGGTGATTGTCAAAATCGATGTTCCATGAGAGGAGGCATGATGTAGGAAGCTCTTATCCCGCCATTTTGCAGATGTCACTTTTTTTCATCATACTTTCATTTATGTTTGGGATTCTCCATATTTAAAAGCTTTTTGAAAGAAATTCAAAGGGAGCCTTCAAGTTAAAATGGAGCTAGGAGGGACTTCCCTGGTGGTCCAGTGGCTAAGTTTCCTTGCTCCCAATGCAGAGGGGCCCAGGTTCCATCCCTGGTCAGGGAACTAGATCCCACATGCAGCAACTAAGTAAATAAACAAACACTTGCAAAATATTTATTCAGCATGCACAGCCAAGTAAATAAAACACAATTTTTTTAATGGAGCTAGGAGTCCACAGGTACACAGGTATACTCTTGTGTTTCTCTCTCGGTGGAGCTGTCTAGGCTAATGTCAACTAAGCCACACCCTTTGAAGTACACCATAATTTAAATAGTTACCAAAAAGGTCTTCACATCCTATTTTGCTAGAAACATGAAACCCTGATCCAGAAAGACTGGCCCTGCTAACCCCCTCAGTGACAACCAATTCATATTTTTAAACACCCCCAGGCTGAGAATTTTACATCAAGTTCTTCATGGAGAGCAAGGAGCAGTCACCAAAACGCATGACAGTCAGAGTGCATTGTCCTGTCATTTTGGGAGATGGGGGTGGTCTTCCCCTTTGTTGTGCCTGTCATGGGGGAGAGGAGGACCTGTGGCCATGATCTCATTTAGTCGCTCAGTCGTGTCTGACTCTTTGTGACCCCATGGACTATAGCACACCAGGCACCCCTGTCCTTCACCATCTCCCAGAATTTGCTCAAATTCATGTCCATGATCTATAGGTGAATAATTTGACTCCTCCCATGGGGGTCACAGGTCAAGTGATGGCCGTGGTGAAGGGGTAGGATCTATTCACAGGGAACTGAGGGTTTTGCCAGGCCAAATCAGTGGTTTGAAAAACAGTAGAACCAGTTCAGTTTAGATATCTCCTTGGCCCTAGGAGAACCCTCTTAAGAAATGAAATCCATTTGCTACCCTGCTCCACTTCAATTAAATCCCATCACACCAAAATATCTCAAAAGTCCACGTCAGAGGCGATCGCTGAGAGTCTCTGGAGTCTGCTGATTTTCCTCGGTGCTCATTTTAAGCATCTCTTTTATTAGCATCAGGCAGAGTGTCCTGTTGTGGTTGCTGACACTGATGCCCCTAGGGGGACCTGGGCATGCTTTTCCTGATACTGCCCAATAATTCTCACTCTTGTACTTAGGGGAGCTTTCTTCTTCAATTAGCAATGTAAATGTGATTGCCTGGGCTTGGTAATGAACTTCTCATGGAAACGTGGGGAGGCCACCATCCCCTGGGGGGAAAATGTGCCTGTCTGCTCAAGTCCAGCTGGAGGGGGAGGGGGTGGGCATTGATTAGAACAATGTCACGGGGTGATTGATACCAGCTTCAGAGAGGACTGTCTAGGAAGTGAAACTGAAAGTGTTAGTCATTCAGCTGTGTCCAACTCTCTGCAGCCCATAGACTGTACCCCACCAGGCTCCTCTGTCCTTGGAATTCTCCAGGCAAGAATACTGGAGTGGGGTGCCGCTCCCTTCTCCAAGGGATAGTCCCAACCCAGCGATCAAACCTGGGTCTCTCACATTGCAGGCAGATTCTTTACCATCTGAGCCACCAGGGAAGCCCAAGGAATCTTATTAAATGAGTAGACTACCACACCAGTGTTCTATGTCTCAGAGTTCTGTTTACCCACATGGAGAGCTCAGTCCAACACTGATTGGAGATTATTTTTACCTTCTCCCAACCTTCCCTCTGGAGTCAGAAGGGCAAGGAATAACTTGACTTCTTCTAAGAAGGAGCTGCTTACACATACACAAAGTCCTAAGCAGGCAACTGAAGAAACACATTTTAACACTGACAATTTGGGAAACTATGCATATGGTGGAGCAGAGAGTGTATGGAAAATTTCTGTACCTTCTGCTCATTTGCTGTGAACCTAAAATTGCTCTAAACAATAAAGTCTATAAAAAAAAAAAAGAAGAAGAAGAAGCATTGTTTAGAGAAAAGGTTGCCAATGATGCAGGGGAAGCAGAACCAGACTGCTTCTCACTGTTGTTTTCTTTGCTTATGTGTTTTGTTTTGGTTGTGTCATCATGGCCAGGACTGTATCACCGCAGCAGGAGCCTCCTGTGAAAACACACCCACTGCTCTAACAAACTGACTTGCCTACCTGATCTCTCCACTCGCGACTTTACCGCTCCTTTCACTTACTTTATTCCAGCTCTAGATCTTAGCACATGCTGTTCCACCTGCCTGGAACATGATTCCCTCCTTCCATCTGGTTAATTCCCAGACATCCTTCATGTCTCTGCATAGAAACCCCATCTGCACAGAGGGCTCCCTGGCCCTTCAGTGTGATTTGGTCTCCCTGCTATATGATCTCTTAACTCCAGACACTTTCCCTTCCTGGAGGGTGGCATGGTGATCATCACATAGTCAGGCATGTGAGTTTTTTCCAAGCTTCTCTTCCATTATTGGGAGAAGGCAATGGCACCCCACTCCAGTATTCTTGCCTGGAAAATCCCATGGACGGAGGAGCCTGGTAGGCTGCAGACCATGGAGTCACTAAGAGTCGGACATGACTAAGCATCTTCACTTTCACTTTTCACTTTCATGCATTGGAGAAGGAAATGGCAACCCACTCCAGAGTTCCTGCCTGGAGAATCCCAGGGATGGGGGAGCCTGGTGGGCTGCTGTCTATGGGGTTGCACAGAGTAGGACACGACTGAAGCGACTTAGCAGCAGCAGCAGCTTCCATTATTAGCTTGTGCGCTATTTACAGGGTTTTCCTGGTGACTCAGCAGGCAATGCAGGAGATGCAGTGCAGGAGATGCAGGTTTGATCCTTAGGTGGGGAAGATCCCCTGGAGAAGGAAATGGCAACCCCCTCCAGTATTCTTGCCTGGGAAATCCCATATACAGAGAAGCCTGGAAGGCTACAGTCCATGGGGTCGCAAAAGAGTCAGACGTGAGTTAGTGACTAAACAACAACAAAAGCTACTTACGAATGGAAGCCACATCTGTCTTGTTCAGTGACTAGCACATCATGTTTATTATTATACATTATTGCTGAATGAATTTGATGGAAATAGGCAAGGAGATAAAGGCATAGAGAGACAGACATAGGAGAAAAGGCATTTCGGCACAATGATACATGATGAGAAGGGTTTCAAACAAGCAGTGAGCCTGATGATTTAAATACAGTAAGCCCCCTACATATGAATGCGTTCCATTCTGAGTGTGGGTTTGTAAGTTCAATTTGTTCAAAGGTCCAATAAAGTTAGCCTACATATCCAACTAACACAATCAGCTATATATTAGTACTGTACTGATGTGGGTTTATAATACTTTTCCCACAAATAATACATAAACAAACAAACACAAAATCAAAGAAAACATTTTTGATCTTACAGTACAGTACCAGGAAAAGTACAGTAGTACCAGCTACACCCCTGCTGATTTTCCACTTGCTTCCGACATCCTGGGCTTGAAATAAAGATACAGTACTCTGTACTCTATACAGTACTGTAAAGGACACAAAAGCATCACCATTGTAGAGGATGCATGCACATGTCAGTGGACACCAGACCCGTGAACTAGCTTACGTGATTGGACATGTGGACACGAGTTTGCGTCTTTGAAAGTTCGCCACTTGAAAGTTCTTAGGTAACAGACTTACTGTAATAGGATGATCACAGATTCTCCCACCTTTTGCTACCCCTCACTGCTACTAAAAACATAAGAACTTTTTCATATTGATCTCCTTGGGTTCCTATAGTCCACCGGATTGGTCGACCAGCCATTGAGCTCCCATCATCTTATTGACAACGTGACTGAGGTTCAGCAAGTTTCCGTGACCTGCTCAAGGTCATTCAGCCCATAAAAGGCAGCACTCACATTTGAACCCCGAGGGTGGAGGACATCTATTGCCATAGCACAAATGTCCCCTTCTCCTGGCCCAGTCTCCTGCATCCCATCCCCAGAGGAAAGAGCTCAGTAACTGTTCTTTATCACTTCTCCACCCGCTCCTTCAGAGGAGAGATTTTTGCCACTGAAGAAGCTGTTAAAATTAGGAGGAACAACATGATTTGCAGGTGCTGTAAATAAAGATGAGACTGCTCTGGTCCCAAAGGCGATTTGACTTTAATTGCAGCCAGAACAGACCAGCAACTGAGAGGTAACTCAGACAGGATGCTAGGGTGCGGGGAGGGAGTAATGAAGTATAATAAAGTTTCTTTTTCCTTTCTTCTCTGCAAATAATGTCATTAAAAGCTGGTTTGCTCCACTGACCTAAAATGATAGTACTTTGAAGTGCAAAGGGGCTTTCACACCATGGCACTCAAACTGGCCATCAAAAAAAAAAAAATGCAGACATTTACAAGATCAACCACAACACACTTGAGCCTACACTGAGTCACCTGCAGCTGCAATGATTCCAAGAACACAAGAGACAGAAGCCAACATATCATTCAAGTGAAACACTTTTATGAGCACCTTCTCTGTGCCAGGGGACTTCCCAGGTGGCTCTGTGGTAAAGAATCCACCTGCAATGCAGAAGACATGACTTCGACCCCTGGTTCAGAAAGATGCCCTGGAGAAGGGAATGGCAACACTTTCCCTTCTGGCATTCTTCCCTGGGAAATCCCATGGACGGAGGAGCCTGGAGGGCTGTAGTCCAGGGGGTCACAAAAGAGTTGGACACGACTTAGTTACTAAACAGCAACAACATGTATGTATATATATGTATGGATATACACACGGAAGATAAAGGCAGGTCCAAAGAAGTCCAACATCAAGGACTTCTGTCCTCAGAATTCATGGCTTGTCTTGTATTCTCTTCAGTTCCCAGCAGGTTTGGTCAAAGTGTCTACTTCAACCTCAGACGCCCTCATCCTCTGCAGCACTTACTACACTTTTCTCCTAAACTAACGGGCCTGCAGGGTTGGCTGACCCTCTATCTGACCCTCCAAGTGGGCTCCTTATGAGGCTTCAGGATTCAAGGCAATGAAGGAGCAGAGTCAACACTAGAAGCTACACCCACTGTCAACAGCCTCTGGGAGCTCCTCACATCAAACCAGCAAAGCCATTTTTACTGAGCACTTACTCTCTGCCTGACACTCTGTTAGAAAGTTATGATGTATAGATGAATGAATTGAGGCCCAGCAAGGTTCAGTCCTTGCCGCAGGTAACACAGCAATTTAGGGTCAGAGCTGAGACTCAGTCATGTCTGATTCCAAAGGCTCGAAACCTTTGCTAATCCAAGTGCAGTCCATGTGGCAGCAGCATCCTCTTCACCTGGGAACCTATAAGAAATGCAGAATCTCAGGTCCGTTCAGACCCATTGAATCAGAATCTGAATTTTCATAGGATCCTCAGGTAACCAACTAGAAACCCAGTTTACAGTTTAAGAAACACTAGTCTCAACTGAGCTGAACACTAAAATCACTTGGAGAGCTTTAAAAAAAATCTGGTGGATGAGTGAGACAAGTGCTCAGGCCTGGTGCACTGGGAAGACCCAAAGGGATGGGATGGGGAGGGAGGTGGGAGGGGGGATCAGGATGGGGAACACATGTAAATCCATGGCTGATTCATGTCAATGTATGGCAAAAATCACTACAATGTTGTAAAGTAATTAGTCTCCAACTAATACAAATAAATGAAAAATAAATTAAGTAATTAATTTTAAAAAAATCTGGAAGTTCAAATTGGCCCCCAGACTCATCAAACCAGATGCTCTGGGGGTATAATCCAGAAAACAGTCATTTTTAAAGCACCCCAAATGATTCTAATGCAAAAACTTGCTCTAAATTAATCTTTCAAAAAATCCTTTATAAAACAATCACACATCAGTCCCACAGCTATGAAAATCACCAGGCACTTAGGAACCTGCACTTTAACAAAAGCCCTGGCTCTATTTTAGCATTTTGCAAGTTTGAGAAGCACTGGCCTAAAGACCAGGATAAATGACAGCTCAATATCTATAGGCTGAATTTTTTAAATATATTTTATTGTAAAGTAAGGAGGCAGCAGAGAATGAGATGGTTAGATAGCATCATCAAGTCAATGGATATGAATTTGAGAAAACTCTGGGAAATACTGAAGGACAGGGGAGGCTGGCATGCTGCAGTCCACGGGGTTGCAAAGAGACATAACTTAGCAAACTGAACCACAACAATAACATGTATACAGAAAATTGCACAAAGGCACAGCTTAGTAAATACTTAATAAGTGAGTATCTTTGTCACAACTGACACCAAGGTGAAGAACTAGAATTAGAATAACAACCCCGAAGCACCCCTGGGTCCCACTCCTATATCAATGCCTCTCCCTGCCCTCTATCTTAACTTTCAACCACTATCTTAACTTTCTTGGCGATCCTTTATTTCCTTGTCTTTATACCTTTTTTCCTTTGTATGTAGACCTAAACAATATATCCGCTTCCCTCTGTGTTCGATTCTACACGAATGGGCTCACAGCATCTGTTCTCTCTTATGTATTGTTTCACTATTCTTGTAAAGAATCATGTATGTCAGAGTCATTCATTTCAATTTCTGTAGAATATTCTAGTATATAAATACACCAAGTTTATAAAAACATACCATTATGTTGATGGCTGTTGAATCTTGTTCATATCTGGGCTGTTACACACAATGTTGTTCTGAGCTTTCCTCAAGCACAAATGCAGGCAACTCTCCAGGGTAAATACTGAAGACTTCACTTGCTGGGTTACTGAATCTGTGTATTACCAGTTTCGTTGGATCACGCCAAATGCTCCCACCAAAAGTGTCAAAAAGCTCCAGTGGCCCCAAGTGACTGTCCATTTGATGACACTCCCTCTTGTCCACTTCCTCACAGCAATGCTCAGAAGACAAAAAAGGCAATTAGGTGGCAGATTTGTCTGTCTTGACGTCAAAAACCCTGTTTCTTCCCCAGCCCTGCAACGAAAAGCTGAATGCTGAGCAGTAGAAATTACAGGAGTTGTTTAATGGTGAACCTGCTCCAGGTTAAGCTGGATGGCAATCATTCCCTCTAGGTTTCCACTGACGACTCTGTAAATGGAGACCATTTATCACAGGCAGAGGCATGTGGAATGACAAGGCGCTTGTGCTATAATGATTTTCCTTCCTGTTTATCACAAAGAAGATGATCAATCCAGGCAGGTGCACTGGAGGGGGGCCTCTGGCAGAGCGTTTGCCAACAAAGAGAGCAGATCAGACCAGCTGCACACAGGTCTGGCCAGTGGCTGGCTCCCCCTTCATGCAGGCCTGGTTATCTGCTCACATCCCAGTCTCAAACACAGAAAAGAAAAACCAGGAGAGGAGCCAAGATGGCGGAGGAGTAGGACGGGCAGACCACTTTCTCTCCTACAAATTCATCAAAAGAATAACTGAACGCAGAGCAAACTTCGCAAAACAACTTCTGATCGCTAGCTGAGGTCATCAGGCGCCCAGAAAAGCAGCCCATTGTCTTCAGAAGGAGGTAGGACAAAATATAAAAGATTAAAAGTGAGACAAAAGAGCTAAGGATGGAGATCCGTCCCGGGAAGGGAATCTTAGGCGGCATTGCTTGGGGTAGGGTCCGGGCCTGAGTGCCCTGAGGACAATCGGAGGGAGCGTCTAGGAGTTGCCAACTTGAACTGTGGGGGACCAAAGGAGAGAGAGAAAATTAACCGGCCGGAACACACTGCCGTTCACAGAACAAAGAGACTGAGAAAATCCAGAGAAGAGCTCTCAGGCTGCGGACCGGCCCAGCCCTACCGGAGGCAGGAGGCAGGGGGGAAGGGAAGGTCGCGGCGAGACACAGGGCGCAGGCACCCGACCGGCGCGGGCGGGGACTGGGGCTGGGGACGCGGAGGGCAGAAGGCGCGCGCACCCGACTGGCGCCAGCGGAAACTGAGACTGGGTCCGCGGAAGGGCGTGGGCGCGCAGCACCTGGGGAGAGTGCGCCCACCAAGCCCCTCGCTGCCTGGACCGCTCTAACGGCGAAGGCACAGAGAGCAGGCGCAGCTTTTCGTTCCGCGCTTTTGTGGAACACCGAGGGCTGGAACCTCGCGCAGCGCGGGGCGCGCTCCATATAGAACAGCTGGGAGCCTGAGCAGCGCAGATGGAGAAAGCAGCGTCAGCCCCTCCCGGTAGCGCCAGCCCCTCCCAGCAGCGCCAGCCCCTCCCCGCAGCGCCAGCCCCTCCCTGCAGCGCCAGCCCCTCCCCACGGCGCCAGCCCCTCCCTGCAGCGCCAGCCCCTCCCTGCCCCGCAGAGCAACGGAACTAGCTACCTGAATAAGAGTCCACCTCTGCCCGCCTGTGTCAGGGCGGAAATGAGGCTCTGAAGAGACCGGCAAACAGAAGCCAAATAAACAAAGGGAACCGCCTCAGAAGGGACTGGTGCAACAGATTAAAATCCCTCTAGAAAACACTGACTACACCGGAAGGGGCCTGTAGATATCAAGAAGTGTAAGCTGGAACGAGCAGCTATCTGAAACTGAGCCGAACCCACACTGAACGCAACAGCTCCAGAGAAACTCCTAGATATAATTTTACTTTTTTCTCTTTTTTCTTTTCTTTTTTTTATTTTTTCTTTTTTATTACTTTTTCTTTTTATTATTTTTTCTTTTTTATTTTTTCTCTTTTATTTTCCTTTCAAATCCCCTATTACTCCCCCATTACTCCTTAACTTTCATTTCCATAGATTTTTACGATTTTTTTAATTAGGGAAAAAAAAATTTTTTTTTCTTTCTTTTTTTTCTCTTTTTTTTCTTTCCTTTTTCTCTTCTATTTTCTATTTTTCTTTTTCTCTTATTTCTTTTAAAGTCCTCTACTACTCCTTAATTTTCATTTTCAATACACTATAACCTTACAAAAAAAAAAAAAGAAGAGAAGCCCTATTTTTAAACCGAAGATTATTCTCTCCCAATCTTGACTCTCTGTTTTCTACCTCAGAACACCTCTATTTCCTCCTTTCCCCTTCTCTTCCTAATCCAATTCTGTGAATCTTTGTAGGTGACTGGGTTACGGAGAACACTCTGGGAACAGACAGCTGCGTAGATCTGTCTCTCTCCTCTTGAGTCCCCCTTTTTCTCCTCCTGCTCATCTCTATCTCCCTCCTCCCTCTCCTCTTCTTCATGTAACTCTGTGAACTTCTCTGGGTGTCCCTAACAGGGGAGAATCTTTTCGCCATTAACCTAGAAATTTTCTTATCAGTGCTGTATAGTTGGAGAAGTCCTGAGACTACAGGAAGAATAAAACTGAAATCCAGAGGCAGGAGACTTAAGCCCAAAACCTGAGAACACCAGAAAACTACTGACTACATGAAACTTTAAGTAATAAGTGACCGTCCAAAAGCCTCCATACCTACACTGAAATCAACCACCACCCAAGAGCCAATAAGTTTTAGAGCAAGACATACCACGCAAATTCTCCAGCAACGCAGGAACATAGCCCTGAACGTCAACATACAGGCTGCCCAAGGACACACCTAACACATAGACCCATCTCAAAACTCATTACTGGGCACTCCATTGCTCTCCAAAGAGAAGAAATCAAATCCCATGCACCAGAACACTGACGCAAGCTTCCCTAACCAGGAAACCTTGACAAGCCAATCGTCTAACCCCACCCACGGGGTAAATCCTCCACAATAAAAAGGAACCACAGACCTCCAGAATACAGAAAGCCCACTCCAGACACAACAATCTAAACAAGATGAAGAGGCAAAGAAATACCCAACAGGTAAAGGAACATGAAAAATGCCCACCAAGTCAAACAAAAGAGGAGGAGATAGGGAATCTACCTGAAAAAGAATTTAGAATAATGATAATAAAAATGATCCAAAATCTTGAAAACAAAATGGAGTTACAGATAAATAGCCTGGAGACAAAGATTGAAAAGATACAAGAAATGTTTAATAAAGACCTAGAAGAAATAAAAAAGAGGCAATTAAAAATGAATAATGCAATGAATGAGATCAAAAACACTTTGGAGGGAACCAAGAGTAGACTAACGGAAGCAGAAGATAGGATAAGTGAGATAGAAGATAAAATGGTGGAAATAAATGAAGCAGAGAGGAAAAAAGAAAAAAGGATCAAAAGAAATGAGGACAACCTCAGGGACCTCTGGGACAATGTGAAACGCCCCAACATTCGAATCACAGGAATTCCAGAAGAAGAAGACAAAAAGAAAGGCCATGAGAAAATACTCGAGGAGATAATAGCTGAAAACTTCCCTAAAATGGGGAAGGAAATAGCCACCCAAGTCCAAGAAGCCCAGAGAGTCCCAAACAGGATAAACCCAAGGCGAAACACCACAAGACACATATTAATCAAATTAACAAAGATCAAACACAAAGAACAAATATTAAAAGCAACAAGGGAGAAACAACAAATAACACACAAAGGGATCCCCATAAGGATAACAGCTGATCTATCAATAGAAACCCTCCAGGCCAGAAGGGAATGGCAGGACGTACTGAAAGTAATGAAAGAGAATAACCTACAACCTAGATTACTGTATCCAGCAAGGATCTCATTCAGATATGAAGGAGAATTCAAAAGCTTTACAGATAAGCAAAAGCTGAGAGAATTCAGCACCACCAAACCAGCTCTTCAACAAATGCTAAAGGATCTTCTCTAGACAGGAAATGCAGAAAGGTTGTATAAATGTGAACCCAAAACAACAAAGTAAATGGCAACAGGACCACACCTATCAATAATTACCCTAAATGTAAATGGGTTGAATGCCACAACCAAAAGACAAAGATTGGCTGAATGGATACAAAAACAAGACCCCTATATATGCTGTCTACGAGAGACCCACCTCAAAGCAAGAGACACATACAGACTAAAAGTGAAAGGCTGGAAAAAAATATTTCATGCAAACGGAGACCAAAAGAAAGCAGGAGTCGCAATACTCATATCAGATAAAATAGACTTTCAAATAAAGGATGTGAAAAGAGACAAAGAAGGACACTATATAATGATCAAAGGATCAATCCAAGAAGAAGATATAACAATTATAAACATATATGCACCCAACATAGGAGCACCGCAATATGTGCGGCAAACACTAACGAGTATGAAAGAGGAAATTAATAGTAACACAATAATAGTGGGAGACTTTAATACCCCACTCACAGCTATGGATAGATCAACTAAACAGAAAATTAACAAGGAAACACAAACCTTAAATGACACAATGGACCAGCTAGACCTAATTGATATCTATAGGACATTTCACCCCAAAACAATCAACTTCACCTTTTTCTCAAGTGCACACGGAACCTTCTCCAGAATAGATCACATCCTGGGCCATAAATCTGGTCTTGGAAAATTCAAAAAAATTGAAATCATTCCAGTCATCTTTTCTGACCATAGTGCAGTAAGATTAGATCTCAATTACAGGAAAAAAATTGTTAAAAATTCAAACATATGGAGGCTAAATAACATGCTTCTGAATAACCAACAAATCATAGAAGAAATCAAAAAAGAAATCAAAATATGTATAGAAATGAATGAAAATGAAAACACAACAACCCAAAACCTATGGGACACTGTAAAAGCAGTGCTAAGGGGAAGGTTCATAGCATTACAGGCTTACATCAAGAAACAAGAAAAAAACCAAATAAATAACCTAACTCTACACCTAAAGCAACTAGAGAAGGAAGAAATGAAGAACCCCAGGGTTAGCAGAAGGAAAGAAATCTTAAAAATCAGGGCAGAAATAAAACAAAACCCACTGGAAAAAAATAATAATAATAATAAAAAAAAAAATTAAAAAATAAAATTAAAAAAAAAAAAATCAGGGCAGAAATAAATGCAAAAGAAACTAAACAGACCATAGCAAAAATCAACAAAGCAAAAAGCTGGTTTTTTGAAAAAATAAACAAAATTGACAAGCCATTAGCAAGACTCATTAAGAAACAAAGAGAGAAGAACCAAATTAACAAAATTAGAAATGAAAATGGAGAGATCACAACAGACAACACTGAAATACAAAGGATCATAAGAGACTACTACCAGCAGCTCTATGCCAATAAAATGGACAACTTGGAAGAAATGGACAAATTCTTAGAAAAGTATAACTTTCCAAAACTGAACCAGGAAGAAATAGAAGATCTTAACAGACCCATCACAAGCAAGGAAATCGAACTGTAATCAAAAATCTTCCAGCAAACAAAAGCCCAGGACCAGATGGCTTCACAGCTGAATTCTACCAAAAATTTAGAGAAGAGCTAACACCTATCTTACTCAAACTCTTCCAGAAAATTGCAGAGGAAGGTAAGCTTCCAAACTCATTCTATGAGGCCACCATCACCCTAATTCCAAAACCAGACAAAGATGCCACAAAGAAAGAAAACTACAGGCCAATATCACTGATGAACATAGATGCAAAAATCCTTAACAAAATTCTAGCAAATAGAATCCAACAACATATTAAAAAAATCATACACCATGACCAAGTGGGCTTTATCCCAGGAATGCAAGGATTCTTTAATATCCACAAATCAATCAATGTAATACACCACATTAACTAATTGAAAGATAAAAACCATATGATTCTCTCAATAGATGCAGAGAAAGCCTTTGACAAAATTCAACACTCATTTATGATTAAAACTCTCCAGAAAGCAGGAATAGAAGGAACATACCTCAACATAATAAAAGCTATATATGACAAACCCACAGCAAGCATCACCCTCAATGGTGAAAAATTGAAAGCATTTCCCCTGAAATCAGGAACAAGACAAGGGTGCCCACTCTCACCACTACTATTCAACATAGTGTTGGAAGTTCTGGCCACAGCAATCAGAGCAGAAAAAGAAGTAAAAGGAATCCAGATAGGAAAAGAAGAAGTGAAACTCTCACTGTTTGCAGATGACATGATCCTCTACATAGAAAACCCTAAAGACTCTACCAGAAAATTACTACAGCTAATCAATGAATATAGTAAAGTTGCAGGATATAAAATTAACACACAGAAATCCCTTGCATTCCTATATACTAACAATGAAAAACCAGAAAGAGAAATTAAGGAAACAATACCATTCACCATTGCAACAAAAAGAATAAAATACTTAGGAGTATATCTACCTAAAGAAACAAAAGACCTATACATAGAAAACTATGAAACACTGATGAAAGAAATCCAAGAGGACACAAACAGATGGAGAAACATACCATGTTCATGGATTGGAAGACTCAATATTGTCAAAATGGCTATTCTACCCAAAGCAATCTATAGATTCAATGCAATCCCTATCAAGTTACCAACGGTATTTTTCACAGAACTAGACCAAAGAATTTCACAATTTGTATGGAAATACAAAAAACCTCGAATAACCAAAGTAATCTTGAGAAAGAAGAATGGAGCTGGAGGAATCAACCTGCCTGACTTCAGACTCTACTACAAAGCCACAGTCATCAAGACGGTATGGCACTGGCACAAAGACAGAAATATAGATCAATGGAACAGAATAGAAAGCCCAGAGATAAATCCACAGACCTATGGACACCTTATCTTTGACAAAGGAGGCAAGGATATACAATGGAAAAAAGACAACCTCTTTAACAAGTGGTGCTGGGAAAACTGGTCAACCACTTGTAAAAGAATGAAACTAGAACACTTTCTAACACCATACACAAAAATAAACTCAAAATGGATTAAAGATCTAAATGTAAGACCAGAAACTATAAAACTCCTAGAGGAGAACATAGGCAAAACACTCTCTGACATAAATCACAGCAAGATCCTCTATGACCCACCTCCCACAATACTGGAAATAAAAGCAAAAATAAACAAATGGGACCTAATGAAACTTAAAAGCTTTTGCACTACAAAGGAAACTATAAGCAAGGTGAAAAGACAGCCCTCAGATTGGGAGAAAATAATAGCAAATGAAGCAACAGACAAAGGATTAATCTCAAAAATATACAAGCAACTCCTGAAGCTCAATTCCAGAAAAATAAATGACCCAATCAAAAAATGGGCCAAAGAACTAAACAGACATTTCTCCAAAGACATACAGATGGCTAACAAACACATGAAAAGATGCTCAACATCACTCATTATTAGAGAAATGCAAATCAAAACCACAATGAGGTACCATTACACACCAGTCAGGATGGCTGCTATCCAAAAGTCTACAAGCAATAAATGCTGGAGAGGGTGTGGAGAAAAGGGAACCCTCTTACACTGTTGGTGGGAATGCAAACTAGTACAACTGCTATGGAGAACAGTGTGGAGATTTCTTAAAAAACTGGAAATAGAACTGCCATATGACCCAGCAATCCCACTTCTGGGCATACACACTGAGGAAACCAGATCTGAAAGAGACACGTGCACCCCAATGTTCATCGCAGCACTGTTTATAATAGCCAGGACATGGAAGCAACCTAGATGCCCATCAGCAGATGAATGGATAAGGAAGCTGTGGTACATATACACCATGGAATATTACTCAGCTGTTAAAAAGAATTCATTTGAATCAGTTCTAATGAGATGGATGAAACTGGAGCCCCTTATACAGAGTGAAGTAAGCCAGAAAGATAAAGAACATTACAGCATACTATCACATATATATGGAATTTAGAAAGATGGTAACGATAACCCTATATGCAAAACAGAAAAAGAGGCACAGAAATACAGAACAGACTTTTGAACTCTGTGGGAGAATGTGAGGGTGGGATATTTCAAAAGAACAGCATGTATACTATCTATGGTGAAACAGATCACCAGCCCAGGTGGGATGCATGAGACAAGTGCTCGGGCCTGGTGCACTGGGAAGACCCAGAGGAATCGGGTGGAGAGGGAGGTGGGAGGGGGGATCGGGATGGGGAATACGTGTAAATCTATGGCTGATTCATATCAATGTATGACAAAAAAAAAATAATAATAATAATAAAAAAAAAAAAAGAAAAACCAACCTCCCCTTTGCCTCATTCATTCATTCATTCAACCTGGGGGCTCTTAAGAGCCCACCAAGTATGAAAGATTCAACACTGAACAGGTAGACATGCTCTTGCTTTCCAAGACATTCCATTCTACTAAGAAAATAAATGAAGCCACAGGGCACCCAAGGACCAGTTTATTGAGCACCTATATTGTGCCAGGTGCTCCAGATTCAGAAATCAGCATATGGTCACTGTCTGTAAGAAGCTTACCATCTAACTGACTTCTCTGCACAATGCCTGGGATCTGTGACAGATCTAAGTACAAAGTATAAAACAGAAACATCAAGATCAGATTCCAGACTCAGATACGCTACTCCATTCACAAGGATCAATACCTAATTCTCTCTAGCAGGGGAGCAGAGGCTGAGAGGATGGGACACAGTACCACAAGTTTTTATGGTAAATTTGGGGGAGAATATTGGAAATAGGAAGTTTCAAGTTTCAAGTTTTCAAGCAGCAAAGCTTAATCAGCCAAGAAAACGTTGTCCTGCTTGATTCCCAGTAGAGATAAAGCAAATGAAGATGCTATACATTCTTGAACTTCTATCCAAGATAATCAAAACAATACAAAACATTCATTAAACCTATTCACACGTGTTGCCTCATTCAATCCCCACAACAACTCAGACAGGGAGGCATTAGAACCACGATTTTACAAATAAGGAAACCCAGGCCATCAGTGGTTACTTTTCCAATGTTGCACAGCCAGTAATTTGCAGAAAGCACAATTTGGACCCAGTTCTACTTGTCTCTAAAATCCTATTAGCACTGTCTCAAATATCTCTGGCTGAACAATACATACTGTGGAAGTTTGTTCGAATATCCCTTTGACCGTTTCCCCAAAGACTAAAGCTGTCCTCCCTCTGGTCTTGCTTGGCTAACCGCCATCTGGTTCACCAAAAACTCCACCTTCAATGACCCTGAGGTGCCATGTTCTCTGTGTGATCGGGACGATCTGGACTCCAAGGACGAGGGATCCATGCCCTTGCACACTCGTGTGTCGGTGTCTGTGTGTGCTGGCAGGGAGTCAGCATGAAGCTGGGTATGGGACCCCCAGGAGGGGATCAACGTACGACAGCCCCTAAGTTCCTTCCATATTATTTTCTTAACATTTTTTTCTTCCAGATAATTCACTGTTTAGATGTAAACAATTTAGGAACAGATTAAATCACTGCCATAAATACTACTAGTACCACTTGCCACCCATTCTACTAACAGTAAAAATTAAAAAAAGAAAACAAAAAAGGAAGACAAAACAACATTGAATTATTTCTAGCTACTGTTGCCTTCTAAACAAAAAGAGCCTGTGTCTTGTTCTCACTTTATTAAAAAGGAAGATTAGCAATTGTTGGAGAGGTGTCAAGTCAGACTAACACCACGCTGAGGCTCTTCATGTGACATACTGGTATTAAAGAAAATTGGAATAGAAATAAAGTTTCACTGTGTGATTCAGTATTTCTTAATGCTGTTTCTGTTTAATACTTAGAGTAAAATATATGTCAAGTAGCACCACATTGTGGGCTATCCAGGTAACTCAGCTGATAAAGAATCTACCTGCAACGCAGGAGACCCTGGTTCGATTCCTGGGTCAGGAAGATCCACTGGAGAAGGAATAGGCTACCCACTCCAGTATTCTTGGTCTTCCCTGGTGGCTCAGCTGGTAAAGAATCCGCCCAAAATGAGGGAGACCTGGGTTTGATCCCTAGGTTGGGAAGATCCCCTGGAGAAGGGAATGGCTACCTACTCCAGTATTCTGGCCTGGGAATTCCATGGACTGTAGAGTTCATGGGGTCATGAAGAGTTAGACATGACTGAGCAACTTTCACTGACTCACTCAGCACTACATTGCACATCTTGGAAAATGTTGCCTTAAAGTAGCTGGATAAGAAGATAATAGGGAGATGCTAATAATCATAATAACAGTTATCATATATTGGAGTATTTTCTACTATATACTACTTGTATGTATATAATACATATGTTGGAGGGTTGCCAACAACGGTCCGTATAGTTAGAGGTATGGTTTTTCCAGTAATTATATACAGATGTGAGAGTTGGACCATAAAGAAGGCTGAGTGCCAAAGAACTGATGCTTTCAAACTGTGGTGCTGGAGAAGACTCTCGGGAGTCCCTTGGATAGCAAGGAGATCAAACCAGTCAATCCTAAAAGAGATCAACCCTGAATATTCACTGGAAGGGCTAATGCTGAAGCTGAAGTTCCAATACGTTGGCCCCCTGATGGGAAGAACTGATTCATTGGGAAAGACCCTGATGCTGGGAAAGATTGAAGGCAGGAGGAGAAGGGGACAACAGAGGATGAAATGGTTGCATGGCATAACTGACTGGATGGACATGAGTTTGAGCAAGCTCTGGGAGTTGGTGACATATGTATATGTATGTGTGTGTGTATGTATGTATATATATATATATATATATATATTTAACTGAATACTGTACTTTGCTGCACAGTAGAAATTAATGCAACATTATAAATCAACTATACCTCAATAAAATAATTTTTCCTATAAAAGCAAAAAAAAAAAAATACCCTCAACTAATCTCTGGTGATTGAAGTCAGAGGGGTTGATAGGAGTTACCCCTGGGAAGGGGAATTGACAGGAAAGGGGTGCAGAGGAAGTTTCTGGAGTGAAGGAAATAAACTCTATCTTGATCTGAAGATACAGATTATATCTACTAATACAAGGTACTCAGACACTTATGTGTATATATATATACACACACATATATACAAAAATTAACCAAGCTATACACTTAAGATTTGTGCATTTTATTCTATCTAAATTATACCTCAGTAAAGAACCAGGGGAAAGTCTGTAGCTCTATACACAAGCCAACATGCCTCCAATTAGAATTCTTAAGCGAGTTGACCAGCTTGCTTAGAATTCCACTGCATACTGGAGTTGAAGAATGCCCCACTGTGCTTGCGTGGTTTTCATTGCTTCAAATCATAATCTTGGGCCTCTTTCTTAATTACACCTTTCCTCCCAAGACATTTTAATACATTTGTGGTCAGAGGTTCTGTCTCATCTATCTTCAATATGTCTTCCACTGAGCCTTCACACAATGAATGAAGTGAAAGTTACTCAGTCATGTCTGACTCTCTGCAGTCCATGGAACTCTCCAGGCCAGAATACAGGAACGGGTAGCCTTTCCCTTCTCCAGGGGATCTTCCCAACCCAGGGATGGAACCCAGGTCTCCCGCATTGCAGGTGGAGTCTTTCCCAGCTGAGCCCAAGGGAAGCCCAAGAATATTGGAGTGGGTAGCCTATCCTTTCTCCAGTGGATCTTCCCTACCCAGGAATCAAACCAGGGTCTCCTACATTGCAGGTGGATTCTTTACCAGCTGAGCTATGAGGGAAGCCCTAGTTCTCATAAACAGAGGCTGGATTGAAATTTCATGTTTTCATGTGCTAGTTAAATAAAAATGTCGTGGTAGCTTAATAAAGAGTTAAAAACAGATTTTAAATCGACAAATGCAGCTTTATTCTCATTTATTTTCAAAGACCACCTCTCACCCCAGATGACTGAAATTCAAGCCAACACAGTTGGAAGAAAAAAAAAGGAGGACAAGTCAAGTTTCATCTAGACAATACTCTAATTTTACGTGAACAGCTCCTAATGGAGGGATTACTTAAAGTTCAGTTTGTAATTATTGCACTTTGGAAGATGAAAACAGAAGAACAAAAGTCAAGCTTTATTATTAACTATAAGTCTGATGGCAATAAAGAAAAGGGAAAAGTTACAATGCTAACCGGCCACTGTCTGTAAAGCTTTAGTTCCAAACGCTAATGAACTTTGTCCCTAAAAAAGATTAAAAAAAAAAAACAGAGCCAATAAAATATTGGACATTGAGCTTATGATGAGTGATCTCAGGAGGGATTAAGCTTGTACAAAATAACCCCTAGTTCACAAGTAACGGCCCTGGGGGCACAGGCAGGTGAGAAGAATGGATTCTGATGGGCAGAGTCTTGTTCTTAGATGGAACCACAAGAACGCTGCTCTTTCTTTTACCGGTAGTTCTTTAAAATCTAAATTGATTCTTGATGGCTTGCTTCTCCCATTTGGGGAAGATATCTGAAAGTGGGAGTCTTGCAGTAGACAAAGCCATGGTCCTATATGATTGTCTTTCATCTCAAGGAAGAATACTCAGCCTATTACAGTACTCTGACCAGGGACCAAGGATGAAAAGTGAGGTGGTGGGGGAGACCAAGGGCGAAGAAGGAGGTAGGATGGAAACTAAGTACCACAGCATCCTTCTTTGACTATGCCTTCTTTAACCCTTACACGCAACATATATGTCTATTTTCCTTTTTAAATGAGCCTGGTGTCAGAGCCAAGTTAATAACTGGGCTACCAGGGAAGCCCAGGTTAATAACAGCTATTGTTTACTGAGTATGTGCTTCCCAAGAGACACCAGGAGTAAAGAACTTACCTGCCAGTGCAGCAGATGCAAGAGACATCATCTCAACCCCTGGGTCGGGAAGATCCCCTGGAGTGGGAAGTAGCAATCCACTCCAGTATTCTTGCCTAGAAAATTCCATGGACAGAGGGGCCTGGCAGGCTACAGTCTATGGGGTCACAAAGTGTCAGACAGAGCAAGCACACACTCACACACAATCACACATTAAGTATGGACTGTGTGCCATGTACTGTCATCATACCAAGCAATTTACAGAACCCTATGTCTTCTTTCTGAGATAGATATTAGCCCCATTTCATAGGTAAGAAAACCAAGAGTTTCAAATAAGTTTATTGACAATGGCCAATAGGGCTTCCTCATGGTTCAGATGGTAAAGAACTGCTTGCAATGTGAGAAACACGGTTTCGATCCCTTGGATGGGAAGATTCCCTGGAGAAGGGAATGGCAACCCACTCCAGTATTCTTACCTGGAGAATTCCATAGACAGAGGAGCCTGGTGGGCTGCAGTCCATGAGGTCACAAAAAGCCAGACATAGAGACTAACATTTACATTTTCACTTTTCGCGTGGCCAGTAAATCATCAAGCTGAGATATGAACCCAGTCCACCTGACTCCAAAGCACAAATAAGTTTGGAAAGATTGAAGTCTCTCAGATCACTGTAGGGACCAACAAGGATTTCCATTATATAGAAAATTCATGGAAAGCCTAGTCAAGACCAAACAATGACCTTTTCCTAACGACTTAAAAGAAAAGATGACAATAATTCCTGGGGTGAGAGTTATTGTTGGAAAACACAACTAAAGGGAACCATCTCACAGACTTATCAGACCAATTTCAAAAGTTAAGCTTCTCAGAATCCACTGGACACTAAAAGGAAGACAATGCTTACAACATCTTTAGAGCTCATCATTCAATTTTCAGAGCATTGATGGCAGATCACTGTAACATTTTCCCCTGGAATTGTTCAGATTTCCTAATTTGTAGTCTGAGCACCAGACTCTATGAGGCCAGAAAAAAAAAAAAAAAATCACAAAGTGAATCTATATCATCTTCTCTTACTTGAAAACAAATGAAAACCTCTGTGCTACAAAGATTTTCCTTTTCCTCTTCCTGGGGAATTTGACAGTATCTACAACACTCATTTCATTACATACTTGCAAGTGTTCCATAGGGATAATCACTCAGGGCACCCTGGGTTAACACAATGCTAGTTTTTCTCTTTTTCTAAGTGTTCTCCGGCCACCTGAGCTAGGGTGATGCTGCTCTTGTCATGGCCTCTTTGACAGCAACCTAATCTCTGCATCTTGCAAGCGACTAATAACTATTCGGTATGAAAGATCCCTCGTAAAAGGTGAAGTTAAAACACGTGTCAAATGTGTTCACTGCATACCAGATCAGCATTTGTGCTTGTTCTTAGTCGAAGGTTCAGTGAAAGAGAAGACAAAACGTGGGGCGAAAAAAAAAAAGCCATCTGCTGTGGACTAAGTGTTTATGTCTCAAAATTCATACGTTGAGGCTTAATCCCCCAGTTCCCAAAGTGATAGAATTTGGAAGTGTGGTCTTTGAGAGGTAATTAGGTTTCAATGAGGTCATGGGGGTGGAGGCCCCAGGATGAGATTTATGGCATGATAGCGCTTCACTGGGAGAAAGAAACGGCAACCCACTCCAGTATTCTAGTCTGGGAAATCCCCATGGACAGAGGAGTCTGGCAGGCTACAGTCCATGGGGTCACAAAGAGTAAGACATGATTGAGCATGCACACACACACACACACACACACACACACACACACACACACACAGAGGAATATTACGAAGTCATAAAAAGACTGAGCTACTAACTTTCACTTTCAGGAGGATGAACAGCCCAGAAGTCTCCCCAGTTTGTAAGAACACGGTGAGAATGTTGTCTATGAACCAGGAAATGGACTCTCACCAGACACCGGTATCTGCTGGCACCTTGATCTTGGACTTCAGCCTCCAGAATTGTGAGAAATAAACGTTTACTATTTTAGCCACCTAATTGATGGTATCATTATTATAGCAGCCTGAGCTGCTAAAGACTCCATCATGTAAGCAGAGTAGTGAGTAGTACAAAATATAGAATTTCAGAGTCAGTGCTCAGTTTTTAGTCTCTGCCCACCTCCCTTTCTGAAGACCCACCATTAAGAATGTTGTTTAACTTTAGAAGAGTAAAAACGAATATTAATCAAACTTCTACTACACACCAAATGTTCTTCCAGTTCTCAAAGCAACTCAACAAAGGGTACTTACTTCTAATTTCCACTTTGCACATGAGGAAGTTAAAATGATCTGATCTGCTCAGAGTTACATGGTTAGTGAACAGCTGAACCAGGATTTGAACAAGTAACCTAAATTCCTGCATGGTCCCTGTAAACATGCCGCTCTCATTGGGATGTGTACTATTAGAATGTTATCAGTAATGTTCACACTAAAATAAGTGAGTAAAAGTCCTTTTTTTTTCCAGAAAAAATAAATAAAATCCTCCATGGTGGCACAGAAAAATTGAGGATGGAAATAAAGACAACTCCTGTACACAACTCCCCAGGGACCCTGAATGAATGGCCTCATAGTAGCACAGGGTAAAATTCAGACATCTAAAAATTGGCCTCACCCACTAGCATGACTATGTAAAAAAAATACAGGGACTTCCCTGGTGGTCCAGTGGTTAAGACTTCAAGCTTTCAATGCAGGGGATACAGGTTCTATCCCTGGTCAAGGAACCAAGATCCCACATGCTGAGTGCTGCAGCCAAAAGATTTAAGGAAATTAAAATTTAAAAAAAAATAACAAGTGTAGGGACAGATGTATAGAAATTGGAACTCTTGTGCACTGCTGATTGAACTTTGGAAAACAGCACGGTGGTTCCTCAAAAATTAAAAAAAGAGATACCACTTAGTTCAGCAAGCCTGCTTCTAGCTATAAACCCAAAAGAATTAAAAGCAAAATCTCAAAAGAAATACTTGTATATCGCATTCATAGCAAAATGATTCACAATGCCTAAAAAGTGGAAGCAAGCCAAGTGCTCATCTACCAATGAATGAATAAGCAAAGTGTGGTCTATCCACAAGCAGTGGAATATTATTCAGCCTTTAAAAGGAAGGAAACTCTGACACATGCTACAACATAGATGAACCTTGAGGACATCATGCTAAATGAAACAAGTCACTTCCAAAAGGACTCATAATGTAAGGTTTGATTTATATGAGGTCCCTAGAGTGACTGAAATCATACAGGCAAGATACTTTTTGTGTTGTGATAGCCAGAAGCTAGGGGAAGGGGAGGATGGAGAGTTCTTACTCAGCAAGTATAGATTTTCAGTTTCATATGATGAAAAGAGTTCTGGAGATGGAAGGTGGTGATGATTGCACAACAGTATGAATGTATTTAATACCACAGTACACTTAGAAGTGTTATAATAAATTTTCTATTATGTACATTTTGCCATGGGCTTCCCAGGTGGCACTACTGGTAAAGAACCTGCCCTCCAATGCAGGAGACATAAGAGACAGCGGTTCAATCCCTGAAGAATCCCTGGAGACAGGCATGACCACCCACTCCAGTATTCTTGCCTGGAGAATCCCCAGGGACAGAGGAGCCTGGCGGGCTACAATCCATAGGGTCACAGAGAGACGGACACAACTGAAGCGATGGAGCACAAGCACATATTTTGCCACAGCTAGAGAAATTCAGAAAAAGAATTGGTTTAAGAGACTTCCAGAGTGGTCCAGTGGCTAAGATTTCAAACACACAGTGCGGCGGTCCAGTCAGTCCCTGGTCAGGGAACTAGATCCCACATGCCACAGCTAAGATGGAAAATCTCAAGTGCTGCAGACAAGACCTGGTACAGTCAAATTAATAAATAATTTTTTAAATGAATTGGTTATGATTTCAACCAAGAACTCTAATTAGTAGAGACTGGCACCAGCTGGACTGTGTCCATTTGACTTCAGCCCTTTGCACTGAGGCTGCCACCTAATGAATAAACCATGAAGCCATCCAGGACGCTTTCCTTTACCATCAGTCCTCACATCCAGTAGCCACCATGGCGTCTGTTCTACTTCCCACAGATTTTTCAGATCATTTTCTGCTCTAAGTTATCACATCTCTTTAGTTTACACCCTTATTGACTCTTGGGTGGCTCACTTCTCATGTCTCATTTCCTCCAAGCCATCTTCCCAACTGTAGCCAGAAAGACTTTTACAAAGACCTAGAGCAATCTTTTCTCTACTTATACATCTTTTGTGTGTATGCTCAGTCATGAATGGCTCTTTGCGGCCCCTTGGACTGTAGCCCACCAGGTTCCTCTGTCCATAAATTTCCCAGGCAAGAATACTGGAGCATGTTTCCATTTCCTACTGCAGGGGATCTTCCCGACCTGGGAATCAAACCCATGTCTCCTGCGTTTCCTGCATTGGCAGGTGGATTCTTTACCACTAGTGTCACCTGGGAAGTCCATACATCCCTTAAAAGACTACTGTCTAGAATAAAAAACATCCAAGCTTCTTGTCCTAGTTTTAAAAGTACAATTTCACTCTTCCTCTGTTTTCAAATTCATTTCACACCGCCTCTGTCCTCTAGATAATGTTTTAGAGACCCTGAGATGGGTATAGTTCTCTCCAGGCCTATGTCATTACACACATACACACACACACACACACACACACACACACACACACATACACACAAACACACACCCTTTCACTTGTTCAGAATGTTCTCCATCTTTTTTGCATTTGGACATTTCTTATTCCTTCTTACATTGCAGCATAAATGTCACCTCCTCCAGAAATCCTGTCTTGCCAAAGTTGATCATTCCCTTTTCTATGCTACCTCCAGAACTCGTGTGAACTTATAGACTTCTTGGCACAGTGCCCAATGCGTCATAAGCACTCAGTAAGTTGTTGGCATTTTTTGACTACTATTATTATTACTATTTTCTAGAGTGTTTAACTTGTTTACTGGATTACCTCTACTGCAAGCCTCTGAGTATTTTAAAAATAGCAACTGATTAGTATTACTTATCTCTATGTCCATCATCTCAGGCTAAAACCCAGTGCAGAGGAGGTATAGCAAGAAAAGAAGGTTCAGAGCAGCTCTCGATTTGGGACTTCCCTGGCCATCCAGTGGTTAAAAATCTGCCTTGCAATGCAGGGGATCCAAGTTCGAGTCCTCATCAGGGACCTAAGATCCCATATGCTGCAGGGCAACTATCCCTAGGCACCACTACTACTAAAGCCCATGCACAATTAGAGAGTCTGTGCACTAAAGCAAAAAATCTAAGAGAAGGCAATGAAGATCCCATGCCACAGCTAAGGCCTGATGCAGCCAAATAAATAAATAATACTTTTTTTAAAAAGAACAGCTCTTGATTCAATCTCTTCTTTATCCTCAAGGGAAGGAACTACTAATCTCATTCTATTCCAGGCTCCGGGACAATGATTGCGCCATGGGTCCAGTGGACAGCATCACTCTTTCTCTGCCTGGTCTATCCAAGCAGCCATATTGTACAGGTCAGCCCGTGAGGCCATACTGAGCCCTTTTCTTTCATCCTTATGCACATCCTAGGACTTGCCCAGCATTTGTCCAATTGCTACAGTAGGATCTGGGGGTTTAGAAGTTAATAGAGGTCCTAATAGATTCTTATGTAAGGCCACATTCTTCAGGTCATTCTAGCAATGTATTTTGAAACAATGGCTCTCAATAGAATCTTAGCCAAGTAATGAAATGGTGCCTTGTTTCCTGTTGGCTATAATTTTACGAGAATATTCCACTCCAGAAGTCTTATGAAGAGGAACATTTCTGCTGTAGGGAAGAATTTCCCAGAATGTCTTTATTTTATATGTTCTAACAGTACCTTGGTTGTCCCTGGTGGCTCAGTAGTAAAGAATCCGCCTGCCAAGGCAGGAGACACAGGTTTGATCCCTGGGTCAGGAAGATCCCAGGAAGGAAATGGCAACCTATTCTAGTATTCTTGCCTGGAAAATCCCATGGACAGAAGAAGCCTGGCGGGTTCTAGTCCACGGGGTCACAGGAGTCAGACATGACTTAGTGACTAAACAACAGCAAACAGTACCTTGGTCTCATCTTTAATTCGAAGGCTAGAAACCCAATGAATGTCTATTAATTTGCATTTACTGGGAAGCAAATTGTTCATGGACCCTGGGCAGTAGTAAAACACTCCCACAAGAACTGCACACTCTGAAGGCTCATCCTTCAGATGACGTACCATTTGCATAGCAAGAGAACACACACCCAATCTCTGTCCAAGCAAACTTTACTGCCTAGCCCTGAAGCTTTCTACTCTTACATCTACAGAAGATTTCAGAGGCTCAGTCCTTAAGATTAACATTATATCAGGAACACAAAGGCAACAGGCACATAAACATAATGACAAACATATAATCAATGTTTCATAATGTTTTTAGAATAAGAGAATACGTAAGATTTACACTCTTGTGATTTCTTTTCCAGGCTTCATAAATAAACAATGACTCTTTTTTCCCTCATGTTCAACTGATTTATAGACAGATCTTTAAGTAAAGCATTCTCATTCATTACTAATGCATTGCATAATGCACAATAATAAGTGAATATAGCTCAAGCATGATCATTTAACATATTAATAAAGCATCAATGTAATTTAAAGCAATGACCTTCTCATTTAACACAAATAATCTCTGGATAAGAAACCAGGAGAAGTAAGCATGAGAGACCAGTACCCAAAGGATGTGTATATGTAGTTGCTTCAGTCGTATCCAACTCTTTGTGACCCTATGGACCATAGCCAACCAGGCTCCTTCACCCATGGGATTCTTGAGGCACAAACAGTGGAGTGGGCTACCATCCCCTTCTCCAGGGGATCTTCCCAAATCAGGGATAGAACCTGTGTCTCTTCCATCTCCTGCACTGGCAGGAAGGTTCTTTACCACTAGCACCACCCCCAGAAACCCCCATTTGTCACAAGGGAACCAGCAGAAAATAACGAAGCACCAGTCACTAGAGGCAGATTGTCAAAGTCACTGCTGCAAACCCTGGGAACAACTGAGCCCCTCATTCCTCCCAGTGGCAGGAAGAATCAGCTTTGTTTTCCCATCACAAAAGCCAGAATCATCAATACAGCCAGGGTACAGAACCTTCCCAGGGAAGGCTTTTGCAGGCTATGATTTCAAGCCTGACACGATGACCCATTGTACAGTCTTATGGGAAATTAGATGGGAGCTCTTTGCTGAGAACAGAATTAACCCTTGTCATTTAATATTTCATGCCATCCTGGCGGCTCCCTAACAAGAACAAATGGCTATAGCCGAAATGAATCTTATTTATCCTGAGTGGGATTTCACGATAAGGATGGCAGAGCAGCGTGTATCCTGAAACATAACAGACCCGCAGTGGTTAGTGAGGTATCATTGTATCTGTCATGCAGTAGGAAAAAAAATTAATGTCCACACTTTTGGAAACACAGGAAAAACAGCTATTGTCCCAGCTTAATATGGAGAATTAAACTGGGGAAAATAACTCCCCCTTTTTTTTCCCCCTAGAGGGCAGGGTCTAGTAAGAGGGGGAAAGTGAATTACTTCAGGGAAGATGTGCTTTTTTAAGGTAGGATGGCTAGTTTCCTAGGTTTTTTATTTCCGTAATCCTGCTTCTTTTGCTCTTCTCCACCAAAAGAACATCTGTTTTATGAGCTGGGCTTTGCCAGCTCTTCCTCCTCATTTTTCAGATGATGAACTGCCTCTGCATTGTGATTTATGAACCTCAGAGATCCCATGGTGAGCTTGTCTGGCTAGAGAATGCAGCACTTTTGTTTTCTGTTTCAGTTGGCAAGGCTCTAGATAAAGCAGAATGAAGTGAGCTCCAGTTGGATGGGAGATGGGGCAGAGAGGGGGATGCTTGATGAAAGATGTGAATTGTGACATAAATGACTAGCTGACAACCAAAGACTGGGTCTTCCCTTGCCAAGTGTGGAATTACTGCTGGGGACTATCTGCCCATCCAAACAATACTTATCCCAGCATTCCTTGCAGCTAGGTGGGGGTCATGTGACTTGTTCTCACCAATGGAATGTGAGTAGAAGTAACATCCATTTCCTTCAGTACAACATGAGTAAGAAGCACATATGCTTTCTCCACCTTCTTTTACTCCATCAGCCAACAGAGAGAGGAGTCTGAGGTCCAAGAAGAGGGCAGAGCTATGAGATAAAAGGAGTCTGGGTCCCTGACTGACTTCACGAAATGCTGTCCATTGGCAAAGGTGATGAAAAATAAGCAAGAAATGAGTGAAACCACTGAGATTTCAGGGACTCTGTGTGACAGCTGCTAATACTATCTTGATTAATACACAAATCAAACCACTTTAGTAGAAAGGAGATGAAAACTGGAAGGCCTGATCATGATCCTGGCTTGGTTGTTTGGTAATTCAAGGCAAAACTTATGTGTTTCACACCTCTCATATCACCATCTTCTTTTCCCTCCTGTGACAAGCAAGAAAGGTGGGAGAAAGGGAGAGACAAAGGAAGAAAGGAAGGAGGGAGGAAGGGAGACATGCAGGAGGGAAGAGAGGAGAGAAAGAAGGAAGGGTAATTGAGTAGGACCCCATAGGGGTCTTTCTAGGGCAGAACCCCCCATATCCTCTGCTTTAGCTCTTCTCTGGAGTCCCTAGATATAACAGAATCTTATGCACATTTCCTGAATTGTTTTACTGAAGCTAAAAAGTCCCTCACCAAATGGGAGATGCTAACTATTTGATAGCCATGAACATATAGCTCCCAGGCCTATTGAAGATTGATCATTGGCACCATCCTGTGACCTCACCATCAACCAATCAGAGAATGGTGCACAAACTGATCAAAGACCCTGGGATGCCCCTCCCTCACCTGGCCTTTAAAAATGCTTGGCTGAAACCCATGAGGAGTTTGGGCTTTTTGAGTATTAACTGTCCTGGACTCCTGCCTTGAAATAAATGCTGCATTTACCCTCCTGACAACCTGGTGTCAGTAGATTGGCTTTACTGAGTACACCTGAGCATACCCATTTGATTTGGCAATGGAAGGAAGGAAGGAATGTAGCTTAGTTCTTTTAGCAAGCCACTCCACAAGAATCTCCAGTGACCTCCCACCAAACTGGGAAGTGGGTCAGATTCAAAATTCCAAGTTCTGTGTTACATCCTGATCCTACCAAGAAAATCCTTCTATGATAGACAAAAATAGAAAGCTCCCTAGGTCTAACTGAATGCCAGAAGCAGTGGAGTGATACAAAGGGCATGCAGGATGGACAAAGAGAATACCTCTACCATTGAGGCCAGAGCGTGCCAATCAATGGAGACATACAAGCCAGAGGGAAGGAATATTACCCCATGAAGGAAAAGATGATTTCCAAAGTAGGCCAAGACATCAGTATCTACATCCCAGAACAAGGAATTCCAATATGATGTCCAGTAAGATATTGACAGTCTCCACATGGAAACTTCAGATTGAATAGCTCCTTCAATTTCTTAACTGCCATGCTCAGTCTGTACTGAAATGACACCATCATATAGTTAGAAAAGGACTCCTTAGCTGTCAGATGGTTTCACCTCTACCAGGAAACTCCAAAGTGCCACCTTTCCTAAAAGGAAGCAAATTGCGAATGCTTAGACATTTGAGGGCTCAATTATCACGTTGGCCCCTGCAATTAGGAAATGACATTCACTAATTGGGTAATTGTGTGCCTAAGTGCCTGATTTGTGGGCAAATTGAAGGCATGATATATGCAAATCAATCTGCATGTAAAATTGTTGTCCCATTAAACCTAATAGTCACTGCATGTCAATCACAAGGACGCCAATCATACCCACCTCTTTCTGAGTGAATCCTTTTAGCCAAAGTGTTTCCTGATAGCTGAATCTCACTAATGAAATTATATGAAATAATAATGTATAGTTTCTATGACATCTAGTCATAAATATGAATCATGTCTTTTTCCTGGAGAAAATGAGTCATCTGAGCTGTGTATTCTTACCAGTGGTTAATTCTGCCTTCCTCAGTTCTTCCTCCTTGGAAGAAAAGCTATGACAAATCTAGACAGTGTATTAAAAAGCAGAGACATCATTGTGCTGACACAAGTCCATATAGTCAAAGCTATGGTTTTTCCAGCAGTCATGTAAGGATGTGAGAGTTAAGCCATAAAGAAGGCTGGGAACCAAAGAACTGATGTTTTCCAACTGTGGTGCTGGTGAAGACTCTTGAGAGTCCCTTGGACAGCAAGGAGATCAAACCAGTCAATCCTAGCCAGTCAAGGAAATCAACCCTGAATATTCATTGGATGGATTGATGCTGAAGCTGAAGTTCCAATACTTTAGCCACCTGATGTGAAGAGCCAACACATTGGAAAAGAACCTGATGCTGGGAAAGATTGAAAGCAGGAGGAGAAGGGGACGACAGAGGATGAGATGGTTGGATGGCATCACCAACCAATGGACATACGTCTGATCAAACTCTGGGAGATAGTGAAGAGCAGAGAAGCTTGGAGTGCTGCAGTCCATGGGGTCGCAAAGAGTCAGACATGACAGCAACTGAACAACAACAGTTCTTATTGCTGAAGAAGGGGGAGATAGTCCCCGGAAAAAGAACACCTAGTAGGGGTTAAGCACATTTAAAATCTTTAAAGATTCTGTTGATGGTTCTCAATAGCTACCACAGGTCAGGCCTTATGCTAAGCATTTGATACACATCATCTCATTCAATCCTAGAACACCCTTAAGGAGTAGATACTACTGTTTACCTCATTTTACAGATGAGGAAACTGAGGCACTGGGATGTTAAGAGACTTGCTCGAGGTCACAGAGCAACCCAGTGGCACAGTCAGGACCTGAACCCACCTCCTTTTCTCCTACCTCCCACCTCCAACCCATCCTCAAGCAGTATGGGTTCCATTTCCTCCATTTCTTTCAAATCAGTTTACAGTCTCCACCTCCACTGTGGCTGTCCTGGCCACCATTACTCACCAGCTGTTTTCAAGTTCACCTCTCCTGTCCCACAGTACAGTCAGGGTGATCTTTCTATAACACAAATCTGACCATGTCACTCTTCTTCCTACAATGTTATTGCCCTCATGGTGAAATTCAGATTCCTTTACACAGCAAGCAAATCATGTCATGAGTCTTCTCACGGAACCTTGGAGTCAAGCTACTCTATTCTTCAACCAGGCTGTCATCCCTGGCAAGGGACTGGAATGGTCTTGTCAACATCTCTGGGACCCCATGATGCCAATGCAGAGATCATCCTCACTGCACAGACCCTATCCACCCTTATGGGGCTTTTTTTCCACTTTGATTCCTAGACACCACATCTTGTTTCCCCCTTCCTTATGGGCTGCTCCTTCTCGCTAACCTAGGATCCTGTTCTTGAATCTCTTCCTTTCTCTACTTACACATATCCCCACCCTGTGACCCCATCCAGCACCATGGCTTTAAATCTCAGCTGGTGGCTCAATGGTAAAGAATCCACCTGCAATTCAGGAGATGTGGGTTCAATCCCTGGGTTCAATCTTCAGGAAGATCCCCTGGAGAAGGAGATGGCAACCCACTCACTATTCTTGTCTTGGAAATTCCATGGACAGAGGAGCCTGGTGGGTGATAGTCCATAGGGTCACAAAAGATTTGGACATGACTTAATCACTAAACAACAAACAACACAATCAGGACTTTAAAATGCAATTCTCCAGCCCCAACTTCAATCCTAGCCCTTGGACTCAAATTTCCAGTTGCCTAGTTAAGTCTCAAATAGGGTGTCTAACAGACCTCTTAGACTTGGCCAGAAACTACTGATCCCCTCACTTGCCCCTAAACCTGTCCTTCCTGCAGTTGTCTCTTACTCAGGAAATGGCAACTCCATCATTTCTGTTGTTCAAGAGACATCTTTGCCTCCTCTGTTTCTCTCAAGTCCAACTTAAAATACATCTGTTAGTCCTGTTGGTTCTACCTTCAAAGTGTATATACAAGGGACTTCCCTGGTAATCTAGTGATGAGGACTCCACACTTCCACTGTAGGGGCCCCAAGTTTAATCCTGGTTAGGGGACTAAGATCCCACAAGCCACAAGACACAACCAATACATAGATCTCTCTATGGAGAGATATGGGCTTCCCAGGTAGTGCTAGTGGTAAAGAACTGCCTGCCAATGCAGCGGGAATAAGAGACTTGGGCTCAATCCCTGGGTCAGAAATTTGCCCTGGAGGAGGGCATGGCAACCCACTCCAGTATTCTTGCCTGGACAATCCCATGGACAGAGGAGCCTGGGAGGCTACAGTCCATGGGGTCACAGAGAGTCAGATACAACTGAAGCAACTTAGCACACATACAAACGCATATAGACACATACATCTGAAATCTGACCTCTCTTCACTTCCGCCACAAGCACAGAGGTCCAAGCCACCATGGTATCTCACCTGCAGTAGTGACATCATCTCTGTCTCTCCGTTTCCACCCTTCCTCCCACCATCTAGTCTCAGATTTACAGAGAGAGCTCTCCAAAACATACATGTGGTCACTCCCCCTGCTAACACCGTTGTCCCCTCACCCTAGTGGTTTTCCTCCACACTTAGAGGAATGTGAAATCCTCTCCAACCTCAGCTCTTTCCTTCCACTCTCTATACTCGCACACAAAATTATAATTGTATGTTAGCCAACCTCCTCACCATGCATATTTTATATCTTTCTTAGTTACTCTAATGTAACTGCATCCTACAATGCATCAGATTTCTCTTTGAGTCAATATTACCCATTAAATGATAATCACCACAGTTACCATTTCCTGAACGCTTCTTGCATGCACACCATTTTTCTCACTCAGTCCACTGCATTCTAGTATTTAGAGAAATGCAGCCAGGTCTGGGATGTCTCCACTGGGCTCAGCATAACACTCAGGTTTATCGTCCTTTGGCCAAATGTGATATCTCTGGTTAAGTCCTGTGTTCACAGTGAATAAAAGCAGCCACAGCCACAGCTTTATTTGATTTCTGTCTCACTTGGCACTGCTATGCCCCAGACTCCTGAGGATGTACTGGCCCTACCACATGACTTTTAGCAGAAACCAAAGCCCAGTCGCCAGGTGGTGATGAACAGATGCTGTGTCACTGAAGCTTCATGCTTCTCTACATCCGGATTTCAAGCCAAGTCATTCAGATGGGAGTGGAGTTTCTACATTGACTTGAATTCACTACAAAGGACCAGGCAAGTCCATTCCCTTTAAATGTGGAATAAGGGATGTGTGCCAAGCTCCCCCTTACTTCTTTACAAACAGAGTTCATATTTTGTCCAGGGTAGCTGACACCTTTCCCAGACTCTCTTGCAGCTAGGAATGAGCATGTGACCTACTTCCAGCCAATAAGATGGAAGAGAAAATTTAGTGGGCGGGACTTCTGGAAAAGCCATTCTTTTCCTGATAAAATGGAATAGACTCTACCACTCTTTCCTCTCCCTTTTCTTCTGGGCTGGAAGGAAGACATAGAACACATATGGACATAAAACAGCCATCTTATATCCATTTTTACAAAGATAAATGCAAATATGGCTGATGAAGAACAGAAACCAGAAAGAGTCCAGGTCCCTTGATAGCATCTCTGAGTCACCACATCAGCACTGGACTTCCTAACCATCTTCAAACTTTTTATTACATGAGGAAAATGCACTTTTTTCCTTATGTCAGCCCTTAATTTTCAGGTATTGTTTCATGAAACGGAATATAAATATTATCTGATATTTACTATTATTATCCCTCTTAACCATCTATTTCTCTGAAGCATCTTAACAGGCAAAAGAATATGAAAGTTAATATCATCTTCTTCAATGAGCCTGCCACCCCCAAAAATCAGTTGATTTGCACGGACTTTGCATGGATTTCCTTGGGTCCCATGTTCAACAGATATTTACCAAGTTCCTACTATAGGCAGGTGCTGTTAAAGGACCAAGTCTTCTGTGATGAACAAAATTCCCCAGTGGATAGAAACCAAGCAGACCCCTGCAGAAAAAAAGCAGGGAAAAAAAGCCTTTCTGTGTCCCCCATTTCTGTCTCTTGCTTATAGGAAATAGGCTTCATTCAGCCTCCATAACCTCCCCTGAGTTCTAAAGGACAGGTTTAAACAGTTGCTAATCAGGGAAGGAGCTTCCCAGGTGGGTCAGAGGTAAATAATCCACCTGCCAATACAGGAGATACCGGAGATGCTCAACCCCTGGCTTAGGAAGATCCCCTAGAGGAGAAAATGGCAACCCACTCCAGTATTCTTACTTGGGAAATCTCATGGACAGAGGAGCCTGGCGGGATATAGTCCACGGGGTCACAAAGAGTTGGATGACTGAGCAAGTGAGCACACACACAGTACAATCACGGAAGGGAGGGGACACAGAGACAAGGGAGGAACAGTCAAAAGAAACCAAGGACACGCATAACCATATCACTGGGCTATGTTGCAGATACTGAAACCCCTACCAGGTGGGAGAAGTTGACTGAATGCTTCCCACAAGCATGTAGACCCCAGACCTGTTGGAAGCAGGTGGCTGATGATGTTGACTCCCAATTATCTCACCACCAACCAGTCAGAAGAATGTCCTTGAGTTGATCATGCCCTCCTTGAACCATTCCTGTAAAACTCCTCACTACCCCCTCTAGGTTGGCATGCAGTTTTGAGGGCACTAGCCCACTGTGGGTTTGCCTGGCATAGCAGTAATATTAGCTATTCTTTCCTACTTCACCCAAAACTCTATCCCTGGGATTTAATTCAGAGTCAGGGTACAGAGGCTGGACTCAGCTTCAGGACCCTTGCTGCTGCTGTGGTTTAGTTGCTCAGTCATGTCTGACTCTTTGCAACCTTATGGACTGTAACCCACCAGGCGTCTCTGTCCATGGGCTTTCCAAGGCAAGAATACTAGAGCAGATGCCATTTCCTTCAGGGGATCTTCCCAACCCAGGGATCAAACTCACATCTTCTGCTTCCCACCTGGGAAGCCCCTCAGGCCCCTTATCTCAATGCTAAGAACGTCTACAATCCTCTACTCTGGAGTCTCTTTTATGTCACATGTTCTTCCTCCTCCTCCCTCCACAGTGAACACCTACCCAGAGCTGGAAAGAGTGGAACCCTATACTGAGGTCATAGGACAATATCTCCAGCATTAGCCAAGCTCCATGGCAACTATTGTCAGGAGCCATCCTGTTTGTCATGAGCCATCACATTCCTAACCAGCCAGCTCCCATCTCTATATTAAGAAACATATGCATCATATAGAATCCTGAACAATGACCTAATGCCACTCCTCTCCATAGGAATTTTCTTTGTCGTTAGGCTATAAAAATTGGCCACAAGCCCACAAAAGGGGTCCACTTTCTCTTGAGGCAGCCCAAGGTTCTAACAGCCTCTCCCACTTTAATAAACTCTATTCTCCTCTCATTCTGCCTCATATCTGGAAATTCTTTTCCAACCCATGCACAGACAATGAGAGAAAGTTCAGGCCAGTTTTCTTTATAACACTGTTCAAGTTTTTCATGCAATCTTTTATACTTCTCCAAGTATAAAAAGAGGGAGAAAGATGAGGCTAATTGTGATATTCTTAAAGTCCCTGGCTGTACAGAGGTCAGATTAGATGTTTTCTAAAGTGCCTTAAGGATATAAAATTCTGAATTCTACATAATCCTGCCTCTTCTCCAACTGCCCTTCACCTTCCATCCACAGGCAAACTTCCAATTAAAGCAAAATCTTAGGCAGTACAGAAATGCCACATTGCCTTTGAATCTATATGTGAGGCCAAGATTAGTTTGGTCACCTTCCGGTGCTAAGTCCTCTTCGACTTCTGTCAATCAATTCCCAAGAGAATAGAACATAAATGCCATTTTTTGAACAAAGACAAGTGTTTCAGGACTTCCAAATAATTGAAATAAAATGCAGCATTGGTGCAAAGATCCTCTCTCTCTCTCATTCTCTCTTGCTCTCCCCCCCCCCTCCAGAAAAAAATAAAAATACATATCCAAGTTGCAGAAATTTTTCTATGAATTGTATCTCTGACAGCCTGGAGATATGCCTAAGTGTGAAATATCATTCAAGAAATCATTTCAATCAAGTCCCCGTGTCTGGGTATAGGTACCCCAAGAAAATGGAAACAGATAAACCCTCGGCATGGCAGGTTTCTCTCCTCCCCCAGGGAAGTCTTTGAGGAAGAAGCAATGAAATCTCTGCAAGGACCTGCACTCACTATAACAGGGTTTCTCCACGTCAACACTATTGACATTTAGGGATGGAGAGTTTGTTGTAGGGGCCATCCTGTGCTTTGTAGAATGTTTAGTACTGTCCCTAGCCTCCTCCCAGTAGGTGCCAGTAGCAGCCTCACCATGACCAACACCCAGTTGTAACAAATGAAAACGTATCTGTGTGTGTGGACTCAGTTGTGTCCAGTGCTTTTGGGACACCAAGGACTATAATCTGTCAGGCTCCTGTATCCATGGAATTCTCCAGGCGAGAATACTGGAGTGGGTTGCCATTTCCTACTCCAGGGGATCTTCCTGATCCAGGGATCAAATATGTGTCTCCTGTGTCTCCTGTATTGGCAGGTGGATTCTTTATCACTGAGCCACCAGGGAAGCCTGAAAATGTCTCCAAACATTGCCAAATATCCCCAAGAGACAAACTGGCCCTGTGAGAACCACTGCCCTACATCAGGCCGACTTCAGCTATACTGAGCTCCTTTAGGGTGTTTCAACTTAAAGGAAAGCATACAACGTAAGAACTGAGGATGTAAGCTTTATTCAGAGTCTTACTGAGATAGCCACTCAGGTAGCTTTGAGGAAACTACTCCAAGGAGGCAGAGGAGAAGCAGCTTCTGTATGATTTTTGGGTAGGGGACACAGGGAGTCAGGTATACATCTTGGTAAGTATACTGCCAATGCCAAAGAACAGATAGGTCAAGTTAATGATTTTAGCGCTTTCCCCATGTATGGGAAGATGCAAGAATTGGAGGTCCTTGAAATTCATCCTGAGGGCCGCATGTAACTGTCTAAGCACCTGTTTACCCAATGCATAGAGTGCCCCAATCTATTTTTCATCCTGAGTTCCTCTCAGGGTACACTCTAGGTGGGCAAATGCAGTGGGTTTCCACTTAACCCCTGAAGAACTGGGTGATAAGCAACGCTCTGTCTTAGCCATCTTTAGCATCCACAATCATAAGGTACCATGTACTCCTGTATCACACCTCACTGACACCCACCACTGCTTTCCACTTGTGGAGCAAAATCAGCTCAGCCCTTGCCACTCACAGAAAAATAATGTACATGCAATTGCATCATTTTAGAGACAAAAATGTATGCATTTGCCAATGATCTTTTTTCAATACATAAATGTATTTATTTCTTTTTGGCTATGCTGGGTCCCTGTTGCTGTGAGCAGGCTTTCTCTGGTTGCCATGAGCAGGGGCTCCTCTTCACTGCTGGGCACAGGCTTCTCATTGCCATGGCTTTTCTTGTCGCAGAGCACCAGCCCGAGGCACAAGGGCTTTGGCAGTTGTGGGGCACAGGCTTTGTTGCTCCCCAGCATGTGGTACCTTTCTGGACCAAGGACCGAACCCGTGTCCCCTACATTAAACACTGGACCACCAGGGAAGCCCCTGCATTTATCTTTTTAATTAAAAATAATTTCTTAGGATAAGGGACTGTTTGACTGTTCCTCTCTTGTCTCTTAAGTGATCCATGCTCCTTCTGAGATGCTATATTTTCTGATCTCTTACTAGTTCACAGCAGCTCCCTCTCCATCTTCTTAGCCAACTCTTCTTCTTCCTCTTCTCCTTACCTATGAAGTTCCTCCAGTAACAGACTCAAGATCTGATCTTTTCTCTATATATACCCATGGCTTTAAATCTATCTTTGTCCTGAAGAAACTCCAACGTTTGGTATCTGAGCTAGACCTCCACTCTGAATTCCAGACCTGTGTATTCAGCCACCTACTGGACATCTTCGCTCGGATATCTTCCCATATCTCACACTTAAAACTAAGAAAAGTTTCTTGCTGTTTCTCTCTCAAATTGTTTTACATCTGGTCTTTCTCCATTTAAGAAAATGCCACCAACATCCCCAAAGTTATCTAACTCAGAACCCTAGGAATCACCCCTAAGTGTCCTCTCTTCTTTCCCTCCACACAATCTAATTATCAGTAATCCCAACTCCTATCCCTCTGCTGATACCGTTGCCTCAGACTTGGGTCAAGCCCAGCACTTAACTCCAGAAAGCATTGTTTACATTATTATACAGGTAAAAGATACCCCCAGAGTTGTGCAAGAACCAACTTACAGGACCATAAACATCAGTCCTCTTTCCCTCATCCAAGCTACCATCATCTCTCGCCAGAATAAATGCAACAACTTCCTAACACGTATCCCTGCTTCCACTCTGTCCCTGACAGTCCCTTGTCCATCCAATGAACAAGAGTGACCTCATAAAAACTGAACAGCAGGTCACATCACTCTCCAATTTAAAGCCTCTCAAGAGTTTCCCATTGCTCTCCATAAAAAGTCCAAAGCCATCTTTATGAACCCAAGACTTGCCCTATCTGGATCTTCAAAATGTCTCCAGTTTTATTTCTTCACCCCTTTGTCCCATCCTAACACATTTTCTTTCAGTTCCCCAAATACAACAAATTCTGTCCTACCCCAGGACATTTGCCCAGGCCACCCTCATTAACTGCAATACTCCAAATTCCCACCCTCAAGATTCTTCACATGACTGGATCCTTCTCATTTCTCAGTAACAGTGTTAGGCTGAGCTGACCCACCATCATAAATTAAGTGCCTCTCTTTTTTTATCCTTCCTCAGAGCACAGCATTCCCCCCAGAACACTGTATATTTTAACCATATGATACTGTCTGTTTTATTTGCTCATGACTGTATTCCCAGCACTTAGTACAGTCTCAGGGTCATATTGGCACTTCTTAAGTTAAATGAATTCATGAAACCCACTAGCAGGAGATAACCATTGTTAATACTTCAATGCATGCCATTTCTAGACCTTAACCATATTTAACTTTAATAATCTTGTTTCTCCATTAACTCTAGGACTAAGGGTCCAATAAAATAATAATGATAATAATACATGGACACTTAAACAGTATACATGATTCAGGTGTCAGTTAAAATGTCATCTCCATAAAGAGACGCTCTCAGTCACACCAATCAAAGGAGACCCTGTCCTCAGTCACTACAACATCACCTTGTTTTAGTTTCTCCGTGGTATCATCACTGGCTGAATCATCTTTTATTTATTTTTGCTTACCTGTCTTCCCTGACTAGGATGTCAGCACCACAAAGGCAGGGATCAAGTTTTTTTTTAATTTAATGCTGAATACCCAGTGCCTCAACCATCCCCAGCTAATAGCAGGAACACAATAAATGTTTGCTGAATAATGAATGAATGTCAGAAGTTTCTCTGCACAGAAAGTAATCTGAGACAGGTAAGGAGGAGATTATAATAATAATGAGGAGGAGCCTGTTAATGGCACTTGCATTTCGAGGCCATCACCAGCCACACAAAGGCAGTGACATGCTGAAGATGGGCTCTGTCCAAAGCTGTCCTGTGCGCTTGGCTCCAGCCTTGCAGAATGCGGACTGACATTCTTACTGACACAGGATGAAGGCTTGGCCTTTCCGGTCTGCAAATGGGGCTCCGTGTCTCATCTGTCAAGGACAACAGGTTCAACTTCCTACATCTGCTAATCAGAATGACAGAAAACTTCAGCCAAAGTCAATGTGTTGATGCTGTGGGACCGGGACCACGTGACTTATAAATGAAGGAGCTGCCGAGGGAAGCAGCAGGGCCAGAGAAAGAAGCCAAGATTGTCTGTCTTGAATCAGAGTGGAAGAGAGGCCAGGAAACACAAATATCCATAATACAATAAGTTTGGGATTTTTCTTTTTCCTATTCTAATCCTTGGTGGTATGGCTCATTTCACCAGCCTAAGCAGAGGTTAAAAAAAAGTGATGCTTCACTGTCTCAGCTGATGATGCTGCAAACCAGACGTCAGAGAGTCCTGGGCTGAGTCCAACAAACAGCTATGTTCTGTTTGGGGTACACATCTTTTAAAAAGTTGAATGACTTGTCAAAATTTCTAAATTGCAAAGTTTTATTTAAAAGCCTCATTTTGGGCTTCTCTTGAAAATGTAGGAGGTCCAGCAGCTCCAAACGCATGTCCCCATATGTCGACATCTGCCAGACCTTGAATAGGCACTGTGAGCTTTGGACAGGGTATGTGTCTCCAGGTCCCTCGTTGTCCTACCTGGCTCCCTTCACTCATTCACAACACCTTGCCTCCCACCCCTGAAGGCGCTTCTCAAAAGGGAAGAATTTTGATTCTTCTGTACTCAGATTCTCAAAGATGTTCATCCTATTGTACCCCAAAGAAATGGCTTTGACCTCTAACTGACCTTTCTTCGCTTCTCCCTACAGGGTGGGACTAACTAATCTGATTGGTGAGGTTCTGGAGAACTTGCCTTCCACTGGGAGACTCAGTTTGTCTCAAAAGCAAGAAACGGTGGTCCACCCACTCTCTTATTCAATAGATCGCAATCTCGGAGGTGAGAAAACCAGGCCTCCTCCGTTTCCTAGCAGTCAGCACTTCCTGGAGTCCTCTCTGGCCCCCTCCTGTGAAAACCTTGAGATGTTAAATCTGTCAGTGACCCTCCACGGAGTGCGAGTTTTAAAATTCCATTGAGTGAGAAATTTCAAAACTGGGTGAGATTTTTCAAAATCTATTTTGTTTCCTAGTGTTAAAAGTAGATGGATGGTTTAAGACCTAAATATTGGGGAAGGTAGGGAAAGACATCAGATTCACTCTGTTCTTCAGTCTGCTTTTACCAGACTACCATGCTTTGGAATTTGATGGATCTTAGTGATAAATAAGAGACTTTATTTTTCCACCAAACTCTTTATGAATGTTCCTTTCTCTTAGAACTAGGACTGCAGTAGTAGGCAATAATCAGAATGTCTATCCTCTAATATGTCTCAAGATAGAGTATTTAATGAAGCTTGGAGGCTTCCCAAAGCCACACACAAACATAGTGTATCTTCCTGAGCGTTCACTTTACTCAAAGATCTGGAAAGTGTTTATTTTAATTTCTTGGCTTTTAGAAGATTTTATCATAGGCATATCCAAGCACAATTATCAAAATATCATTTTCCCAGGTTGACCAATCTCATGGAATTTTTCACACTTAAAATTATGAAGCATGTCACTTTTATGTGGAACTTTTATATGGAAGCAACTGAATAATTATGTGCCTTCAGTTGGGGTATAATCGAAAGATGCATTAACATCAACGGGGTCTATAGGGGAAGTAAAGACTATGCTGATTTTCAACATGGCTGGTCGTGATGCAAAGGAGTTGTGCTTGAACAAGATTTCCTGAGTGAGTCTGAATATCTCTGCACACCTAGAATTTTAATGAGGATTTCACTATATGTACCAGGTTTTCTACCATTTAATTATATAGAAAATCCACACCTCTTTTGCAATTCAAGTTCTTGACATAAATTGGCTTAATGTTTGATCTCTTCAACTGACATCTATTTCCCACAATAGTGAGCAACTAATAACACAAATATACCAAAACGTATTCATTGTCTGTTTGATTTTTTTTTGTTTGATTGATTTTTAATGTCACTCTTCATGTACATTTTTCACAGAATAGTAACTTACAAATTATATTGTCAGCTTGGAACATGGCTTAGGATTTAAAAACTAGAAGCTTGAAGACTAAGCATGAAATTAGGAACAAAAACACAATGATGAGGGAAACTTAAAATAACCTGGAATCATCTCTTTCCACAAGGGACTGACAGCAAAAGCAAAGATAACCCTCCCCAACAAAACTCCAGAACTGGTGGTAGGTTACAGTTATAAACTTAATATGGACTGTAGGCAAATGCCTACTTCAAATGAGGGTTTTGATAAATATCCATGATGCCTAGATTTTGGTCTGTACATATCATTCTCTGCTAAAAGGAACCCAGGATTTTTGTAGAAATAGCTGACTTGAGCATAAAACATACACGTTGAGCCTGGAATAGTTTATGCCAGAAAGAAAGAAATCTACTAGAATTTCATGGAGTCAAGAGAATTCAGAGCCTAGCCCAGCCTGATGGGGCTCCTACAGATCCAAGATGCTTTATTCACAGAAAAGGATACTATGATGCCAGTTATTTATCATTTGTGTCTCAGCTCTTTGTCCACCCTTCCACACTTGTATGTTATCCTAGTTGGAACTCTGCACACTAAATTTCACAGACTCCTTTGAGGGACTGGCTTCCTGTTAGGAACTGCTGATGGAAGATTCTAGAGGAGGAAGGAATAAAAGAATGTCTCTTTGTTTTACTTCTCCTATCAGTATTATTCCAGCAACAGTGCTTAGCTCCAATCTCTAGCTTCTTTAAATGCTCCCAATTCCATCTCCTAGCTGGCTCGAAACCCTTGTGGCTTCCCTGATAGCTCAGTTGGTAAAGAATCCGCCTGCAATGCAAGAGACCCTGGTTCAATTCCTGGGTTGGGAAGATCTGCTGGAGAAGGGGTAGGTTACCCACTCCGGTATTCTTGGGCTTCCCTTGTGGCTCAGCTGGTAAAGAATCTACCTGAAATGCAGGACACCTGGGTTTGATTCCTGGGTTGGGAAAATCCCCTGGGGAAGGGAAAGGCTACCCACTCTAGTATTCTGGCCATGGAAAATTCCATGGACTGTATAGTCCATAGGGTTGCAGAGTCGGACATGACTGAGCGACTTTCACTTTCACTTTCAATACCAGCTCTTCAGCCCTTCCTCCGAGCTCCTAGCTTACAGTAATCCCACATCTTCCTTTTTATCCTCTCAAGGATAAAACCAACTTCTAACCCACAGAGCAATGAAAAAATGTTCACTCATGATCTGGCCATTTTATTTTTCTTTGCTTTCTCTAGTGATAATGATACTGTCTTACAAGTCATTAACTATTCAGTCAGTTCAGTTCAGTCACTCAGTTGTGTCCAACTCTTTGCGACCCCAAGGACTGCAGCATGCCAGTATTCCCTGTCCATCACCAACTCCCGGAGCCTACTCAAACTCATGTCCATCGCATCGGTGATGCCATTCAACCATCTCATCCTCTGTCATCCCCTTCTCCTCCTGCCTTCAACAGTTCCCAGCATTGGGGTCTTTTCCAATGAGTCAGTTCTTCACATGAGCGGGCCAAAGTATTGGAGTTTCAGCTTCAGCATCAGTCCTTCCAATGAATATTCAGGACTGATTTCCTTTAGGATTGACTGCTTGGATCTCCTTGCCGTCCAAGGGACTCTCAAGAGTCTTCTCCAATACCACAGTTCAAAAGCATCATTTCTTTGGCACTCAGCTTTCTTTACAGTCCAACTCTCACATCCATACATGACTACTGGAAAAACCGTACCTTTAACTAGATGGACCTTGGTTGGTAAAGTAATGTCTCTGCTTTTTAAAATGCTATGTAGGTTGGTCATAGCTTTTCCTTCAAGGAGCAAGTGTCTTTTAATTTCATGGCTGCAGTCAACATCTGCAGTGATTTTGGAGCCCCAAAAAATAAAGTCTGTCACTGTTTCCATTGTTTACCCATCTATTTGCCATGAAGTGATGGGACTGGATGCCATGATCTTAGTTTTCTGAATGTTGAGTTTTAAGCCAACTTTTTCACTCTCCTCTTTCACTTTCATCAAGAGGCTCTTTAGTTCTTCTTTGCCTTCTGCCATAAGGATGGTATCATCTGCATATCTGAGGTGATTGATATTTCTCCCAGAAATCTTGATTCCAGCTTGTGCTTCATCCAGCCCAGCATTTCTCATGATGTACTCTGCATAGAAGTTAAATAAGCAGAGTGACAATATACAGCCTTGATGTACTCCTTTCCCTATTTGGAACCAGTCTGTTGTTCCGTGTCCAGTTCTAACTGTTGCTTCTTGACCTGCATGCAGATTTCTCAGGAGACAGGTCAGGTGGTCTAGTACTCCCTTCTCTTTTAAGAATTTTCCACAGTTTGTTGTGATCCACACAGTCAAAGGCTTTGGTGTAATCAATAAAGCAAAAGTAGATGTTTTTCTGGAACTCCTTGCTTTTTCGATGATCCAGTGGATGTTGGCAATTTGATTTCTGGTTCTTCTGCCTTTCCTAAGTCCAGCTTGAAGATATAGAAGTTCAGCTTTCACGTACTGTTGAAAGCTGGCTTGGAGAATTTTGAGCATTACTTTGCCAGCATGTAAGATGAGTGCAGTTGTGCAGGAGTGTGAACATTCTTTGGCATTGTCTTTCTTTGGGATTGGAATGAAAATTGTCAACTATTAGTTATTAACTATTAACTAATAGTTTTAATTAACAATGAATTAAAATAGTTAACTATATTAACCATCAATTTACATCATTTTTGATTATAAAATAACCGAAAGGAAAATGTCCACATTTTTACATGTTGTTATATGTTTTTATTAAACGTGATAGCCCATAAGAGAAAAAAAGTTTGCATTTTGGCAAAAAAGGCTTCATTTTCTATAATTGTTCACCTTCAGGACATCAGGTTCAGCTGCATCATTCACCAGCAGCACTGTCTTAAGCAGCTTGCCCCTTGATTTTCTCATTGTTTAGTGGGATGATAAAAAGCGACATCATTTGAAGTGGTTTTAGTACTACCTTTTTAATAAAACTTTCAAGGAGACACCTTGAAAGCTTATTCGATTACACAGCTATCTACTCAGGGAAGATGCTGGTTAGTGCTTCCAAGCTCATGACTAAATTGCTATGTTCCTTCTAGGAGATTAGAAAGACATTAAGATAAGGTAAAATCTGGAAAAGGTGAATTAATTCCTTGCTCAATGTCAAGCAGGCACTTACGGAGTTGTTTTTCTTAGTTCTTTTGTTTTGTTTTCAAGCCTGAACACTTTTAGCAACAAGCGCAAAGCCAAAGAAGGGAACACCTTCATCACTTGTGAGAAGGAGCCACAGGGAAAGCGATACTTAAGAGCTGGAGGAAGAGGGTTTGACGTGGAGATTATGAGTTGTCTGTGACTCTTGGTTCATTTATACTTGATAAAAATTACAACTTTAGTAGTCTAAAAAGGCATCAGTAATGCCACATGTAAAACAACCAGCTAGTGGGAACCTACTTTATAGGGTAGGGAGCTCAGCTTGGGTCTCTGTGGTGACCGTGAGCAGTGGGATGGGGGGCAGGCCCACGAAGGAGGGCATATATTTAATATGTTTACATATACCTGATTCATTCCATTGTACAGCAGAAACTTACACAACATTGTAAAGCAATTATACTCCAATAAAAATAAATTCTAAAAAACTTTTTAAAGGCATCAACAGGACTTCCCTGCTGGTCCAGGGGTAAAAGAATCTGCCTGCCAATGTAAGGGACATCAGGTTCGAGCCCTGCTCCAAGAAGATTCCACATGCCTCAGAGCAGCTCAGCCCATGTGCCACAACTACTGAGGCTGCGTTCCACATCAAGAGAAGCCACCGCATTGAGAAGCCCGTGCTCTGCGACGAGTAGCCCCAGCTCGCCGCAATAAGAGAAAGCCCACGCAGAGCAATGAAGACACAGCACAGACACTAGTTATTCATCAAATTTTTTAAATACCTTATTTTAAAAAGGCATCAGCAGCTTTCTTCGCTGCAAAAGTCCTGTGATGAGTATTCCCTGGACCAGCACTGTGGTTCAGATCTTTCCATGGACTGTGTGACCCAAGAAGTATGATATCTCCACTAGAGGGCTCACTTTTCAAAATTGCCACCAGACCCTGGCTATGCTGCTTCATTTCTCTGGCAGCTTCCAAGGGTTTCTTACCTCTATGGCCAACCTGACATGCCTCACCCCTCAGTGAATAAAACATTCTGTTTCTGTCCATACATCCTGAACTGTTAAGTCAAGGCAAAAAAAAGATACAGGGCCTGGACACTAAATATTTTTCCAGTCTCCTCTCTCTTCAAATCAGCTAATTAAACAAGACAGACTGGTCTTAAAGATTCATCAAACTGATCATAAAAATTTCAAAGTCTTCATGTTGTGCTTTAAACAAAATCCAGGTCTGTGACCACTGACTGGGGGTCCCTGAAGATCTGACCCTAACTGAGTCTTGTCTCACTACTCTAATGCCTCTTCATTCCTGGGAGAGATGAGTTCTTTCCCAACATGGATTCTTGACACATCCTCTTCCCTCTGTTCCGAAATCTCTTCCCCCATTCTTTGCAGGCTGCTTCCTGCCTGTCTCCATCAAATCCCTAAAGAAAACCCATGTCCTCAGGAAGTACTCCCTGACCACTCTTATCAAAAAGTGTCCCATGCTGCATTCTGTCATGGCATCATGTACTTTCCAGAACACTACTCCCAGTTAATAATTATACACCTTGAACTGAACTGAGGACATTATTGGATGAATGTCCATCTTTACTGTTAGATGGCAACCATGACTGCCAACCTAGGGACTGGCAAACTTTTTCTGCAAGAGGCAAATGGTAAATATTTTCAACTCTGTGGACCATACAGTCTCTGTCACAACTACTCAACTCTACTGGCATAGTGTGAAAACATTCATGGATAATTTGCTAGTTAATGAGTGTGACTATGTGTGCTCAGTTGCTCAGTCATGTCCAATTCTTTGCAATCCTTTGGACTGTAGCCTGCCAAGTTCCTCTGTATATTGGATTTTTCAGGCAAGAATACTGGAGTGGGTGACCATTTCCTCCTCCAGGGGATCTTCCCGACCCAGGGATCGAATCTGTGTCCTTTGTGTCTCCTGCATTGCAGGAGGATTCTTTACTGCTGAGCCATCCAGGAAGCCCATATGAGTGTAGTTGTGTTCTAATAAAATTTATTTATAAGACCTGGGAATTCCCTGGTGGTCCAGCGGTAAAGACTCAGTGCTTTCACTGCCATGGGCCCAGGTTCAATCCCTGGTCAGGGAACTAAGGTTCCACAAGCCACACCACAAAGCCAAAAAAAAGATAAAATGTATTTACAAGATTTTTTTTTTTTTTGTATTTACAAGATTCAAAAGATCTGTCCGCTGGCCACTGTTCTGATCCCTAGTCTAGCCTACTGTTATACCCTCAGTGTCATGTACATCTCCTAACATGTAGAAAGTGAACCAAATAGTCATTGGATGGATGAATAAATGAATGCTTAGGCTAATATTTGGATGAGCTTGGGCTTCAGAGTTAGAATTAACTCTCCATACTGGATTCAGAGTTCTGACTCTAGTCAATTTTGTTCCTTTCTCTTCTTCAACACTTCCCAGCCAGATTTTCATTAACGCTTTGGCAAGCCACTCTCCCTCCTTGAGCTTCACTAAATCTAATCTCAGAGTTATTCTTTTGCTGTACAGTAATGTCTATGATTCACCTTTCACTGACTTGGATGGAACATGATCATTGGCTCACATCACTTCTACTCCACTGTTCCCAGCAGTTAGCCGCTGCACATTTTTTTCCAGGAAAAAGAGAGAAGATAAGGAACGACTGTGAATTCTGTATATGACAACTGGTACATCCTTTTGGCGATGGCAAGTTGCCAGCATCCATTAAAACTGTCAATGTGCCTTTCAGCCTAGCCATCCTTAGGACTTTTCCCATAATGCCCTTGTACCTGTATCATGAGTCTAGGATCTGATACACTATGAGACACAGGGTAGACCTCCTCTGTGACTGGCTAACTATCCACACAGACTCCCAGTGATACTCCTATTGTTTCACTCTCAGTTGACCTCTGTTCTCTGCTACATCTAAGGCAGGCTTATACAGAACACTTGTAAGAATGGCTGTAGTCCTTCGTGGTAGGCAGCTTCTGCCATGGACTCCAAGGTCCCCACTTCCTAGACACTAATCTTCTGGTATTCATGCCCTTGTGTAATTCCCTCCTCTCAAGTGTATACTAAAGAATAGAATATGGCCAACATGATAGGATGCCACTTTCAAACTCCATTACAAAATATTTTTACTCCTCTCCTTCTCTGGCTCTTCTGATGAACCCTGATAAAGCCAGCTGCCTTTGTGAGATGCCCTATGGAAGGGGCCATCCTGCAAGGAATTGAAGTGGCTTCTGGCCAACAGCCAGAACTAAAGCCCCCAGGCCAGCAGCACAGGAGAAACTCAATCCTGCCAACAGCTACAAGAGTGACCTGGGAACTGGATCATCTCCCACTTGAGTCCCAAGATGACACCTTCTCCACCCAACACCTTGACTGCAGTCTTGTCAGAGAATCCAAGCCAAATGACCCTGCTAAGCCATACTCAAATTTCTGACCTATAGAAATTGGGATATAATGAATGTCTCATTGGTTTTTTAAAAAATCTTTTCAAGCTGTTTGTCTTCTGCTTTTGCACCAAACCTCCAGTCATTCATTTGTTCTTTCATCCATTCAGACAAATACTTACTGGGCCCACCAGGCTTCCCTGGTGGCTCAGTGATAAAGAATCCAACTGCCAATGTAGGAGACATATATTTGATCCCTGGGTCGGGAAGATCCCCTGCAGAAGGAAACGGCAACCCACTCCAGTATTCTTGCCTGGGGAATCCCATAGACAGAGGAGCCTGGTGGGCAACAAACCATGGTGTCGCAGAGTCAGACATGACCGAGTGACTAAACAACAAAAATTATAAAGTACAAAACATAGTAACCATTGTATCTCACTGAATCTGTGTACATTTGCTCTGATTTCCTTTCTAACTGATCTGAGCACTCCTCTTACACTCACACATTATGCTCATTGCTTGCTCTTTGAAGTCACTGTGTTGGAAGAATTGTTTTGCAGGTGACAAATACATCCTCTCTACTGAGCTGTTTGAGGTTAGGTTTAAGGTGGAAAAGTCTAGGAAACAGCTGTAAAGTCTCAGAAGTCAAAACTGTATTTCCAAACTTACAAGCCAGGCATACTTGTCTGGGGTCTTGATGCCTCCAGTTGCATTACAAGCAAGTAGATCTGGTTTCTACTCACTGACATTCAAGGAATTCCCTGGTCTAGAGGTAGAGAGAACCCCACTCCCTCCCTGCAGGGCTAATACATTTTCCCTATGCCTATGTATCTCCTTCTCCCTTCCCTGAAACTCCTCCACAAGTCCTCTAAATGCTGTGAGGGTTAGACTTTGTATTTCTCATACTTCATTATGGCATATGTTGCTCCCTTCCTCACTTCACAGCCAAGAACCACATGGAACTGGACTGTGCCTTGATCCACACCCCAACCTCCAGCTCAGCCTCGCCACCACGCTGAGAACATGACTCAGCTGATTTCATTTGGTCCCCACAGCCAGCCTACAGGGCCCCACATCAGCTCCATCCTATTTGAGAAACCTGAGGCCAGTAAGTGGTGGAAAAGTGAAAGTGTTAGTCCCTCAGTCATGTCCGACTATTTGCAACCCCATGGACTATAGCCCTCCAGACTCCCCTGTCCAGGGAATTCTGCAGGCAAGAATACTGCAGTGGGTGTGGGTTGCCATTCCCTTCTCCAGGGGATCTTCTCAGCCCCTGGATCAAACCTGGGTCTCCTACATTGCAGGAACATTGTTTACCATCTGAACCACTAGGAGTGGGTCAGTAAGTGGTGGAGCTAAGATTCCAACCCAGTCTACTGATGGCCAAGATTTCCATACCTATCCACAAAGCTATATTCAACCAGGGCTTGGGACAAAATCAAAACAAACAAACAAACAAGCTATGACTGAAAACCAAAGGGACAGCCCTTGGAGGAAAAGCACCAAAGGCTTCGATGTTAAAACAGAGATGACCCCCTCCCTCCACTTTCGGGCCTGTACGTTTGGAAATACACTTTTGACTTCTGAGACTTTATAGCTGCTTCCTAGACATTTCCACCTTAAACCTAATCTCAAACAGACAAGGAACCTGCGTCATCAGTGCCGCGTGTGCCCTCATGTGCATCCCAAAGCGGAGACAGTCACGGCCCACAAAGCAGATCCCTCTAATGCTATGTGACTCGGGGCTGGGGGATTTGTCCGTCAGATCAGCCCCTCATTGTCCCTCTTCGCCTCCCTTGTCAAAGCCATTTGACAGCCATGGCAGCCCAGAGAGTCTCTTTCTCTTTGAATCGGTCTCCTTCATGCTTCGCATCCTCCAGCCCTGCCCTCATTGGCTGTCGGTTCCATTCGGCCCCTCAGCTGTGTTCTGAAAGGGTTTTACTTCTTACGTTTGTCTTAGCTGAGGTTCTCGTTACTGGACTCTCTGTCACTGGCACTTAAGGGTTTATCATATTTCCCATTCTGCCGCCCTTCCTCCTACCATCCATCTTAGTCCAGCACACCACATCCTCTGTCACCTTCCCCACTCCTGTCTCTCTCCTCAACTTCACCCTTCACAGTTGTCTTCTTCCTAACATGTGTCATTTACTTTGGGTCTTTTCAGAAAGGCACAATTTTTCTTCTTTCATTTGGGATTTTTGACCACCCTCAACAATTCACTTCATTCTTTTCCTATCTCCCCCATTTCCCCAAAGTTCTCATTCCCAGTGTTCATGTGAAATGTCTTTTCTACTCCCTGTATCTCTGCAGTTTTCCTTGAATCACAACATACCTGATGAGGAAGGCTAACCATGCCCTTGAAACTACAGGAAATCTCAGAAAGAAGACTGTGCCTTCAGTTCAGCTCCTAAAACTCTACACGCTTTGGGAAAAAAAAGGGGAGCAGCCTCCCAGGAAACATCTTCACCTACGGTGGGGTCACCGCTCCCTAAACTCACTGGGATCTGTGCTTCCAAACAGAAAGGAAGGAAAAGTACCCAAGATCTCTTTTGCCAAAAGTCCTCAAAATGTCTCCAATCCTGCTACTTGGTGAGGTTCCATTAGAACAGTGGTCCCCAACCCTTCTGACGCCAGGGACCAGTTTCGTGGAAGACAATTTTTCCATGGAAATGGGGTGGGGGGGACAGGGTCTGATTTGGGGATGATTCAAGCACATTACATTATTTAATTGTGCACTTTATTTCTATTTGGTGGCAATCTCAGGATGGAACCCGCCTACCAATGCAGGAGACACAAGAGATGAGGGTTCGATCCCTGGCTCAGAAGATCTCCTGGAGGAGGAAATTGGCAGCCCACTCCAGTATTCTTGCCTGAAGAATCCCAAGGACAGAGGAGCCGGGCGGGCTGCAGTCCATGGGGTCACAGAGAGTCAGACACAACGGACTGACTAAGCAGCAGCAGCAGGATATTCCACATTTCCTTCAGCGTTAGGGCTCGCACTCCTGTGATGACCTAAGGCTGCTCTGACAGGAGGCGGAGCTCAGGCAGTAATGTGAATGATGAGGAGCAGCTGTAAATACACATTAAGCTTTGCTCACTCACGGGCCGGCCACTCACCTCCCTCTGTGCAAGCCAGTTTCTGGTCCAGGGGTTGAGGACCTCTGCTTTGGAGCATACTGGGAAGGCCTGCAGCTGATGAAGCATGAAGACTGCAGACTTGGGGCTATAAGAAACTAGAAGGCCAGCAGAAGGATCTCTTTCCCTTCCATACGTAAGAGCAGAGCTCTGCACCTGGAGACCAGAAGGGACTGGTGCAGAAAGGGACGTTCTCCTCCCTGCAGACCTGAACAGTGCTCAGTCGTGTCCCGCTCTTAAGACCCCATGGAGTGTAGTCTGCCAGGCTCCTCTGTCCATGGGATTCTCCAGGCAAGAATACTGCAGTGGGTTGCCATTTCCTTCTCCAGGGGATCTTCCTGGCCCAGGGATGGAACCTGGATCTCCTGCACTTCTTGCAGACTCTTTACTGTCTAAGCCACTGGTGGTACCAATCTCTTACCCTAGGGCTGATGGCCTCTTCTTGTGAGAGCAACTTAAGAGGACACGAAGGGTCTTAGCATTCTGGCTGGAACACTGACTCCACCAGTAATTGCTGCTTCATCTTGATGACCTCCAAGATTCTTACATGTACAACAGGTATGATGATAAATTATGGGAGGAAATGAGATCACTGTCATCAAGCAGAGTGTCTGGAACATCTAAGGTATAATAACATGAAAAACCAGCTTGCTTCATCAGGAATGAGGCAAAAAATAAAAAAGATTAAAAAGTTGTCCATCATCAACATAATAATAGTATGGATAATAATAACAGCTACTGAGTGTGTACTGCCAGTGTTCTAAGCACTTGACATGGATCAACTCATTTTATTTTTGCAACAGTTGCTACTAGGTACAGACTTTCTGTAGCTCCATTTTATAGAAGAGGAAACTGAAGCACAGAACAGACACAATGACTTGCACACAGCAACACAGCTGCTATGTGAACACGTCAGGAAGCAAGAAAGCTATCTGATCTGACAGCCATCACTCTCAGACACTCTGCCATGTGCCTTCGTCCTCTCTCCAGCCAGAAGTGGCCCTCACTTTGCCAAGACCTCACGCAAACACTGGCAAGCTTCCATTTTTGTCTTTTCACATTACTTGATTCCAATGTTCTGCCAGTGTCAGAAGATTTCTCCCTGTCAAAGGCATATTACCAACAATTATAAGCTTATTATCAGGAATGCCCCTTATATGTAGAATCAAAAAGAAATGATACAAATGAAGTCATTTACAAAACAGAAACAGACTCACAGACTTAGAGAACAAACTTACAGTTGCTGGGGGTGGATGGATGGATGAAGGGATGGTTAGGGAGTCTGGGATGAACATGTACACACTGCTATATTTAAAATGGATAAAGAAGAAGGATCTACGGTATAGTACACAGAACTCTGCTCACTGTTATGTGGCAGCCTGGATGAGAGGGGAGTTTGGGGGAGAATGGATACATGTTTATGTATGGATGAGTTCCATTGCCACCCACCTGAAACTATCACAACATTATTTATTGGCTATTCAGTTCAGTTCAGTCGCTCAGTCGTGTCCAACTCTTTGCAACCCCATGGATTGCAGCATACCAGGATTCCCTGTCCATCACCAACTCCCAGAGCTTACTTAAACTCATGTCCATCGAGTTGGTGATGCCATCCAACCATCTCATCCTCTGTCATCCACTTCTCCTCCCGCCTTCAATCTTTTCCAGCACTGGGGTCTTTTCCAGTGAGTCAGTTCTTCACATAAGGTGGCCAAAGTATTGGAGTTTCAGCTTCAGCATCAATCCTTCCAATGAATATTCAGGACTAATTTCGTTTAGGATGGACTGCTTGGATCTCCTTGCAGAGAGTCTTGAGAAGACTCTCAAGAGTCTTCTCCAACACCACAGTTCAAAAGCATCAATTCTTCGGGACTCAGCTTTCTTTATAGTCCAACTCTCACATCGTTACATGACGCCTAGAAAAACCATAGCTTTGACTAGACGGGCCTTTACTGGCAAAGTAATGTCTCTGCTTTTCAATATGCTGTCTAGGTTGGTCATAGCTTTTCTTCCAAGAAGCAAGTGTCTTTCAATGTCATGGGTGCAGTCACCATCTGCAGTGATTTTGGAGACCCCCCAAAAAAGTCTGTAACTGTTTCCATTGTTTCCCTATCTATTTGCCTTGAAGTGATGGGAACAGATGCCATGATCTTAGTTTTCTGAATGTTGAGTTTTAAGCAAACTTTTTCACTTTCATCAAGAGGCTCTTTAGTTCTTTGCTTCTGCCATATGGGTGGTGTCATCTGCATATCTGAGGTTATTGATATTTCTCCCAAAAATCTTGATTCCAGCTTGTGCCTCATCCAGCCTGGTGTTTTGCATGATGTACTCATATAAGTTAAATAAGCAGGGTGACAATATACAGCCTTGATGTATTCCTTTCCCTATTTGGACTCAGTCTGTTGTTCCATGTCCAGTTTTAACTGTTGCTTCTTGACCTGCATACAGGTTTCTCAGGAGGCAGGTCAGGTGGTCTGGTATTCCCATCTCTTGAAGAATTTTCCACAGTTTGTTGTGATCCACACAGTCAAAGGCTTTGACGTAGTCAATAAAGCAGAAGTAGATGTTTTTCTGGAACGCGCTTGTTTTTTGATGATCCAGCAGATGTTGGTAATTTGACCTCTGGTTCCTCTGCCGTTTCTAAATCCAGCTTGAACATCCGGAAGTTCACAATTCACATACTGTTGAAGCCTGGCTTGGAGAATTATGAGCATTACTTTGTTATTTTTATTATTATTCATTGATGTAGTTAAGTGATGTTGTTTCTAAAAAAATCCCATGAGTTAAGAATAAGTTGATAATAGATTTTTAAAAAGCTTTTTATTTTGTACTGTATTGTATCCCATTAAACTTAAATTTAAAAACAACATTGCTTAACTACATCAATGAATAATAATAATACTAATAATCAGATTACTCCTTTCCACTGAAGCTGGACAAGGTCTCAGAGTCACTATCAAGCAAACCTTTCAGGCATCCTTTGCCAATAAACCTAGTTGTAGAGCATTTCATAAATAGCCTCTCAGTTTGCCTTCAGATAGAGCTTCCTTGGACTCCACTTCTCTTTGGAGAAACTTCCTCCTTCCTCAAGACCCCTTCCCATTTCCTGCATGCCCCCCGTCATTCTTCAACCTCCTGCCTAGTCAAGGATCCCAGTGCATGGTCCCTCCTGGACATCAACCCTAGCTATCAACTACGCATTGGCACTTGCCGTCTACCTCTATGAGGATTAGATCATGTGCTGCAGCAGCTACTGACTTTCAACACCCTCTGAAAGGAGTTCAAGGTGGAGAGCAGAAATGAGGCACTCTGTGCTCTGGGGAAAACTGGCAAGGCAGGTCTTCAGATAGTTAGATACTTCCAGTAGCTGATTTTATGAGCCCAACTCTTGTATCTCCCCATTATCTAGAAAGGCACTGAAATCCTTCATGGTGATGACTGTTCCTCATGAATAGCAAAGCTTGGTGAGACTAGCAGAAACCCTCTGGAAAAACATATGCTTGATTGCATGTATTCCCCCTTCACCAAAATCACATACATGCTGACCATCCCCCTACCTCTTTGAAACAGCTTCTCAGAGCTATCTTAGATGCTGTTTCCCAGGCGTTAGTCCTCATTTTGCCCCAAATTTATCTTAACTTGAAACTCTCACATTGTGCTCTTTTTTTTTTAAGGTTTTCTTTTTAAATGTATTTATTTTAATTGGAGGATAATTATTTTACAATATTGCAATGGTTTTTGCCATACATCAACATGAGTCAGCCACGGGTGCACATCTGTCCTCCCATCCTGAACCCCCCTCCCACCTCCCTCCCCACCCCATCCCTCTGGGTTGTCCCAGAGCACCAGCTTTGAGTGCCCTGCTTCATGCATCAAATTTGCACTGGTCATCTAGTTTCAGTTCAGTTCAGTCGCTCAGTCATGTGAACTCTTTGCGACCCCATGAATCACAGCACGCCAGGCCTCCCTGTCCATTACCAACTCCCGGAGTTTACTTAAACTCATGTCCATCGAGTCAGTGATGCCATCCAGCCATCTCATCTTCTGTCATCCCCTTCTCCTCCTGCCCCCAATCCCTCCCAGCATCAGAGTCTTTTCCAATGAGTCAACTCTTCGCATGAGGTGGCCAAAGTATTGGAGTTTCAGCTTCAGCATCAGTCCTTCCAATGAACACCCAGGACTGATCTCCTTTAGGATGGACTGGTTGGATCTCCTTGCAGAGAGTCTTGAGAAGACTCTCAAGAGTCTTCTCCAACACCAGAGTTCAAAAGAATCCATTTTTCGGTGCTCAGCTTTCCTCACAGTCCAACTCTCACATCCATACATGACCACTGGAAAAACCATAGTCTTGACCAGACGGACCTTTGTTGGCAAAGTAATGTATCTGCTTTTAAATATGCTATCTAGGTTGGTCATAACTTTGTTTACATATGGTGAAATACATATTTCAATGTTATTCTCTCATAGCATCCCACCCCCGCCTTCTCCCACAGAGTCCAAAAGTCTGTTCTTTACATCTGTGTCTCTTCTGCTGCCTTGCATATAGGATCGTTGTTACCATCCTTCTAAATTCCATATATATGCATTAATACAATGTCTTGTAAGTCGACATCATTGTGTGACTTTTAGCAAGTTAAATAAACTTTCTGTGCCCCTATTTATTTGTATACTGGAGACAGTCAAAGTGCCTACCTCCATAGAGTTGATAATGATGATTAAATAAGATACATATGTAAAGTATTCAATGTAACATCCAACACATGAATTTTCTATACATGCATCTTAAATGCTATCCTTATGCTGAATTGCTCCTGGCCCTCCCTTTTGCCTTAATCAGAACTTACCAGTCCTGTGTACTATTCTCTATACTGCCAAATATACTCTATACTGTCAAATGCTTAAACTAAGTTTAAAACTAATTGTCCTTCTGGGGACTTCCCTGGCAGTCCAGGTCTCAATGCAGAGGGCCTGGGTTCAATCCCTATTCAGGGAACTGGATCCTACATGTACCAATGAAGATCAAAGGTCTTATGTGCCATAAACAAGACCCAGTATAGCAAAAAAAAAAAACCCATTAATGATCATTCCATGTTCTGTAACTCCTCAGTCATATTTTTTATTTTAAATACAACCTTGATAACTTCAATTTTTGAGTCATGAGGACAGGCACTGTGGTTATTCACAGAGGGTGGAAATCTTTGTGAAAGTAAAAGATTTTAGATTGCCGCAAACACACTCCTTCAACAATCATTGAATCACCTCAACTAGAATGTATTTTATTGTATTTTATTACATATATTTTCTATTGCTGTGTAACAAATTACCACAAACCTACCAACTAAAAAGAGATACATTTATCATCTCACCATTTCTGTGGCTCAGACATTCAGGCACAGCTTGGTCTCTTCCTGTGGGTCTCACAAGGCATCAATCAGGGTGTCGGGGCGGGGGGAGGGAGGCGCCTGTGTTCTCATCTTTTTTGGGGGGAGGGGGGCTGCACTGGGTCTTAGTACAACACACGGGATCTTTCATTGTGGCACACGGGCTTTTCTCTAGTTGTGTCCCATAGGCTCCAGAGCATATGGGCTCAGTAGTCATGGCTCATGGACTCAGTTGCTCCGTGGCATGTGGGATCTTAGTTTCCTGGCAAGGGATTGAACCTGCACCCCCTGCATTGAAAGACGGATTCCTAACCTCTGAACTACAAAGGAAGTCCCCATGTTCTCATCTTGAATGTGGATTCCGGAAGGACCTCCTTCTAAACTCATTTTGATTGTTGGCAAATTCGCCTTCATGTTGCTGACTGACTACAGGTCCTGGTTTCTTGCTGGCTATGGGGGCTGTCCTCAAATCCTAGACACCAGTCCCATTCCCTGACACATGCCACTCTCCACAGATATTTCCAACAAGGCTGTTTGCTTCTGCAAGGTCGATGGGACGGCCTCTCTTGCACAGGTGTGGAGTTTTGTACAAGGTCACAGGACAAAAATCTCTGGATAAATAAATAACAATTGTTGCCATGTGCCTCTGGATCTAAACTGGCCAGTTCCCTGACCCCATATTAGGTAAAACACCCACCCTATTATCTACCCTATAGCATCGTAACCAGTCACTTAATGCCACCCTTCCAGAAGGAATTTTCGCAGTCTTGAGGCTATAAAAATTGGTCACTAGCCTGGAAAAGGGTTCGGCTCTCCCTTGAGCCAGTCCACTGTTCTAACAGAGTCTCCCACTCTAATAAACTTTATTCTCCTCTCATTCTACCTTGTGTCTAGAAATTCTTTTCCAATCTGTGCATAGACGAGGACATCTCTCTCTAGTCTAAGATCCAGACAATATCACCTCTGCCAATTCTACTGGTTAGAAGTAAGTCTCAGGTCTCACCAGGTCTCAGGTCTCACTAATGCCAGCAGATGGAGATTGTGAGGGTAGCTTAGAAGTTGCCCTGGCAGTGACGGATGGAAATGAAGAGCTGGGGAGGAACAGAGACCTTCTGTATTTTCCCTCTCGCCCTATTCAACTCCCCTCCATTTTCCCCTCTGTCTCTATTCAATTCCAGTGTTTCCATAACTGACCAAAATAAAACCCTTTACTCACTTTCTCTCTGGTACAAGACTTACTTACAAGTACACTCCCTGTTATCCTTGGGATCCCTGGGTTACTTATCAATGTAAAAAAGGTATATTACTTTCCTACAGGTATTGTCACAACAATTACCACAAAGGCGGTGGTTTAAAGTAACATGCATTTATCCTCTTACAGTTCTCAAAGTTGGAATTCCAAAAGCAAAGTTTTGTTTTTTTTTTTTTAGTATTTATTTAGTTGCATCTCATGAAACCTTTAGTTACGGCACTGGGGATCCTTAGTTGCGGCATGCAAACTCTTAGTTGTGGAATGTGGGATCTAGTTCCCCCATCAGGGATCGAACCTCGGCCCCTTCCATTAGAAGCATGGACTCTTAGCCACCAGACCACCAGGGAAGTCCCTCCAAAAGCAATTTGACCGGAGTGGAATTAAAATATCAACAGGGCTGTGCTCCCTGCACAGAGTGGAGGTTTTTTTCAGCTGCCTTTTCTAGCGTCTAGAGCTGCACTCTTTGCATTCTTCAATACCCATCCCCTTCCTCCATCTTCAAAGCCAGCAGCTTAGCATCTTTAAAACTCTTTCAGCTGAGGTTGCCCAAATTGTCTTCTCTGCAGTCAAATCTGCCTCCTGCCACAGAGGGATTTCTAAACCTTTCTCTGAATCTCTAGAGAAAGAAGAGTGGCTGTGATGCAGAATGGTATCACTTCACTTTAAAACATCTGTAGTGTAGAGAAGGGAAAATTTGGTCCATCACCACACCCAATTGAAAAGGTCTTCTGGACCAGTCCCCATAGAATAGAGCTGTGCTTTAAGAGCAACACAGGATGCCAGGGACAGAATCAGAACATTCTAGAACTCAAAGAGCCCTTGTGCGTGCACACTCAGTCACTTCAGTCGTGTCCGACTCTTTGTGAACATATGGACTGTAGCCCACCAGGCTCCTCTGCCCATGGGATTCTCCAGGCAAGAATATTGGAGTGGGTTGCCATGCTCTCCTCCAGGGGATCTTCCTGACCCAGGAATAGAACCCACATCTCCTGCATTGCAGGAAGATTTTTTTACTGCTGAGCCACAGGGGAAGCCTCAAAAGAGACCAAAGTGATCATCAAACCCCACCTTTCCTCATAAAAAATGAGGAGGCTGAGGCTCAGAGGAATGGGGGGGGGGGCAGGTTACTTAAGGTCAAATGTATGGTTTAGGGAAGATTTGAGGAAAGAAACCAATCCCAGACTATCTCCGTAATACTACACTGCACTTTTACTGGGAATATATGGGAGGTATTTAAAGTATCTCCCCTGACTAGGCTGGGAACCCCATGGGGACATAAATGAGGTTTATGGAACAGGTGTTACCGAATCCAAGCTCAGTCTGCTCACTGCCTAGCAGGCCTATAATTGGGAGAGACAAGGTGTTGAGAAAAGGAATAATTTTCAAGTATCTGAGAAGATGGCAAACTAATGTCCTAGAGTACCATCTTATCAAGGTCTGGATGCCATTTTCTTTTATAGAATAGAGATGGGGAGGAGGTGAGGAAGGAAAGTAAGAAGGCCATAAGTCTTGCAGAATATCTCTTGGCTTGGCCAGCTTCGGGGAGGGCATGTCTTAATTTTCTTCCTTTTCTGTAGCCATTCACAGGATCAAAATGTCTCCCTGTGAGCTGAACAAAGGCACTTTAGTTTAACATTCAGGCAGAGGGGCAGGGTTCCCTGAGGCATTATGTATGCTTATAGCTATAGATGGGGCTTCCCAGATGGCACTAGTGGTAAAGAACCCGCCTGCCAATGCAGGAGACATAAGAGACACAAGTTCAATCCCTAGGTCAGGAAGATCCCCTGGAGGAGGGCATGGCAACCCACTCTGGTATTCTTGCCTGGAGAATCCCATGGACAGAGGAGCTGCGTGGGATACAGTCCATGGGGCTGCGAAGAGTCAGACATGACTGAAGCCACTTAGCACGCAAGAGGGCAGAGTTATGACAGCCTCCTTTTGGTGATTATAGTAACAAAGGCAACAGAGAACAAAGGTTAAAGTAAAAGAAGCAGATCCAACATGGAGTCAGATTCTGTTCTTCCCCATTACACGGGCTTACGCTATGCCAAGTTACAGTAAACTTTTCCTGTAAAGGTTCAGAGTAAATATTTCAGACTGTGTGTGCCATGTAATCTCTTATCACAGCTACCCCATTCTGCTGTGACCATCCCCATCTTATGGATGAGAAAACTGAGCCTCAGGGAGGTGGTTACCTGCCAGAGGATACATCATAGGTAGGATGGGAATCCAGGCCCCTCAGTTCTTTCTCTGTTTTTAATCTCTAAGCGAGTGTTCCTCCATCCTGGCTGCAATTAGAATGGCTTAGCAGTATCCCATCTCAGATTATTTAAGTCAGAGTCTTTAGGGCTGTGCCCTGAGCGTCTGTAGGTTTCTTTTAATTACCCCTGCAATCAGAAAATGTAGCCAGAATTGAAGACCGCTGCTCTGAGTGGCAACGCTTAATTGTGAGTTTAATACAAAAATGATGAATAGGGTGAGGACGATGGGTAGGAAGAAAGGAAGAGGAACAGGAGGTCAGGACACCCAATGGCATACTAGAACATCCACTTTTTAAAAAGTCAATAAACAGAAGCTTCAACATTTACAAAACTCATAAAATGGGGAAGATGTGTAATTTGCACTACACAAGGAATTTCCACTTGTGGGTAAAGATTCACTGCAGGGCTCTTTTCTTTAAATGAAGAGTATCTCTAGACTGTATATGGCTTGAGAGAGGGTCTGGGAAGTAGGGAGCAGAGACTTGAACATTAAAATGTTTGCTGCCACTGCAAGTTGATGATGAGTGAAAATGAAAATCAAGAACATCTCAAATTACAGGGTGGAAATGAGCAAACGTGTCTTAATCATCCAAATTTGGGACATGTCTCTCCTCTGCATTGCTACCCACACCTGTATGCTCATGACTATTAAAGAAATTAGCAGTGGAGTACAAGGAGAGTCAAATTAACACCCGCCCAAAGGGTCTTCAACACCTGCCTTTAGGCCTTAAATCCTCACCCTCTTCACAAGAAGGCATTTACCCTCAAATATTCTAAAAATGGAATTAATTGCTTCTGATTCCATCCTGATTCTTGGTGGGGATGGAGTGCGGGTGGGAAATATGAAAATGTGTCATTTCAAATCACTGAACCTAAATAGATTGGATATGTCTCCTGTCAAGGATGAATTAATGCCTTAGGCCATTAAAATTCTTGTCATTGTGTCAAGTCTTTTATGAGTTCTGATTTCACATTTAAGCAGGCAGGAGGAAGAAAGAGGCTAATAGAAGGCCAGGAATAGCCAGAGACGAAACAAAAGTCTTAGGATTGCAAGATTTAGCACATAAAGGGACTTCCCTGGTGGCTCAGACGGTAAAGTGTCTGCCTACAATGTGGGAGACCTGGGTTCGATCCCTGGGTCAGGAAGGTCCTCTGGAGAAGGAAATGGCAACCCACTCCAGTATTCTTGCCTGGAAAATCCCGTGAATGGAGGAGCCTGGTGGGCTACAGTCTGTGGGGTCACAAAGAGTCGGACACGACTGAGGGACTTGGATTGGATATGTCTCCTGTCAAGGATGAATTAATGCCTTAGGCCATTAAAATTCTTGTCATTGTGTCAAGTCTTTTATGAGTTCCGATTTCACATTTAAGCAGGCAGGGGCAAGAAAGAGGCTAATAGAAGGCCAGGAATAGCCAGAGACAAAACAAAAGTCTTAGGATTGCAAGATTTAGCACATAAAAGTACAGGATGCCCAATGAAATTTGAATTTCAGATAAACAATGAATAATTTTTTAGAATAAGTATGTTGCAAATATTGCATGAGACATACTAAAAATTATTCTTTGTCTATCTAAAATTCAAATTTCACTGGAGATCTTGAATTTTAGTTGGCATCTTATATCTTAATCCGTCTCCAGTGCAAACCCAATTAATTCCTTGGCCCCAGAGTAAAGATACTTGTCTGAGTTTATGTTCATTTGATTACAGTGACTGAACCACCGTGGAGAAAGTCACCGGTGACTCCATGAGCACCATGTCATAACAAGAAAAAAATGTTGCAGTTCCCCAAATCCCTTGCATTAAGGGCAACAACAGCTAACATGCGAGGGGCTTTGCTTTGTGGTGGTGTATTGGGGCAGAAAGATGATGAGTCTCCATAGCCAAAAGTGAGTCTCTTACTCCAAAATCCAAGCATGACTGCAGTGAAAGATTCTCTTTACAGGACTATTATAAGCAGTCTTGGAATCTTCTAGCACTTGTGCCCCACAGTTGGCTCTCTTCTGTACATATTATTTATTTATTTATTTACTTTTGGCTCTGCTGAGGCTTCATGACTGTGTGAGGGCTTTCTCTAGTTGTGGCAAGCAGGGGCTACTCTTTGTTGCAGTGTGTGGGCTTCTCATTGCAGTAGCTTCTCTCGCAGTAGAGCGCAGACTCTAGGACATGTGGGCTTCAACAGCTGCATCACTGAGGTTCAGTAGTTGTGGCTTGCGGACTCTAGAGCACAGACAGCCCATTGGGCCAAACCTCTGTCGACACAGCCTCATCAGGGCAACTGGGTGCTGGGTATGATGGGTGGCTCTCAGGCAAGCACTTTGTTCTCTAGTCCTCAGAAGACAGCTCGGCTTGGTGTTGCGGGCAGGTCCCTGTCCATGGTTCTGAAAGGGGGACTGTCATGAAACCTGCATAGCTCACACAGATCTCAAGTGTGTCCCAGCTTTTCAGCTGCAATATGGGGATAACAGTAAGGTGGATTAAAGGATGTGGAAGGCTTGGAAGGGCTCCTGGCATGTAGTATATGCTCAATAAATGTTGGTCCTTAAGCATATGATCAGGATGAGGGAGCTGAAACAGATTAGCCTACAATTTTTCCCACAGATCCACTGCCCTGAATGCTCCATGTCCAGTGGTACTATTTTCCCAAATAGCCCTCCTTATCAGAGGAACTAGACTCTCCTTTTACTCTCTGTATGAAGAGATGGACTTTCCATGACTCCGCCTTATTCCACGATCCTTGCTGAGTCCTCTGTGACTCACTTTGTAGATAAACAGAGGCTGGTGGATACTGCCTATAAATGTCATCTTTGCATAGAAGAAAATCTAAGGGGAAAATGTCACAGTGCAATGTTTTTCTCTGCAGTGCATGAGTTTCTCATGGTCTTGTCTTGCTAAATACAAAGAGCCAACTCCTAAAAGGGATTGTTCCTTTTATCAAGAGTGAGAAATATTTCTTTCAAGGGATAGTCAGCCTTTGGAGCAGTCCAGCATCCAAACTATCTCTCCCATTTCATTGATTCATTCATTCAACTTATGTTTACTAAGTGCTACCTATGTGTGAGGCACTGTTCTAGGATTTAGCAATGAATGAGGGAGACCAAACTCTGGCTCCAACAGAACTTGGATCCTAGTGGGAGGTTACAGAGCATAAACGTGATAGATGAGTAAATTATAGGCTGGGTGGGAAACTGATAGGACAAATGAAAGGGGGAAACAGAAAGAGGGAGGAGGATGGGTGGGTGATGGAAAAGACTGCTCTTTCAAAGACTCTCCTTACAGGGGTAGAAAGGATGGGGTGCCTGTCCCTGGTACCTGGAAGTGAGGTTGCTGGGCCATGATGAAAGCTCAGCTGGTAGGTACCCATATCCAGGACTTGAGACTGAATAGAGGATGTAAAGACAGCCATCTTCAGAGATACTCACATAGCCAATACTAGCTTTGGAGTACAGTAGCAAAATAACCAGTAACCAGGGCAACCAAGCTGAGTGCCGAAAAATTGATGCTTTTGAACTGTGGTGTTGGAGAAGACTCTTGAGGGTTCTTTAGACAGAAAGAAGATCCAAAAAGTCCATCCTAAAGGAAATCAATCCTGAATATTCATTGGAAGGACTGGTGTTGAAGCTGAAACTCCAATACTTTGGCCACCTGATGTGAAGAATTGACTCATTGGAAAAGACCCTGCTGCTGGGAAAGACTGAAGACAGGAGGAGAAGGGGATGCCAGAGGATGTGATGGTTGGATGGCATCACCGACTCGATGGACATGAGCTTGATTGAGCTCTGGGAGTTGGTGATGGACAGGGAGGACTGGCATGCTGCAGTCCATGTGGTCACAAAGAGTCAGACATGACTGAGTGACTGAACTGAACTGAACTGAAGGTTCAGTTCCATACCAACAGGAATACCCCAGGCTGTCTGGTGGTAAGGCCAAGTCAGGCTAGGTCTTGCCTCTTTTGCTTTCTATTTGTTTTCCAAACCATAGAGTCCTTTTCCATTTCACATCACTATCGATTCCAGGACTTCCCAGGTGGTGCAGTGGTAAAGAACCCACCTGCCAATGCACAAGGTGCAAGACGTGCAGGTTTGAACCCTCAGTCAGGAAGATGCTCTGGAGAAGGAAATGGCAACCCACTCCAGTATTCTTGCCTGGAGAATCCCATGGACACAGGAGCCTGGCGGGCTACAGTCCATGGAGTCACAAAGACTCAAACATGACTGAGCATGCACATGCGCATGTGTTTACACACACACACCCCACCCACCTACTCTGTCATTTTATTTGCAACCAGAAACCCAGATCAATATACTTCTACTGGAGAGGAAAAAATGATCTAGATGATATACTCTGGAATTTTAGATCTATCTCTAGAGTAAAACTTTCAGATCTATGATGAAACAGTCCAGAGAAACATGATCAACCCATGTAAGTTGTTTTTTCCCAAGAGAATTCTCCAGGGAGGTGACATAGATAGTGAAACGAGTGTCATCCCTTGTCATTTGTTTGGGGCAAGGGATAAAGGGGAGTAAGGACAAGCATATTGCTGAACTGCAATGGTTTGGGCACAAAGAGAAACCAGGCAGAAAACTAGGAGACCTGCTAGGATATTTTAAGCTCCCACCCACAGCAATGGATTATCTTATATAGACTGATGACAATGTAATGGTTTCGTGTAGTTTTTCCCCACTGAAGAACCAAGATTATGCATTTCCCCTCTGCCAAATACACAAAGAAAGCAGGACACCAACATAGGCTATACGCACTGGAGAACAGAGTCAATTTTCTTCCCATCATGGGACCTCTCAGCAGGTAAATATTGATTACATTTTCCTTGGGCCTGGAGCCATTATTTTTGATGCCACAGCCTGCTGCCAGATAGGAATTGTCCCCCCTCATCTCCATGGGAATATCAGACAGAGCAAGGAGGAAATTTTTCCCTAAAGAAGGCTGGCAGAGAGGCATCTTCTAATTATGAGTATTTAATTTACATCATTAGTTCTGGCATCCTTGGGAAATGACAGCCCTAAAGTTTATTCGTCACCTGATGCCACATACAGTTCAGGAAAACAGAGAATCAGACGTGCCCCAGAAGGTAGGAGGGGGCCAGAAACTAGTTGATTGTCAGGAGGTGTGCCAGAGTTGTGATGCTCTTGGTTCTCCTATGAATTATTGATGGAGCCTTGGGGATCCATTGCGTAGCAGAGGAGTCAGAGGTGAAAAGATGGCAGGCATGTTACCCTGGAATAGGCAGAGGCTGGTGATTAATCCTTCAGCCCCAGGCATGGTGTCATAGCTGTTGCTGGCATGCTGGGAGGTACCCACTGTCAAACCCTGCCTTAAGCAGTAATGCATCACAAATGCAAAACCCACAAGATTTCCTCACACTGTCCACAGAGGTCCTTCCCTGACACCAGCCCTATACTCATGAGTGGGAAAGAGGAACAAATATTGAGTGTCTTGGCCCATGCTCATCACTAAAACCTCCAGCCACACAGGCCAAGTGCTGGTGGCAGAACTGCACAGAAGCAAAACTGTCCTGGAAGGAGTGTCCCTGCCTTTGGTTGGGTATCCCCCCAAGAAGGTCCTCAGACAAGACTTACTTGTAAATTGTTTGTTGGGGAAGTGATCTCAGAAAAGCCCAACAGGGTAGTGAAGAAGAGAGTAAGCATCCAATACAGACTGTGTTGTGCAAAAGATTCTTGCTCTGGGAAGTGGGAACAGCAACCCACTGGGAGTCCCAGGAGATAACTGGGGAGCAGGCACCTTGGGATGATTCCGTAGCATGGGACTGCCAGGCTGCTGCATTTACCTACAAGCTCCCCATCAGCCATTGGGTGGCTTCTGGGGACATTAACTCCTTAGCAATTCCAAGTTGAAGTAAAGGGATGTGGTGAATTTGTGTACTGGGAGAATGCCTTGCAAAGTTACCTACACATGTGAACCCTCAGGTAGTAGTCTAGTGTGGCCCAAAGAATCCTAATTTATATGGTGGAATGAGAGAGGGAGCTACTTAAAGGTTCTAGTCTAGTATTTTCATCTGTCATATATGCCAGCAATGCCTTCCCCTCACACTTCATAGGGCTATTGTGAATGTGACTGTCACTGCACCTCCAGCCTTGCTAAAACCACCCAGGTAGCACAGTGGTAAAGAACCCACCTGCCAATGCAAAGACGCAGGTGATGCAGGTTCAATCCTTGGGTCAGGAAGATCCCCAGGAGGAGGAAACAGCAACCCACTCCAGTATTCTTGACTGGAAAATCCCATGTACAAGGATCCTGGCATGCTGCAGTCCATGGGGATATAGAATCAGATGTAACTGAGCAGCAGAGCACAACACAACAACAGTTGCCAATACTGCTTATGACGAAAACCAATATCGCTTATGTGGTCCACAAGGCCCTGTGTGGTCCAGGTCTCCTTCCACCTACATTCCCTCCCCAGCTGCCCACTTCCTGAACCTTCTTTCATGTTCTCCCTACAATGCTTAGTTTTGGGGGGTCAAGTTCACTGGGCCACAGGATGCCCAGACATTTAGTCAAATATGATTCTGGATGTGTCTGTACAGATGTTTGGGGACAAAATTAATTTTTAAATTAGTAGACTAAGTAAAGCAGATTGCCCTCCCTGATGTGAGTGGGCCTCATCTAATTAGTTGAAGGCCTCAAGAAAGCAACAGGGCTGAAGAAAGTGAAAGTGTTAGTGTTACAGCAAGCATTACCCTCAATGGTGAAAAATTGAAAGCATTTCCCCTGAAATCAGGAACAAGACAAGGGTGCCCACTCTCACCACTACTATTCAACATAGTGTTGGAAGTTTTGGCCACAGCAATCAGAGCAGAAAAAGAAATAAAAGGAATCCAGATAGGAAAAGAAGAAGTGAAACTCTCGCTGTTTGCAGATGACATGATCCTCTACATAGAAAACCCTAAAGACTCTACCAGAAAATTACTAGAGCTAATCAACGAATATAGTAAAGTTGCAGGATATAAAATGAACACACAGAAATCCCTTGCATACCTATACACTAACAATGAGAAAACAGAAAGAGAAATTAAGGAAACAATACCATTCACCATTGCAACAAAAAGAATAAAATACTTAGGAGTATATCTACCTAAAGAAACAAAAGACCTATACACAGAAAACTATAAAACACTGATGAAAGAAATCAAAGAGAACACAAACAGATGGAGAAACATACCGTGTTCATGGATTGGAAGAATCAATATTGTGAAAATGAGTATACTATCCAAAGCAATCTATAGGTTCAATGCAATCCCTATCAAGCTACCAACGGCATTTTTCACAGAACTAGAACAAATAATTTCACAATTTGTATGGAAATACAAAAAACCTCCAATAGCCAAAGTAATCTTGAGAAAGAAGAATGGAACTGGAGGAATCAACCTGCCTGACTTCAGACTCTACTACAAAGCCACAGTCATCAAGACAGTATGGTACTGGCACAAAGACAGAAATATAGATCAATGGAACAGAATAGAAAACTCAGAGATAAATCCACAAACCTATGGACACCTTATCTTCGACAAAGGAGGCAAGAATATACAATGGAAAAAAGACAACGTCTTTAACAAGTGGTGCTGGGAAAATTGGTCAACCACTTGTAAAAGAATGAAACTAGAACACTTTCTAAAACCATACACAAAAATAAACTCAAAATGGATTAAAGACCTAAATGTAAGACCAGAAACTATAAAAATCCTAGAAGAGAACATAGGCAAAACACTCTTCAACATGAATCATGGCAGGATCCTCTATGACCCACCTCCCAGAATATTGGAAATAAAAGCAAAACTAAACAAATGGGACCTAATGAAACTTAAAAGCTTTTGCACAACAAAGGAAACTATAAGCAAGGTGAAAAGACAGCCCTCAGATCGGGAGAAAATAATAGCAAATGAAGCAACAGACAAAGGATTAATCTCAAAAATATACAAGCAACTCCTACAGCTCAATTCCAGAAAAATAAATGACCCAATCAAAAAATTGGCCAAAGAACTAAACAGACATTTCTCCAAAGAAGACATACAGATGGCTAACAAACACATGAAAAGATGCTCAACATCACTCATTATCAGAGAAATGCAAATCAAAACCACAATGAGGTACCATTACACGCCAGTCAGGATGGCTACTATCCAAAAGTCTATAAGCAATAAATGCTGGAGAGGGTGTGGAGAAAAGGGAACCCTCTTACACTGTTGGTGGGAATGCAAACTAGTACAGCCGCTATGGAAAACAGTGTGGAGATTTCTTAAAAAACTGGAAATAGAACTGCCATATGACCCAGCAATCCCACTTCTGGGCATACACACTGAGGAAACCAGATCTGAAAGAGACACGTGCACCCCAATGTTCATTGCAGCACTGTTTATAATAGCCAGGACATGGAAGCAACCTAGATGCCCATCAGCAGATGAATGGATAAGGAAGCTGTGGTACATATACACCATGGAATATTACTCAGCCATTAAAAAGAATTCATTTGAATCAGTTCTAATGAGATGGATGAAATTGGAGCCCATTATACAGAGTGAAGTAAGCCAGAAAGATAAAGAACATTACAGCATACTAACACATATATATGGAATTTAGAAAGATGGTAATGATAACCCTATATGCAAAACAGAAAAAGAGACACAGATGTACAGAACAGAGTTTTGGACTCTGTGGGAGAAGGCGAGGGTGGGATGTTTCTAGAGAACAGCATATATATTATCTATAGTGACACAAATCACCAGCCCAGGTGGGATGCATGAGACAAGTGCTCGGGCCTGGTGCACTGGGAAGACCCAGAGGAATCGGGTGGAGAGGGAGGTGGGAGGGGGGATCAGGATGGGGAATATATGTAAATCCATGGCTGATTCATGTCAATGTATGACAAAACCCATTGCAATGTTGTGAAGTAATTAGCTTCCAACTAATAAAAATAAAAAAAAAAAAAAGAAAGAAAGAAAGTGTTAGTGTTAGTCGCTCACTCCTGGCTGACTCTTTGTGACCCCATGGACTGTAGCCCAGCAGGCTCACTGGTCCAAGGAATTCTCCAGGCAAGAATACTGCAGTGGGTAGGCAATTTCTTCTCCGGGGGATACTCCCGACCCAGGAATCAAACTTGCATCTCCTGCATTGCAAGCAGATTCTTTACTGTCCAAACCACCAGGGAAGCCCCCCAAAGTGCTGACTCTCCCACAAATGAGGTCAAACACTTCCTGCCTGACTGGCTTGAGCTAGGACATAGGTCTTACAGTTTTTCTTTTCATTTTTTTCCTCTGCCTTTAGACTTACAATGAAACTTTGGCTCTCCTGGGTTTCCAGCTTCCTGACTACAATCTGGGGGCTATCCAGTTTCCATAATCACATGAGCCACTTCGTTATAACACACCTCAGAGTCCTAAATGATATACCCTCCCCCTTTATTCTTTGTGCTCAATCTGCGCTTTGAAGGTCCTTTACTCCCTACAAAGTGTTCCTTACACATGAGAGTTCCTCTGTCACAATGTTTGCCGTCACCACTCTCTCTTCGACTTGATAACTTATATCCATCCTAGAGTCCTCAGTGCAAATACTACACCTCCAGAGAAGCTTTACAGGATGATGTAATTGTAGGGTAAAAACTGCCATACTTCCTGTATGCATCAGTACATTCTTCGCAGAGGACAGAATAGTGAATGTGTGGAACAACAGACTGGTTCCAAATCGGGAAAGGAGTACTTCAAGGCTGTATATTGTCACTCTGCTTACTTAACTTCTATGCAGAGTACATCATGCAAAATGCCAGGCTGGGTGAAGCACAAGCTGGAATCAAGATTTCCGGGAGAAATATTAATAATCTCAGGTACACAGATGACACCACCCTTATGCGAGAAAGTGAAGAACTAAAGAGGCTCTTGATGAAAGTTTAAGAGGAGAATGAAAAAGCTGGCTTAAAACTCAACATTCAGAAAACTAAGATCATGGCATCTTGTCCCATCACTTCATGGCAAATAGATGGGGAAATAATGGAATCAGTGAGAGACTTTATTTTGGGGGGGGGGGGGGCTCCAAATCACTGCAGATGGTGACTGCAGTCATGAAATGAAAAGACACTTGCTCCTTGGGAGAAAAGCTATGACCAACCTAGACAACATATTAAAAAGCAGAGACATTACTTTGCCAACAAAGGTCTGTCTAGTCAAAGCTATGGTTTTTCCAGGAGTCATTTATGGATGTGAGAGTTGGACTATAAAGAAAGCTGAGCACTGAAGAACTGATGCTTTCAAGCTCTGGTGTTTGAGAAGGCTCTTCAGAGTCCCTTGGACTGCAAGGAGACCCAAGCAGTCAATCCTAAAGGAAATCAGTCCTTTGGACTGATTCATTGGAAGGACTGATGCTAAAGCTGAAGCTCCAATACTTTGGCCACTTGATGAGAAGGACTGACTCATTGGAAAAGACCCTGATGCTGGGAAAGATTGAAGGCAGGAGGAAAAGGGGACCACAGAGGATGAGATGGTTGGATGGCATCAACAACTTGATGGACATGAGTTTGAGCTAGCTCTGGGAGTTGATGATGGACAGGGAATCCTGGCGGCAGTCCATGGGGTTGCAAAGAGTTGGACAGGACTGAGTGACTGAACTGAACTGAACTGAAGGAGCTGCCATATAACAAAGAGAGCCCAGCCTAGTGCTCTGTGATGACCTAGGTAGGTGGGACAGGAAGGCAGAGGGAAGCTCAAGATAGAGAGGATATTCATATATAATTATCACTAATTCTCATTTTGTACAGCACAAACCAGCATAACACTGTGAAGCAGTTATCCTCCAATTAGTATTTTTTTAATGGCACACTTTTTGACCCAACAATCTACACTTAAGAATCTATTCTAAGTAAATGTTTCAGATTCATAAAGAAAGATTAAGGTTGTTAGTTTCAGAATGGTTATACAGGAAAAATGGAGACAGGAAGGGAGGGAAGGAAGGAGATAAGAAAAGTAAAAGAGGACAGGAAGGAAAATATTTATATTATATTTTATTATGTGCTTAGTCACTCAGTCATGGCCAACTCTTTGAGACCCCATGGACTGTAGCCCGCCAGGCTCCTCTGTCCATGGGGATTCTCCAGGCAAGAATACAGGAGTGGGTCACCATGCCCTCCTCCAGGGGATCTTCCAAACCCAGGTATCCCACACTGCAGGCAGATTCTTTACCATCTGAGCCACCAGGGAAGCCCCATATTTTATTATAAATATATATAATATACATTATATTGTTCAAGGCTGAATAGTATTCCATTAGAGATAGATGGATAGATAGACATGAGTTTGAGCAAACTCTGGGAGACAGTGAAGGACAGGGAAGCCGCTTGCTGCTGTCCATGGGATCACAAAAGTCAGACACAACTAGTGACTGAACAACAATAAATGGCATACTCTTTGGGCTTGAAAAATGATCACACAGAGCTATAATTATTGACATGTAAAAGGGTTCATGATACATCACAAATTTGAAAAACAGGTCACATGTTCAATATTCTTATGTCCTATAGGCGTGCTCAGTGGCATCTCAAAGACATCATGTGCATGTGGGTGCATGTGAGAGAGAGAGAGCTGGAGGGGGTGGGGTGGAACATATCTGCATGAAGGACCACAAAATATTTGAAAATATGTAAAACTAGCCTCCTCCCCATCCCCTCCTCCTTTGCTTCTGTGTCACCTAAGTTTTCTACATTCAGCTTAATAAAAGAACTCAATTCTAGAGGAAAAGCAGTAACTTTGATATACCTAGCCATCCAAACAAAGTGCCCTCTTTTAATACTCTTGATTGAGGGGAAAGAATAGGATCCCCAGGCTAGATTCCAGAGAAGCAGAGCCTCCTGCGTCAGGGGAATTTGGCAACTGGTTCTTCCCCTTCCATTTTCCTCCGCTTTGACTCCTATCTTCTCCTGGATGACTCCTCCCATCGCCCTGTCCTCTCCCTACACACAACTCCATGAAACTCCAAGTTCACCTTATATCAGAAAGAAAACACAGAGATCAAACTCCAAATTAAGAGGTTCTCCCTCTTCCCCACTCATTGTTAACCTTTCAAGGTTATAGTTCATTTGAGGTACCAAAGCCCCGTTTCATCTGCCCCACTGTTAGAGCTGTCCTGAGGAACCAAAAGGAAACACCAAAAGGAGATAAGCGTATGTTTGTGTGAGCTGAAAAATTGTCCTATATGGAACAGAGTCAAAATAAATCAATAAAAGCAGTTTCAGACATGCGCTGCAGAGAGAAACTGTTAATTACTGGTATTATCATTGATATCTATTCATTTGAGACTTTTGTTCAGCAAAGGCAACTGCCTGGCTTGGTTACATAAGCAAAATCAAGAGAATTTATAAAGAAAGAGGGGGGGAAAGTGTTTTCAACTTAAACTCAGACAAAAGGATTGAAGGGAAATGAGACGAGTGATATTTTCTGGGGATTTACTGAGACAGATCAGCTCAGAGAAGAATACAAACCTGCCGGGCTTCATCCCAATATCACCCGTTCTCACATGGTTGTCTTCTCTGCATGTAAATTTCCAGTTTGAAAGAGCCCAGACAGAGACCCTTTCAAGAGCATTCTCCACAATCAAAAGGTTCCTTCCTGATCAAAAGGGATTTTGTTCTTAGTTGAATCCTTTGAAAATATATATAATAAAACCACAGAGCTTCATGGTTAAGAGTGAGAATTCTGGAGTCCCACAGACCTGTGTTCAAGACCCACTTCTGCCCCATCATAGCTTCAGTGACACTGGCAGGTAACCAAAGGTTTCAGAGCATCTCTCCTCACACTTAAAATGGACATAATACCAATCACTATCTCACAGAGACACATAAGTCAAAATCAGTGTGAAGCAATCTATCAGTGTCTAACTGGGGAAGAGAAACCACTCGAGTATTTTAAACAGCAAGGATTTAAGGCTGGGAATTAGGTGTTCAGGTGACAAAAGACCAAGATTCCAAATGGAACAATGTGGAAATTCTACTTTAATACATATAGTCCTGATTACCAGAATCACTGCAGACGGTGACTGCAGCCATGAAATTAAGACACTTGCTCCTTAAAAGGAAACCTATGACAAACCTAGACAGCATATTAAAAAGCAGAGACATCACTTTGCTGACAAAGGTCTGCCTAGTTAAAGCTATGGTTTTTCCAGTAGTCATATGCAGATGTGAGAGTTGGACTATGGGTGCAACTATGGCTGATTCTTGTTGATATCTGACAGAAAACAAAATTCTGTAAAACAATTATCCTTCAATTAAAAAATAAATTAAAAAAAAAAAGAAGGTTGAACACTGAATGGTGGTTCCGGAGAAGACTCCTGAGAGCCCCTTGGACAGCAAGGAGATCAAAACAGCCAATCCTAAAGGAAATCAACCCTGAGTATTCATCAGAAGGACAAACGCTGAAGCTGAAGTTCCAGTGTTTTGGCCACCTGATGCAAAAAGCCAACTTACTGGAAAAGACCCTGATGCTAGGAAAGATTGAAGGCAAAAGGAGAAGGGGCAGCAGAGGATGAGATGGTTAGATAGCATCTAACCGTCCAACCAACTCCATGGACATGAATTTAAGCAAACTCTGGGAGATAGTGGAGGACAGAGGGGGCTGGCGTGCTGCAGTCTGTGGTGTTGCAAAGAGTCAGACATGACTTAGCAAGTGAACAGGAGAAATACATGACTTAACGATAGTTTGACTTCAATTTTTTTACTTTATGATGGTGTGGAAAATGGTACGCATTCAGTAGAAATCATACATCACACTTTGGATTCCAATCTTTTCCCAGGCTAGCGCTAGATAGTGTGGCCCTCCGATGGTGCTGGGCAGCTGCCAAGAGCATCTCTTAGTCATGTGATCACCAGGTAAACCACCAACACTCTTACAACCGTTCTGTATCCAGACAACCTTTCTGCTCTTCACTTTCACCGTCATATTCAATAAATGACAAGAGATATCCAACACTGTGTTATAAAAATTAACACAAAGTTAAGTGATTTTGCTCCCCTGTAGGCTAATGGAAATGTTCTGAGCTCATCTAAGGTAGGCTAGGCTCAGCCATGATGTTAAACAGGTCGGATGTATTAAATGCATTTTCAAATTACAGTGTTTTCAACTTATGATGGATTTATCTGGACATAACTCCATCATAAATTAAGGATATTAACACATACATGTGGAATCTAGAAATATGGTACAGATGAACCTATTTCCAAGACAGGAATAGAAATGTAGACATAGAGAACAGATATGGGGCCCCAGGGGTGGAGATAGGGAAGGGGGAGTGAATTGGGAGATTAGAATTAACATACACACTACCATGTGTAAGAGAAATAGCTAGTGGGAAGCTGCTATAAAGCACAGGAAGCTGAGCTGGGGGTTCTGCGATGACCTAGAGGGGTGGGGTGAGGAGGCGGGGTGTGGAGGGAAGAAGGTCCAAGAGGGAGGGGATATCTGTATGCATATCGCTGATTCACTTCATTGTGCAGCAAAAATTAACACAACCTTGTAATGCAATAATATTACAATAAATTTAAAAAAAATTTTTAAAGTCTAGATTGATGCAGAAAAAAATCCATGATAAAGCAAGTATCAAAATTTTACATAAAGACGGAATCTGACCCCATATTTGCATGACTCAGCCAGCCTCACTTGTTTCATCCTAGTCTTGGTCCTGCCAAAGATGAATACACAGCAGGAATCTACTACAACCCCAAGGAAGAGGCACCAAGGGAGACCAGGTGTCACTAAAGTCCAGGACAAAAAGGCTCTGTCCCACAGGACCTGGGGCCAGAGAGGAGATACCACTGCTGCAGAGATGGCATGCGAGGCAAAGGGAGAGAGAAACATTGAGTTTACCAGTTTGTTCATTCCGGTTTTTCTATACCACCTTATGGGAAATCCGAACAACAGTTCTGGCCAACCCAAAACAAGGCTTATCCCTTCCTCTTGCCTGCCTGTCTCCCATCACCACCTCCCATTGGCCAAACTCAGCTGTAACTCTGCTGACGTGGGACTCTGGGAACCAGGGGGAGGACAAAGGATGGATATGAGGCCACACGAGCCCAAGGTGGCCCCGGTGCCTCCTTCGGTTCTGCCCCACCAGAGGGCTCAGAAAAGTGAGGACAGGGTCTCCCTGAGCCTGATTTCTGGAAATCATGAAGGAAAATGGGCTTATGTATTTGAAACTGCCATCAAGACAATGAAAGATGCTGGTGACTGGCAAAAGATTCTGAAGTTTTTTGGAACACTATGTCATTTCCTATGTGATTGTTCATATTATAATGCAGGCACATCTCTAGACATAATGGGTAATGACAGGGACAAGAACAAGACCACTCCCACCCTCTGGGGGTTCATGAAGTTACCAAATCAGAACTGCCCCAAACCGAGCTCCTTCCAGGGAACTGGAGAGATGCACATAAAGAGAGCGTGCACTGGCAGCATACAGACTCCTCAGATGCTGTTCTTAGACCCTTCAGCTCTCAGAGGGAGGGGGTGACAGGCAGCAAGTGGGAGCGAAAGGGAATGGGCCAACTAGGGCAGAATTTCCCATCTGGCAGTTGTGCTGGTCAGGAAGGTGGGATTGGAGGTCAAACAGGTTGAAACCTTGATTCTTCCATCAAATTCAATATGTGACCTTGGGCAAGTGGCTGAGCCTCCCTCAGCCTCCATGTATCAGTAGAATGGGGATAATCACAGAACATGGCTCAAGTAAATGGCTGCTGTGTGGACAGAATGAAATGTGAGTGATAGCAATGCCAGCTCAAAGCAAATACTCATAACTGGTAACTGATACTGTCTTCATTTTTCGGATCATCAAGTTAAAGACAGGGATGGAGGTCCCACTACAGAAGGTAATACAATAGTTCGGTGACCTCCAGGATATATATATGGCAGTATGTTCAGTGATTTATACAAAGTTCAACGGTATCAGTTCAGTTCAGTCGCTCAGTCATGTCTGACTCTTTGCAATCCCAAGGACCACAACATGCCAGGCCTCCCTGTCCATCACCACCTGCCAGAGTTTACCCAAACTCATGTCCATTGAGTCGGTGATGCCTTCCAACCATCTCATCCTCTGTCATCCTCTTCTCCTCCCGCCTTCAATCTTTCCCAGCATCAGGGTCTTTTCCAATGAGTCAGCTCTTAGCATGAGGTGGCCAGAGTATTGCAGTTTCAGCTTCAACACCAGTCCCTCCAATGAACACTCAGGACTGATCTCCTTTAGGATGGATTGGCTGGATCTCCTTGCAGTCCAAGGGACTCTCAAGAGTCTTCTCCAATACCACAGTTCAAAAGCATCAGTTCTTCAGCGCTGAGCTTTCTTTATAGTCCAACTCTCACATCCATACATGACTACTGGAAAAATCATAGCTTTTACTAGATGGATCTTTGTTGGCAAAGTAATGTCTCTGCTTTTTAATATGCTATCTAGGTTGGCCATAACTTCCTTCCAAGGAGTAAGTGTCTTTTAATTTCATGGCTGCAATCACCATCCGCAGTGATTTTGCAGCCCAGAAAAATAAAGCCTGTCACTGTTTACACTGTTTCCCCATCTATTTGCCATGAAGTGATAGAACCAGATGCCATGATCTTAGTTTTCTGAATGTTGAGTTTTAAGCAAACTTTTTCACTCTCCTCCTTAACTTTCATCATGAGGCACTTAAGTTCTTCTTCACTTTCTGCCATAAGGGTAATGTCACCTGCATGTCTGAGGTCATTGATATTTCTCCTGGAAATTTTGATTCCAGCCTGTGCTTCTTCCAGCCCAGCATTTCTCATGATATACTCTGTATATAAGTTAAATAAGCACAGTGACAACATACAGCCTTGACGTACTTCTTTTCCTATTTGGAACTAGTCTGTTGTTCCATGTCCAGTTCTAACTGTTGCTTCCTGACCTACATACAGAATTCTCAAGAGGCAGGTCAAGTGGTGTGGTATTCCCATTTCTTTCAGAATTTTCCACAGTTAATTGTGATCCATACAATCAAAGGTTTTGGCATAGTCAATAAAGCAGAAATAGATGTTTTTTTCTGGAACTCTCTTGCTTTTTTGATGATCCAGTGGATGTTGGCAATTTGATCTCTGGTTCCTCTGCCTTTTCTAAAACCAGCTTGAACATCTGGAAGTTCTCATTTCACGTATTGCTGAAGCCTGGTTTGGAGAATTTTGAGCATTACTTTGCTAGTGTGTGAGATGAGTGCAATTGTGCGGTAGTTTGAGCATTCTTTGGGATTGCCTTTCTTAGGGATTGGAATGAAAACGGACCTTTTCCAGTCCTGTGGCCACTGCTGAGTTTTCTGAATTTGCTGGCATATTGAGTGCAGCACCTTCACAGCATCATCTTTCAGGATTTGAAATAGCTCAACTGGAATTCCATCACCTCCACTAGCTTTGTTCATAGTGATGCTTCCTATGGCCCACTTGACTTCACATTCCAGGATGTCTGGCTCTAGGTGGGTGATTACACCATCATGATTATCTGGCTCATGAAGATCTTTTTTGTACAGTTCTTCTGTGTATTCTTGCCACGTCTTCTTAATATCTTCTGCTTCTGTTAGGTCCATACCATTTCTGTCCTTTATTGAGCCCATCTTTGCATGAAATGTTCCCTTGGTATCTCTAATTTTCTTGATGAGATCTCTAGTCTTTCCCATTCTATTGTTTTCCTCTATTTTTTTGCATTGATCACTAAGGAAGGCTTTCTTATCTCTCCTTGCTATTCTTTGGAACCCGGCATTCAAATGGGTATATCGTTCCTTTAATCCTTTGTTTCTCACTTCTCTTCTTTTCACAGCTATTTGTAAGGCCTCCTTAGACAGCCATTTTGATTTTTTGCATTTCTTTTTCTTGGGGGATGGTTCAACGGTGTAGTGGGTTTCATAGACAGGGAAGGGTTTCAGTTTCTTTCGGGTAGTATTACTCAGACTAGATGTAGACACAGGTGTTGGTACAGATGTAGGTGTCAAGTAGATACAGGTGTAGGTTATAGGTAGATACACATATGGCTATAGTTTATGTAATAAAACGCATACTTTAAGGAATCATGCTAAGTGTTCTAGATCTAAAATCAGTTACGTGTTACCCTCACACACAATTATGACCAATTCTCTCTTCAAAGTAAGTATTCATTGCGAAAACACTAGTGCCAGGCACCATAGTAGGCACTACAGGTGAGGGATACAAACAGGAATAAGACACAGTTGCTACTCTCAATAGCCCCCTAATCTTTGTGGGAAACAGATATTTACAAAAATACTTCACCCTTTGACATTGAGCGACTAAGTTCAACTTTGAATTCTTCCTGGAAAAAGCAGCATTTGAACTGGTCTTATTCAGTAAGGTCACAAAAAGAAAAAATGGAGGCTAGGATTCAAAGAGTATGTCACTTTCCTTTCTGTGGGGAGAATGGCACTATCTGGCCCTGGAAACACTTTCCTTCTATTTGTGTTAACAGTGTTATCAGCCTTTTTCTCTCAGCAGGAGGTGGGTGCCTACAAAGCTGTCACTAAACAATGTTTCCAAGGTTCGACCACAGTGTAGCATGCATTGGTACTTCTTCCTTTATGTGGTTGAATAATATTCCATTATATGGAATCTTTATCCATTTTACTTATTCATTCATCTGTTGATGGACATTTGAGTTGTTTTCCCCTTGGCACTACTATGAATAAAGCTGCTATGAAATTCATATATAAGCTTTTGTTTGAGCACTTGTTTTTAATTGTTTTTGGTATTTTTCTGGAAATGGAATTGATGAGTCATGTTGTCATCTATGTGTAATTTTTTGAGCAATCATCTGATACATTCTTAACCACCAGAAGAATAGAGCTCCTCCTTTCAGAAAGATCCATAAAAGTACTGGAATCAAGTCTCATTGGCCCAGATTGGGTCACATGTCCATCCCTGAACCAATCAGGGTGGGCAGGAACAAGGAAAACCATGACTGATGAAGGTGTATCTACCTCCGCAGTAAAGAAAGCTCTCTACCCAAGCCACATGGACTGAGATGGGGGAATAAGTGGTTTTATTTCAACAGAAAATCAGAAAAGTGTTAAGCAGTGAGAGGAGGGGAAAGATACTGGAAGACAAAAAGAAGCATCCACCACCTCACAAAGGAAGTGACAAAATAACTGCTTTTGATTGTAATGTGGGAATGTGTCATGGATATTTCTTGAGCACTTCATATACATCAGGCACTATCCCAAATGTTTCACCCAGAGAATATGTGACCCCACGGCACAGATGAGGAAAATGAGGCTCAGAAAAGTTAACTTGCCAAAGATCCACTGTTAGAAAGTGGGTGAGCTGGAATTTGAATCTCTCCAATGTCAAAGCTCCTGTTGTTCCCTATATACCTTGCTGGTACTTCACTGGGTAGAAGGCATCAGGCATGAAAAAATCTGGATGACCTCTTGGTAAAGGATGAATATCTTAATATTTACCACACTAGGTATCAAAGTTTGCATCTCCATGTGCACAAGTATACTTACACACATTTCCCAGTGGTTTGAGAATGAACATGACCCTCTCTCTCCCGTCATACAACACAGAAAGCCAAGTAAAACATATTCTTTTTCCTCCTTAAAATTAAAGACAATGTATCTTACTAACTAATGGATCTCTTAAAAATGGACACAATGCCACTTGGGAACACTCTTCACTGCACAATGGAGTTTCTGATTTCTTCAAAGAAAGTGGAAATAAAATTTCATCACCAAGGCTTTTCAGGTCCATCAGAAGAGAAACTTTGGCTGTTAGGCCATATTCTTTCTCTTACACATCAAAACACCCTTTTCCCTGAAGCATTTAATTTTACTCAATCCCAAAGAATTGTTTTTCTGAAATAGCAGGGATCTTTCTGCACTCTGGTTAAGATCACTTTCTTCTTGTTCACATGGTACCTTGTCTCCCTCCTCTGTCTGAGCTGGGAACAAGAAGAAACCTTTACAATGACAGTCTCATAACAGGATTGCATTTTTTCTGCACATTACATCTCAGGGGATCATTGTCATTTGTCTCCTGCAAATGACAATCCAGCTTCTCTGGGTCCCCTGGATGCTTGGGGAGAAGTGCTACAGCACAGCTTGTCTCCAATGATGCTTTATAATTATAGCAGAAATCCAGTGCTAATAGAGCTGTCTGGCTAAACAGGGGCACGAGCCCTTCTGTACCCACACCAGCACCCAGCAGCTTGAAAGCATATCTGAGGCTTTTTCATTCTGCTCGTATTTTGTGTACATACATACAAATAAGACTCAAGTCTGGTCATTGATGAACATGAGTCTCCAGGAAAGAAAAAAGTCAGCCTGTTTATTCCCCACTAGACATTTTATAGCTCCCTACCTCTGTACTTTTTTTCTGTGCTCTTTACCTTTTCCTGAAATACCCCCACCTTATCTACACTCAGACAAATACATCCTTCTATTGTCTCCTGAGACCACTGCAGCTTACAATGATTTCACCCTCCAGTGGCATTTGACTGTACCTTCCAGTCGGCAATTAATCATGAACTTCCTTGTGACATTGCACATATTCTGCAACCCAACTCTTTTAAACTATTCACATTTACTGTCAGGACCCTGGCCTTAGTTTTAATATTATCCTGAATTAAAGGAAAATGGGAGGTTAGGGGACAAACCAATGGATTATGAGGAATGAGAATTCTCCCATTCCTCTACACTCATCACTCCTCCTCCTCCACCACCCTGTTGTATGTTCTATCTATCAATGGAAGCTCAAATTACGCCAGTATAGACATCAAGAGTTCTTGAGGGCATTGAAAATGATTCCATGAATTCTGAGGCTCTAAGCCAAGCAACAAGTGAGTGAAGGTCAATTAATAATAAAAATAATGACTAGGAGACATTAACCTTGTTTGAAGATAAAGGCTTTACCTGACTTAGACAAACTACAACCGCCTTTCTAGGTGGCTGTCCATGGTTCTGAAAGGTCTACTGCCATGGACAACTTATCCCTATCATTGTCTTGACCCTCAGCTCCCTGACTGCAGTTACTGTTGAACCCTCACTTAGCCTGACTTCAACTAAATTGTCTTCTGAACTATCTGTGTCCCAGATCAACAGTCCTGGGGAGTGAAGGTAGTCTAAAGAATAGACTCTGGAGTCAGACTGCTTGTCTTTGAAGCTCAGATCCAATCCACCATATAAAGGAAGCTACTTGCCATCATTTGTCAATTTGGAACAGTAGTACTATGTACTTCATGGGGTTGCTGAGATAATTAAACGAGAACTTCTCTACAGAAAGTCGAGCAGAATCCGTGACACAAAATAAGTTCTCAACCTTTTATTGTGATGGTTATGTCTTAGCTCTTTATCTACATGTAAGGTATTCAAAGAAAAGAAGTGAATCTTCCTTTGTGATACCCTCTAGTGGCTATAAAGTAATAGAATGGGTAGAAGCTTTGAAGCAATTCAGACTCAGTCCGAATCTGGTTCCACAACACACTATCTACATGGTATTAAACAATTTACTTAATCCTCCTCACTTTAGTCTCCTTTTCCTAATTTACAAAGTGGAGTAAATTATATCTATTTTTTCAGAGATGCAAATATTTCTAGTGAAGTTGCTCAGTCGTGTCCGACTCTTTGCGACCCCATGGACTGTAGCCTACCAGGCTCCTCCGTCCATGGAATTTTCCAGGCAAGAATACTGGAGTGGGTTGCCATTTCCTTCTCCAGGGGATCTTCCCAACCCAGGGATCGAACCCAGGTTTCCCGCACTGCAGGCAGACGGTTTACCATCTGAACCACCAGAGAAGCCCAGTATTCCAGCGATGTACACAGACAGCTAGACTAAAATGTACGTGAAATAAATAGTGATCATGGTGTTTATGGCTACACATTTGAGAGGACTGCAAATAGTTTTATCGTTTCTGCTCAACCAGCAACAATAGTCTGTGAGAGTCAGGAGTATATACTGAGGAAAAACAGTAAGGGTTTAATGCTTTCTCCTGGGAGGCCCATTTCTCTGGGAAGCTTCTATGACATTTTTTTGTATGGTGGATCAATTATTTAAGACAGTTAAAGCTTCGGTCATCAACTCAGTTTTTTTTTTTTTTTTTTTTTTACAAAGAAAGGAATTTCATATAGAGAACTTCTGATGTTACCTCTGCATCATTAACCTGGCTGTGTAATATGGGTAACATAGGTCTAAATGAGACTTAAGAAAGACTATAAATGATTCTGTATCAGAAAACACTACCTTTCTAATTGTGGATCAGGTGCAATCACTGTATTCAAAGCCCAGCATGTTGAAATGAAGTACTCTTGTTCATTAACACAGTTTTGAAGAAAATCTGGAGACCCTCAAAAATGTATTCATAAATTATAACTCCTGGAATTATTCCTGTACAGAGAAACCATTCTCAAGGTACCTTCTCTAGGAGGCAGTCCTTTGGAGGTTGAAGGAACCTCCAAAGGAGGTTAATTTGTCACTGCACTTCACAGCACCAGCTGTGTGTTAACTGGGACCTGATGGAAAATGGTCAGAAAAATCAGGACAAAATGTCCTCTCTCCTTTGTAGATTATCTGCCAAGTGCAGAAGCTTCTGAGTCAATGCACAGTTATTTTACCAACTAGGGAACACCCCCCTCCATTTAACAAGATTGATCTAAAAAAAAAAAAAATAAACTTTTGACCTGTTTTTAAAGAGGTAAGGCTTCAGAGTTCCTGCTGGTCATTCTGCTCCCCTAAAAAATTACTCTTTCCCTTGGCCTGTGGGAAGCATGACACTGTTGTCTGCCCAGTCTGTTTAGCCCTCAGAGTCTCTGCCCTGCCCATAAGTAGAGCTTACCACCCTAAGGCTTGAAATGCCTGATAGACCAGGGAATTAAAACTTCCCACATCAGGAGGTTGGCTCCCGAAATACCTTCTGCTGTTTTCACTGCTCTGAGAGTAGCTGCAATGCTCCAAAACCTCTTTTCAGAAGGCAATATGAGGCAGGCCATCTACTAACATGTCACCAAATATCATAACTTATTTCTAAATTCCACAGTGGTTTGGGGAGAAGCAAAAGCCAAAGAACATGGAAGGCAGCACAGGAACGGGGTTAAGAGTATGGACATGGGCTCACAACCCATCACCACCACATCTTGACTGAGTAACTTACCTCAGCCTCCTCCTCTGTAAAACGGGACTACAAATATCACCTAACTTACAGAGCTGTAATGGGCACTAAACTATATAATCCATATATAAAGTGACAGACTCCTCTGTCCATGAGATTTTCCAGGCAAGAATATTGGAGTGGGTTGCCACTGCCTTCTCCAAGGGATCTTCCTGACCCAGGGATCGAACCAGGTCTCCTGCATTGCAGGCAGATTCTTCACCATCTGAGCCACCAGGGAAGCCCCCATAAAGTGCTTAACCCACTGCTAAGCACGGTAAATGGTAAACAGGCAATAAATTGTTAATATAACATTTGTGAGTGCATGATTATGCCTGACCTCATTGATTATCTCAACCTATGAAGTAGACATTGCATCCCTCTCCCAGTTTGTCAACAAGAGCAGTAAGGCTTAGAGAGGAACAAGAATTTGCTTTGGATGCTGCTGCAAAGAATTGGCAAGGCCGTGATTCAAACCTACATCAGTCTGACCCAGACAGTCTTGGCTAATTTAATCAACTTTCATGCGGAAGACCCAAGCCCTCGGCAATCTCTGACCCCAGTTATTCACACCTCACCAAGAGATAGATTCAGTCCAACAGTGAGCCAAGGGGACAATTGCTCTGATTTCCAAATTGCAGAATAAAAACGATTATTAACGTTTTATATAATCACACCCTTACAACAAAGTCCCCATAAGGCACAAGTGCAAGCCTCAACCCACTCAGCAAAGGTGCCTCCAGGTTTCTAAAGGTACAACTGTAAAATTGTGTACTTTGTAAAACCAAGATCCCAGGGGACAGGGCTGGTCAGAGGACAAGTTCATGTCCCCTTCTTTGCACAGCTCCCAAAAAGGGGAAAAGGAGAGGTGAACTTATACTGACTGAGCATTTCCTAAGTGTCAGGCCTTGTGGTGAATGTTCTACAGATTTTATCACTTCATCCACCAAGTAACACTAAGACATAAGGATTCTTAGCTCCTTGTCACCGACGAGTAAGCTGAGAGTCAGGCAGGTGAAGGTCACTCAGAAGGAAAACCAGCATTAAAATATAAGTTTGATTAGTTATCTACCCCAAGGACGGTAGCCCACCAGGCTCCTCTGTCCAGTATTCAGGCCAAAATACTGGAGTGGATAGCCATTCCCTTCTCCAGGGGAATCGTCCCAACCCAAGGATCAAACCCAGGTCTTACGCATTGCAGGCAGATTGTTTACTATCTGAACCACCAGGGAAGTCCAAGAATACTAGAGTGGGTAGTCTATCCCTTCTCCAGCATGCCTTCCTGACCCAGGAACTGAACCAGGGTCTCCTGCATTGCAGGCAGATTCTTTACCAGCTGAGCTACCAGGGAAGCCCTATCTGTTACGTATATAGTATCAATAGTGTGTACATACTATAGAGAACAGGGAATCAACAATGCACCGGGGTGACCTGAATGGGTAAGAAGTCCAAAAGGGAGGGGATTTATGCATATGTGTGGCTGATTCATTTTACTATACAGTAGAAACTAACACAGGCTTCCCTGGTGGCTCAGATGGCAAAGAAACGGCCTGCAGTGCAGGAGACCTGGGTTCTATCCCTGGGTGGGGAAGATCCCCTGGAGAAGGAAATGGCAGCCCACTCCACTATTCTTGCCTGGAGAATCCCATGAACAGAGAAGCCTGGCAGGTTACAGTCCACGGGGTCGCAGTCAGACACGACTGAGTGACCGAGCCCAGCACAGCACACAGAAACTAGCACAACATTGTAAAGCAACTATGCTTCAATAAAAGTTAATTGAAAATTAAATTTTAAAAAAATACATGTGTCTAAACCACGTACCGTCTCAGGGACACCATTCACAGCCTGTGATGGGACTGCGCCCCTGCAGACTTCCTGAATGCTCCTTCTAGTGTCTCCTGCTGGACTTTCCCAGAGCCAGCATTCTTTAAGAAAAGTTAAATTCACTAGTCAATGGCACTGGTGCCATCAAGGAGACCTGGATGGATCTGAAGTCTCAGACACACAAACCCTTTCCCAGGAACACTGCTTTTGCTTCATGTGTCCTGACTCAAGTTAACAATTCTGAATAAAGTAAAAGCTTTCTTTTTAAATCCTTATTAAGCAGTCCATTCCTCTCTGTAACTCCTGTGTTCTCCCTCTTTCTGAGCCTTGCCTAAGTATTAATCCTCTTTCCCTGTGATCTCTATACCCCTCGAAAGTACAGCACTCTGAACATGAGGTTCAATTATTGAAAGGGGGTGTACTATGTAAAAAGTTATACCTGAGGATTTGCCATGCAAAGGACAGACAGATACCACCTAGTAGAACAATGCCTTTTGCAAGAGCTACAGGATTATAGCAAAATTGCATGCCAGGGGAAGATATCAGAACTTTTTGAATAAGCCTGCTTTATGGATTATTAAGTTACCTCTAAAATTTCGCCCTGGGATAAAACCTGGCTTGCAAAATACAGTTTTTAAGTTATGCAGCATTTAAGGGCACCAATCAGTCCTTCCTAGCATTCATCACCACACTAAAATCCTTTCCTTTTTTAATGAAAGTAACTTTACTTTTCATTTAATACTGAGGTGACCTCTTCTACATTGGGAGTTTGCAAACACACCTGTAGAAAACAAAATTAAATTATCAACCATATAGAGTTTTCTAGGATGTACAAAGCTGGAAGGAGCTTTACTCCCATCCTAACAAGAAAAAGGCAGGAAAAACTTCAAAACCATGATGTTTCTTCAATGCATCTAAAACTTGAGGTCACAGGGACACAAGTAGCTTGAACTTTACAGAAATGTGCCTCTAAAGATCATCTGTGCAAAGTATGGAATGGAGAGACACCAGGCATGCGAGTAAGGCAAACTCAGATACTTTTTTTTTTATTATTATTATTTTCTAGAGGCCAAGTGTGGGCTCCATTCAGTTCAGTCACTAAATCATGTCCAACTCTTTGCAACCCCATGGACTGCATGCAGCACACCAGGCTTCCCTGTCCATCACCAACACCCGGAGCTTGCTCAAACTCATGTCCATTGAGTCGGTGATGCCATCCAGCCATCTAATCCTCTGTAGTCCCCTTCTCCTCCCACCTTCAATCTTTCCCAGCATCAGGGTCTCTTCCAATGAGTTGGCTCTTCACATCAGGTGGCTAACGGTTCAGCTTCAGCTTCAGTGAATATTCAGGACTGATTTCCTTTAGGATTAACTGGTTTGATCTCCTTGCTGTCCAAGGGACTCTCAAGATTCTTCTCCAACACCACAGTTCAAAAGCATCAATTCTTTCATGCTCAGCTTTCTTTATGGTCCAACTCTCATATTCATACACAACTACTGGAAAAACCATAGCTTTGACTAAATGGACCTTTGTCAGCAAAGTAATATCTCTGCTTTTCAATACACTGTCTAGGTTGGTCATAGCTTTTCTTCCAAGGAGCAAGCATCTTTTCATTTCATAGCTGCACTCACTATCTGCAGTGACTTTGGAGCCCAAGAAAATAAAGTCTCTCGCTGTTTCCATTGTTTTCCCATCTATCTGCCATGAAGTGATGGGACCAGATGCCATGATCTTCGTTTTCTGAATAGTGAATTTTAAGCCAGCTTTTTCACTCTCCTCTTTAACTTTTATCAAGAGGCTCTTCAGTTCCTCTTCCGCTTTCTGTCATAAGGGTGGTGTCAACTGCATATCTGAGATTATTGGTATTTCCCCCGGCAATCTTGATGCCACCTTGTGCTTCATCCAGCCTGGCATTTCGTATGATGTACTCTGCATATAAGTTAAATAAGCAGGGTGACAATATACAGCCTTGACGTACTGCTTTCCAATTTGGAACCAGTCTGTTGTTCCACGTTCGGTTCTAACTGTCACTTCTTGACCTGCATACAGATTTCTCAGGAGGCAGGTCAGGTGTTCTGGTATTCCCATCTCTTTCAGAATTTTCCAGTTTGTTGTGATCCACATAGTCAAAGGCTTTGGCGTAGTCAATAAAGCAGATGTACTTCTGGAACTCTCTTGCTTTTTCAATGATCCAATGGATGTTGGCAATTTGATCTCTGGTTCCTCTGCCTTTTCTAAATCCAGCTTGAACATCTGGAAGTTCTTGGTTCATGTTCTGTTGAAGTCTTGCTTGAAGAATTTTGAGCATTCCTTTGCTAGTGTGTGAGATGAGTGTGATTGTGCAATAGTTTGAACATTCTTTGGCATTGCCTTTTCTTGGGCCTGGAATGAAAACTGACCTTTTCTGGTCCTGTGGCCACTGCTGAGTGTGGGCTAGCATGTGATTATTGAATCCCTGAGAATCACAGGCACAAGGGAAGCTTGTACACGTCCCCAAGCTCTTCTCCATTGACCATTAGAGGGTGCTTGAGAGAAAGATCAAATAAAGGGTGAGATACTGAAAAGGTCTTCCTTGATGGTATAGCCCTATTGTGCTGCTAGGGTAAATGCAAAAGCCTTCACTGAGATCCTTTTGCCCAACAGAATGCACACCTCAAGATGAAGACTTCTTTGGTGGTCCACTGGTTAAGAATCTGCCTTCCAATGCAGAGGATATGGGTTTGATCCCTGGTGGGGGAACTAAGATCCTACCAGTCTTGAGACAACTAAGCCTGGGCCACAACTACTGAACTGGAGCGCCACAACTGCAGAGAAGCCCATGTGCCACAGTGAAATATCCTGGGTGCTGCAACTAAGACCCAGTGCAGCCAAACAAATACTTAAGAAAAAAATCCTCAAGATGATGGAAAGTCACTCAGTCGTGTCCACTCTTCGCGACCCCATGGACTGTAACCCACTGGGCTCCTCCAACCATGGAATTTTCTAGGCAAGAGTACTGGAGTGGGTTGCCATTTCCTTCTCCACAAGATGATGGAAGCAGAGAAGCAAATCCAAGGCCACAAATAGAGACCTGCTGCAGCAGGAGAGAAGTATCTTCTGCCCCTGAGGCAGGGGCATGAAACAAGTCATGTAACACTAAAGGGATCTGTTTACCATTGTCACAAGGATCCTAAATGTATACACAAATGACAAAAGAGTCTCTGAATGTCTGAAGGAATAATTGATAAGACTGAAAGGAGAAATGGATAAATGCGAAAATACACGTGGTGCTTCACGTTACTGCTGTTCAGTCACTAAGTCATGTCGCATTCTTTGAGACTCTATGGACTGCAGCACACCAGGCTGTCTAACCTCCACTGTCTCCCAGAGTTTCCTCAAATTCATGTCTCAGAGCTACTTGACAGGAAAAGTAGGAAGAAATCAAGTATGGATGTAGAAAACTTGGACAAGACTATCAATAACCTGACCTAATTGACATTCATAAAACATTTTACCCAACAACAGAGTATGCATTTTTTTTTAAGTACACAGGGAACATTCCCCAAGATAGACCACAGTTCTTCTACAGACAGGTCTACACAGGTTCTTCTGGAAAACAGGAAAGAAGGAAAGACTTCTCAACTCATGCATTGGGTAACCATTATACTATACCAAACCAGACAAAGAAATTAGAAAAACAAGAAAGAAGAAGACTCTAAAACTGCACTGTCCAATAGGACTTTCTGCTTTGGTAGCAATATCTGCCCTATCCAACATGGTAGCCCCGAGCCACATGGGGCTATTGAACACTTGAAATATAACTAGTGTAACTTAGGAAATAAATGTTTAATCTTATGTAAGAATTTAATCTATCTATATTTAAATTTATATAGCCCATATCTAGGAATTACTGCACTGTATAGTGCAGCTCTGGACCAACGTCCACAGTGAATACAGATGCAAATATCCTCAAAAAATAGCAAATGAGATCTAGCAATGATAGAATGATACAAAAAAAAAATCAGGAATGAATGAATGAATGAGGTATCCCAGGAATATGATCTTGGGAAAGCAAAGTTAGTTCAACCTTCAAAAATCAATCAGTGGGACTTCCCTGGTGGCACAGTGAATACAAATCCACCTGTCAAAGCAGGGGACACAAGTCCAACCCCTGGTCCAGGAAGACTCCACATCCCGCAGAGCAACTAAACCCATGCATCACAACTACTGAGCCCTGTGCCCTAGAGAAAGGGTCAAAGACTTCAACAGTACTTTCCCCCAAAGAAGTTACATAAGGAGCAAACAAGCTTGTAAAGACATTCAACTTCATTTTCATCACATAAATTCAAATTAAAGACACAGTGAAATAATAAAATGAACCCATCAGAATGGCTTTATAAAAAAAAAAAACCTAACATGTCCTCATTTGCTTTTGTTAGAAGTGCTAAATGGTACAGACTTAGGAAAACAACTTGGCAATTTCTTGTGAAGTATATACCTACAAAACCCAAAGGTCCCACTCCTAGATATTATCCAAGAGAAATAAAAGGTTATGTTCACACAAAAGCTATATATAAGATGTTATAGTGGCTTTACTTATGATTGCTGAAAACTGAAAGCAGCCAAGTTAAAAAAGGAGACTCAAAGGGCTATATCCATTTTAATGGTACACTGGAAAAAGCAAAACTATAGGCATGGAAAATAGACCAGAGTTTGCTAATGGTTGGGTATGTGGCAGGTGGGGGCATGGTAAGTGAGGATTTGATTATAAATGAACATGAAGGAAGTTTGGGGAGTGGGGAAATCTGTATCTTGTTTGAGTGTTGTTTACATGACAAATGTGTTCATCAGTACATATAGAACTGTTCACCAAAAATTAAGCTGCAATAAACCTGACAATAATAACAGCAATAAACAAAAACACTGTATGCTCAAGTGCCTAGGTTATACCCCAGATCCATATCATCAGAATCTTTAAGATGGTACTTGGACATCAATATTTTTTAAAGCTTCCCAGGTACAGCCAAGGTTGACAACCACTGACCTAAAAAGGACTGAGATTTAAGATACTGAACAGGTTAAATGGCTGTTCTGTGCTTATTTGCTTATAAACTTCTCTTCAGTAAATGTCCCCAGGTGTGGAAGAGAAAAAATAAACCAATCATGTAGATAGCACCTAAATATATGATGGTTCTGTTTTTCCTTTCCCATGGAAAATTTCTGCAACTGAGACTATGCATAGCCTTAACTGATAAAGTGAACTGCCACCCAAAAGAATAAAATGTACCATCTGGGAAGGCAGCACTGCCATTCTCTCAAACATCCCATCTTTCCAAGTAGTAAACAAAGTCCATCGCCCTTTGGAATGACATAAACCTTTGAACTGAAACCTCAAATTAGGACTTCCTTTGTGGTACAGTGGGTAAGAGTCCACCTGCCAATGCAGGGGAGACAGGTTCGATCCCTGGTTCGGGAAGATTTCACACGCCACCAAGCAAATAAAGCAGTGCACCACACGGGTTTGCTGAGCACGCATGCTACAGCTACTGAAGCCTATGTACCAAGAGTCTGTGCTTCACAAGAGAAGCCACTGCAATGAGAAGCCCCTGCACCTCAACTAGAGAATAACTCCCATTGACCACAAATAGAGAAAGCCCGAGTGCAGCAACAAATACCCACCATGGCCAAAAACTAAATACATCTTTAAAATAAAAGTCAAATAGAACCTTGACCCCTTCTCTCCCCTAAATGACTTCTGTGACATTTCTTTTGTCTTGCATTAAAGACCTTAGCTATAGTACATTTGTATTTGTAGCTCAGTCGGTAAAGAATCTGCCTGCAATGCAGAAGACCCAGGTTCGATCCCTGGGTTGGGAAGATCCCCTGGAGAAGGACATGGCAACCCACTCCAGTACCCTTGCCTGGAAAATCCCAAGGACACAGGAGCCTAGTGGGCTGCAGTCCGTGGGGTCGCAAAGAGTCGGGCACGACTGAGTAACACTTACTTACTTACAGTACATTTGTCTTTAATGCTTGTGCAAAAAAGGAGCTCAGTATGGTTTTCCTGTTTGTTAGCTTGGTGATTTTCAGAGGCTCCAAACTCAGACTAGAATATAACAGGACAAGCATTGTGGTTCTTAGACTGAGGTCTCCAGACACAGAGTTCATATATAAGAGATTCATTAAAGAGATGGTCCCAGAAAAAAAAAAAAAAAAAAAAAAACAGAAAAAGAGAGAAAGGGCAGGGAAGCGCAGGAGAGAGACTTCATTAAGTGCAGAAACCCAGGCAGAAGCCCACAGAGGGGGCTTAGGCCTGGTGTCACTGGGCCTCCAGTCTTTGGTTTAAGGCTGCCTTCTGGACACATAGATACCTGTACCTCCCTTTTCAGGCTCCCTAAGCCAAGAGCATGGGTCCCTCCAAGGGATCAGCAGATGTGAGCTGCAGGAAGTGAAAGCAAACTAAAACTGGAGGTCATGCAAAAATGGGATCCAAGTGGACCTGGGCAGAGCACCAACCTCATTTCTCACCACCATTTACTGAGCACCCACTTTGAATCCAGGGTCCTGCTAGGCTCTCTACATCCCCAAAAGAGCTATATTATTACTCCCATGTTCTTGTTTAACACTGACAACTACTCTATAAGGTAACTATTGCTAATTCCACTTAAAAATATTAGAAAGCTAAGGCTCAGAGAGGCTCAGTATCTTTCTCAAGATCACACAGCTGCTAAGTGGCAGGGCTGAGATTCGAACCAGGGTCTGCTGGCCTCTGCCAAGTTTGTTGCTGCTGTTCTTCCTTTATGTGCCTGTCTGCCTCTTCTCTGGCACATTCCCTGCTTTAGGTACTGAGGACCTTCCTGCTGCCGTTGCCTATGGCCATAATTCCATAAGTAATATCCCCTATTTTGACTCTTGTCGCTGTCCACACTCTGCACCCCTATCAAAACTTACCATCCCAGGGACTTCCCTGGTGGTCCAGTGGCTAAGACTCCACACTCCTAATGCAGGAGGCCCAGGTTCAAATCCCTGGTCAGGGAACTAGATCTCACATGCTGCAACTAAGACCCATGCAGCCAAATTATATTTTTAAAAAAAAGAAAAAATCTTACCATCTTGGATCCCAGAACAGGTTCTGTCAATGCCTTGCTCCCTGCTGATTGCCCAGTTGAAAAAGACTTCATTGAGAGAGTGCTAGCCAGGAATTCATAAAGGGGATGGGAAGGTAGAACTTTGTCTTAGCCCAAATGAATGGATTTCCTCTAGTCTCAAGAATACAAATTGGAACCTCGGTGGAAATCAGCATATAGGAGGATCCTGATTTGACCACAAACAACAGACAAAGGGGGCTTCCCTCGAGGCTCAGCAGTAAAGAATCTGCCTGCCAATGCAGGAGGAGACATGGGTACAATACCTGGGCAGGAAGATCCCCTGGAGAAGGAAATGGCAACTCACTCCAGTATTCTTGCCTGGGAAAGCCCACGGACAGAGGGAGCTGGCGGGCCATGGTTCATAGCGTGACAAAGAGTCAAATACAACTTAGCAACTAAAAATAACAGGCGAGGAAGTGAAAGTGCTCTCTGAAAGATCTTTTACCGACCATCCAAGGGTTCTCCCTCTAAGTGTGGCATCCCCCTTGCCCCAGTCCTCAGAGTTTCCTCTCACTCTCTCAGGCCCCCGGACACAGCCAGAAGGAAGTTCTCGAAATTCTCCATCTAAGTCCCTCACCTCCTCCCTGGATGATAAGCCCTAAACAATAAACAGAGCAGATCAAATAAGCAAGCAGTTTTCACCATGCCTCACTTGCAAGCAGCAGAGAATCTTCCGCTAGACGTGGCCAAGGGTTAGAGACTTCAGGAGTTTTCTATGTAAACTATGAAAGCTGCCACGTACATGGAGGGCATAGAGAGACGGAAGGAGGAGGCAAACACTCCAGACTGGAAGGGGGCAGGTTTACTAACAAGCCAGGGAACCTAGGAAGTGTGTCTCAGGCCCTGCAAGACAAGTAGATCTCAGCATTCGCCCATCAGAATCTTAACAGTTTATAGAGGACTTTACAGGGCTTAGTCTTATATCCTCTATATCCCGTCCAGATGGTCAGAACAACATGCTGCTCTCTCAAAGCCACATCCTTGAACCAACTCCCAGTGTGAGAAGAGTGAGCGGAACGTACATTTCAAGGACAGGGAAGGGTGAGCAGCCTCCGATTACCCTCCTGCTAGAGAATCGACCAGTGGTCACGTCTTCTACATGACCTCCTCCAACAAGAGCATTGGGAACCAAAAGAGCTAATATAATTACTTAAGATGAGGTCATTAAGGTAGGTCCTCATCCAGTGTGGCTGGTGATCTTGTGCATATAAGGAGGTGTATATAAGGTAACCTGTGCTGGGGAAGAGACTCTAAGAGCCTCTGCAGAGTGGCTACAAAATAGCCATTGTAAGAACAAAATTGCATCTCGTGAGATTGTGCTCATTGGTGTCCAACTCTTTGAGACCCTTTGGACTGTAGCCCGCCAGGCTTCTGCCATTTCCTATTCCAGGGGATCTTCTCGACCGAGGGATCGAACCCATGTCACTTGGGTCTCTTGCATTGGCAGGCAGATTCTTTACCTCTGTGCCCCTGGGAAGCCCCTGTTGTGAGATTACAAACACTAATAAAAACAGTCTGAGGATACGTAAGCAGATAAAAATGACTAGCAGCCATTGAACATTTCCTGTGTGCTATGGGCTTCTTTGTTTCTTGTATTATAGATCCTCTTTTATTTGTATATCATCTTCACCTTCTCACATCACTTATAAAATGGTTATCTTGTAATCCCCATTTTATACAAGTGGGAAGCAAGGCTCAGAGAGGTTGAGGAACTTGCCCAAAGACACACAGCATACAGAAATTTTAGTCAGGAATTGTATCTGGTTGTGTCAGGCTCTAAAGCCACTCTTAATCTTTATTATAAAGTTATGATCAGAATAAACAGCACAACAGTTAAGTACCCAGCCTCTGAAATCCTGTCTTTCAACCTCTGCTATGCCATTTACTGGCTGTGTAACTGCATTTGTTTGCTGGGGCAGCTAAAACCAAGTACACAGATAAGGTTGATTAAACAAAAACTGGGATTCCCAGGTGGCAATACCTGCCAATGCAGGAGATACAAGAGATGTGAGTTCAATCTCTGGGTTGGGAAGATCCCCTGGAATAGGAAATGGCAACCCACTCCAGGATTCTTGCCTGGAAAATTCCATGGACAGAGGAGCCTGATGGGCTACAGTCCATGTGGCCACAAAGAGTGGGCACAACTGAGTGACGGAGAAATTATCATCTCATAGTTCTGAAGTTTTAAAATCAACATGTGACGGACAAGTTGGTCCCTTCTAGGGGCTGTAGCACAGAAATCTATTCCACATGTTCTGCAGTTTCTAGTGATATCCTGGCAATCTTTGGCATTCTTTGTTCAATTGAAACATCACCTTGATCTCAGCCTTCATCTTTATACAGAGATCTCCCTGCATGTATTTCAAGGTCTAAATTTCTTCCTTTTATAAGGATACCAGTCATATTGAATCAGGATCCACTCTAATAACCTCATAATAATTGTATCTGCAAAAACTCTATTTCCAAACAGCATCATATTCTATGGTCCTGGATATTAGGACTTCAACATATGAACTGGGTGGTAGCACAATTCAACCCACAAGAGCGACTATTGACAATGAATTTTTCTCTCTGTTCTCGCTCTTATGTCAAAGTTATTATTACAGGGTTTGGAGAATAAAAGAGCTAACATACAAAATATCTAGAATAGGGGCCAGGACACAATCACCCAAGGGCCAAAGACAGCCTGCCACCTGTTCTCGCATTGCCAGCAAGCTAAGAATATGTTCTATATTTTTAAAGACTTGGGGGAAATGAGAAGAAGATTTCATGACACACGAAAAATGAAATTTGAATTTCAGTGTCCAGAAATAAAGTTTTATTGGCACTCAGCCACACCCATTCATTTACATACTGTCCTTGGTTATTTTTACCCTACCAGAACCCAGTTAAGTAGTTGCAGTTCCTACAAAGACCATATGGGCACAAAGCCTAAAATATCAACTGCCTGGCCCTTTATAGAAAACATTTGCCAACTACTAATCTAGAAGGTTACCTAGGATGTAGTAAGAACTACATTAATATTACTTATGTTTTTCCCTTCTCTTTTGCCTTGGTAAGTCATCTGCCTCTGCCATCTTTTTGGTAGCAATGAGAATTCTCAGCCCACATGATGGAGGGGGGCTCCCGATTCACAGCCCCCCGAAGTGCTCAGTCCTCATGGAGTCTTCTGCACTGGCTGATCTCAACCGCCAGGGCTCATCGGCTGCTCCCCTGGCTGAATCAATCAAGTCCAGGCCAGTAAGCTCACTTCTCTCCCTCCTGTCTCAGCAATTTTCTTTCCCCTCACTGCACAAGTTTCCAACAGCTTCATTGGGTCCAAAGGTGAGCACTTCCAAACCTTAAATTATTTACATCTGAGCAACACAGGGCTTTCTCTCCCTCTCAATCACATCAGCCATTGGCACCTCCTCCTTCCTCACTGCCTTCCTTCTTCTGACACATTGTGCGAAATATGCATCTTTAAAAAAGAAGTGTGAGCACTTTTCCCCACCATTTCTTCAGTGGCCAAAAAAGAAGACAAATAAAGCCTCATTTTAGTTCCATGGCTCATCTAGGTTACCTGGGAGGAAGAGGGCAGAGGAAGACACAGGTAGACCAGCCAGAGGTCTGAGGGGGGTGTGGGGGGGGCGCAGGGAGAGAGGGATGTATTTCCTGCTGAGTCAGCACAACTGGGGAGCTTGCAGAAAAATGTGCAGCTCAGACCGGGAGAAAAAACATTTTTTCTTGCCAGATCTGAAAAGTGGAGAGTTTAATTGCCCTGGAGACCACAATTGTTTTGGCTTAACACGTTCGCAGCTTTGTATTAGATGGCATTTTTGTTCTCTCAATTGCTTTTTCTTTTCAGAATTGTAGCATTTAGGAATAAAACCGAGTTAGAGGCAGATTAAAGTCTTTAACTCTTAATTAAAGGTTTTTATTCAGCCATTCACATCCAGCCTCGGGATTTTTCATTTCAGTTGCCGTTGAGGAGAAATGAGAAATTCTAAAAATAAGTCAGTGGCATGCACAGTCCCTCTAGGGTCAGACCATTGTCCCCAAGAAGGACACAGCTGCTCTTGGTGTGACTGTTCTGCTAGTCAGACTAAAGTCATCCTGGGATGGGGGCATGGCCCTGCTGGAAATCTGAGGGGAGAAAACTCTCCCCAAAGAGGACCCTGGAATAGTTCACAAGTGCCAGCATGTCCTAGAAAATTCTCTCTGCAACTCCCATGTTCTCTTCATCCCAACAACCCTGCAATTTCCCCATCTCACTCAACGTCAACTCCAGCTTCAATTGCTGAGACCAAGACCTTTGCATTATCTCTGACACCTCTCCTTCTCTCAAACCACACATGCAATCTGCTGACAAATCCTATCAGTCTATCCAGGACCAGGTCCATAATTTGTGGGGCTTTGGATCAAATGAAAATGGAGGGCCACAACCAAAGATTATTAAGAATTCCAAGACAATGAGAGCAGAACATGAAACCAAGCAGGGATCCTTCTGAGTAAGGGATCCTGTGTGACACCACAGATCACTAGGACATGATGCTGGCCTTGTTTCTAACTGCAGACACATCTCAAACCTGACTACTCATATACTAGAAAATCGAATCAAAGTCAAAGTCAGTTGCACAGTCATGTCTGTCTCTTTGTGACCCCATGGACTGTTGCCCGCCAGGCTCCTCTGTCCATGGAGTTTTCCAGGCAAGAATACTGGAGTGGGTTGCCATTTCCTCCTCCAGGGGATCTTTCTGACCCAGGGATCGAACCCATGTCTCCTGCGTCTCCTGCACTGGCAGGAAGATTCTTTACCACTGAGCAACCTGGGAAACCCAAAAAATGTATGCTGTTTTAAAAAAACCTGACCACCTCCACTGCTGATCACCTGGCCTGAGTTCTCCCTTTGGCCCATCAGGCAATTCAGAGGACAGCAGCCAGAATACATCGGAAGATGTCCCTTCTCTGCTCAAAACCCACCATTAGCTCTTCACTCAGCCCCAAGTAAAAGCCAAAGTCTTTACAGTGGCTGACAAGTCTGTTCACACCCCCCAGGGCCTGCCTAGGCTCCTCTTGTTCATTTTGCTCCAACCACACAGCATTTCCAACTGTCCTCAAACAAGTCAGACCTGTTCCCTCCCTGTGACAGACCTAGCCCTCCCTGATGCCTGGCATCTTTGACCACAGCTGCATACTCTCTACACTCTTCCTTCCATCTTCCAGGTCTTATTCATTCAACAAATATTTATTGAGTATTAATGATGTGCCAGACATTGTTCTAAGCACAGGTGGTTGGACTTAACCTTTCTCTGCTCTTTACTGAAGTAAAGCATCTTTTCATAAAGTAACTGGCTATTTTATAATTATTTTGCTGAGTATTTGGGATTTTTTTTTCCTTTTCAATGGGTCAATTCAATCTCTTTTAAACAACTTTATTGAGATATCTTTTTAAATTATATATATTTAAAATCTACAACTTGTTTTTTTCCAACTGGATGTTTTGACATATACAATTGACCCTTGAACAACAGGGGTTTGAACTGCACAGGTCCACTTCTACTTGAGTTTTTTTCATTAAAAATACTGGAAAATTTTTTGGAGATTTGTGACAGTATTTTAAAACTTTCAGACAAAACATGTAGCCTAGAAATATTGAAAAATTTTAAGAAAAAGTTAGGTGTGTTATGAATGCATGCTAGTCTATTTATCACTACCACAAAATATATACAAAGCTATTATAAAAAGTCAAAATTTATCAAAACTTATGCACACAAACATATACCATACATGGTACCATCAATTACACTAGGCTTACACTGCTGCTTCTTTGTTATCAATGCATGAATTATTATACCTGTAAATAAATATGAATTTCTTCTTCATTTTACCTTTTTATGTTTGAAGTTTATTGTTACTGTTGCAGTGAAAAGGATAAAATGTTGCAGTGAAAAGGAAAAAAGAGGAATGAGTTTTTGTTTTCTTTCCTGGGAACAAAGAAGATAAGAGTGAGGAGGCCTGATGACTCCTAGTTTTTACTTTAACTATTCCTAATCTGTAGTCTGTGACTACATTTGCTTTTCTTCCCCCTAACTCTGCATGAGCTACATTTGGCACCTATTATTTTTCCCTCTCTCTGTCTGCCTCCTAGAGACTCAGTCATGTCTGACTCTTTGCATGTCTGACTGTAGCTTGCTGGGCTCCTCTGTCCATGGAATTCTCCAGGCAAGAATACTGAAGTAGGGAGACATTTCTCAAGGGGACTCTCCAGGGATCTTCCCCAACCCAGGGACTGAACTCAGGCCTCCCACATTGCAGGCAGATGCTTTACCACTTGAGCCCCCAGAGAAGCCCCTATTATCCTCTGACTCTATGCCAACTGCATTCTTTGTCTGGGGCTCACCTTCACAGCGCTCTCTTCGCAGACCAGCCCCTGCAGCTCTTCTCTTTTTGCACTACAGAAACGAGGCCTCAGTAAAATACACAAAAGACAACGGATCCAACTATTGGGCTACGGGACTACCAGACCCAATGACCAGGCTACCTGATGGCAACTTATGACTGTGTTTGAAACAATGCAAGAGGAAGAATACGAAATTCTTCCACCTTTGTTCTTCATCATCTACCCTTGACTGTGAGCCTTCCTATTAGTTGAACCCATAGAGTCACCATGGAAGGGGAGCACAGTTCTTGTGGCATGAGTCTACAGTGTTCTTCCACTCCACCAGCTACAGATTAAAGCCACTTCTCTACTTTCTCCAAACTCCATCTCTGTATTTTTTTATTCGGCTTCGGAGGATAGAGAAAGCCCAGATTTTGATCACAATATTAGCAGTACATATAACATACACCATGTTTTGTATCATATAAGGCTGCGTTGATGCAGGTTGTTGGCGTTCAGTTGCCCAGTCATGTCCTACTCTTCACAACCCCATGGACTGCACCATGCCAGGCCTCCCTGTCCCTCACCATCACCTGGAGTTTGCCCAAATTCATGTCCATTGCATCGGTGATGCCATTCAGCTATCTCATCCTCTGTCATACCCTTCTCCTCCTCCCTTCAATCTTCCCCAGCATCAGGGTCTCTTCCAATGAGTCGGCTCTTCACATCAGGTGGCCAAAGTATTGGAGGTTCAGCTTCGGCATCAGTCCTTCCAATGAGCATTCAGTGTTGATTTCTTTTAAGACTGACTGGTTTAATCTCCTTGCTGTCCAAGAGACTCTCAAGAGTCTTCTCCAGCACCACCGTTTGAAAGCATCTATTCTTCAGTGCTCCGCCTTCTTTGTGGTCCAATTCTCACAACTGTACATAACTACTGGAAAGACCATAGCCTTGACAATTCATTTTATAAACAGATGGTGTAAACTTACAGTATCAACAAATATACTATGGTACTGTGCATAGATTTTCTCTTCCTTATGATTTTCTTAATATTTTATTTTCTCTAGCTTGTGTTATTGTAGGAATACAGTATATAATGGGCTTCCCTGGTGGCTCAGATGGTAAAGAACCTATCTGTAATGCAGGAGACCGAGGTTCGATCCCTGGGCTGGGAAGATCCCCTGGAGAAGGAAATGGCAACCCACTCCAGTATCCTTGCCTGGAGAATCCCATGGACAGAGGAGCCCACTGGGTTGCAAAGAGTAGGACACAACTGAGCAACTAACACTCACACACACACACAGAGTATATAACATATAAATCATATAAAATATGTGTTAATCAACAATGTATGTTATCGGTAAAGCTTCCAGTCAATAATAGGCTGTTAGTAGGTAAGTTTGGGGACAGTCTAAAGTTAAATGTAGATTTTCTACTGGGCAGGGATTGGGTGCCCCTAACCCTTCCCAGGTGGCTCAGATGGTAAACAATCTGCCTGCAATGCGGGAGACCTGGGTTTGATCCCTGGGTTGAGAAGATCCCCTGGAGGAGGGCAAGGCAATCCACTTCAGTGTTCTTGCCTGGAGAATCCCCATGGACAGAGGAACCTCATGGCACACAGCGGCCCTAAAGGGTACATTAGCTACATGGTGGATATATACATACACATCTTGTAATATATACATTGCAATCAAGCTAATTAACATACTCTTTACTTCTAATAGTTACCAAGAGTGTGTGTCTCACCCTCAGGCTTGAGCTCAAGCAAAAGTTTTAAGATCTATTCTCTTTGCAAAGTTTAAGAATTCAATACGGTATTGTTAACCATGGTCACCATGCTGTGAGATTACATCTTTTTTATTTTTTTCTTGACTGCCCCATAAGGCTTTGGAGATCTTCCTGATGAGGAATCAAACCTTTGCCCCCTGCAGAGGAAGCATGAAGTCCTAACCACTGGATCACCAGAGAAATCCCTGAGATTACATCTCTAGAACATATTCATCCTACATAACTGAAAATGTGTACCCTTTGACCAACATCTCCCTATTTACTTCACATCCTCCACCCCCACCCTGATGACCCCCATTCTACTTTACTTCTGAGCTTGCCTATTTTTTGATCCTACATATAAGTGAGACCATGTCATATTTCTCTATGGAAATTTATCTGTTTTAGGTAAACTTACTTATTACTTACTCCATGCCAGGCATGACTTCAACCAATCTGTAAAAGTTTTGTAAGTTGGGAAACTGATGACATGATTTACCCATGGTCACACACTCATTTTTCTACTGGGTAATTGATCTTTATCACAATGATTAATAGAATCTCTTTACACATAATGGCTATTATCCATTTGTGTGTTACATAGTCTACTAGCTGCATAATACAGGAAAGACTCACCATGTTGCCTTAGTCCTTGTAACATGCTTTCTATCCACTGAGCTACATATACTAACCAGCAAGAACATTTTATCTAATCTTGTGTCTTAGTTATCTGTTACTATGAAACAAACTGTTTATTTCTCTCTTCAAAAAAGTCTGACAGATTAAAATCACAAACATGTGATCTCACACGTGTTCTAAGGGTCTGGGGTTTAGGAGCAGCTTAGCTGAGTGGTTCTGCCTCAGGGTTTCTTATTCGACTGCAGTAAAGCTGTCAGCCAAGGACACAATCATCACAAGACTCTATTTGGGTGGAAAATCCACTTCTAAGCTCACTCACATGTTTGTTGGCAGGCCTCAGTGTTTCACTGACTTTTGGCCAGAGGCATTGTAGTCTTGTTTCAGTGAAAAGGAAAAAAGAGGAATGGGTTTTTCTCTTCCCCTTTCCTGAGAACGAAGAAGATAAAGAACAGAGAGTGGGTCTGAACATTCCTAGTTTTCTTTACTTTAACTGCTCCTACTCTGCCTGTCTATAACTTTGCTTTTCTGCCCCCTAACTATGCAGGAGCTACAATTCACATTTTTTTCTTTGACTCAATGTTAAATACATCTCTTATCTGATGTTTACCTCTACAACACACTTCCCCTTGTAGCTACATATTAGAAAGAAGGCTGCAGAGCCACTGAAGTGCCAGATTCAATTTCTGGGTTACTGTGGCCAGTTTATGACTGTCTTTGAAACAACGCAAGAAGAAATCAAGATCCTACCACCTTTATTCCCCACCACCGACTCCTGACTGCAAGCCCGTGCTTTATATAAGCCCTGAGACTCCTCAAGGGTGGGGGGTCGGGTGGACACAGTTCTTGAGGTGCAAGCCTACTGTCTTCCCCTCTCTGCCAGCTGAGAATTAAAACCGCCTTTCTATTTCCTCCGAACTCTGTCTTTGTATTTTTCATTTGGCTTCGGTGGACACAGAAGGCCAAGATTTTGGCTGCCAACAGTCTCACCATGTGGGCTGCTCCAGAGGATGCTCACAGCATGGTAACTGGCTTTCCTCCCAGCGGATGATCCAAGAGCAAGTGAAAGAGCATCAGGATGGAAGTTACAACCTTTCATAATCTAATATCAGAAATGCCATCCTTCACTTTTGCTACGTAGGGGCTTCCCACATGGCTCAGTGGTAAAGAATCTGCCTGCCAATACAGGAACTGAAGGAGTCATGAGTTTGATCCCCAGGTCAAGAAGAGCCCCTGGAGGAGGAAATGGCAACCCACTCTAGTATTCTTGCCTGGAGAATCCATGGACAGAGGAACCTGGCAGGCTATGGTCCATGGGGTCACAGAGTTGGACATGACTGAAGCGACTTAGCACGCATGTGTGCACACAAAGGGTGGGTCTGTGTCCCAGTTGCACAGAAACCTAGAGAACAGGTGCTACCATTTCCAGTCTCTGTACAAGGAGGCAGGTTATGCCTCATCATTAGGGAAGTTAGTTAAGTTGCTCAGCCGTGTCCGACTCTTTGCGACCCCGTGGACTGTAGCCCACCAGGCTCCTCCATCTGTGGGATTCTCCAGGCAAGAATACTGGAGTGGGTTGCCATTTCCTTCTCCAAATATTAGGACCTCAGATACTGAGCAGCAAAAAAGTATGGCAAATATTAACTACACCTACAGACCTTGGTCAGAAAACCCAAGGGGGCTCTTAATCTCCTTAGTGGTATGAATCACTTCAGCAATTTGGTGAAGCATATAGACTTTCTCAGTGTAATAATTTTAAATGGATAAAACAAAATACATTGGATTCCAAAAGAAGCAAATTACACTGAAGTATAGTTATCTAAATATTAAAACAAACTTGTGATACAGCAATATACATGCAATGAGCATTGTTCTTTATTAGCACATTAAGGAAAAAAAGTCTAACAGTAGGCTTAACAACTACTGTAATTTCAAAGAAGCAATGAGCCTAAAGGATATTTGAAGATTCTGCAACAATTATAATGAGATATGAAAAAAGCTATGGCTCCCAATGGCGACCAAGTCACAGGAAGTGTTAATTCCACTGTGGTTTGTGGCCTACAATCATAACCAAAGAAATACTAAAAATTAGTGAGAGATCAGGGAAAAAAACTTTTTTCCATTCCAAACTGACTAATCCTTTATATTCTATCCACAGACCTATAGGGAATAGGGTTGCCATCTCTGGCTAAGAACTCCTGAAATATATGACAAATATTCCAACCTGCCAAGCCTTCTAGTCACACAACAGAAAAGCAGGAGTGCTCAAAATGACCAATAAAGTAAGTTGAAATTGATCATGATGATGAGTTTCCATACCAGTCCTCTGGTTTGTAAATAGGTACTGTGTGTTTGTGTGTGCATGTACATGTGTACATACATGTGCGTGTTTTCATGTTATAATACAGTCCTATATTTACAGACAGAGCTTCCCTGATGACTCAGAGGTAAAGAATTCGCATGCCAATGCAGGAGATGCAGGTTCAGTCCCTGGGTCAGGAAGATCCCCTGGAGAAGGAAATGGCAACCCACTCCAGTATCCTTGCCTGGAGTATCCCATGGACAGAGAAGCCTGGCATGCTACAGTCCATAGGGCTGCAAAGAGTTGGACATGACTTAGTGACTGAGCATACATATTTACAGACATAGAAAGATGGCATGATAAATTATTAGAAGGAGAAAGCACATTATGGAACAACATGTAGCAATAATAGCTAACATTTATTGAAGCACTTGCTACAGGCCAGAAAGTATGATAAGCACTTTACATATATCATCTCATTGAATCCTTTCACCAACACTTGGACATAGCTATTTTTATTATCGCATTTTATAGATGAGCAAAATAAAATGTGGGGAGATGAAATATCTTGCCCAAAGTCACACAGCTGCTAAGTGAGGGAGCTGGCATTCAACTCCAGAGCTTGGGCTTATATCTGCTCTGAGGATCCAATGTTTGTAAGTAACTATTTAAAATTCTGCATGGGGCTTCGCTGGTGGCTCAGCAGTAAAGAACCCACCTTTCAATGCAGCAGACACAGATTCGATCCCTGGGTCAGGAAGATCCCCTGGAGAAGGGAAAGGCTACCCACTCCAGTATTCTTGCCTGAAGAATTCCATGGACAGAGGAGCCTGGTGGGCTACAGTCTATAGGAACACAGAGTCAGACATGACTAAGCAAGTAACACTTTGACTTTCATGTACGTATGTGAACATGGATACATACTTCGGAAGAGAAAGCTGAGGACATTATAAATACCAAACCCCTATCTGTCTTTACCTCTGAGGTCAGGGAATGGGGAAAAGGCAGAGATGGGACAGACCTTCTTATTCTTTTTGAAAAATCCAAACAGACTGAAGACAAAATGGATAAACAAGAAGTCCATGGATCAGCCCAGGTGTGGTCAGTCTCTCAGTCATGTCTGACTCTTTGCAGCCCTCTTCTGTAGCCCACCGGGCTCCTCTGTTCATGGAATTCTCCAGGCAAGAATATTGGGGTGGGTTGCCATTTCCTCTTCCAGCGGACCTTCCCAATCCAGGGATCAAACCTGTGTCTCTTACATCTCATGGACTGGCAGGTGGATTCTTGACCACGAGGGCCACCCGGGATGAACCCTCAACCTGCGTGAATCTCACAAAGAGCATTGAGCAAAAGAGAGTGTGCACAGTATGATATGGTGTGAAAATGTGCAAAACAAAATGATACATTATTTAGGTACACAAACAAGCTAGAAAAAATATGGCAAAATGCATGGAGTTAATAAATATATACCACACTTGGGACAGGAGAGGGATGGATCAGGGAAAGGAACACATGAGGTTGTGACCATACTGATGATGCTTTATTTCTTAGGCAGTGTGTTGGGCACCAGCTGTTCCTTATATTATTATGCATACTATTATGTTTTACTTCATAATAATTTTAATTGAAAGAATCATTACTAATAAGAAATGCTTACTGTGATCAACCATTCATCTTTAGCTTTGATACTGTTTGAATTTTTACAATGTCGTTTTTTAACTTAAAAAAAAGCTAATTTGCTTTATTATTGGAGTATAATGCTTTATAGTGTTGTGTTACTTTCTGCTGAATGAAGAAGTGAGTCAGTTGTATGTATACATATATCCCCTCCCTCTTCCACCTCCCAACCCAACCCCCATGCCACCCATCTAGGTCACCTCAGAGCAAGGAACTGAGCCCCCGGTGCTTTAGAGCAGGTTCCCACTTGTGGTTCAGTCGCTCAGTCACGTCCGACTCTTTGCAACCCCATGGGCTGCAGCACACCAGGCTTCCTTGTCCTTCAGCATCTCCCGGAGTCTGTGCAAACTAATGTCCATTGAGTCGGTGATGCCATCCAACCATCTCATCCTCTGTCATCCTTCTCCTCCTGCCTCCAATCTTTCTCAGCATCAGGGTCTTTTCCAATATGTTGGCTCTTTGCATCAGGTGGCCAAAGTACTGGAGTTTCAGCTTCAGCAATATTTCAAAATATTTCAAAAAATATTCAGGGTTGATTTCCTTTAGAATTGACTGGTTTGATCTCCTTGCTGTCCAAGAAACTCTCAAGAGTCTTCTCCAGCACCACAGTCCGAAAGCACCCATTCTTCAGCACTCAGCCTTCTTCATGGTTCCCACTAACTATCTCTTTTACACAAGGTAGTGTATGTTATTTTTGAAATGTATAAAAGAAAAAGAAGCTATGAGAGGGCACAATAGTGGTTATGCTTGAGAAGGAGAAAGTAGTTTATTGGGAAGGGACACACAAGGGCTTCTGGATGTCAGAAATGTTCCTTTTCACTAGCCAGGTAATGGTTTAACTAATGTTTGCTTTGTGATGTTTCATTAAGCTGTGGGTGTGTGTGTTTTTTTTTTTACCCTTATCTGAATGTGTGTTATACATCATAATATAAATGTATTAAGGTCTTAATGAATAAACAAAAAGCAGAAGGGACAGCTAAGGCATTTGAAAAAGAATTTCAGTCTCTTGCGTTCAGCTGGGACCACACCATCACCAGTCCGCTCAGCAGCTTACAGGCCCCCTCCACAGGCTGCAGGAACCAGGTTAAACCACGGCACTGTCATTCAGGACCTTTTAAATCAGATCTCTGAGCACACCCCAGCCTCCAGCATACCTCAGTGGGGTGACTTTTGTCAAATGGCTGTCTGCATCACAGGAGCCCAGAAAAACACTGCCATATGGCAAGGCTCTTAAGTGGGGAAGCCTGAGGCACTGAGAGAGAAAATGAGATTCCAAGAACCACTTAAGAGCGTATCCATTTTCTGTTTTGGGGGGATTGGGGGTGGGGGTGTTCTGGAAGCCACAGCAAGGTCGGCTCCCTGTTTCCATTAGTGATGCATACACCAGCCTCTCAACAGGAAAGGAGAGGACTTCTAAAGACCCCAGGACACGTGCTCTTACAAGCAGGAAAAGAAAGAAAAAACTGAAATGAAGAAGTAGACATGATCTATATTAATTTCCTATAGCTGCTGCAACAAATCACCACATGCTCAGTGGCTTAAACAATACAAATCTAATTTGTTACCATTCTGAAGGTCAGAAATCCAAAATGTATCTCACTGGGCTAAAACCAAGGTGTCAGCAGGCCCTGTTCTTTTCTGGGGGCTCTAAAGTAAAATCTGTTTTCTTGCTTTTTTGAACTTGAAGAGACTTCCTATATTCTTTGGCCACTTCCATCTTCCAAGTTAGAAATGGTTGGTCAGTAATTTCTCATTACATCTGCTCTCTCTTTGAGTGTGATTTTCTGCTTCCCTCTTTTTGGGGCTTCCTTGGTGGCTCAGATGGTCAGGAGTCTGCCTGCAATGCAGGATACACAGGTTCGATCCCTGGGTAGGGAAGATCCCCTGGAGAAGGAAACGGCAACCCACTCCAGTATTCTCGCCTGGAGAATTTCATGGACAGAGGAGCCTGGCGGGCTACAGTCCATGGGGTCGCAATGAGCTGGACACGACTGAGCAACTAACACACACCTTCCATGTGTCAAGGTCCTTATGATTATACTGGGCCCACTTGCATAATCTAGGGTCATCTCTCTGTTTTATTAATAAATCAGTTAGTCAGGGGTTCCCCTGGGGGTCCAGTGGTTAACAATCCACTTTCCAATATAGAGGACACAGGTTTGATCCTTGGTCAGGGAACTGAGATTACCGCATGCAGTGGGGCAAATAAGCCCACGTGCTACACCTACAGAGAAGCCCGTATGTCTCAAGTAAGACTCCCCGCTAAGACTTAACACAGGCAAAAAACAGATATATTTTTTAAATAAAAATAAATCAGTTAATTAGTCACCTTTATTCCATCTGCTACCTTAATTCTCAGTTGCCATGTACCGTAACATAATCACAGGTTCTGGTAATTGGGATGTGGAGATCTTTCGGGGGGACATTATTCTGTCAACCACCCCACTCCTGATCCGTGTCTGTGCTGTCTGCCTCCACACTGGCTCCGTAAGTGCTGGAAGCTTTTACCCCCCACTGTTGTCTTCCCAGCATCTAGAACAGTGCTAGTCTCAGAGCAAGTTCCCAACAAGTGTTTGTTTGAAGATGGTAAACATCTTCTGAGTACCCATGCAGTGACTAAGAGCAATTAATCTCAAGAAATCTTTCGCATATGACATGAAGTGTTAGTCACTCAGTAGAGTCCGACTCTGCGACCCCATGGAATTCTCCAGGCAAGAATACTGGAGTGGGTAGCCGTTCCCTTCTCCAGGGGATCTTCCTGACCCAGGGATAGAACTCAGGTCTCTCTCATTGCAGGCAGATTCTTTACCATCTGAGCCTTCAAAGAAGCCCCTCATATAACATAAATGTGTTTGTATGTGAATGCACATGGATCAGATAGAAGTCAGAGGAACAACAGTGGATGGGAGGGAAAAGGGAAATTTCCTGTGGAAACTTTAGAGCCTTCAACAACCAACTTTCAAGTTGATTTGGCACTTACGGGGACATTGGCCTAGGGCAGACACAGTGGCTAGGAAAATAGGCAGACTTTTTCTTTTTAGGCTGTGCTGGGTCTTCGTTGCCCTATGGGCTTTTCTCTAGCTGTGGTGTGCGGGCTTTTCATTGTGGGGGCTTCTCCTGAGCAGAGTCCAGGCTCTCCTCAGGCTTCAGTAGCTGCAGCTCCAGGCTCTAGAACACAGGCTCAATAGCTGTGCGCACAGGCTTATTTGTCCCTCAGCTTGTGGAATCTTCCCGGACCAGGGATTGAACTCGTGTCCCCAGTGCTGGCAGGCGGATTCTCTACCACTAAACCACCAGGGAAGCCCAATGAGGGAGACTTACGTAACTCGGAAGAAGGAAGGAGTCCAAACATTAAATAATTACAAAGTTTAGAATTCACGTATGTTTTACAGGGTCGGTATCCCAGGTCCTCCTTGGTCCCTATAATGCTAATCCTTGGGGCACAAACAAGACATCACAAAATAGAAAATTTACCTCTCCTTCTCATCTTCTGTAATCCTTTTTCTTTTTTTAGCTTGGTAGCAATTGTTTTATTTTTTTAGCTTTATTTTATTGAAATATAGTTGATTTATAATGTTAATTTCTGCTGTATCGCAAAGTGACTCAGTTATACACATATACACATGCTTTTCCATATTCTTTTCCATTGTGGTTTATCTCAGGACACTGAACATAGTTCCCTGTGCTATACAGTAGGACCTTGTAGTTTACTTATCCTACATAAAATAGTTTGTATTTCTGCAGTCCTTCTTAGTAGAGAACACAAAATCTGCTTTGGATTGCTGTGTCGTTAACAGCCTAACACTTGCTGATCTCTTTTTTTAATTGAAGTATAGTTGATTTACAATACTGTGATGGTTTCGGGTGTTCAGCATAGTGATTCGGTATTCCTGCACACTCCTTTTCAACAAAGAGAGAGCAGGCTCCACCTCGCTGTGCTGTTTGCGGCCAAACAGCACAGGTGGCTCCAGATGGCTGGTCTGAGGAGCCTTGGGGCCAAGTCCCTCTTTTCACACTTGAAGAAACACAGAACTGGTCTCCGGAACCTCATCTCCTGAATCCTCGTCCTGTGTCCACCTCTGATGTGAAAGGGTCTCCAAGAAGTAACAGGAGAAAAAACAGACCATCACTCAAAGGATGAGAGGAGAGAGGGAAAACAGGCAGGATGGCAGCTGTTTCCTCTCTGGCCAGGCTGCTGAACACCAGGTCTTGGAGGGAAGATGGAAGAATGTGAGGGGGCAGAAGGGAAAATGAATCAGTCAAACCCCCCGCTGTCAGGGAAGCCTGCTTGGTTCTGGATGCACCCACTGGCAGTGAGAATATTCTAGATTGAGGAAGGAGGAGGAGCTGAGCCAGGAAGCAGCTGGGGGTGAGCCATGAGCTGGGGCGCAGGACTTGAACTTGAGGAGGGGGTCCTGGAGCGACTGTGAGCCAATCACACCCATCAGAAGTTTTCTCCTGCACTCCCCACCCCACCCAAGCCCCAAGAAAGCCAGCCCTTGCCCCTCCTCCAGCCAAGCCAGCCTCCTGACACACGAGCAGAGAGCTCTGACTTAACGACAGCCAAAATTACCTTTCCAGGAAAATGCTTCCACCTTCTGAAAAGGATTCTGAGAAAATACTGTACGCAGCAGTGGATTTCAGACTTGTTTTGTAGCAGACGAATCTGTCTGTCAGCGAACAAACAGGTTCACCAGTTAATGGTCTGGCAAGCAGAGTTTCTAAAAAATATTTGACTGGAACACAACGAGTACTCAAAAATGTATTATCAAAATAAATGCATATATAGACAAATAAAATTAGAATTGCTCTGATTAAAGTTGGGGTGGAGGGGGGGGGGGTAAGGCTGGTAGGTCCCAGAACTCCAGCTCCTTGCCCCACCCCAACTCTGTCATCTCTTGTAAGCAGCTAATTTCAGATTGAAAAATACTGAAACCATCCATCCTGCTCCCTTCCCTGCCATGCTGGAAAGGATGCAGTTCCTCAGCTTTTGAGGGGGTCTAAAGACTCTCATATTTGAAGAATTAATGACAATAAATGATAGGAAAATAGAATAAAAGCGTTCCTTAGACAGAAAAGTCTTGACTAGATGTCAGAGATGCAAAATCAAAATTGGCTGGCTGTTTTGACTGGTTGAGCTTTGGCATCCATCCCTACTTGGTCCATGTAGTGGTCATCTTCTGCTGTGGAATAAACCACTCCAAAACTTAGAGGTTCCAAACAATGATTAATTATTTCTTTCACCATTCCATGGGTCAGCAATTTGAACTGGGTTCAGCTGGGAGGTTCTCCTGACCTCAGCTGCCTTAGCTGAGGTTCCTGTGCATGTCTATGATCAGCTGATGGTTAGCTGGGGCTGCCTGGGGATGGCTTCACTCATATGACTGGTGGGTAGCTGGCTGTCACAGAGGCAACAGGGGTCTCTGACCATGTGTCCCTCATCATCCACTAAGCTGTCCTGGGTTTGTCCCATGGCAGGGGAGGGTTCCCAAAACATTGAGAAGAAGCTACAAAGAGGTTACTTTCTATTGGTCAAGACAATGCACATGGATGTCTCTAATTCAAAGGATAGATTAGTAGGTTCCACTGCTTGATGACAGAAGCACACAACTAGTTTTGCAATCTACTATAGAGATGTAGAAAAACCTGCCAGAAGTGCTGGGAAGGAGGAGAGTTTATTTTGAAAGACCCAGTTGCTCAGTGGGTGAATGATTCAACTGTTATCCATGGATTTGTAGCTATAAGGTCCATGAGACTATGAAACAGGGTTCCCAAGCATCTCTGCCCAGCCAGCACACCACACCCCATATGAAGCACAGGGCACTCTGTCTCATCTGCTTCCTGCCACCACCATCCCCAAGAATAAGAAGCAACCCCATTCTTTCACCAAAGCCTGGACCAGGCCCCCAGGACTCCAGTCTTCCCTCAACTTCCCCTACTCACAACACAGCCCCTCATCCAACTCTATATTCTGGCTTTTCTGGTAATGCCCCATGGTCCTACCTTCTACTCATCAGCCCTACACATACAGACCAATGTAAAGGCTAAGAAAACTGACCACAGTAGGAAGGCATTAATGACACAGTCTATGATGTGGAGTAGATTCTGCATACAGTGATGCCCACAGTCCTGAATTCAATTCCCCAGCTACACCACTTCCTATCTGAATGACTCGGGCAAGTTACTCAGCTTCCCTGATCCTCACTCTTTTTAACATGGAGCTACCTTACTCAATTATATTAATAATATAAAACATAAATAAGGTAGTGAGTGCTTAATACATGCCAGCAACAGTTCTAAGAGCTTTGCACATATTTTAACCCACATAACAACTCTACGATGTAGGGATCTATTTTTATCCTTACTTTATAGAAGAGAGTGAGATTCCCTAGAAGCTCAGTGCCCTGGTCATAGCCACACAGCCATTAAGGTCAAAGCCAGGATTCAAACCTAGATAGTCTGGCTTCCAGAGAAGGCAATGGCACCCCACTCCAGTCCTCTTGCCTGGAAAATCCCATGGATGGAGGAGCCTGGTAGGCTGCGGTCCATGGGGTCGCTAGGAGTTAGACATGACTGAGTGACTTCACTTTCACTTCTCACTTTCATGCATTGGAGAAGGAAATGGCAACCCACTCCAGTGTTCTTGCCTGAAGAATCCCAGGGATGCGGGAGCCTGGTGGGCTGCCGTCTATGGGGTCGCATAGAGTCGGACAGGACTGAAGCGACTTAGCAGCAGCAGCAGCACCAGTCTGGCTTCCAAGTGTGTGTTCTAGCCACTAGATTTAATTCTTTCATGGCATGTAGGTTTTGTTGCAATGTGAGTTCCATTTACCCATTAGCAGTGATGATTACCTTGGGGAAAATTGTGAGATGAAGCCCATGATCAGCGTGAAGAAAGTGTGCTGAGATAGACTGGCAACGCCTCCTAAGGCACAAGGCTGAGGAGGAGGAGTATGGTTCCAGCCCATAGTTTGTATCTGCCTTATCTTCACTATGCTGCTTCCAGATACTCTCTGACTCTAAAATGAACCCCCACTCCAGGTTGCAGAAAACAAACACCTACACAGAATCTCTACCCAGGAATTCACAGTGCATATTTGCACAATGAACTCACTCCCCCGTCCTCTCTGCCCCCTTGACTTCTACATCACTCACATTTGGGTTCCCATGCCAACACCTCTGGTTTCCGCAGTCTGCTCTCACGGTGGATTAACAACCCACAATACTAATTGGGAGAATGGACATGTGACCAAACACACACCACTGGTTTTCAGAAGGCGGTCCCATGCGGCACTCTGACAACTGTCGATCGCAAAGAACCAATGCTTCGAGGTTGTGAGGAAAGGATTTTGAAACAAACAAGGAATTTCTAGGATTTTGAAACAAACAAGGAATTTCTCTGACATCTTAAATGTTATCTTTAAAACTCCTATGACATTTGCATGTCACTTTACATCTGTGTTTAATATAAGCCTAAAAATTTTTTAATTACTTTTCATCAGGAACAAATGATGCTCCAGGGTGATGGGTCTCATTATCTCATGGCTTGTTGTTCTGCCAGGAAGCTGGCCTCATTCCTTCTGCTCTAGATAAACCTCAACCTGCAAATCATGATGTAGTGAAAAGATCTTAAGATGAATGAGCCCTACAGACCCTACATCCCACTCACTGGCTGGATGACCTTGGGCAAATTCCTCTACTGTGTGAGCCTCAGTTTCCTTATATGCAAAATGGGGATGTTGTTAAGAATTAAGGAAAATACTTTTGCAAAGGTCCTAAACCTAAAAAGTATTTAATAAATGCTGCTTCCATTTCCCTCTTTTCACACCTTTAGGTTATTTCAAGTTTTGTCTACAAATTTTTGCTTATGTCAAGGTACCCCACTGACAATCTAAAGTGGTAAAGGAGTCAGAAATCTCTCACTGCCCCACCCCTTTTCCTCTCTTCCTGCCATTTTTTTGGTTCCTCCAGGATAACACATTTTGGATTCAACCAGTTGGGGGAAGAGGGAGCCTCTCTTTGTATCTACCAGTTTAGAAAAGCTGAAAATCTTCAAGCTGCAATCTAGTAAAAACTAGATTCTGCTTGTTAATTTAACTAACCTTCAACCCTAGGTACTGTGTATTTATGTGCAGCTGGCTTCTTTTTCCCAATCAGGAAAACATGTATTTTAATCCAATCATTTCTAATTTTTTTGGAAAAACAAGTAATATGTGAAAATATTTATTTTTAAAACAAATAGAATGGAAGAATTTCAAATGAAGAATAATTCTTTTCTATGTCTGCTTCCCCACCTATGCTATCCCTCAGTCTTCTCCTTGAGGCAACCAAGAGTATTAGATTCCTATATAACTTACCAGAAATATTCTGTTTATATAAAAGCAGAAAAATAGAAATTACCATTGTTTTAGATAGGTGTAGATATAGATACAGGTAAGAATATATAATATACCCATATGGATTTATAGATCCATTCTATATGAATGAAAGTATATGTAAATGCAGAGTTCTTCATAATATATCATAAAGGTTCCTTCATTTCAGTATGCGTAGCCCTCTTTCCTTCTTTTAATAGCTGCATTATTATCATGTATATTATTATTCCATTATTTGGATGAACCATAGTTTTTTCACTAGTCTTCTACTGATGGACTGTTAGTATTTAATATTTTCCTGTTATGTTATATCAACATACCTGCATATGGATCTTTATGCAAAGATTTTTACAGTTCACATTTACAGTGGAGGATGGTTTGGTATAGCCCACTGTGTTAACATATATAGTAAGAATTTAGTAAAGCAAAAGCACTCTCATAACTAGACAGTTCTTATGAATTGTATTTTCTTGGCAATGGTCCAGATTCAAACAGCATAGAATGTTGGTACATTCCAGAAGGCTGATGAGTGCAAATATTACCTAAAGAAACACCTCTGTCAGTAGAAGATGAAAATAAAATGACCTTCCCCAATCCTCTCCCCACCAACCCTAAAGGAGCCAAACTTCATTGCCACAGCCCTAGAATGCCCATTACTATTTATGACAAGCAAAATATTTGCTTGCGAGGTGCCTGGAGCATCTTAACTTTTTTGAGATCATATACCTGTTAGAGAAGAGACTTCCCAGGTGGCACAATGGTAAAGAATCCACCTGCCAATGCAGGAGACACAGGCTCGATCCCTGGGTGGGGAAGATTCCCTGGAGTAGGAAATGGCAACCTGCTCCAAGAATCTGGCTTGGAAAATTCCATGGACAGAGGAAGCTGGCGGGCTACAGACCATGGAATCTCAAAGTCAGACACAACTGAGTGACTGAGCACCCATACACACCTGTCAGAGAAACTTAGAAGAGTTCAGGACCCTTATTATTCCCCATCTCTCCAAAAAAAAAGGAACATACAACTGATTTTGGGTCTCAAGTTTACACATATTACTTCTCAGACATGCAAATGAAGTGCAGTTTATTACTGATATGGCACTTCTCATCACTGACTATGGAGCAGCCCCACCGACTATGGAGCAGGAATAAAAGAAAAAATAAATTTTAGTCCAAGGATTTCCCTGGTGGTCCAGCGGCTAAGACTCTGCACTCTCAGTGCAGGGGGCCCAGGTTCGATACCTGGTTAGGGAACCAATTCCACATGCTGCAACTAAGATCCAGTGCAGCCAAATACATAAATATTTTAAAATTTTAATAAAAAATAAATTTTAGTCCAGTTGGATGCAACAATTTAAATCATTTCTTCAGGTAATGTGCTGCCTCTCAGGTTGCTCATCTTCCACCCATAGGCAGTCCACCTCTGGCTTCTGCCTGGAGATGATCTCAATCCTGGCTGTGACAGTGGGGTCAGGTGAACTAGCCTTGGCCGTATAGCACTGGTCCTGAGTCATGGGTAACCCATCAGGTATGCATCACCGGATATTTCCAACACAAGTATCATCTCACTTACTCATATATGGAATTTTTTTTAAAGGAAAAAGGGACTCCCTTCCTCACTTCCTTCAGGTCCTTATCAAATGTCATTTTTAAAAAAATTAAAATGAAATCCTGTCCTGATGACTTCTTTTTTATTATTGAGGAAAAAAATTCATATAACAGAAAATTACCCACTTTTTTATGCATAGTTCATTGGCATTTATATTACAACCGCAATGTTGTATGATCATCACTTCTATATAGTTTCAAAGCATTTTTATCATCCCAAAGGGAGAATCCATAATCACTAGGCACTCATTTCTCATTCCCAGGTGATGACCTTTTTTAAAACTAAAATAAAGAAATGGGAAGGGGAAATTATCCCCTTCCTTGCCTTATTTTTCTCCATATGACCTACCATCATCTCACACTCTAACTGGCTTTACTTATTTATCTTGTTCTTTGTCTGCTGCTCCTCTTACCTCCTCTAGAATACAAATACCACAAGAGAAGAAAAAAATTCTTTTAACTGTTTTAATCACTGTTCAATCCACAGTACCTAAAATGATACCTAAAACATACACGTAAATATGCCTCAAAAACTAAATGTATTTCTTGATTTGCTCAGTGAATGGCTTTTGCCTTGTGAATCCATGCTAGATCATTACTTCTCTTTCTACTTACTTAAAAATTATGTTTCCAAACCAAATCTGAAATTTACCTAGAAACTTATCAGTGAGTTCTACAGTCAGTAGTTCTGAGAACGGAGAAGGAAATGGCAACCCACTCCAGTATTCTTGACTGGAGAATCCTGTGGACAGAGGAGCCTGGTGGACTGCTGTCCATGGGGTCACACAGAGTTGGACACGACTAAAGCGACTTAGCATGCATGCATGCATTGGAGAAGGAAATGGCAACCCACTCCAGTATTCTTGCCTGGAGAATCCCAGGGACAGAGGAGCCTGGTGGGCTGCCGTCTACGGGGTCGCACAGAGTTGGATATGACTGAAGCGACTTAGCAGCAGCGGCTGCAGTTCAAAGAATGCATCTCTTTTTTTATCTTAAAAAATAAAGGCCAGAAAGAGGATACTAAGTGAAGTAAATCGGACAAAGACAAATATCATATGATATCACTTATAACTGGAATCTAAAAAAAAAAAAAGAAGATACAAATGAACTTATATAAACACACACACACACACACACACACACATACACAGAAATAGTCTTGGACTATTGTTACCAAATATATTGTTACCAAAGGGGAAATGTAGCGGTGGGGCGGGGGGCAATAAATTAGGAGTTTGGGACTATCACCTATACACCACTATATATAACATAGATAATCAACAAGAACCCACTGTATAGCACAGTGGATCTACTTGATATTCTGTAATAACTCATATGGAAAAGGAATCTGAAAAAGAAGAGATAGATGTGCTTGTGAAAAAGAATGGATAATCACTTAGTGTACACCTGAAACTAACACAACCCTGTAAATCAACCATACTCCAACATAAAATAAAAATTAAATTAAAATCTTTTAAAAAATAGAATAAAATAGGCCAGAGAACTCACCTCAAGCAGAACTGCATGAGAGTTTTTTCTTAATTAAGAAACCAAGCCAATTTCAATCGAAGTTCAAGTTAACAGCTGAGTTCATAAACTACCTAAGATTCTACTGAATCTCGTTCCTGGAAGACTTCCCTGTCTCCATTAGCATGGACCGTCTTGCTCTAATCATGGAGCCCTATTTGAGCTTCCTTTGCTAACCCTGCAATACCACAGAAAATACCCCACTGGTACTGGAAATACCCCACCAGTCACCTGGCTGAGTCCTGTTGATTTGTGGACATGAAAACCGAGGTTCAGAGATAAGAAGCCCAAAGCTAAACAGTCAGCAACTACAAAAGCCATGACTCAGTTCCCCAAAAGACAACAAGCTCTCTGAGAACAAGCAGTGTGTCTTCTTTATCTTTCCACTTCCATTACCCAGAAGACTGCCCAGAACACTGGGGTACTCAACAATGTTCACTAAATGAGTAAATGCCTCTGCAGTCTATTTCTAGATGACTAACCATCATAGTTTTTCCCACCAGTTTTCTACTGACAGACAAACATTGTATTTTATATTTTCCTATTATGTTATATCAATATACCTGCATAAGGATCTTTAGGCAAAGATTTTTTTACAGTTCATATTTACAATGTAAGATGGTTTGGTATGGCCCTTGTGTTAACATAGACAGTAAGAATTTAGTAGAGCAAAATCACCTTCATAACTGGAACAGTTCTTATGCGTCACATTTTCCTGGCAGTGTTCCTGGTTCAAACAGTACAGAATGTTGGTACATTCCACAAGTCTGATGAGTGCAAATATTACCTAAAGAAACACCTCTGTCAGCAGTGAATGAAAAATACATAATCTCTCCCAGTCTTCTCCCCACCACCCCCAAAGGAGCCAAACTTGATTGCCACAGCCCCAGCACAGCTATTACTTTCCCTCGGATGAAACTGCAGAATAATTTAACAAATTTTTTTCCTTCCAGTTTTATTGAGATATAATTGACATGGAACATTTTATAAGTTTAAAGTGTATAGCATCATGATTTGATTTACATACATCCTGAAATGATTATCACAATAAGTTTAGTGAACATCATCTCCCATAGATGCAAAATGAAAGAAACAGAAAAAAATTGTGTGTGATGAGAACTCTGAGGATTTACTCTCTTAACAACTTTCATATTGCTTCTCAGCCTTTTGGCTAAGATGAAGTGTAGTATATAATATACAGCAGTATTAATTACAGTGTATTCATCATGTTACATGTTACATTCCTAGGACTTGTATATCTTATAATTGGACATACGCAGTATCTTCTGACTGCCTTCATCCAGTTCCCCTCCCTCCAATATCCCTGCCTTGGTTAACCACAAATCTGCCCTGCCTTGGTTAACCACAAATCTGAACTTTTTTCCGGTGTGTTTGCTTGTATGTTTTTATTAGCCTGTGATTTAACAGATTTCTTATCTCATCTGCTGGAAGCCAGTAGCTCCCAGACATATCTGTGCTCACACTGTTCCGGGACAGTTTCTAGGGGAGAAACTCAGCTCTGGTTTTTGGCAGAAGCCAATCAAGGGTTTAGGAATTTTCCAAAATTGAACAGCAGTCCAAACAGCCCTCACTGATAATAAGTCTGTTCATCTCCACATTGAATTTGCTCCCAAGTTTCTGATTAGAACCTGGATGTTCCAGACTGACCTAATCTAGAGTCTGGCTCTGTTTGGCAACCCGTAATTAACAGGTTGCTGTTCAATAGAGGGGAAACGCACAGATGAGAAGCTGGGGGAATCTTTGGCCAGAAAACCATTTAAGAAATATCCTTGCCGTTCCTTCTGTCCTCACGTCCCAAACCCTTCCCTGGCTGGCTGCCTCTCATCACTCTCCACTCAGAAGGCATCACTCACAGACCTCTTTCCTGGTTATTTTGGTTACTTCAGATGCACAGACTTTAACCCAGAAATTCCATTTAAGGATGTTTATACTAAGGAATTAATAGTATGAGTATCAGAAAGAATAACTGTACAAAAACATAAGCTCTAGCTTCTTAAAAAGTTTAAAAAATTTTCAAATAGCCTAAAATTTCTATGGTTGATTAAATAAAGTGTGCTACTATGGAATACCATATAAATTTTTATGTGTTTGTGTGGAAATTATTTATTGATATAGAAGATGTCCATTTAGTTAAGTTGCCAAAAAAAAAAAAACCAAATAGTTAAAAAACCAACAAGCAAGAAAGCCAAGAGATCATTTTAGACAGAAATCAGCATAGAATGTTGCCCTCCTTTGCCTGCCTCTATCACTGTCATACCACTCCACTTAATTTTCTTCATAATGCTAATTTCACTTGCTTCCCAAGTGGCCCTACTGGTAAAGATGGTAAAGAACCCATCTGCCAATGCAGGAGATGTAAGAGACTTGAGTTTGATCCCTGGGTCGGGAAGATCCCCTGGAGGAGGAAATGGCAACTCACTGCAGTATTCTTGCCTGGTTCCACAAACAGAGGAGCCTGGTGGGCTACAGTCCATGGGGTTGCAGAGAGTCGGACGTGACTGAGCACGCATGCAGATCAGATCAAACACTCTCGAAGATGCACGCAGGGATGTTGTGTGTGTGTGTGTGTGTGTGTGTGTGTGTGTGTGTGTGTGTGTGTCCCAGGAGAGGGGAACTGGGAAGTCCCTGCTGTCTATGACACAGAAATAAAAAATTCCCAAAGGCTCACTCTGACACCAAGTTATTAACATCTATGGCTCAACCATTTATCACAGACCTCCTTTCCCTTTTCAGGCAAGACATCCTCAAAATGTCCTGGCCTTTGCCAACAGCACCCCAGATACTTCCAAGCACTCAGAACTAGAGAAGAAATGCCAGGTTTTGGTTAAATGAGTTACACCACATACAAGCAATAAAGCATCAGTGCTGAAAACCTACTGAGATGTTTAAATAAATCTTTTGCAATCCAAAAGGCACTTTAGGATTTTTTAGAACCTAAAATCATGGGAAGAAATCTGATTTTGGATCTCAAGAGATGCAGGCGATTGGACGGACTTGAAGAAGGTCTCTTCATTAAACAGAAGAGTCACTTCTTGCAATAGAGTTTCAAAGGAAGCTGGCTTCATCTGCCACCTTCCAGAAAAACAGAGCAAATGCATAGTGTATCTTAAATTCTAGTTGTTTACCAAGTTTTTTAAAAGGCATGCATAGGAAAATGACTAAAAGAAAACAATTATTCACCAAATTTTTAACTGGGCCTATCTTTTGGTCAGGATTTCTACTTTCTTCTAATGTACTTTTTTATAGTTTCCAAATTTTCTACAATAAGCATGTATTTACTGTCATAAATTTTTTACAAAGATGGGCTTTGCATTTATTCATTTATCATTTCTTTTGGCTGCACTGGGTATTTGTTGCTACACATGGGCTTTCTCTAGCTGTGGTAAGTGGAGGCTACTTTCTAGTTGTGGAGTGTGGGCTTCTCATTGCAGTGGCTTCTCTTATTGCGGAGCACGGGCTCTAGAGTGTGCAAGCTCAGTAGTTGTGGCACACAGGCTTAGTTGCCCTGTGGCATGGGGGATCTTCTTGGACCAGGGATCAACCCTGTGTCCCATGCATTGGCAGAGAAATTCTTAACCACTGGACCATCAGGGAAGCCCTGGTTTTCCATTTTAAATTTCATTTGCTTGAACTTTCTACTTTAGGGTTATTTTTCATCACTTCTGAATTTACTATACACTGAACCTACTATATACTGTATCTGAGTCAGCAAGCTATAGTCCTGGAGCCACTGACACCTTTCACAAATAAAGTTTTATTGAAACACATCCACATCCCTTTGTCTACTCATTGCGTATGGCTGCTTTTGCACTACAAGAGTAGAGTTGAATAACTGCAACTGTCAACAACAATAACAAAAAGCAGAAGGCTGCAAATAACAAAAGACTTTATTTGGGGTCTTAAGAATAGCAATTCTGGAGATAAAATTGGGTAAAACTGAAAGAGCATTCTGAAGAAGAGGAAAAGTCAAGGGCTTCTATAAAAGCAACAGCCATGAGGTGGTACTCTGACACAAGAAGGAAATATTGATCCTTAAGGGATGGCTGTCACCGATCGTTCTAGGGTCTGATAAATATCTTCAGTTTCTAGAACACTATGCAAATGTTCTGGATGCCTGTATTGAGATGATAAGTGTTCAGGATTTCGTTGCTGGTCCAGTGGTTAAGAATTCACCTGCCAGTACAGGGGACACAGGTTTGATCCCTGCTCTGAGAAAGTTCCACGTGCTGTGGGGCAACGAAGCCCACGCACCATCACTATTGAGCCAGCACTCTAGAGCCTGTGCGCGGCAACAAGAGAAACCACTGCAACGAGACAGTGCTACTAGAGAGGAGTCCCCATTCACCGCACCTAGAGGAAGCCCACACACAGCAACAGAGACCCAATACAGCCAATAATAAGTAAGTACATTTTTTTAAAAAAAGATAACTGGTCAAAAGGTAAGATTCCATCCTTAAGCCCCACTTCCTCAGTGGCCTCCTAGCTCCATTTTAGCAATACTGACTCCATTTTTATTTTCCTTTTACACGAGAGAGGCCACATGGCCCACAAAGTCTGTAACACTTGATATCTGCTTCCTTCCAGAAAAAGTGTGCTGACTTCTGTGCTATAGGAGAAGCTGTAAGTTAAGGTAACAGAAATCAACAGTGAGTAAAACCAAAAAAGATACATCCCCAGGGTCACGGAACTTGTCATGTTTTTGCCTATGACTGCAAGGGTACTCATATTCTTAAAAACAGTTGCCCTGTGGTTATAGGAATTAACCCAGGTTGTGGTTTTCACAGCTTTATTCTTTGTGGTTAGAGCAGATTCCTGATGGTTCTGAGATGCAGAGAGCCAAAGTTTTGTTTTCCCTGTTAACAATGGAAATGAGATGTTAACCTGGGCTCCACCACCCCTCAAGAGTACCTGACATATGGTTAAGGTCTCGAGAAACTTAAGCTATTATTATCAGTATCATCCAAGGGCTCCCAAACGTACTCCCACATCCTGTGCCTGGGACTCAGACTGCATCCCAGCTTTAACAAACCAGTGTCTCTTGTGTCAAGCCAGCAGAAGTTGTAGGTCCAGAGAATTTAATGTGGCTCTCTTTCTATACCTAAAATAGCTTATTGGGGGGAATTTAGATGTACGGTGCATGGAAGGCACACAATTGGCTCCTAAATGCAAGCATCACCTGCTTGGGATACTAGAGCTGCATAATGAAGGAATGAGTTTCCAAACACAGTTGGGTAAACAAGCTCCTGAGGGGATGCAACGACCACCGTTTGCCTTCTGTTGTCTCCATCTCCTTGGAAACATCCTGATAGGCTTAACAAAAGCACAGAAGATTCTTAGAAGATCTGCTGTTCACCCTGCAACAGGGATGCACTTAAGTATTCAATTAAAGAGGCAGGCACTGGATTGGCCATGTTAACCTGCCAGGCAGGCAGAAACACATCAGAAACAGGTGGGGAGAGATGCAGGGTTTGGCGCCTCCTCTGCAAAGGGAACTCTGCAGGTAAACGCTCTAATTAGGTGCTTGGAGTCTGTTCAGTATTCAATGGGATCTCTCCCAGTCTGTCTCTTTATTCAATAAAGAAAGTGATAGGAACCTTCCCTTTTTCCCTGTGATTTAAAAGAATGATAAATGATCAGGTAGAGGTGGGGGATTGTTTTTAGACACATTTCTAAAAGAAACTTCTGCAGAACTGAATCATGTCTACTTCTGGAAACTCATCAAACAGGCTATTGGCAATTCAAATTGTCTCCCCCACACAGCACACCTTCTGTCAGTACCAATATCCATCGCAAAGTAAATCATTCAGAGCTGGGAGGGATGTGCTGAGTTTTCAAACTAAACAAAACACTAATTGTTATTATTATTATAAAGCTCATTTAGTCCAGAAAGAGAGAGTAGGCATGATTCAGGTAAATGTTCAAACTGGGAGGAGTGACAGAAAAAAAAAGAAAAAAATGCAGGCAGCAACTTGTGGGGATATATTTAGTGAGCATCTCCACTTGAACATGGTGCTATGAGGACCATTTTTTCTACCATTTTCTGATTCAAGCAGGTCTAATATGCCTGAGTCTAGTATGCCTGAATTTTTTTTCATATTAAGTATTCTCTACTATTCAGGGTATAACTACCCAAGGTTTTTGCTTTACCTTTTAATTTTGAACCACTCTGAGATGTGGAATAAAGAAGAAGAGATGAAATCCTATGAGCTTTGGGGGCTGGAGTAAGATGTTTCACCTAAAACTAGAGCATCGTTCCTAGATTCCCACAGAGTCTAAAATCTGGCTCATTGAATGAATAACTTTGTGTGGCTTACCTAACTTCTGAAGGCTCAGCTTCCTCATTTTGCCATACGGTTATAGTAACAAAATTTCCTCATGGAGTTACTGGGAGGATTAACAATGTATGTTAAATACTTATCACGGTAAAACAGTAAGTGCACAAAACTCTTAGCTGCCATGACCACCACCATCATCATCGTCATCATCATTTGGCAGCCCAATTTTGAAGTAAATGCCTCAAATCTCTGATAACATCATATCTAAGTGGTTAGCCAGACTTTGTCTGAAAACCTCCAAGGACAGGAAGCTCACTACCTGAGTCTATGCATATTTCTGGTCCTTAGAACATTCTTTCACATATGCAACTGAAATTTCTCCTGCTGTGACTTCTGATCCTTGGTTTTAATTCTATCCCATGGGAGTCTTAAAGGACAGGGATAATCCCTCTTGTAGTTTGTATTAGTGAAGGTTTGGTGTCACTGTACATAACAAAAATCACTCTAGGTAGTTTTAGCCTTAAAGGAAATTGACTGGAAAGATGTTGGACATCTGATTAGATCAAGAAGGAGAAGGGGAAGAAGCTGAAAGAGCAAGAGGAGGAAGAAGACAGGATGGTGGGGAGGAGAATCAGGGTTAGGGAAAGGAGAAACTGGGACAGGTTCAGGACTAACCTCATCAGGAAAAATCACCAAACCATCAATAAAGGACAGTAATGGTATGGACCTAAAAGAAGCAGAAGATATTAAGAAGAGGTGGCAAGAATACACAGAAGAACTATACAAAAAAGATCTTCATGACCCAGATAATCACGATGGTGTGATCACTCACCTAGAGCCAGACATCCTGGAACATGAAGTCAAGTGGGCCATAGGAAGCATCACTACAAACAAAGCCACTGGAGGTAATGGAATTCCAGCTGAGCTATTTCAGATCCTAAAAGATGATGCTGTGAAAGTGCTGCACTCAATATGCCAGCAAATTCAGAAAACTCAGCAGAGGCCACAGGACTGGAAAACGTCGGTTTTCATTCCAATTGCCAAGAAAGGCAATGCCAAAGAATGCTCAAACTATGGCACAATTGCACTCATCTCACACGCTAGTAAACTAATGCTCAAAATTCTCCAAGCCAGGCTTCAACAATACATGAACCGTGAACCAGATGTTCAACTGGATTTAGAAAAGGCAGAAGAACTAGAGATCAAATTACCAACATCCACTGGATCATCGAAAAAGCAAGAGAGTTCCAGAAGAACATCTACTCCTGCTTTATTGACTACACCAAAGTCTTTTTTTTTTCTTTTTTTTCCTTTTCTTTTATTTTTTTTTATTAGTTGGAGGCTAATTACTTCACAACATTTCAGTGGTTTTGTCATACATTGATATGAATCAGCCATAGATTTACATGTATTCCCCATCCCGATCCCCCCTCCCACCTCCCTCTCCACCCGATCCCTCTGGGTCTTCCCAGTGCACCAGGCCCGAGCACTTGTCTCATGCATCCCACCTGGGCTGGTGATCTGTTTCACCATAGATAGTATACATGCTGTTCTTTTGAAATATCCCACCCTCACATTCTCCCACAGAGTTCAAAAGTCTGTTCTGTATTTCTGTGTCTCTTTTTCTGTTTTGCATATAGGGTTATCGTTACCATCTTTCTAAATTCCATATATATGTGTTAGTATGCTGTAATGTTCTTTATCTTTCTGGCTTACTTCACTCTGTATAAGGGGCTCCAGTTTCATCCATCTCATTAGGACTGGTTCAAATGAATTCTTTTTAATGGCTGAGTAATACTCCATTGCATATATGCACCATGGTTTTCTTATCCATTCGTCTGCTGATGGACATCTAGGTTGCTTCCATGTCCTGGCTATTATAAACAGTGCTGCGATGAACACTGGGGTACACGTGTCTCTTTCAGATCTGGTTTCCTCAGTGTGTATGCCCAGAAGTGGGATTGCTGGGTCATATGGCAGTTCTATTTCCAGTTTTTTAAGAAATCTCCACACTGTTTTCCATAGCGGTTGTACTAGTTTGCATTCCCACCAACAGTGTAAGATGGTTCCCTTTTCTCCACACCCTCTCCAGCATTTATTGCTTATAGACTTTTGGATAGCAGCCATCCTGACTGGCGTGAAATGGTACCTCATTGTGGTTTTGATTTGCATTTCTCTAATAATGAGTGATGTTGAGCATCTTTTCATGTGTTTGTTAGCCATCTGTATGTCTTCTTTGGAGAAATGTCTGTTTAGTTCTTTGGCCCATTTTTTGATTGGGTCATTTATTTTTCTGGAATTGAGCTGCAGGAGTTGCTTGTATATTTTTGAGATTAATCCTTTGTCTGTTTCTTCATTTGCTATTATTTTCTCCCAATCTGAGGGCTGTCTTTTCACCTTACTTATAGTTTCCTTTGTAGTGCAAAAGCTTTTAAGTTTCACTAGGTCCCATTTGTTTAGTTTTGCTTTTATTTCCAATCTTCTGGGAGGTGTGTCATAGAGGATCTTGCTGTGATTTATGTCGGAGAGTGTTTTGCCTATGTTCTTCTCTAGGATTTTTATAGTTTCTGGTCTTACATTTAGATCTTTAATCCATTTTGAGTTTATTTTTGTGTATGGTGTTAGAAAGTGTTCTAGTTTCATTCTTTTACAAGTGGTTGACCAGTTTTCCCAGCACCACTTGTTAAAGAGGTTGTCTTTTTTCCATTGTATATCCTTGCCTCCTTTGTCAAAGATAAGGTGTCCATAGGTTCATGGATTTATCTCTGGGCTTTCTATTCTGTTCCATTGATCTATATTTCTGTCTTTGTGCCAGTACCATACTGTCTTGATGACTGTGGCTTTGTAGTAGAGTCTGAAGTCAGGCAGGTTGATTCCTCCAGTTCCATTCTTCTTTCTCAAGATTACTTTGGCTATTCGAGGTTTTTTGTATTTCCATACAAATTGTGAAATTATTTGTTCTAGTTCTGTGAAAAATACCGTTGGTAACTTGATAGGGATTGCACTGAATCTATAGATTGCTTTTACACCAAAGTCTTTGACTGAGTGAAACACAACAAACTGTGGAAAATTCTTCAAGAGACAGGAATACCAGACCACCTTACCTGCCTCCTGAGAAATCTGTATGCAGGTCAGGAAGCAACAGTTAGAACTGGACATGGAACAACAGACTGGTTCCCAATCAGGGAAGAAATATGTCAAGGCTGTATATTGTCACCCTGCTTATTTAACTTATATGCAGAGTACATCATGAGAAATGCTGAGCTGGATGAAGTACAAGTTGGAATCAAGATTGCTGGGAGAAATATCAATAACCTCAGATATGCAGATGACACCACCCTTATGGCAGAAAGCGAAGAAGAACTAAAGAGCCTCTTGATGAAAGTGAAAGAGGAAAGTGAAAAAGTTGGCTTAAAATTCAACATTCAGAAAACTAAGATTATGGCATCTGGTCCCATCACTTCATGGCAAACAGATGGGGAAACAATGGAAAAAGTGACAGACTTTATTTCTTGGGATTGCAAAATCACTGCAGATGGTGACTGCAACCATGCTTGCTCCTTGGAAGAAAAGTTATGATCAACCTAGACAGCATATTAAAAAGCAGAGGCATTACTTTGCCAACAAAGGTCTGTCTAGTCAAGGCTATGGTTTTTCCAGTAGTCATGTATGGATGTGAGAGTTGGACTATAAAGAAAGTTGAGCGCCAAAAAATTGATGCTTTTGAACTGTGCTGTTGGAGAAGACTCTTTTGAGAGTCCCTTGGACAGCAAGGAGATCTAACCAGTCCATCCTAAAGGAAATCAGTCCTGAATATTCATTGGAAGGACTGATGCTGAAGCTGAAGTTGAAACTCCAATACTTTGGCCACCTGATGTGAAGAACTGACTCATTTGAAAAGACCCTGATGCTGGGGAAGATTGAAGGTAGGAGGAGAAGGGGATGACAGAGGATGAGATGGTAGGATGGCATCACCGACTCAATGGACATGAGTTTGAGTAAACTCCGGGAGTTGGTGATGGACAGAGAGGCCTGGTGTGCTGCAGTCTATGGGATCACAAAGAGTCGGACACGACTGAGCGACTGAACTGAACTGATCATCTCCAGCACCACCATTAACAAGTCTTACCCACAGCTCCAAGAATGTGACTGGGTCAGCCTGAGTCAGGTCTCGTCCCTCCCAGATTAATCAACTCTGGTGAGAGGAATAGAGTCACCTAGGCAGATCTTGACGCTGAGAGCCCACCTGTGTACTGGGGAGTGGAAAAGCATCCCACAGAAGGACACTGTCATCAACTGAGCAGCCTCCCAGTCACCATGCTGTGAGGAAGCCTTCGCCATGAGAATCAACCATGGCACAGTCCTTAGATACTTGAAGAAGCCACTTTCTAGGATAAATATCCTCCAGTTCTTTCCACTCCTGAGATGGAATTAATTATTAATCTAAATTGATCATGTAACTGTTTATTTACTTTTCCCACTAGAATGCTAAACTTCATTAAGACAGAGCACCATGTCTAGGTTACTCACTGACAGGTACCACCTCTCAGCCAGGGACTTGGGCCACGATGGGTATGCAAATGACTGCTGAATTAGCTAATTGATTTATAAACACATTAATTAAATTATCATTTTGAGATCCTTGCAGTTACTTCCAAATGTGGCTCTATTACTCTCAGTCAATTCACACTTAGGGTGAAAAAAACAATTCCAGCCTCAGAAGGCTTTTTGCATGAAATAGGAAGGAAAGTAAAATAACTCACAAGTCTTATTTTCAATCAGTTGGGATTTTATTTTCCCATATGCTCTGGTTATCCGTGCCTAACATACTCCAAAACGTGGTGGCTTGAAACAACAGCAGTTATTGACTTGGCTCATGAAATTGGACAGGGTGTGATGAGCTAGCTGGTCTCTGTTCCACACACCAGCAGCTGGAGTAGCTTGGCTGCAGGCTGAAGAATCCCCTTCCAAGATGGCTGGCACATTGACACTGGCTCTCAGCTGGAAGCTCAGCTAAGGACGTGGACCAGGACTTCAGTTCCTCTCAAAGCATGTCTCTCTATATCCATGCTTGGGCATGCTCACAGCATAGGGGCTGGATTCCAAGAGTGAGCATCCCAAGAGAGAAAGCCAGAGAACTCTATGGAACTTTTATGATGTAACCTCCAAACTCACATGGTACCACTTCTGCCGTACGCTATTGGTCCATGCACTCCAAAAGGTCGACTCCTTTCAGGAGGAAAGGACATAGACTTCACCACGCTGCGAGAGAAGGGTGAAGCCCACACTGAAAAAAACAGAATGTGGAATGGGAGATATTGCTGTGGCCAACTTTGGAAAATACAGTCTCTCCCACCACCTCTTCTCCTTTGGCATAGGCAATCAAATTGAGTTTCAGCTTTGCAAGTTTAAACAGTGCTGCCCAGTCCTCCATTCAGTCATCAATTTTTTTGTCATCTATGCTGGGCTTAAGATTAAGTTCTGGAAGTACAGAGATAAATGAGAAAACTCTCCTCCCCTGGGGAGTTCACAGATGGGTAGAGATGAATAATGAAGATCCAATGTGATGTGTGATTCACCCGAAGTATGTAACAAGGCAGTGTTGACAGAGAAAGAAATGATTGATTTTGCCTGGAATGAAAGCTAGTTTACCAAACACTTCTTTACTGGACATGGGTCCTGTCAGGCTGCTGGGTCACCATTTTCAGAATTAATATGTATTCCCCTGGAAGAGCCAGGAAGGCAGCTATATGCTCACCATTCTACCACCAAAGAAAGCCCCACTAGAAGAGCATGTAGACAGCCAGATCACCCAGGCTGGTTGGGAACCACACCAATCAGAACGAAAAAGAGCTGGTCTCCTTGCTATCAAAAGCAGTAGTAACTGGGACTGTTGTCTTAGACTTAACAGGAGCCTTGAAAGTTTTCACAGGAGAAAGAACTCCAGAAAACAAATAGTGATAATGATAATAATAATAATTATTATTTTTAAAATAGACTGTTTTTCAATACACTTTTGGATTTATAGAAAATCTGAGAATACAACACGAAGAATTCCCCTACACCCTGAGCCTAGTGTCCTGGATTATCAATGCCTTAAATTACTTTGGTGAAAAGTGAAGTGAAAGTGTCAGTCTTTCAGTCATGTATGACTCTTTGCACCTCATGGACTGTAGCCCACCAGGCTCCTCTGCCCATGGAATTCTCCAGGCAAGAATATTAGAGTGGGTAGCCATTCCCTTTTCCAGGGGATCTTCCCAACCCAGGGAGCAAATCCATGTCTTCTGAAACAGGCAGATTCTTTACCATACGAGCCAACAAGGAAGCCCAAGATTACTCCGGTAATCTATTATAGTTAATGAGCCAATGGATGCAAGGTTATTAACTAATGCCCTGGTTTAGTCATATTTTCTTTATTTTTACCTAGTGTTCTCTTTGTGTTCCAGAATCCATTCAGGACCACATCACAGTTAGCTGACATCCCTGTAGGATCTGCTTGGCTATGACAGTTTATCAGACGTTCCTTGTTTCTGATAACCTTGACATTTTTGAGAAATACCGGTCACGTATCTTGTAGGATTCCCTGCACTGGGATTAGTCTGATGTTTTTCTCATGATTATGCTGAGGTTATGGGGTTTGGAGAAGGAGACCACAGAGATAAATTGCCATTTTTATCACATCATATCAAGGGCACCTAGTATCAACATGATTCATGGCTGTTGATTTTAACCTTGATCACTGGCTGAGATCACTTGACATTTGTCAAAATGTCTGCACTGTGAATTACTCTTTTATTCTCCCCCTCCCCTTTATACTGTCCTATTTAGAAGGAAGTAACTGTGTGTAGCCCCCACTTAAGGGAGTGGCCAGCTGTGAGACTCATCCTTGAACATGATGTTCTGAGTGCACGCTAAGTCGCTTCAGTTGTGTCTGACTCTTTGCGACCATATGGACCACATTCCACCAGGCTCCTCTGTCCATGGGATTCTCCAGGCAAGAATACTAGAGTGGGCTGCCATTCCCTTCTCCGGGGGATCTTCCCAACCCAGGGACCCAGGGGTCGAACTAGGGTCTCTTACATCTCCTGCCCCCACTGGCAGGGGAGTTCTTTACCACTGTCAACACCTGGGAACACCCTTGAGGATGATATGTCTACATAAATTATCTGGAATTCTTCTGTTCAGGGAATCTATTTCTTTTCCCCACTTGTATACATGTTTAAATATTTCTTTGATAGTATGGACTCATAGATATTTATTGATATTAATGTTTCTGTTGCTTGAAATGTTCCAGCTTTGCCATCATGAGCTCTGTCAGCCCTCTTGTCCTTTTGACATACACCCCGTCATAGCGGTGTAATAACGACTTTTCTTAATTGGAGTATAGTTGATTTACAATATTGTTTTGGTTTCAGATGCACACCAAAGTGATTCAGTTTTACATATTTTATTCAGATTATTTTCCATTATAAGTTAATCAAGATACTAAATATAATTCCCTGTGTTATACAGCAAATTCTTGCTGCTTATCTTTTTTTTTTTTTTTTGTCTGTACTGGGTCTTTGTTACAGTGTAAGAGTTCTCTTTATGGCGTAGAGGCTTAGTTGCCCCATGGTATGTGGGATCTTAGTTCCCTAAGGAGTTAGTCACTCAGTCATGTCTGACTCTGCAACCCCATGGACTGTAGCCTGCCAGACTCCTCTGTCCATGGCATTCTCCAGGCAAGAATACTGGAGTGGGTTGCCATTCCCTTCTCCAGGGGATCTTCCCAACCTGAGAGGTCGAACCCAAGTCTTCTGCATAGCAGGCAGATTCTGAGTCACCAGGGAAGCCCTAGTTCCACAACCAGGGTTCAAACTCAAGTCCCCTACACTGGAAGGTGGATTCTTTACCTCTGGCCCACCAGGGAAGTCCCAATAAGGACTTTTTTGTGTATGTGTACAAGCACTAGGACAGAAAGCGTATGTTATTCTAATTTAATCATTCAAATAAGCCTATGTTATAAGTGTTCCCATTTACAGATAAGGAAACAGATGTGGAGGGGTTGAGTGGATCATCCAAGACCACAAAGCTCATAAATGGTAGGGCGAGCATGAGAGTCTCTGCTGGCCAGCTCCAGATCCTCCACTTCTGAAAAAGTTGAGTGTTAAAAGGAGCACACCCTCATGTTATTCCCCAACTTGTTGAAACACAGACACTGGTGTTTTACATCAGTGTGTTAAAAAGAAACGGAGCCAGCTGAAAGAACTTCTGGGGACCGCAGTCAGTGGCAGCCACTTTTGTGTGTCTTTTGGCTTCATGCCTCACCCCACCACCTTCTGTCTGCAATCAGGAGGGAAAGCTGGCTAGAGAAAACCACCCACGTGGACGTGTTACAGACCGAATGTGCTGCCCCATTGCAGGAAGCTGTGGAAAGACGTGATGGACATCTCAGCAGTGATGGGTGCTCTAGCTGACATTTCCGACATCTGAAGGGGTGGTGTCTGGGGGTGTGAGTGAGTCTTCTCGGAGTCCCTTAAATTAGATTTCAGGAGCCCACTCCACCCACTGAGGAGCTAGCCCTCAGCTCCACACCCCCTTCCTAAGCCTGGAGCTAAACTCCCTCCATCTTCCCCTCCAACCCCGTGAGATGCCAAAACAGCTTCATGAGAGTCTGCTGGGAACTGCTAGTCCTTTTTACACTGGGTTGGATAAAGCCTAGAGCAGAAGACAAACGTAGACCCAGGTCCCCTTTCAAAAGCCCCACAGTCACCTGAGACCCGGGTCCAAAGACAGAACTCGGTGTCATGGGGCCCTGTGCCCAGGACACGTGACTCTCAGGCAGGCTGGCTTCTGCTCCCCCTAATGGAATCGTAACATGAAACGCTGACTCCTTTCTCTCTGGGTTTCGGCACCAGTCGCCTTGCCTCCCCCAAACCACAGGCTCCGTTCTTCCGGAGCCAACAGCTCACTCTTTGGTGGTTAGAAGACAGGAGCACCCTGTACACCGAAACTCAGTTTTAGCAGTTTCTCTGCTGCCTCTGAGAAAAGGGGGGACGCTCTCGGTATGAGGGCAGCCTTCCTCAGTTTCTGTTTTGGAAGATGACAACACCATCCTTTAGATTTCTTGAGGAAATAGAGCAGAGCCAAAGTCATCCGTGGCACTCAGCTGGAGTCAGAGACCTTGTTCATAAAGCCTAAAGAACTTCAAAAACTCTCAAGGACAATACCTAGTGTAATACGCTCATTGACATCTGAAGAGCCCAAGAAAACTAGGCCACGGGTATAATGAGAGGCAAAAATACTGATAAATGGAAGGGGAGACGAGGCAAGTGTCCCTGTGAGCTCTGGCTTCCTGCTTTAAGAAATAAAATTGGATGGGAGAAGAGGCTTTCAGAAGACGTCAAAACTGCCTCGCAGCTCTGGCGGGAGCTAACTTTGTTTTCTAAATTTAAAGACATTGCAGCTTCTATAATTTGTCTCCAATGAAGCTATGCCTTTTTTTTTTTTTCCTGAGTCCTGGTTTGGTTGCTAACTCACTGTAGGACACAGTTACCCTCTCTGAGAATATTCAGTTTACTCATTTGTAAAATGGGGACACTGCATATCATTATGGAAAGACTTTTAGCAGAAAGGTTTTCTTTATCAGGCACTTTGAGAGGATATACATTAAGATGCCTAGGGTTGTTTCTGTCCTCCAGAAGCTTAATTATGTAGCAAAGAATGTGAAATTCAGTGGGACACACAATAAAAAATAGTCTGGAATACAAACTTCACAGGTGGCGCTGGTGGTAAAGAATCCACCTGCCAATGCAGGAGATGCAATAGATGTGGGTTCCATCCCTGGGTCAGGAAGATCCCCTGGAGAAGGAAGTGGCAACCCACACCAGTATTCTTGCCTGAAGAATCCCATGGACAGAGGAGTCTGGCAAGCTACATACAGTTCATGGGGTCACAAAGAGTTGGACACAACTGAGCGCGCACACACACACACACACACACACACACACACACACAAGTCCCAGAGCTACCAGCAACTCAGTAAATTGTCATCTGTCCCTGACTAATCTACTTTCCAGAAAATAGCAGTTAATTCACTCTCAGGTGGCTATTCTCACCCAAGGACATGTCCCTCTGGATTATGTCAAGGCCACTGGTCAAAGTTAAAGAGTATCCTGACCCTCTGCTGGGCTCTTCTCAGCAACCTTCCCCCTTTGGACTGTCACCCATTAGCATAATCGTAACAGTGACCCAAGGAGAAAGAAGGGAGACAAATTGAAATGAGCTATTTTCTCTTAAAAACAGCTATACTCAAAGATCTCATTAATTCATCTATTCATTACTTCATTCAACAACTGTTTACTGAACTGTGCTAGCTTGTCAAGTACTTGTCAAGTACTTGACCTGGGGCAATAAGGGAAGACTTCCTGGAGGAGGTGACATGGAGGCTAAGGCCATCAAGAACAAGTAGGTGAAATCAGAAGGGAAGGAGTGTGCTGGAAGGATTCAGGAAAGAAAAGAGTGAGTACGAAGATGTGGAGGTGAGGGAGAGTATATTTCACTGCATTCCTGATCGTGGTGTGGGGCGCGGGGGTGTAGAAGGGAGAAGGGCAGCGTTGAAAACCAAGGCTGTGAAGATCAGTTTGGATGTACTACAGGAGTCGATGGAAAGCCACATGTAGGCTTTCAGGAGAGAAACAGCAGAGTCAGATTTGCATTTTAGGAAGCGTTCTGTGGCTATGGTAGTTTGTTTGTTGTTTAGTCACTAAGTTGTGTCCAACTCTTTTGCGACTCCATGGACTGTAGCCCGCCAGGCTCCTCTGTCCATGGGATTTCCCAGGCAAGAATACTGGAGTGGGTTGCCATTTCCTCCTCCAAGGGATCTTCTTGACCAGGGGATTAAATCCAAGTTTCCTGCATTGCAGGAGGAGTGAGCCAGTGGGGAAACATGGTGGAGTTTAGGAAGAGAAATAAAATCAACGAATGCCTTAGAAATCTCTATTATCACTGAAGTCAACCATCACTTGTGGAAAGCATTCTCCTGCATCCTTAGAACAGGCAGGTGGAAGAGGTGTAGCAGGTACTCTCACTCTATAGATGAAGGAATAGAAGTTCCGATACAGGGTTTCCCAACCTCTTATTATTTTGGACCAGGTGAGTCTTTGTTTTGGGGGGCAGCCTTGTGCCTCACAGGATGCTTCACAACATCCCTAGCCTTTACTCATGAGGTGCCAGCAGAACCCAAACAAAAATGTCTCCAAATGTTGCCAAATGTCTCGTGGGAGGCACAGTCACCACTGGTTGAGAACCACTCTTCTAAAAACTGAAACCAGGCTTCCCTGGTGGATCAGTGGAAAAGAATCTTCGTGCCAATGCAAGAGACATGGGTTTGACCCGATCCAGGAAGATCCCACATGCTGCAGAGCAAGTATGCCTGTGCACAACTATTGAGCCTGTGCTCTAGAACCTGGGAGCTGCAACTATGGAGCCCACATGCCCTGTAGCCCAAGCTCCGCAAGAAGAGAAGCCACGGCAATGAGAAGCCTGTGCACCGCAACTAGAGAGTAGCTCCTGCTTGCCACAACAAGAGAAAAGCCCACACAGCAACACTCAGCACAGCCCAAAATAAATAAATAAAATTATTTTTAAGTCATGAAGATGTTTTTAAAATTAAATAAATAAAAGCGGCTCAAGCCCCACCATCCACATAAGCAAGGATGCTTCTGTCTCCATGATCTCTCCTGTTTCGACTCCAGCACGCACAGCCTCATCCCTCATGGCCTCGGCCAACGTGTCACATGCATCAGTTTGCCTCTAAATGACGTTTTCACCGGGAATCTTAAGAACAGATGTCACTTTCCCCCGTCATTTCGGTTTTCTTGTACATTAAAACGAGGATTTTTTTTTCCCCCTCTGAGCTAAAAATTGTTAGCACGCTGGAAGCGAAGAGATTTGTCTCATCACGTGTGCATTTTTCATCTATTTCCTTCCAAACAGCACCAACACCAAAAGTGAGGATGATTCTCACAACATTAGAGTCCATTTCTGCCCAGTTCCAAGACTATTTGCCCCTGTCTGGGGTTACCACCATTCATATGGTGATTTGAAGTTTCCCTTATAAATGTGCATTTAAAGTAAAACCCAAGTCATTGTTCTCAAGGATCTGCATCAGAAGGTTTGCCTTGTGATTAAATCTGCAGATTTTTTACAAATTGGAATTTCACAGAGTGGTACTTGCAGCAATGGCATGATGGAGCCAATTTCCTCTGTTCCTCTTTATGTGAAAGTGTGGTGGCTGGGAAGACTGTCTTTCCCACACTCAAATTACTCTGCCAGACAAAGGAAGTTTTCAGAAGAATCCTGAGCATGTAATTTTATTACCTTAGCACCATTTTAATGTAATTCATGTAATTTCTTCTGCAGGAGAAAAGTTATTTTCCTAAATGCCTGGTAAAATGAGAACTGATGGATTTTTTACTTCCAGCAACTCCCTCTGTAGAATTTTCTGCTCAAAGAAGAAATATGGAGAGGTGCTCAGTTCAAATAGCCTCACCTGGGAGCAGAGTGGGTCTGCAAGGCCTTTCAAGCTTGCTGATTTCTAATAACTCTGTAGGTGCTTCCCAAGTGGCTCAGTGGTAAAGAATCTGCATGCCAATGCAGGAGACTCGGGTTCGATCCCTGGGTCAGGACAATCCCCTAGAGAAGGGAATGGCTACCCACTCTAGTATTCTTGCCTGGAGAATCCCATGGAGAGAGGAACCTGGCGGGCTACAATCCATGGAGTCACAAAGAGTTGGACATGACTTAGCGACTAAACAACAACAAATGACTCTATAACTCAGAGGAGATCAAATGTATCTCAAAAACTGCCACCTTAACAAAGTCCAACCAAGGTTCTCAACCTCTGCACTCTTGCTCTTAGGGGTCGGATAATTCTTTGTTTGGGGACTGGTCCTTGCACTGCCGGATGTTTGGCAGAATCCGTAGTCTCTACTCATTTGATGCCAGCTTCACACCAGTTGTGACAACTGGAAATATCTCGATTCATTGTACAGGTGAGAGTCAATGAATTTTGCCTTTGTCCTCTCTGGCCTATTCCTGAGACCCACCTAAGTGGTAGAGAGGAGGAAGCTGAATTCAGTGCTGAAAATTAATTCGTGAGCAATCAAGAGTTGCCAGTGGATGACCCAAGAGAGATACAAAGGTAGATCTGGGTGTCCAACACAATTACATCCTGTGACTTCCCCCCAGTACCTAAGGACCCATCCACACAGTAGGATGCTAGAGTTGGATGTTCCTTTCTGTTATTTATTTAACAAATGGTTATATACTCTATTATGTGCCAGGCACTGTTCTAAGTGCTTCAGAATAGCAACCCACTTGATCCTTACAAGAACCTTATCCTTTCATACTGTTCATGGGGTTTTCAAGGCAAGAATACTGAAGTGGTTTGCCATTCCCTTCTCCAGTGGACCATGTTTTGTCTACTAGTCAATCCTAAAGGAAATAAATCCTGAATATTCATTGGAAGGACTGATGCTGAAGCTGAAGCTCCAATACTTAGGCCACCTGATGGGAAGAGCTGACTCATTGCAAAAGACCCTGATGCTGGGAAAGATTGAGGGCAAGAGAAGAAAGGGGCAACAGAAGATGAGATGGGTGGATGGCATCACTGACTCAATGGACATGAATTTGAGCAAACTCAAGGAGACAGTGAAGGACAGAAAAATCTGGCATACTGCAGTCCATAGGGTCGCAGAGAGTTGGACATGACTTGGCAACTGAACAACAACAACAATGAGGAAAAGGAGAGACCAGGAGGCCACTGAACATCTAAAGAAAAAGTTGAATAAATTAGAGGAAGATGAAGACCCTGCAGACAAATTTCCTTTCCTTACAGTTTTGTCCAGAGTCCAAAATTTGGGACTTTTTTATTGATGACTCAGGAATTCTGGAGTTTCTAGGACTTTATTAGATGAAGAAAGACATGAATGAATCACAGACACAAAAGTAGCTAAGGACTACACACAAACCATTATCTAGTCAAGTTGGTAAATATAATCTTGGAATCAGACTTGGAATACCTTGGAATCAGGTATGGGTCCAAACTCTGGCCTTGCTACCTTTGTGGTCTTTAGGAAGTCTCTTGGTCTTAGTTTCCTCATCTGTACAATGGGAATACATACCCGAGATGGTCTGGGGACAGAATACATTAGTTAATGAATGGAAGATGCTTACCACAATGTCTGGCACATAGTAAGACTCAATAAATCTTATCATTTTGTTGTTGTTGTTTACTTGCTAAGTTGTGTCTGACTCTCTTGCAACGCCATGGACTTCAGCCTCCCAGGCTCCTCTGCCCACAGGATTCTCCAGGCAAGAATACTGGAATGGGTTGCCATTTCCTTCTCCAGAGGATCTTCCTGACCCAGGGATCAAATCAAGGGTCTCCTGCACTGGCAGGTAAATTCTTAACCACTGAGTCACCCACCATATCATCTTTTAAAAATGACCTCAAGATTTCTCTAGGGGTGCAGTTGGTAGGAATCCACCTGCCAATACAGGGGACATGAGTTTGATCCCTGGTCCAGGAAGCCTCCACAGGCCATGGAGCAACCAAGCCCATGTGCCACGACTACTGAGCCCACTTGGTACAACCACTGAAGCTCAGGCACTCAAGCTGAAACTTCTGGAACCCACGCGCCCTGGAGTTGCACACCACAACTTCAGAGCCTGTGCGTGGCAGCTACTGAATCTTGGGTGCCCAGAGCCTTTGCTCCACACCAAGAGAGAAGCCTCCACAATGAGACACTCGCACATCAAAATGAAGAGTAGCCCCTGCTCACCACAAGTAGAGAAAGCCCGCATATAGCAGTGAAGACCCGGTGCAACCCAAAATAAACAAAATAAATAAATACATAAAAATAAAATAGAAAAACTTTTAAAAAATAAATAAATATGACCTCTACTCCCCCAAGAGCCCAAATGTCTTTGTCATAGGCAGGCTAATAGAGAGTTCTTCGAACAGATGTCAAAGCAACAGGTAATGCTGGTACATGTAAGAGATGAGCTGAAAGAACAGTAAACATGAGGAGGAAATAGATATGGAGGGGAAGTCAAAGACTATAGACACGGAAATCAAAGATCCACAGACACACACATCTACTTGCTTTCTCCATAACATAAACAGCCCCTGCCATTACCAGTCACTGAGCTAAGCCACCTGCTAGGAATCATCAGGAGAGAAATACCACATCATAGTTCCAGAATTTGAGTGTAAAGTACTATAGACTCAAAGGAAAAATATATGGTACCATGGAGGGAAAAAAAGGTTTTGAATGACTCTAAGAAGCAGGACTAATCAGATAAAGGAGACGCAGTCACCAACACAAAGCAGTTTCAGAAAGAGCAATCTCCCCTAAATGAAGAAACATTAAATAAACAACTCCCAGGGTTCCAGGAGGCCTGAAAAACCCTCATGCACAGACTGCATCTCGTACCAAGCTTCTATGGGAAGGGGCTGCCTAGCTGATTTCTGTTCTCCCTCCAACCTGTTTTTGGGTGGGCCTGACCATCCTCAGAGGAAGCAGTAGGCAAGAAAAACAATCCAGGTACCAAGTCATCAAAAGAGGTAACAGCCTATATTAATCATGCATTTTTTTTTCAAATGGTGCCCTCTTCAGTTTTTTTAATATTTATATTTATTTATTTGACTGTATCGGGTCTTAGTTGCCACACCTGGCATCTAGTTCCTTGACCAGGGATAGAACCTGGGCCCCCTCCATTGGGAGTGTGGAGTCTTAGCCACTGGACCACCAGGGAAGTCCCTAAACATGTATTTTTATTTTCTGTTCTTTGATGATTAATATAGGAGGCCATGCTCACCTGAACGGATTACCTCTCCCAAAATTATCCAGGTCTCAGAGGATGAGAACAATGGTGAGTGCCTCTTTCATGTGCAAGCCCCCCAGTCCAGATCCCATACCATGAAACACCATTTTTATGGAGCTCTCATGCTCCAGGCTACCATCACCCTACCCTCATTATGCCTAGCCGAGATACCAAACAACTAGGGACAGCCCTCACACCCCAGAACCTGCTGAAATTATTCGAACTAGCCAATCCCAGGCCTGCTCACCTTGCCTGACCTGCACCTTCTTGCAGAAATCCCAATGAAGGATCTACCTATGCTTTCCCCTCAATCTTTCTGCCTCCTGACCAACTCTGGTGGTTGCCTGTGTGGCCTGTCATAGCACATTCCCTTCTCTTGGGATCTGTCAGTACAACAAGCTGTCTCTTCAATGGCAATGTCTCCTGATGTGTTGACCTTGCCATATGCAAATAATAATAAAAACCTACATTTTAAAACACAACCTAAGCCATCACAGAGTTCCTTCCATGCAAGAGTAGCCAGTGGTAAAGAATCCACCTTCCAATGCTGAGGACGTGGGTTCGATCTGTGGTCAGGGAACTAAGATCCCACATGCCAAAGGGCAACTAAGCCGAAGAGCCACAACTACTGAACCCACACACTCTGGAGCCCACTCACGGCAACTAATGAGCTCACGTGATGCAACTAGAGAGAACCCTGTGCATCACAATGGAAGACCCCACATGCTGCAACTAAGACTAGATGTACCAAATAAATAAATATTTTAAAAAAGACAGTAGCCACCAGATAAAACCAGCTGAAACAAGCTGAATCATAAAACATCAGTTCATTTACACTGACAATGACCTTGGGGGAGTTCTCTCTTATTTTCTGCCCAAGCCTGTCTTTTCAAGGTCCTCTCAACTTGGTCTTCTTTGTCCTCTCAACTTATCCCCAACCCCACTAGTGAAGTATCCTCTGAGGAGGTGACACTTGAGTGGAGACGTGAAATGAAGCGAGAGGGTCAGGCATGTGTGCATATGAGGAAAAAGCATTCCAGGCAAAGGGCTCAGCAAGGGTGAGCTCCTTGAGACTGGAACATACATATGAAAGTGAAAGTGAAGTCGCTCAGTCATGTCCGACTCTTTGCAACCCCATGGACTGTACCCTGCCAGGCTCCTGCATCCATAGGATTTTCCAGGCAAGAACACTGGAGTGGGTTGCAATTTTCTTCTCCAGGAGATCTTCCTTTCCCAGGGATGGAACCCTCATCTTGTGCACTGCAGGAGACTACCATCGCAGCCACCAGGGACCACGGAACATATACATATAACTGACTCCTTATCACAGACATGACCCAGCAAAATGGCTCTGAGCTTCATTATGCTCAGTGAGAGAAGCCAGGCACAAACAGTCACATATTGAATGATTCCATTTATGGGAAACATCCAGAATAGGCAAATCCATAGAAACAGAATGGAGCAGGAAATGGCAACTCACTCCAGTGAGTTTGGAGAATGAGCTTGGAGAATGCCATGGACAGAGAAGCCTGGCGGGGTGCAGTCCATGGGGTCTCAGAAGTTGGACATGACTGAGTGACTAAGCACACACATATAAAGACAAAAAGCAGATCAGTGGTTGCCAGAGCCTGGTGGGGAAGGAGGGTGCCTGCTTAGTGGGCACAGGGTTTCCTTTTGGGGTGATGAAAATATCTAAGAATTAGATAAAAATGGTGGCTGCAATAGCATTTCAGATGAACTAAATGCCACTGAATTGAAAACTTTAAAATGGTAAATGACAATGTTACGTTGTATGAATTTTACCTCATTTAAAAAAAAAAGAAGAAGAAGAAGAAGAAGAAGCTACATCTCTATTTCCTCTCACCCTTCTTTCCATATCAGACTCCCCACCCCTCAAAGGTGTCTACCTTTTCTTAGCCTTAGTGCTATTTTTCTTTGTTTTCCCCTTCCTTCACCACTCTTGGACCCATGTTCAAGCATGAATAACTCTCATAAGCACCAACTCACTCAAAAGACCAAGCCAAGACCTTCTACAAAGAAGAACCAGTGTTCAGAGCTTCCCAGGCGGGTAAACAGAATGGTCATCTTGAGCATCTCAGCAGCCATATGTAAAAGCACAGCAAATACACCACTTTGCCTTTACCCTTTCTGTCCCTCCTTTCTGCTCCCTGAGGAAAGTTCGTTATTAAGAGGCTCATATCACCTCCTGCCCACTTTTCTGTTTCTTTCAGCACTTATCTAACTTCAGCCTCTTCTCTGAACCTTTTATTGGAAGAGTCTCTTTCCTATTTCCCTCTCTTCTGAACTTAGATCCTTCACGCTTGGGTCAAAAGAATTTTTAACAGAGCCATTTATCGTGTTAATGCTCTGCTCTGAAACATTAGATGGCTCCCCACTGCTAATGCAATAAAGTTCAAATTCAAATAGAAGGTTTCATTGCAAGATGGAAGATGCCAAAATCCATTCTTCTGGCTCCAGCCCCATTCCTAATGGAACACCCTCTGCCAGGAAGCATTCTTTCAAGTTTCTATTCAATTGCTTATCCTCCCTCTTCCAGAAATACCTGTTTCTTCTTCCCTTTCCAGGTATAAAATCTGCCTCATCTTTCCAAGTCCACACCTGCCACCTATTTGAGGACATCTTTTCTCTTTTTATTTGGCCATGCTGTGCTGCATGTGGGATCTTAAGTTCCCTGACCAGGGATCAAATACACACTCCTTGCATTGGGAGCACAGAGTCTTAACCACTAGACCATCAGAAAAGTTCCTTTGGGAACATCTTTGCTGACTCTCACGCTCAGAGTTAGCCTCCCCCATCGATCAGTATTTTCAGTAGTATTAGTTGGGCTGATGTGCCCATGGTAAGAACATCTCAGGCAGACTAGGAATACCTTAAAGTTGGAGACTTTGCCTTTGGTCAGTAACCCAATGACTGGCACACGTGTGCCAAGACATTGGTTTGTTGAAATAAACTGGTTTAAAAATTCTCAAGGACACCAAAAGGATTTTGAGCAATGTGTCCTGGACTTCCTGAGCCTCCTAACTTCCACAAAAATGAGATCCGCAGCACATTCCTTAGGAACTAATTACGAATTGGGACACTTCTACGCTCAGACACAAGCATCCATGCACTTCGGAAACACTCCCACAGAACAGCGCCATCAGCCCAAGTTCTCCTTTCTTAACTCATTAATATTTGACTTCTCCGATGTCTCCAGTATTTTAATTACAGAATCTTATTACATGCTCAGGGGTTTTAAAAGAAACAGACACAATTTTCATAAAAGTTTTATGAATCTGACTCAATGTATGAATATATTTCAATCCATAAGTATTAATAGTAGTTAAAATTTATGGCACACTTACTTCGTGCCAAGCATAATCTCATTTAATCCTGACCACAGACTTAAGGAGGTTCAGAGAAGTTAAGTTTTTGCCCAAAGTCACCAGAGTCTGACTCAACCAACACATTTTGCCAGTTTCCAAAGTTGACTGTCTCATCATTTTTTTATGAACAACTACTTACCTATGGAGCCTTTACTACATTTAAGATGGCTTGCTTGTTCTCATAAATGCCAGGATCAAGGCTTCCCTCCTTTCCCAGAGCAGCCTTCAAATAGTGACTAATTCTACTCCTTGGATAGAATATCTCAAAGGCTGTATTTTACACTGATTCCCAAAGCTACCCAATGGGATTAAGCTCTAATGACCCATCTGAACAATACACCCTTTACTGGCTACTTTACTTTCCTTACATTATACTTTCTATTTCTACATGGGAAGTGAAGTGAAAAGTAGAAGTGTTAGTTGCATCCAAACTCTTTGCAATCCCTTGGACTGTAGCCCGCCAGGCTCCTCTGTCCATGGAATTCTCCAGGCAAGAATACTAGAGTGCTTAGCTATCCCCTTCTCCAGGAGATCTTCCTAATCCAGGGATCAAACCCAGGTCACCTGCATTGCAGGCAAATTCTTTACTGTCTCAGCAACCAGGGAAGCCCTGTTATATGGGATCACCTCCCAAATAAAGATGTTGTTGTTCAGTCATTAAGTAGTGTCCGACTCTTTGTGATCCCATGGACTGCAGCATGCCAGACATCCCTGTCCTTCACTATCTCCTGGAGTTTGCTCAAACTCCTATTCATTGAGTCAGTGATGTCTTTCAATCATCTCATCCTCTGTCACACTTCTCCTCTTGCCCTCAGTCTTTCCCAGCACCAAGGTCTCAAATCCTTGTCTTGAGGCCTGCCTCTGGGGGAACACAAACCAATATATTGTTCCACATCAGGGTTAGCAAACTCTTCATGTAAGGGGTCAGACAGTAAATATTGCTAACCACGCTGTTCTATCACAACTACTCAACTCTGCCATGGTCGTGCAGTATTGCAGAGACAATGTGTAAAGGAATAAGTGTGGTCGTGTTTCTATAAAACTTTATTCATAGACATTGAAATTTGAGTTTCACACAACTTTCACATATTGTAAAGTATTAACTATAACTATAACTATAACTATAACCAGAAAGGCAGTCTAGTGGTTAAGACTCTGTGTTCCCAATGCAGGGGGTCACACAGAACATGACTTAACAACTAAACAATAACAACATCCCTTTAGTGTACCCTTTAGGGAAAGGTACAAGTTAGTTTTTTAGAATACAAAGGTTAAAGTAAAAATAACGGATCCAATATGAAGTCAGATTTGTTCTTCCCTATTATACCATCATTGCTGCCGTTTTCCAGGTGAGGGAAACAGAAGTTTAGGAAGGTTAAGTGACTTTAAGACAACACACAAATTCCAATGAATAAGCATGGTGCACAGTGCCCTAGAACGGTCCTTTGGAATCTCTATTCAAAAGTTGTCAGCACCCGCATCACTTTGGAGAATCAAGTGACAACTTCTCCAGGGCTTCCTCAGTCAATACCTTCCTCTGCACACCTAGGCTTTGGCAGAGCAGCGTGGTGACTCAGCGTGAAGTAGTGGAGGCAGCTGCTCCCAGATGCCAGCCAAAAACAGCTCACTAAAACACTTCTTGGAGACAGCTGCTCCTCCTCCTTTGCTAAGAAGCCACGCAGTGTCACAGCAGGACAAGGGTACCTGAGAACACCCAAGGTTTGGCTGTGTTGACACCTTGGAGACAGGACAGCTGGAGCCAGTCTCCACTTACCTGCCGTTCTGCGGGCATGACACTGACCTGCATTTCTCTATAGTGTTTGTGTATGTATCTAGATACACCTGTAAGTGTGATTAAGAACACAGTACATCACACACCTGGGGCTAAACAGAGCTTGGCTTAGACAAACTTAAAAGCTCAAAGCATGCATGCCAAGCCCTAAGCTGACTCGATATAATACAACAGAAGCTCCTCCTCATTTCGTCCAGTCTGCCCAATGTCCCCAGGGAGTAATACTACTAGATGGGCTTACACGGCCCTTACCTCGTGCCAGGCACTGGACTAAGACTTTACATACTCTGTTTAATCCTCACAGAAATCCTATGAGGTAGATGCTATTGGAAACCCCATCTTACAGATGAGGAGTCTGAGTGTTCAAGTAATTTTCTCAAGTCACACAGCCCATGAGTGGCAGAGCTGGGTTTGAAATTCAAGTAGACTGATTCTGGCATCCACACTCTAAACCACAGGCTGGTCAACTTTTTCTGAAAAGGATCAGATAGTTAATATTTTAGGTTTTGCAGGACACATATGGCCTCTGTCACAAATTATTATTATTACTTCTTTTACAGTTCTTTTACAATGTAAAAATCTTTCTTAGCTTAAAAATTATTCAAAAACAGCTATCTCTGAGCCATTATCCCTTGGTGCAGATGTTTGAAAACCTGGCCTCAATTCTCCACACCCACCCAATCCACCTGCACCCTTTGCCAATGACTGTAGAGCCCACCCACTCTCACCTTGGGCTTGACCATGTAACTTGCTTTAGCCAATGGGATGTAGGCAAGTACGACACATGCACACAGAGGGTTAAGAAGCATTTGCACACCTCTCACTCTTGCATCTTTCCTGCCATCACCACAAGAACATGCCCATGTTGGCCTGCAGGTAGGTGAGTCAAATGGAGCAGAACATGGTTGACAATCCCCCCAGCAGAAGCCAGTCTAAACTAGCCAACCCCTAGGCAACCCCCAGACTTCCTTGTGAAAGATCTCAGCCAAGTTCAGTACAGCTGCTTACCCCACTTGCAGCCAAGCACAAAGCATAAGCCAGACAGCTGAGATCAGTCAACCCTGAACCTTAAGAGCTAAATAAATGTATATTATTGTATGTCACTGAGTTTTGTGATTGTTTCTTGGGCTGCATTGTACTTCCAATAAATAACTGACACATGCAATATTAATAAAGCCTTTGGGTTGCCATCAACTGAATCCCAAGTGAAGTAGAAGAAGAAAGATACAGCATTCTTGCAGGTTTCCTAGAATGACCCGCGGAAATCAAGGGCTAAAACAATCCCTCTTCTTCCATCCTGTCTCCAGTCATAGCCACCAGCAGTATTGAGTTTTGTATTTTGGGTAAGAGAAACTAACAGACTCCCCTCTTTCTCGCTCAAGTAAAGATTCTCAGGGGAAGGCAGTCATTGGTTCTGGAAGGTGGGGTACCATGATTTGCTGAACTGGAGTCAAGAGACCACATGGGCTCATATTGAAACATGGATGGTCCTGCTATTGTACAGTCCACAATGTACAAGACATACGGGGTGATTCATAGCAAATTGTGTTGGCTGTTCTCCCCACAGTGGACACTCTACTGCACTGCACAGCTACCTACAGTAAAGTTGAGACTATGAACTCTGGAGGCACACAGTTTTGCTTCAAATCTGGCTCTATCATTTACTCACCAACAAGTACTTTAATGCCTCTGAACATCAGTTTTCCCACCTGAAAAGTGATGCTAATAATAGCACCTACACTACAGAGTACTTTTCTAATGCTTGTGAAGATAAAAATGAGTTTTATTTGTAAAATGCTTAGAACAATGCCTGCCATGGAGCAAGGATCATCCTTTCTGAGGGGCAATTGCACACCAAGGAAATATGTGTAAGAACCCACTAACAGGGACTTCCCTGAGGTCCAGTGGTTAAGACTTTGCCTTTCAATGCAAGGAGCTCTGGTTCAATCCCTGGTTGGGAGGCTAAGACCCCACATGCCTCAGGACCAAAATACCAAAACATAAAACAGAAACAACATTGTAACAAGTTTAATAAAGACTTTAAGAATGGTCCACACCAAAAAAAAAAAAAAACAACAAATCCTAAAAGAAGGAAACCACTGCTCTCCTGTCTGAAGATGGCAGAAGCCCACAAATTCACCTCAAGATCATTTGAATGCTGAGCAGCTTCCACAAAACAGCTTCTGAATGCTGGCAGAGGATACCAGGCACCCAGAAAGGCAGCCCATTCTCTTCAAAAGGAGGTAGGACAAAATATAAAAGGCAAAAAGAGAGACAAAAGAGTGAGGGATGGAGACCTGTCCTGGGGAGGGAGTCATGAAGGAGGAGAAGTTTCCACACAGTAGGAAACCCTCTCACAGGTGGGTCTGTGGGGAGTTTTGGAATCTCAGAGAGCAACATAACCGGGAGGTAAAAAAAAAAAAAAAAAAACAACCACCAAATAGGCGCCTAACCACAACTGCCAGCAGAGAAGTAGCCCAGACGCTCACGACCGCCACCAGCGAGCAGGGGCTGGAAAGGGAGGCATGGGTAGCATAATCGGTGCTTCGAGTAAGGACCAGGAATGCCCTGGGGACAACCTGACGGAGCTGAAGTGAGATAGCAACCCAAACTGTGGGATTACCAGAGAGGAAAAAACGGAGAACTTCCCCATGAAAGGCTCTAATGCGCAGCCTGGCCCACTCACAGAACAAAGGATTGAGCGAACACCAAAGGAGAGCTAGCTGGCTGCGTACAGGGCCCTCCTGCCGCCGGAGGCAGAGAGGCAGGCGGGCGACAGCCAGAGGGAAGGCAAGGGGCTGCTGCAATCTCGACCCCAAAGACCGGCATCCTCCACCAAACTGTGAGCAGGCTCCCTGTTGCTAACCACGTCTTCCTGGGATCCTGGACGGTTGACATCTGCCAGGAGTATCACAGCCTGAGATCAGCTCCCCAGAGGACACACGTGACACACATGAGACGGTGCTTTCCCGGCACACCCAGGGAAACCGAGCGGCCGGACCAGAGAGGTGATTAAGACGCATGGCCCACATGGGACAGTGCGCTTGCCAAACACCTGGCTGCCTGAGTTTCTCGGACCTGGGAAGGGCATAGAACGCATGCCCAAGCAAGTGTGTGCCCTTGCGGAGTACCCGAGAACCTGCACCTGAGCAGCTTAGACCTGGGAAGTCCACGAAAGGCAGGGCCCGCTTTGGACAGTGCCCTTCAGAGCACCCTGGAGCCTGAGCAGTGTAGACCCGGGAAGCACACACCGCCTTCAGCTGGGGCAAACCCAGTGTGGTCCATACACTTCGAGCACTCCCCACACATGCCAGCGATATTTGCTTGCAGTTTCCCTCCCTCCCCACAACACAACTGAACAAGTGAGCCTAAATAAGTGACCACCTTTGCCCCCTTGTGTCAGGGCAGAAATTAAGACACTGAAGAGACTTTCAGAAAGAGGAAGCCAAAATAAACAGAGGGAACCGCTCTGGAAGTGACAGGTGCAACAGATTAAAACCCTGTAGTTAACACTGACTAAGCATTGGAGGGGCGTATAGACCCTGAGAACAAGTACAAGCTGGAACAAGATACTATCTGAAACTGAACTGAACCCACACTGCCCACAACAGATCCAGAGAAATTCCTAGATATATTTTTACTATTATCACTTTTTAATTTCTTTTTAAAATTTAAGTTATTACTCCTTTAATTTTCATTTTTATAACCTACTATTACCTTGCCAAAAAACCCCTATTTTTAAAGCAAACTTCATATATATATATTTTTATAATTTTTCTGATTGATTTTGTTTTGTATTTTTAATATTTTTTTTTTTTTTTTTTTGAGAGTCTAAACTCTACTCAAGATTTTTAATCTTTGGTTTTAGGTATTTGTTATCAATTTTGTACCTTTGAGAATCTTATCTTCAGTATTCTTTTTCACTTAGGGGTGTGATTACTCGCTTGACTGCACTCTCCCCTTTTGACTCTCCCTTTTCTCCCCCTGGCCACATCTCCTCCCTCCCCCTTCTCTTCTCCACTTAACTCTGTGAATCTCTCTGGGTGTTCTGGACTGTGGAGAACACTTAGGGAACTGATTACTGGCTAGATTGCTCTCTCCCCTTTTGACTCCCCCTCTTCTCCTCCTGGTCACCTCTATCTCCCTCCTCCCTCTTCTCTTCTCTATGTAACTCTGTGAACCTCTCTGGGTGTCCCTCGCTGTGGAGAATTGTTTCACCATTAACCTAGATGTTTTATCATCTGTGCTATATGGATGGAGAAGTCTTGAGGCTATCATAAGAATAAAACAGAAAGCCAGAGGCAGGAGACTTAACTCAGAACTTGGGAACATCAGAGAACTCCTGATTCCAGGGAATATTAATATACAAGAGCTCACCCAAAAGCCTCCATACCTACACTGAAACCAAGCTCCACCCAAGAGCCAACAAATTCCAGAGCAAGACGTACCACCCTTGCTCTGGAATTCTCCAGCAAAGCAGGAACACAGCCCTGAGCATTAAAAGACAGGCTGTCCAAAGCCATGCCAAACCCACAGACACCCCAGAACTCACCACTAGACACATCACTGCACTTCAGAGAGAAGAGCTCAAGCTCCATTCACCAGAACACAGACACAAGCTCCCCCACCCAGGAAACCTTGACAAGCCACTAGTCCAGCCCCACTCACAGGGAGCAGGTTCCACAATAAAGAGGAACCACGAACTTTCAGCCTATAGAAAGGCCACCCCAAACACAGCAATCTAAACAAAATTAAAAGGCAGAGAAATATTCAGCAGGTAAAGGAACATGATAAATGCCCACCAAACCAAACAAAAGAGGAGGAGATAGGGAGTCTACCTGAAAAAGAATTCAGAATAATGATAGTACAGATGATCCAAAATCTTGAAAACAAAATGGAGTTACAGATAAATAGACTAGAGACAAGGATTGAGAAGATGCAAGAATGTTTAATAAGGACCTAGAAGAAATAAAGAAGAGTCAATAATGCAATAAATGAGATCAAAAGCACTCTGGAGGGAACCAACAGTAGAATAACTGAGGAAGAAGATAGGATAAGTGAGGTGGAAGATAGAATGGTGGAAATAAATGAAGCAGAGAGGAAAAAAGAACTAAAAGAAATGAGGCTCATATACATCATGACCAAGTGGGCTTTATCCCAGGGATGCAAGGATTCTTCAATATTCACAAATCAATCAATGTGATACATCACATTAACAAATTAAAAGATAAAAACCATATGATTATCTCAATAGATGCAGAGAAAGCCTTTGACAAAATTCAACAGCCATTTATAATAAAAACCCTCCAGACACCAGGCATAGAAGGAACATACCTCAACATAATAAAAGCTATATATGATAAACCCATAGCAAACATTATCCTCAATGGTGAAAACTTGAAAGCATTTCCCCTAAAGTCAGGAGCAAGACAAGGGTGCCCACTCTCACCACTACTATTCAACACAGTTTTGGAAGTTTTAGCCACAGCAATCAGAGAAGAAAAAGAAATAAAAGGAATCCAGATTGGAAAAGAAGTAAAACTCTCACTGTTTGCAGATGATATGATCCCCTACATAGAAAACCCTAAAGACACCGCCAGAAAATTACTAGAGCTAATCAATGAATATAGTAAAGTTGCAGGATATAAAATTAATACACAGAAATCCCATGCATTCTTATATACTAACAATGAGAAAACAGAAAGAGAAATTAAGGAAACAATCTCATTCACCATTGTGATGCAAAGAATAAAATACTTAGGAATAAATCTACCTAAAGAAACAAAAGACCTATATATAGAAAACTATAAAACACTGATGAAAAAAACCAAAGATGACACAAATACATGGAGAAATATACCATGTTGATGGATCAGAAGAATCAATACAGTGAAAATTAGTATACTACCCAAAGGAATCTATAGATTCAATGCAATCCCTATCAAGCTACCAACGGTATTTTTCACCGAACTAGAACAAGTAATTTCACACTTTGTATGGAAATACACAAAACCTCAAATAGCCAAAACAATATTGAGAAAGAATAATGGAACTGGAGGAAACAACCTACCTGACTTCAGACTTTACTACAAAGCTACAGTCATAAAGACAGCATGGTACTGGCACAAAGACAGAGATATAGATCAATGGAACAAAATAGAAAGCCCAGAGATAAATCCACGCTCCTATGGACACCTTATCTTTGACAAAGGAGGCAAAAATATACAATGGAGAAAAGATAATCTCTTTAACAAGTGGTGTTGGGAAAACTGGTCAACTACCTGTAAAAGAATAAACCTAGAACACTTTCTAACACCATATACAAAAATAAACTCAAAGTGGATTAAAGATCTAAATATAAGACCAGAAACTATAAAACTCCTAGAGAAAAACATAGGCAAAACACTCTCTGACATAAATCACAGCAAGATCCTCTATGACCCACCTCCCAGAGTAATGGAAATAAAAGCAAAAATAAACAAATGGGACCTAATGAAACTTAAAAGCCTTTGCACAACAAAGGAAACTATAAGCAAGGTGAAAAGACAGCCTTCAGAATGGGAGAAAAATAGTAGCAAATGAAGCAACTGACAAAGAATTAATCTGAAAAATATACAAGTACCTCAGGCAGCTCAATACCAGAAATATAAATGACCCAATCAAAAAATGGGCCAAAGAACTAAACAGACATTTCTCCAAAGAAGACATACAGATGGCTAACAAACACATGAAAAGATGCTCAACTCATTTTCAGGGAAATGCAAATCAAAACCACAGTGAGGTACCATCTCACACAGATGGCTGCGATCAAAAAGTCTACAAACAATAAATGCAGGGGAGGGTATGAAGAAAAGGGAACCCTCTTACACTGTTGGTGGGAATGCAAACTAGTACAGCCACTATGGAGAACAGTGTGGATATTTCTTTAAAAAACTGGAAATAGAACTGCCATATGACCCAGCAATCCCACTGCTGGACATACACACCAAGGAAACCAGAATTGAAAGAGACACATGTACCCCAATATTCATCATAGCACTGTTTACAATAGCTAGGACATGGAAGCAGCCTAGATGTCCATAGGCAGACAAATGGATAAGAAAGTCATGGTACAAATACACAATGGAATATTACTCAGCTATTAAAAAGAACTCATTTGAATCAGTTCTAATGAGGTGGATGAAACTGGAGCCTATTATACAGAATGAAGTAAGTCAGAAAGAAAAACACCAATATAGTATATTAACGTATCTATATGGAATTTAGAAAGATGGTAATGATGAGCTGATACATGAGACAGCAAAAGAGACAGAAATAAACAACAGACTTTTGAACTCCATGGAAGAAGGCAAGGGTAGGATGATTTGAGAGAATAGCATTGAAACATGTATATTACCGTATGTGAAACAGATGACCAGTCCAAGTTCAATGTATGAAACAGCACACTCAAAGCCGGTGCACTAGGACAACCCAGAGGGATGGGATGGGAAGGGAGGTGGGAGGGGGGTTTGGGATGGGGGATACATGTACACCCATGGCTGGTTTATGTTAATATATGGCAAAAAAAAAAAAAAAAAAAACCACAATATTGTAAAGTAATTAGCCTCCAATTAAATTAATTAATTAAAATTTTTAAAAAACTAATCCACTAGCCAATATAGATAGATAGATACTAAGTGGCAACAGAGAAGAATGATGAAATCATTTAAAGTCAGGTTAGGGTGAGAACAAGTTAGAGTATTAATCAAGAGGAAAAATGATCAGCTGCCTTAAATGCTTATATTCTGCCTAGGGCCATAATTCTTATATCTCACACCTTTGCTTTAGGAGAGAAACTGGCATCTTCAAGGCTCACCAACAGAAAAATTGTTGGCTTATTGACACTTGAATAGTTCTCTGAGCCCCAGAAAGCTTCCAGAAGGCTCATAAGTGTCCACCTAAGTACAGAGGTGCTGCAGGCAAAGCAGACTCTGTAATCTGACTTCTCATTACTCACTCCTTCCTTTTTCCATGAAAACAGAACGTCAATTTAGATTAACCTCTGTGTCCAGCCTTAATCAATGGACTGGGATTGATTTAAACCAATCACAACAATTCTATTTCCAAATTTCCCAGCCTCCTTAGCACATGAGGAATCCCATGAGACACAATTTTGGTTGTTCTGAGACATAAGAAAGCTCTGCTGTAAGGATATCTAGAATCTGAGTAAGCTTTAACTTTATTGGTGAAAAGTTGAAAATGCAGTTGACATGACCTTTTCTTCCATTACCTGGCTTTGGATTAAAAAAAAAAAAAAAAAAAAAAAAAAGGATGGCTGGAGAAGCTGCAGCTGCTTTGTGACCATAAGGAAAAGACCAAGAGGAATATAGAGATATCTGCCACACAATGCTGCAACCACTGAAAAACGCCAGCAATTACCTACAATTACCTACCTGAATTCTCATTACAGGAGAAAAATACAGTCTGAAAGAATATTCTGAAATTCATGAGAATGCAGTCCAGGTGGAAACAGTGGAGCACAGGCTTAAACGATGCTGTTCCTTAAAAGGCTAATACAGATAAGTTTGGGATAAAGAGCTGCATCCTCAGTTCCCATCTTGGAACATACCACATACTAAGTACTTAGTATAATGTACTGAAAACTCCTGCATTTTACATGTTATGTGGAGAGACTGCCTCTCCTTCCTCTGGGGTCCAAATACAGGCTCAAGAAGGAACCCACTAGTTCAAGGGGATATCATACTGTGATTGTCCCATTTGATTTGGACAATCACTCTCTGAAGCCACTGAAGCAGGTGGCTTAGTTACACAGCTGCTCCTGCTACCATCATACGGCTCAGGAGGAGGGGTAGTTCTTAGCAAAGGATGCTGGTGCGTCTCATATTGCAGTGAGTCCCAGTGTGAGTCCCCTACAGCGAGGAAATCCCTGTGCTGGAGGTCAATATAATTAAATTAAAATTAAAGTTGTTCAGTCGTGTCCAACTCTTCGAGATCCCATGGACTGTAGCCCACCAGGCTCCTCTCTCCATGGAATTCTCCATGCAAGAATACTGGAGTGGGTAGTCATTCCCTTTTCCAGGGGATCTTCCTGACCCAGGGATTGAACGCAGGTCTCCTGCATTGCAGGCAGATCGTTTATTATCTAAGCCACCAGAGAAGCCTCATGCTAGAGATTATAGGACATTAAAGACTCTTAAAAGTCCTGCAGTAAACATATACACAGTTTTTGCTCAATGTCTCCCAAATTCACAGTATCATAACCCTCTTTTCCTTTTTTCTCCCTTGTCTTAAAAATTAGCTTAACATTCCATAATATCAAACCTGCATTTCAAGATTTTCAAAATTCACTTTGGGAAACTAACCTAAAACAAAGCCATTTTCTTTACTGTATCATTAAAGTGGCATCTTCATACTGGAATTGATGCTAATTTCTTAAAGCACAGTCTTCTCCAGGAAGCAGGATAGAGATAAAAATAGTCAAAGGTGGCCCAAGATGAGACTTCAGAAATGTGTCAGTTCGAATTTTCACTGTATACATAAGGAAACAGATGATCCAGCCAGGGAACAGCTCACTCAATGGCCAATGGCTCTAGCTATTGGTAGAACACAGAGCAACCTCTCCATGGCATGAACATCAATGCCTGGAGGGCTTCCCTGTTACAGAAGACAATCCTAAAGTATCAGCTTTCACATACAGAGGTGGACCCACCATGGAGGAGGACCCCAACTGAACACATGGCAAGGAAACTTTCAGAGTGTGGTTCAGGATAATCCAAGTTCTCACATTTCCTCAGTGCTAGTCAGTAAAGGTTAAGAATGTTTTCAAGGGACTTCCCTGGTGGTCCAGCAGTTAAGAGTCTGCCTTCCAGTGCAGGGGACACAGGTTCAATCCCTGGTCTGGGAAGATCCCACGTGCAACTAAGCCCATGCACTGCAACTACTGAAGCCTACACACTCAAGAGCCTATGCTCTGCAATAAGAGAAGACACTGCAAACAGAACCCCGCATGTCACAACTTGAGACTAGCCCCCACTTACTGCAACTAGAGAAAACCCATGGGCAGCAACAAAGACCCAGTGCAGTCAAACATAAAATAAATAAATAATTTTTTTTAAATAAAGAATATCAGGGCAGATTACCTGGCAATAAATTCATGTTTCTGCCACTTACTAGCTGTGTGACCTTGCAGAAGCCACTTAATCTCTCTTTGCTTCAGTCTTCTCATCAGATACGTGGGTATGGAAGATGTGGAGAGTCTCCACTTGGTAGACCAGTTGTGAAGGATTAATTTACAAAATACTAATCAATTGTTTAAAACTGTGCCTGGTACATGAAGTAAGTGATGAAAAATGTTTAATTATGCAGTTCCATATATAAAAAATGTCCAGAACATGCAAATCTTTAGAGATAGAATATAGATGAGTGGTAGCCAGGAGGTGGGGTGAGGAGAGACTGCGGAGAGATTGTTAAAGGGTAAGAAAATGTCCTAAAATTGATAGTGGTGATGGCTGCACACCTCCATGAATAGACTAAAAACCACCGGATTGTGAACTTCAAAGGAGTGAATTGTATGGCCTATGAATTATATATCAATAAAAATGTTAAATAAGAAATAAGTATGTACTTTGATTAATTTTAATGGAGGAACCACATCAGAGTTTAGACTAGAACTTTGTACTTAGTAGGTAGTATTATGAAACTGAATATACTCTGTTTTCTTGTCTCTAAGATGTATATTTTTCCTTCACGTTCTAACTCTTCTGAAATTGGGATGTGTCATGTAGTTGATATGCATATTTAATGTCATTTCCTGGGCCCTCCAAAAAAGCTGCTCTTAAATTAATAGTTTGTCTTGCTATCAGTGGCATCCTGGAATCAAGAAATACAGTAATACAAGATCAAGCAACATCATATCTTAATAAGCTGGGGGAAGGCACGTGGTGGCAGATGCAGTCATCCAAACATTCAGTTCAGTTCAGTCGCTCAGCCATGTCTGACTCTTTGCGACCCCATGGATTGCAGCACGCCAGGCCTCCCTGTCCATCACCAACTCCCAGAGATTACTCAGACTCATGTCCATCAAGTCAGTGATGCCATCCAACCATCTCATCCTCTGTCATCCCCTTCTCCTCCCACCTTCAATCTTTCCCAGCATTAGGGTATTTTCCAGTGAGTCAGTTCTTCACATCAGGTGGCCAAAGTATTGGAGTTTCAGCTTCAGCATCAGCCCTTTCAATGAATATTCAGGACTGACTTCCTTTAGGATGAACTGGTTGGATCTCCTTGCAGTCCAAGGGACTCTCAAGAGTCTTCTCTAACACCACAGTTCAAAAGCATCAATTCTTCAGCACTCAGTTTTCTTTATAGTCCAACTCTCACATCCATACATGACTACTACATACAAAGCTACTACATAGCTTTGACTAGATGGACATTTGTTGGCAAAGTAATGTCTCTGCTTTTTAATATGCTGTCTAGGTTGGTCATAGCTTTTCTTCCAAGGAGCAAGCGTCTTTTAATTTCATGGCTGCAGTCACCATCTGCAGTGATTTTGGAGCCCAAAAAAATAAAGTCCGTCACCGTTTCCATTGTTTCCCCATCTATTTGCCCTGAAGTAATGGGACTAGATGCCATGATCCAAACATTAACTGACCATTATTATATGCCAGATTTCAGAAAGCATTACCATTCACGCTTTCCTCATCTGAGGAGTCTTGTTCAAAATGTGGGTTATCCACAAGCTTTTGATAAAGCAGAGTGGCAATTGATTCAGGTTTCATGGCCTTTCAGATCCTTGTTGAGGACTTTCTAGGTGGCTCAATGGTTAAAAATCCACCTGCCAAGGCAGGAGACATGGGTTTGATCACTGGTCCAGGAAGATCCCACATGCCACAGGGCAACTAAGCCCATGTGCCACAACTATTGAGCCTGTGCTCTGGAGCCCACAAGCCGCAACTGCTGAAGTCCATTCACCCTAGAGCCTGTACTCTGCAACAAGAGAAGCACTGCAACATGAGAGCAGCCCCTGCTCGCTGCAACTAGAGAAAGTCCACATGCAGCAATGAGGACTCGGTGCAGCCAATAATAAACAATTTAAAAAAAAAATCCTTGTTGAGTACTGTCTGCAGGCCATGCTTCATACCTGGGTTGTAGCAGCTGCTACCTGTCCAACCCCAGGTATTCTTGGTCTACCTTTGAGATTGCCCATAGCCCCTGCCTGTGGCTGGCTTCCCACTTCAGGTACCTGCCTCTTCCTGTTTTTTTGCCTCAGAGCTTCTTTAGGGGGCTTGCCCAGCACACACAGGAAAGGGAGAAGTGCCAAGGATCCAATGGCCTGGGAGAAATCCTCAATCAATGAAGTTACATCCCAGCGTCTCAGCCCAGATAACTCAGGAGGTGTGCTGCACATGTTTTCTCAGAGGATCCTGAGGGGATGGAACACCAGTTGCCCAAGAACCTGCTCATGAATGAAACTTTACTGGATTATCTCCTTTCCCTCTCTTTCCACCCTCCCCTTCTTCTATGTGATTCATGGGGTCTATCTCCCCAGGTAAGCTGCCTGCTTGGGTCCTTGTCTTGGGGTTGGCTTTTGAGGAAATACAAGATGAGATGGGGGGCTTCCCAGGTGGTGCCAGTGGTAAAGAACTCGTCTGCCAATGTAGGAGATGAAAGAGACATGGGTTCAATCCCTGGGTCAGGAAGAACCCCTGGAGGAGGGCACAGAAACCCACTCCAGCATTCTTGCCGGGAAAATCCCATAGACAGATGAGCCTGGTGGGCTACATCCCATAGGGTCGCAAAGAGTTGGACAAGACAAGTGACTTAGCACACACACATGCAAGCTAAGGCTGATGCTTTTAAGACAACTGAAAACTTCAAACAGATCTTTTTACATATATTTATTTGTACTTCACCTCACCTTCCAGTGGATTCATGGTGACCGAGCACTGAATTGCAATCAGTAGAAATGATGAATTCATAAATAATAAGGAACTGAGACCATGAAATTAAGGAATAAGTAGTATATTATTCAGACCGGGCTGCCATAACAAAGCAGCACAGATTGGATGGCTTAGACAATAGGAATGCATTTCTCATCATCCTGGAGGCTGGAAGTCCCAGATCAGGGTCTGGCGGTGTTCCGTTTCTGATGAGAGCTCTCTTCCTGGCTGGCAAATGACTGTCTTCTCACCATGTCCTCACATGGCCTTTCCTCTGCACCTACACAGACAGTGAGCGACCTCTGGTGTCTCCTCCTCCTCTGATGAGGACCCCACTCCTGTCAGATGGGGTCCTGCCCTACCACATGTGCTGTGTGCTACGTCACTTCATTTGTGTATAATTTAAGCTTATTTGCCTCCCTTAGACCCCACCTCCAGATACACTCACACTGAGGGTTAAGGCTTCAACATACTTAATGGAGTGCAAAATTCAGTCCACAGCAGGTGGCAACTAATAGATTGTATTTAATTCTTTGTGTGTGTATCTGTTTTCCTCCACAGACACATCTAGGTATTCCCATAGCCTTTGGTCTGACATGAATGAGTGCAGAGTGTACATTCATCAAACTGAGCTGAATGGGGACAACACATATGTACCGGCCACCAAGAGCATATGTGGCTTTCTGAATACAAGAAAGCTTGGCAGTCAAAACTAAAAAGGGAAGCACAGGGACTCCCCTGTGGTCCAGTGGCTAAGACTCTGCGCTCCTGACGCAGGGGGTCCCGGGTTTGATCTCTGGTCAGGGAATTAGATCCCACAGGCCACAACTAAGAGTTCTCAGGCTACAACTAAAGATCCCACATGCTGAAACTAATGATCCTACATGCCACAACTAAAACCTGTCATAGCCCAATAAATAAATAAAAAGGGAGACATGGGAGTGGCATAGTTCTCATTATCAAAAACATAACAGTCCATTTTGTCAAGGAAAGCACTTTCAGGTTCATCAAATATGGCATTTCTCCCACTCTCACATTCTCAAGCCTCTGCAATTCCCCTTTATCTACAGAACATCTGTTTCCCATCAAAATGTCCTTCAAGTCTTTGTCCCATCTTTTCTCAAGCTCCAAGAAGATTCTTATTCCTTTTTTAAAAAGGAGTTGTGCTCTCCAAACACCATTTCTCAATGAGGAATTTTGGCTGTTGGTGAAAAAAAAAAAATACCAACTCAAAAGTACAATCAAAGGGATAACATTAGCTCATGAAAATGTAAATCACAGGTTATATGGCTTCAGGTATGGCTGGATCCAGGAGCTCAAACAATGTCATTGGAACCATTCATCCCTCCATCTTTCATGTCTGCATCCCCCTTGTGTTGGCTCCATTTACAGACAGGTAGCTTCCTCTAGCAACAAGATGGCTTCTAGAAATACTAGACTTACATTCTCAGAGCTCCAGTTTCAACAGGAAAGAGAAAGCATGCCTCTTTTCTGACTGCACAAGCCAAAAAGTCTTAATTGGATCACAGTGACCTCACTAGCTTTGCTTGGGTCATGTGACAATACCCCAGTGTTTCAAAGGGTATGAGGGTCTGATTGGCCAGGCTTTGGCCACATGCTCACCTCTGGAGGAAGTGAGGAGGAATAGGGAGGGACATGGAGATCATCATGGTAAAGTCAAATCCACCAGAAACACATGGACTGAAAGTGGGGGAGACATGGTAACTGAGAAGAAATTGAGGATACACTTATCAGAGAAACTGTGTATACTGGATTCTGGGCAGGAAATGACTAGAACTCCATAACTTCCAGTTAATATCAACTATTCCTTCATATTCTGTCTTATGTTAGGGATGAGGAAGGTCAACCATAATAAATCCAATCACTCAAATAAATTCATTTTATACTTTAAAAATAAAAGTTCTTTTCAGGACTCCAAAATCACAGCTATGAATCAAGTATCAGGAAATGGATTTTTCATGGAGACACAGATTATATTCCTTCTGCAAAAAAACAAGTGTAGCTAAAAAAGATAATCTATTTTAAAAGATTCAGGTATTTCAAAGCTTGACTGGGCAGTAAACCTCAAATACCAGTGAGTTTCATTCCGGCATACAGCCTCCAAAGACTCATAAAAAGACTCATCATTGTTTTGAAGACTGGAACCAGCTTATTAGGTTTACTGGCCATACAAGCAATAGGCAGGCAGTGTACTAACATTCAGAGATATCCATCATCACTCAATCAGACCTTCACCCACCAATAGAACAAAGGGGTAAAAAAAACAAACAAACAAAAAAAAGCTGAAACCAAGAACTTCCTCAGCTTCTCAGCTTCCAAGAGTAAAACTTTTGAGCTTTCCTGGTTGAAAGTTTTCACCATCTCTTCTAAAGAAACCAGCCCAGATGATGTGCTATACTGTGCTCAGTCATGTCTGACTCTTTGAGACCCCACAGGCTATAGCCCACTAGGCTCCTCTGTCCATGGCATTTCCCAGGCAGAAATACTGGAGTGGGTTGCCATCTCCCCCTCCAGGGGATCTTCCCGACCCAGGGATCGAACTCGCATCTCCTGTGTCTCCTGCTTTGCAGAGATTCTTTACCTCCTGAGCCATCAGGGAAGACCAGGCCAGCTGATACCCTACTGTCAGTGCATACACTCAGCAATTTAATCTATATTCCCTGCATTAGGAAGGAATTTGCAGAACCATTCATAGCTGCATTCTCAGGATATAGTAGCTATCTGCTGCTAAAATAATGCTGTGTAACAAACTCCCCCCAGACTCAAGTGTCTTGACAAGATAGTTATTTTAGCTCATGATTCTGCTTGGCTCGATGGTTCTCCCTTCTGGTCTTGGCTAGACGTCAGCTAGGAGGACTGCGAGATTCAGTTCTGCTCCATGCATCTCTCATCCTCACCCTGAGACCAGTGGGCGAGCCTGGGAATGTCCTTGTCATGGCAGTGGCAGAGGGCAAGAACAGACAGGACCAATCAGGAAGGATTTGCCTGCCCCTACTAGTCACATTTGCTGACACTGTATTGGTCCAGTAAAGTCACTTGGTGTCCAGAGCCAAAGTGGGAGGGCTCTATAAAGTCACATGACATGGCTGTTGGGTAGGGTACCATTTTGACAAACTACCAAAGGAGACAACCGTGAAGATGATAGCAAAGGTGGTCTTGGGTCTAACTAGCTGGTATTTAGGCAAGAAAAACTAGCAAAATTTATTTTCCAGTGTCATTATATATATATATATATATGTATTTTTTTTTTTTTTACTTTTCATTAAATAGCTTTTATTTAGAGGGAGGATGGAAATAGAAGCCTCCTGTAAGCTTGACGTCAAATAAGAAAGATCCAGAAACCCAAAGAAATAAAGGAAAAAGGGAAGACTTTAATATTAAATTAGGAAAATCACAGCTTCTGCCACCACACCAGGAGATAAGAGGTGCCAGGACATCTCTTCTGAATAAATAATCAACAATAAGGATTTACTAAGCTTTTTGCCAAGAAATCTTCAAGGTGACCCTAGGTAGGGTCTTCAGGCTCCAGGGAGGAAGAGTGAGTGTTCCAGTGAGGTGTTCAAAAGGAGTGGTTGCCATTTACTTTCACAAGCGGTTGAAACACCCAGAGCCAAACCTAAACTTGGGAAATTAAAACTAAATAAGGGAATTCAAGCAGGACCATTTCCATCAAAAGCGCCAAGCATATGGGCCATGCTGTCAAGTGCAGACCATCAAACTGAAAAGTGTAAATGAATCTGGGAGATTAGACAGATCAGCTGGAAAAGGCAAGTGCCTTTTGAAGGCCCAGATCGGAGAATCGATTTTGTCCCCGGCAGGAAGGCTGCCCTCCGCTTCTGTCCGGCCCTTTGAGACAGCCATTTGCTTTAGAACATTTGGTGTCGCCCCTGGAAAACTTTCTACAAAGAAAAAAATAATAATAAAAGTCCCCCAGGATATTACTCAATAGAAAGCTCTTTTTGAAAGTGTCTGTAACAGCCTGTTGTGTGTTTTAATGAGCTGAAATGTGTGCCTCCATTGGCTGTGATTTTAAAGAAAGCCTCTATCTGCCTGCTCCCTCTGGCTCCTATTAGTTCCTGTTTGATTCTGCATATTCATAAAATGCTCGGCAGGACACATTACAGTTCAAACAAGGCTTTCAGCTTTGCCTACTTGAATAAGCCTCTTCCTCTCCACTCAGCAGCTAATCCACTGAGCTCCTAAGACGCACTGGGCATTTTGAGCTGTGGGTTGGCAGAAGAAGGTACAGATTTCACAGGCTAGTAGCATCCTTTCTTGGAGAACCATGGGGAAAGGAGGTCCCAGGACGGGCTCTGCCCACTTCTGATTAGCATGGGGACTAGGAGCCTTCTCCCATCTCAGTTTGCAAAACAGTTTACATTTTCATAAAAGTCACTCGGTCCTGTCCAACTCTCTGTGACCCCATGGACTGTAGTCCTCCAGGCTCCTCTGACTATGGAATGCTCTAGGAAAGAATACTGGAGTGGGTAGACATTCCCTTCTCCAGGAGATCTTCCTGACCAAGGGATCAAACCTGGGTCTCCCACACTGCAGGCAGATTTTTTACTGTCTGAGCCACGAGGTTTACTGTGCCTCTTCTTATTCTTCGGAAATTTCTATTAAGCAAGAAGCCAGTTGTAATGTCCAAAAAAGAAAGGAAGAAAAAAGAAAAATGTCTGCCAGTAATTTATTAATACAAAGTTTCCTTTCCTTGCTCTAGACATCACCTATTTCCCTCCAAGCTCATTGTCACCATCTAAGTTCAAAGCCACCTTGACGTTTCATTTGGTTTGGAGGATTGACCTCCTCCCTCGTTTCTCTGCTTCCCTCCTGGCTCTGTGTCCTCTCTTCCATGTGGTCAGAGTGACATTTCTAGAGCACAATACTGTCTCTTCACTTATTCAGTATTTGACGCATTAATACTTATTGGGCATCTGCTGGGTATCAGGCAACCTGTGAGGTTCTAGGGAGATAACATAGCTGAGAGACTAGTGGGGGCTTCCAGGTGGCGCTAGTGGTAAAGAACTCACCTGCCAACGCAGGAGGTGTAAGAGGCAGATGTAAGAGGCACGGGTCCAGTCTCTGGGTTGGGAAGATCCCCTAGAGGAGAGCATGATGACTCACTCCAGTATTCTTGCCTGGAGAATCCCATGGACAGAGGACTGCGGCTGACCACAGTTCATGGGGTCACACACAGTCAGACACGGCTGAAGCGATTTAGTACACATGCACAGTCAGTTTTGTCATATAACTACACAAATAAAGGTGAAACTCCAAGTGTGGAGGTGCTATGAGGTTAACAGTGTGGGTCCTGGGAGCATATAGCACAAGGCAGTAAGAGATAGGGGAAGGCTTCTTTGAAGAGGTGATCGTTGAGAGCCATCTGGAAGACTTTCGAAAGTTAACTAGATGTAAGATTGGCTTGAATCCACTCCAGTACTCTTGCCTGGAAAATCCCGTGGATGGAGGAACCTGGTAGGCTGCAGTCCATGGGATTGCTAGGAGTCAGACACGATTGAGCGACTTTACTTTCCCTTTTCACTTTCATGCATTGGAGAAGGAAATGGCAACCCACTCCAGTGTTCTCACCTGGAGAATCCCAGGGACGGGGGAGCCTGGTGGGCTGCTGTCTATGGGGTCGCACAGGGTCGGACACGACTGAAGCGACTTAGCAGCAGCAGTAGCAGCAGCAAGATTGGCTTGAGACAGGAGACAAGAAAACAGCTTTCTAGCAAAGAGGACAAACTTGAACAAAAGATGGGAGGGAGCATGGCAAACTCTGAGAAGCCAAAGGTGTTCATCTCCTGCTCAGTTTGATTTTTAAGAAAAAGACAAAGGTCCCAACCCTGACCTCAAGGCCCTACAAGGTCTATTCCCTGACTGCCCCATCTTCTTCTAATTCTACCTTCTAACCAGTGCCTACACCCAACCCCCAAACCCACCTGTGGGACTCTTTAGAGGAAAGAGGAAAGAATCTCATTTGTAGAGCACCTAGCCAGACATAGGGCTAGATACTTGCTGTCTACCCACACACACATGTACACACACACACAGACACACACACACACACACACAACAGCAGCACTACCACCATTCTTACAAGGTTGATGCTGGTGCTGCTTCCATTTCACAGGACAGGAAGTGGGGGTTAGGTGTGAATAAGCCAAGACAAAGACCATAGTGACCAGGAGGTGGAGTTAGGACTCCAAGCCCAGTGATCTGACACCAGAGCCCAACTAATGGGTTATACTACTTCTCTCCAATGAGCTAGAGGTTGAAAAGAGACGGCTGAGGTCCTGGGAAGGGCAACAGGGAAGCCCAATATAGTTCCTCTCTCAAACCACGTCCATTTGATTGCTAGTGACCATATAGAACACACTGTTGAATGGGCTGTGAAGCCACAGCCAGGCTCACCGGACAGTCCCTTGTGACTGATTAGCAACGTCTGCCAGGAGCATAGGACAGGGAATTTTTCATCCCTGGACCAGCTGAATAGATACTCTGGATTCTGCCCTCCAATCCACGTTTGGGAAATGTGGACCAAGGTTCCTTCTCCATGAGACATTTGTGGGCCTTCTCCACCAGGTTGTTCTGTCCATGGAATTCTCCAGGCAAGAATACTGGAGTGGGTTGCCATTCCTTTCCCCAAGGGATCTTCCCCACCCAGGGATCAAAACCAGGTCTCCTGTACATGTGTCAGTATGCTGTAATGTTCTTTATCTTTCTGGCTTACTTCACTCTGTATAAGGGGCTCCAGCTTCATCCATCTCATTAGGACTGGTTCAAATGAATTCTTTTTAATGGCTGAGTAATATTCCATGGTGTATATGTACCACAGCTTCCTTATCCATTCGTCTGCTGATGGGCATCTAGGTTGCTTCCATGTCCTGGCTATTATAAACAGTGCTGCAATGAACATTGGGGTGCACGTGTCTCTTTCAGATCTGGTTTCCTCGGTGTGTATGCCCAGAAGTGGGATTGCTGGGTCATATGGCAGTTCTATTTCCAGTTTTTTAAGAAATCTCCACACTGTTTTCCATAGCGGCTGTACTAGTTTGCATTCCCACCAACAGTGTAAGAGGGTTCCCTTTTCTCCACACCCTCTCCAGCATTTATTGCTTGTAGACTTTTGGATAGCAGCCATCCTGACTGGTGTGTAATGGTACCTCATTGTGGTTTTGATTTGCATTTCTCTAATAATGAGTGATGTTGAGCATCTTTTCATGTGTTTGTTAGCCATCTGTATGTCTTCTTTGGAGAAATGTCTGTTTAGTTCTTTGGCCCATTTTTTGATTGGGTCATTTATTTTTCTGGAATTGAGCTGCAGGAGTTGCTTGTATATTTTTGAGATTAATCCTTTGTCTGTTTCTTCATTTGCTATTATTTTCTCCCAATCTGAGGGCTGTCTTTTCACCTTACTTATAGTTTCCTTATACTGACACATGTATATGGAATTTAGAAAGGTGATAACGATAACCCTATATGCAGAACAGAAAAAGAGACACAGAAATACAGAACAGACTTTTGAACTTTGTGGGAGAATGTGAGGGTGGGATATTTCAAAAGAACAGCATGTATACTATCTATGGTGAAACAGATCACCAGCCCAGGTGGGATGCACGAGACAAGTGCTCGGGCCTGGTGCACTGGGAAGACCCAGAGGAATCGGGTGGAGAGGGAGGTGGGAGGGGGGATCGGGATTGGGAATACATGTAAATCCATGGCTGATTCATATCAATGTATGACAAAACCCACTGGAAAAAAAAAATAATAATAATAAAAAAAAATAATAATAAATAAATAAAAACCAGGTCTCCTGCATTGCAGTCAGATTCTTTACCATCCGAGCCACCAGGAAAGTCCTCAGGACTTCTGCATGTCTCTTTCAGAGATCCCAACTTACTGCAAGTAGACTTAGAAATGCAGCCGAAATCAAGTTAGCTGATTCTCCCCCTAACTTCTTCCCACCAGGCTTTTCTTCCCAGTGAAACTGAGCAGGACACTGTGGCACTCCTGGGCACAAGGCCTTTCTACGTCTTCCATTTGTTGATTACAGGAAATAGGTCTCACTCAGCCTCCAAGACCTTCCCTGATTTCCGATGGGCAGGTTCAAACAGTTGCTAATTAAGGAACAGCAGGGATGCAGGGGCTACCCCGGAGGCTCAGGGGTAAAGAATCCACCTGCCAATGCAGGAGACTCAGGAGACAGGGTTCCATCGCTGGGAAAGGAAGATCCCCTGGAGAAGGAAATGGCAACCCACTCCAATATTCGTGCCTGGGAAATCCCATGGACAGAGGAGCCTAATGGGCTATAAAATCCATGGGGTCACGAAAGAGTCAGACATGACTTAACAACTCAAAAACAACAACAAGCGGTCGCAGAGACAAGGAAGTCAAGAAACAATAGTGTAGCCTTGGGGCAGGGTCCTGGTTCCCCCTCAAAGGATACACACAACAATATCTTTGAGCTGTTTTGCAGATAGTGAAACCCCTACCAGATGGGAGAAGTTAACTATATGCTGCCCACAAGCACAGAGACTCTAGATGGGTCAGAAGCAGATGGTTGATGATGCTGACTCCCAAGCAATCACCGACCAATCAGAAGAATGTTTATGAGCTAATCACATCCTCTTTTCTGTAAAACTCCTCACTGCCCACATCGAGTACAGACACAGTTTTGAGGGCATGAAGCTGCTGTGCCCTCATTTGCCTGGCAAAGCAATAAAGCTAATCTTTTCTACTTCACTCAAAACTCTGTCTCCAAGAACTAATTTGGTATCAGGGTACAGACCCAGCTTTGGCTTCACCAGAACTCCCAAAGCCCTAACTTTCAGTTCAGTTCAGTTGCTCAGTCCTGTCCAACTCTTTGGGATCCCATGGACTGAAGCATGCCAGGATTCCCTGTTCATCACCAACTCCCAGAGCTTGCTCAAACTCAAGTCCATCAAGTGAGTGATGCCATCCAACTACCTCATCCTCCGTCCTCCCCTTCTCCACCTGCCTGAAATCTTTTCCAGCATCAGGGTCTTTTCAAATGAGTCAGTTCTTGGCATCAGATGGCCAAAATATTGGAGATTCAGCTTCAGCATCAGTCCTTCCAATGAATATTCAGGACTGATTTCCTTTAGGATGGACTGGTTGGATCTCCCTGCTGTCCAAGGGACTCTCAAGAATCTTCTCCAACACCTCAGTTCAAAAGCATCAATTCGTCAGCATTCAGTTTTCTTGACAATCCAACTCGCACATCCATACATTCATACATGACTGCTGGAAAAACCATAGCTTTGACTAGATGGACCTTTGTTGGCAAAGTAATGTCTCTGCTTTTTAATATGCTGTATAGTTTGGTCATAGCTTTTCTTCCAAGGAGCAAGCATCTTTTAATTTCATGGCTGCAGTCACCATCTGCAGTGATTTTGGAGCCCAAGAAAAGAAAGTATATCACTGTTTCCATTGTTTCCCCATCTATTTGCCATGAAGTGATGGGACCAGATGCCATGATCTTAGTTTTTTGAATGTTGAGTTTTAAGCCAGCTTTTTCAACTCTCCTCTTTCACTTTCATCAAGAAGCTCTTTAGCTCCTCTTCCCTTTCTGCCATAAGGATGGTGTCATCTGCATATCTGAGGTTCCTGATATTTCTCCTGGCAATCTTGATTCCAGCTTGTGCTTCATCCAGCCCAGCGTTTCTCATTATGTACTCTGCATGTAAGTTAAATAATCAGGGTGACAATATACAGCCTTTACGTGCTCCTTTCCCAATTTGGAAATTGGGTTTTTCCCAAACTTTAAGGAGAACCAAACCCATCTCTCCCCACCATGCATGAAAACCACTAGCTAGCTGGCTTCATCTTCTTTTCCACCAACACAAATCAAACACAGAATGGCAAGAACCTCAAGGGAGGGGATATATGTATGTGTATGTGTGTATATGTATGACTGATTGGTTTTGCTGTACATTAGAAACTAACATGGATTTCCCTGGTGGCTTAGTGGTAAAGAATCTACCTGCAATTCAGGAGACATGGGTTTGATCCCTGGGTCGTGCAGATCCGCTGGAGGAGGAAATGTCAACCCACTCCATTTTCTTGCCTGGAGAATCCCAAGGACAGAGGAGCCTGGCCGGCTACAGCCCATACGGTCACGAAGAGTCGGACACGACTGAAGCGACTAACAGTCTATATGTCCAAAAGATCAGATAGACGTGTTGTTCCTTTTCACCACCCAGAACTCCCCAAACTTGGAGTTTTCTTGATGAAACATAAATATGCACGCCCCTTTCATCCCCACCACTCTTCCGCTCATAAAATGCCCATTTAATGAAGAACACTTTTGATGACTAGAAATGCATTCAGCTGTGTCTACCCTTTTTTAAAGACAGCCTTTAAAGTCATCTCTGGGTCTAATTATCTTTTATAGGGAGACTAATACTTCACCTCATATCTCTGTATCTTTCGGGTTTAGCAGCCATCTTCCCCACCTGTGATAATCTAGCTGCATTACCAAACTCAGCAGGAGGATGGGGGCTTCACAGGACCCTGGGGAGCTCTCTGTGATGGAGACAGAGAAGGAAATGGCTGGGTCCTCACCAAGCTTTCTCGAAGCCTTCCTTGCCATTGGAGCCAGATCAGTCTAGCTCATTTGAATACTCTTTTCCCAATCCCTCCATTTTAAAAATGATTCTACATTAAATAGAAAACAATGGTTGCTTTTTTTTCTGCTTTGTTTTGAAAGGCTGATGGGATAGAAGTTTAGGGCACAGACTCTGGAGTCTAAACGTCCTAGATTCAAATCCTGGCTGCAACCTTTTTTCAATGCCTGACTGCGAGTGCCACAATCTCTCTGTCTTCAGTTTTCTCATCTGTAATATGAAATTAGGGGCAGTAGCTCCCTAGGGGGTTGTTATGGAGGTGAAATGAGCTGATATTTGTGCTCAAAACAGGGCTAGAGTGTGGTGAGCAGTACATAAGTGTTTGTTAAATCAAGTTAACGGTTTGGTCAAAAAATCTGTGCCCTAACTCCTACCTTCCAACCAGATTAACAGCTAACTATGTCTCAGAATGATGTACAGATGAGGGAGGGCAGAGGAGCCCAAGAAAGGGAGCTGCAACAAATTTTCCAAAAGAGGTGCAAGCTTCTGCCCCATTGCAGCAAACAAACAGGATCTCAGGAAACCCTCGGGTTTCTCTTTTCCTTTCTTCCCCTCCATCCCCACCATACCATGCACCATGTCTAAGACACTTTAACTGTCAGTATTTTTGCTGTTCAGCTGCTAAATGGAGTCTGACTCTTTGCAACCCCATGAACTAAAGCATATATGCCAGGGTGCCCTGTCCTTCACCATCTCCTGGAGTTTGTTCAAACTCATGTCCATTAAGTCAGTGATGCCATCCAACCATCTCATCCTCTGCTGCCCCCTTCTCCTCCCACCCTCAATCTTTCCCAGCATCAGGGGAAAGATTTCTTTTCCAGTGAGTTGGCTCTTCACATCAGGTGACCAAAGTATTGGAGCTTCACCATCAATCCTTCCAATGTAGAGTCTGGGTTGATTCCTTTAGAATTGACTGGTTTGATCTCCTTGCTGTACAAAGGACTCTCAAGAGTCTTTTCCAGCACCACAATTTGAAATCATCAATTCTTTAACATTCAGCCTTCTTTATGGTCCAACTCTCACATTTGTAGAAGAGAACGCATTGGTCATAGCAAACACCCTCTTCCAACAACACAAGATAAGACTCTACACATGGACATCACCAGATGGTCAACACTGAAATCAGATTGGTTATATTCTTTGCAGCCAAAGATGGAGAAGCTCTATACAGTCAGCAAACACAAGACTGGGAGCTGACTGTGGCTCAGATCATGAACTCCTTATTGCCAAATTCAGACTTAAACTGAAGAAAGTAGGGATAACCACTAGACCATTCAGGTATGATGTAAATCAAATCCCTTATGACTATACAGTGGAAGTGAGAAATAGATTTAAGGGACTAGATCTGATAGACAGAGACCTGATGAACTACGGACGGAGGTTCATGACATTGTACAGGAGACAGGGATCAAGACCATCCCCATGGAAAAGAAATGCAAAAAGGCAAAATGGTGGTCTGAGGAGGCCTTAAAAATAGCTGTGAAACAAAGAGAAGCGAAAAGCAAAGGAGAAAAGGAAAGATATACCCACTTGAATGCAGAGTTCCAAAGAATAGCCAGGAGAGATAAGAAAGCCCTCCTCAGCGATCAATGCAAAGAAATAGAGAAAAACAACAGAATGGGAAAGACTAGAGACCTCTTCAAGAAAATTAGAGATACCAAGGGAACATTTCACGCAAAGATGGGTTCGATAAAGGACAGAAATGGTATGGACCTAACAGAAGCAGAAGATATTAAGAAGAGGTGGCAAGAATACACAGAAGAACTGTACAAAAAAGATCTTCACGACCCAGATAATCACGATGGTGTGATCACTCACCTAGAGCCAGACATCCTGGAATGTGAAGTCAAGTGGGCCTTAGAAAGCATCACTACGAACAAAGCTAGTGGATGTGATGGAATTCCAGTTGAGCTATTTCAAATCCTGAAAGATGATGCTGTGAAAGTGCTACACTCAATATGCCAGCAAATTCAGAAAACTCAGCAGTGGCCACAGGACTGGAAAAGGTCCGTTTTCATTCCAATCCCTAAGAAAGGCAATCCCAAAGAATGCTCAAACTACCGCACAATTGCACTCATCTCACACACTAGTAATGCTCAAAATTCTCCAAACCAGGCTTCAGCAATACATGAAATGAGAACTTCCAGATGTTCAAGATGGTTTTAGAAAAGGCAGAGGAACCAGAGATCAAATTGCCAATATCTGCTGGATCATCGAAAAAGCAAGAGAGTTCCAGAAAAACATCTATTTCTGCTTTATTGACTTCGCCAAAGCCTTCGACTGTGTGGATCACAACAAACTGTGGAAAATTCTGAAAGAGATGGGAATACCAGACCACCTGACCTGCCTCTTGAGAAACCTATATGCAGGTCAGGAAGCAACAGTTAGAACTGGACATGGAACAACAGACTGGTTCCAAATAGGAAAAGGAGTACATCAAGGCTGTATATTGTCACCCTCCTTATTTAACTTATATGCAGAGTACATCATGAGAAACGCTGGGCTGGATGAAGCACAAGCTGGAATCAGGATTGCCGGGAGAAATATCAATAATCTCAGATATACAGATGACACCACCCTTATGGCAGAAAGTGAAGAGGAACTAAAAAGCCTCTTAATGAAAGTGAAAGAGGAGAGTGAAAAAGCTGGTTTAAAGCTCAACATTCAGAAAACTAAGATCATGGCATCTGGGAAATAGATGCGGAGACAGTGGAAACAGTGTCAGACTTTATTTTGGAGACTCCAAAATCACTGCAGATGGTGACTGCAGCCATGAAATTAAAAGACACTTGTTCCTTGGAAGAAAAGCTATGACCAACCTACACAGAGTATTAAAAAGCAGAGACATTACTTTGCCAACAAAGGTCCGTCTGGTCAAGGCTATGGTTTTTCCAGTGGTCATGTATGGATGTGAGAGTTGGACTGTGAAGAAAGCTGAGCACCGAAAAATTGATGCTTTTGAACTGTGGTATTGGAGAAGACTCTTGAGAGTCACTTGGACTGTAAGGAGATCCAACCAGTCCATCCTAAAGGAGATCAGTCCTGGGTGTTCATTGGAAGGAGTGATGTTGAAGCTGAAACTCCAAGACTTTGGCCACCTGATGCGAAGAGCTGACTCATTGGAAAAGACCCTGATGTTGGGAGGGATTGGGGGCAGGAGGAGACGGGGACGACAGAGGATGAGATGGCTGGATGGCATCACCGACTCGATGGGCATGAGTTTGAGTAAACTCCGGGAGTTGTTGATGGACAGGGAGGCCTGGCGTGCTGCGATTCATGGGGTAGCAAACAGTCAGACAGGACTGAGCGACTGAACTGAACTGGAAAAAACATAGCTTTGACTATACAGACCTTTGTTGGCAAAGTGATGTCTCTGCTTTTTAATATGTTGTCCAGGTTTGTCACAGCTTTTCTTCCAAGGAGCTAGTGTCTTTAAAGGGGAGTTTTTTAAATGAAGTATCACTTTATGGTTTCTCCTGATAAAACAATCAGCAGGTCTCCCTTGCTGGGCTCCTCCCCACACAGCAGCCTGTGATGGACAGGCAGGCCCTCCGTGGTTCTCTGCAGCTCCTCGCCCCCTGCCTCACTCACTTGCCTCACTGGCCAGGCCCTGGTAGCCATTTGAGGTTATCGCCCCCACTCCAGACCTTGGGTGTGATTTTACAAGAAGGAAGCACCCAAAGTTCAGAAACACGTGGATGGATGTGAACAAGTCACTTCCTGTTTCTGGCCTAGGCATCTTACCAAATGTCCCCGGGGGCGGGGCATAAATCACCTCCTGGTATGAACCACTGACTTGGTGGTAATCAGGGTCTACTACTGGAAAAAGAAGAGTATTGATATCCTTTGATATTTTGAACATTTAAAAGGAACCAGTGCCTTCGAGGCCTGAAGTTCTTCTCATACTCTGCGTATGGGTCACCAGGGAAAAGAAGAGGGAGGGGGCGACAGGTTATAATGGACAGGTGCCTCCTATTACCAGGACCGCTCCCTTTGAGACCCAAGGTACTGAATGCCAAGTCATGATGTCATCAGCCAGGTTTGGTAGTAACCGAACATTTCAGTTCAGTTCAGTTCAGTTCAGTCGCTCAGTCGTGTCCAACTCTTTGCAGCCCCATGGACTGCAGCACACCAGGCCTCCCTGTCCATCACCAGCTCCCGAAGCTTGCTCAAACTAAAGTCCATTGAGTCAGTGATGCCATCCAACTATCTCATCCTCCATTGTCCTCTTCTCCTCCTGCTTTCAATCTTTCCCAGCATCAGGGTCTTTTCCAATGAGTCAGTTCTTCTCATCAGGTGGCCAAAGTATTGGAGCTTCAGCTTCAGCATCAGTCTTTCCAATGAACATTCAGGACTGATTTCCTTTAGGATTGACTGGTTGGATCTCCCTGCTGTCCAAGTGACTCTCAAGAGTCTTCTCCAACACCACAGTTTGAAAGCATCAATTCTTTTGGCACTCAGCTTTCTTTATGGTCCACCTCTCACATCCATACATGACTACTGGAAAAAAACATAGCTTTGACTATATGGACCTCTGTCAGTAAAGTGATGTCTCTGTTTTTTAATACGCTGTCTAGGTTGGTCACAGCTTTTCTTCCAAGGTGAAAGCATCTTTTAATTTCTGCTTCAGGTCTGCTGCAGCCAGAGCCTCTGTCTCCACAGCACCACAGCTGATCTGTGCCTCCTGAGGAGATACTCAAACCCTCAAAGGCGGGTCTGGCTCAGTCTCTGTGGGCTCTCTGGGTCCTGGTGCACACAAGGTTTTGTTTGAGCCCTCCAGGCGTCTCAGGCAGGTATGGGGTTTGATTCTAAATACAATTTCACCCCTCCTACTGTCTTGTTGGAGCTTCTCCTTTGCCCTTGGACATGGGGCATCTTTTTTGCTGGGATCCAGCATTCTCCTGTCAATGGCTGTTCAGAAGCGTGTTGCATTTTTGGAGTTCTCACAGGAAAAGATGAGTACACATCCTTGTTTGTTTGTTAGAATCAAACATCTAAGGAAGGTAATACAGGAGGACAGCCTTGTCTATCAGACTGTGGCCCGCTGCTCCACAGCGACACCATGTGGCAGTGGGAAGTAACGAGCAGGAGCAGGCTGAAAGGCTCCAGGTTGTCCCTGCCTGAATGACTCTCCCTCAGACCTTGTAAGTCCCTCGATTTTCTTGCCCAGTTCATGGAGGGGTAAGGGTAGAGCCCCTAAAATAGATACTGAATTTCATGCTAATCTCTCACGGGTGCTAAATTCCTGCTAATACTCTTGCTTATTCTGATTTTAAGGTAAAAAATGAAATAATATACCCATATTTGCACTCTCCATTGGGGATAAAAATCACCCCAGTTAATAAAAGCTTTGGAGTGAATTGGCAGGTTGTAGAAGAGCCCTCTCTCCTGGCAGTCTAGAGCCCCAGCTCTGCCACTTATTAGCCATGGGGTCTTGAGAGAATTTGGGCTTTCCAGGTGGTGCAGTGGTAAAGTGGCCAATGCAGGAGATGTAGGTTCGATCCCTGGGTCAGGAAGATCCCATGGAGTAGGAAATGGCAACTGATTCCAGTATTCTCGCCTGGGAAATTCCATGGACAGAGGAACCTGGTGGGCTGCAGTCCATAGGATCACAGAGTCGGACATGACTGAGCAAACGCACATGCACAACACTTGGGAGAATTAGTTCACCTCCGAGTATCTCAGTGAACCCTGAACCCATGCCCTCTGCTCAAAACTGTAGCTCTGCAACTGACAAAGAATTAATCTCAAAAATATACAAGCAGCTCCTGCAGCTCAATTCCACAAAAATAAATGACCAATCAAAAAATGGGCCAAAGAACTAAACAGACTTCTCTCCAAACAAGACATACAGGTGGCTAACAAACACATGAAAAGATGCTCAACATCACTCATTATCAGAGAAATGCAAATCAAAATCACAACGAGATACCATCTTACGCTGGTCAGAAAGGCTGCTATCAAAAAGTTTATAAACAATAAATGCTGGAGAGGGTATGGAGAAAAGAGAACTCTCTTACACTGTTGGTGGGAATGCAAACTAGTACAGCCACTATGGAGAACAGTGTGGAGATTCCTTAAAAAACTGGAAATAGAACTGCCATATGACCCAGCAATCCCACTGCTGGGCATACACACCGAGGAAACCAGATCTGAAAGAGACACGTGCACCCCAATGTTCATCGCAGCACTGTTTATAATAGCCAGGACATGGAAGCAACCTAGATGCCCATCAGCAGACGAATGGATAAGAAAACCATGGTGCATATATGCAATGGAATATTACTCAGCCATTAAAAAGAATTCATTTGAATCAGTTCTAATAAGGTGGATGAAACTGGAGCCTATTATACAGAGTGAAGTAAGAAAGAAAAACACCAATACAGTATACTAATGCATATATATGGAATTTAGAAAGATGGTAATGATGACCCTATATGCAAGACAGCAAAAGAGACACAGATGTATAGAACAGTCTTTTGGACTCTATGGGAGAAGGCAAGGGTGGGATGATTTGAGAGAATAGCCCTGAAATATGTATATTATCACATGTGAAACAGATCGCCAGTCCAGGTTCGATGCATGAGACAGGGTCCTCAGGGCTGGTGCACTGAGATGACCCTGAGGGATGGGATGGGGAGGGAGGAGAGAGGGGGGTTCAGGATGGGAACACATGTACACCCATGGCTGACTCATGTCAATGTGTGGCAAAATCCACTATAATATTGTAAAGTAATTAGCCTCCAATTAAACTAAATAAATTTTTTTTTAAAAGTGTAGCTCTGATCTAACTCTGTATCATCTGGGGCTTTGTGGCTTGGTCTTCCCTATTTCACTTAACCTGCCTATGATTTTCACACTAAGAATGATTACTTCTAACATACAGGTGGTAAATAGGTACATGAAAAGATACTCTACATTGCTAATTACTAGAGAAATGCACATTAAAACACAGTAAGACACCACTTCACACCAGTCAAAGTAACCATCATGAAAAAGTCTGCAAATAAATGCTGAAGAGGGTGTGGAGAAAAGGGAACTCTCCTACACAGTTGGTGGAATGTAAATTGGTATACCCACTATGGAAAACTGAATGAAGATTGCTCAAAAACTAGAGTTGCCATATGATTCAGCAATCCCACTCTTGGGCATATATCCAGACAAAACTATAATTTGAAAAGATACATGCATCCCAATATTCATAGCAGAACTACTTAGGAAAGCCAACACACGGAAACCTAAATGTCCATGGACAAATAAATGGACAAGGAAGATGTCCTACATATATACAATGGAATACTACTCAGTCATACAAAAGAATGAAATGCCATTAACAGCTACATGGATGGACCTAGAGATTATCACACTAGGTGAAGTAAATCAAAAAGAGAAAGACAAACAACAGATGATACTGCTTATAGGTGGAATCTAAAATGTGACACCAATAAACTTATCTATGAAACAGACAGACTCAGACCTAGAGAACAGATTTGTGGTTGCTGGGTGGTGGGGGAAGGTTTGGATAGGGAGCTTGGGATTAGCACACACAAACTATATGTAGAATGGATAAACAACAAGGTCCTATTGTATGGCACAGGGAACCATATTCAATATTCTGTAGTAAATCATTATGAAAAAGAAAAAATTAAAAAATCAAAAATAAAATATTTTAAAATTATTACTTCTAAATACAGTTGGCCGTCCTTGTCCATGGATACAGAACCTGGGGCTATAAAGGGTACACTGTACTTCACTTCAGGTGCTCAAGCACCTGTGGATTTTGATATCTGATGGGGATCCTGAAAACAATCCCCTCATAGATACAGAAGGACAACTGTAACTAAAAGTCAGGAAAAAGAGATGAGGCCAGCTGCTCAAGTGTCAAAAGATGCCTTGATAGCACAAAAAGATGGACAATGAACCCCAAATGTTAAAGTTCATTTACAGTTCACTGCTGCGAGTTGTGATGGCTGAATCAGGATTGCAGTTTAAGTTTAAATTAATAAACAACACATTGGAGATAGTTTAACAGGGCACCTGAGCCTTCATTGTTTTGTAGGAATAGAAGCAGGACTTTTACAGGCTGAAAGAGCAACTGAAAGGTCATACAGAAAGCATGGAAAATCCATAGCTCTTGTCTCACTTCTCGCATTCTTGGAGCCATGACAGACATGACTAACCGATCGCAGTGTTCAGCCTCGTAATCCTTCTCAGCTCATAGCTTTGGCAGCCATTAGTAACAGACTTGAATCGTAGTCTATTGGGTGTCCCTCATTCTAGGACCACTGTCTTGTTTCACAGGTCAGAACTTTGAGTCCCTTCAGATTAGACATATGGGCCAAGGTCACAGAACATAGCAAAATGAGAACTGGAATTCCAACCCTCTGATTTTCTATTACTCTTAATGTCATGCCACTCTAAACCTTAATAAAACATGATTTAAAGATTTCCTTTTTAAGTCTAAAAATCAGACTTGCCTGGTGATCCAGTGGCTAAGACTCTGCACTCCCAATGCAGGGGGCCTGGGTTTGATTCCTTGTCTGGGTACTAGATCTCACATGCCGCAACTTAAGACCTGGTGCAGCCAAATAAATAAAAAAATTTTTTAAAGAGACAGAATCTACAATTAAAAATCAAGTTTATCTTGTTGCTCTCACACAAAATCAAAGAAAACTGTTACAAATGAACATGAGACTAGCAGACCACACTGAGACTCAGTTTCCCTTGCTCTTCATCTAAAAGGGTTTCTCAAATGCCTTTCTTGTTTAATTGTAACAGCTGTAGATAAGAAACTTGAGTATTACAAGAAAAAAAAATGACAAAAATTAGGTCCTAGATGGACATTTTCAGAACTAGAAAGTCCATGATGTGTAGTTATCAATTTAGAAAACAGTATGAAGTCCCACAAAAAGTTATCATCAAGCACTGCAAGCTCCTTTGCACAAGAGCTGCCTAACCCACCTTTCTACAGAAATTGTCCTGGTGCCCAACATAAGAGAACATGCTCAAAAATAAACTTCAGATGGAAATTAGTGCCTGGGTCCATATTAATATGAGTTAATACTGAACTATAAAATAACATGAAAATTTGCCAGGGTGTTACTATCCATTATTGTTTATCTCATTGTCCCTAGAATCTACAAGTGGTGTCTGATTGTAAAAAAGTTCTTGTCTCATGAAGGTGTTTATAATAGGAAAGTGAACAGTCAGGACTTCCCAGCAGTCCAGTGGTTAAGACTCTGTACTTTCAATGCAGGGGATGCAGGTTCAATCCCTGGTCAGGGAAGTAAGATCCCACATACCATGCAGCCTAGTCAAAAAAAGAGAAAAAACATAGCACTTAGTGGTGAGATATAGCATCACACTATACTTTCTAGATACAATTTTGACCCATAGAAAGAGTGAAGATGTATGATCCAGGAGTCACCCAGGCTTAGGACAAATGTTTCCTGAAGAAGGCTAAGAGGAACAGTGGACCTATGGCAGAAGAGAGACCTCCAAAGAGGGGAAAAAGTGAACAGTGGGAACCAGGAGACAAAGGAAGGAAGAGAAATATAATCAAAGCCAGAGGGTACTGTTTATAACCCTAGAGCTGAGAGAGGCCCTGAAAGAGACAATTAAAGAATTCTTAGGGTGGGGAAGGAGGAGTATAAATTAGGAGCTTGGAATTAACAGATACACACAACTATATGTAAGACAGATAAACAACAAGGACTTACTGTATAGCACAGGGAACTATATTCAGTATCTTGTAATAGCCTATAATATACATTTTCTTTTTCAGATTATTTCCCATAAAGTTGCAGGTGTATAGCAAACTGAATTACTTCTCTATACACCTGAAAACCACACAGTGTTGTAAATCAACTATACTTCAATTAAAACAAAAAAGAATTCTGATGACCTGTTACATAATGCAGAGCGTTTAGAAACTGGAAGTTGGGAGATCAGGTAAAGAATATGGCAAAACTCCCTATGAGGGTTGATAAAGTCTGAACTTATAATCCAGAGGCAGGGAGAAAAGCTGTCAGTGGGGATGCTCATATGAAAGTTATCACTGAGGCAGAAGCAACAGGACATGCCAACAGGAGTGGAGAGAGAGAGAGCTGTTGAATAAGACTGCTGGAGGTGGCGGCTTCATTCACCCGATTGTTCGGCCATCAGATCTGCAGCCAGCTGGGGTTTTGTTGGTGGGTGGCTGCCCCCATTACGTTAGTGCAGCCTGGAAACTCCGGTTGGTTGAGTGACAACCCTGGCGCCTTAGCAACTGTACCTCCATTACTGCTGCACTGTTTTTGTTTTGGTTTGGTTTCTTTAACAGATTTACAGATTGCAGGGGAGGGTTAAAAAAGCCACTTCCAGTCTCCTGTGAGGGTTTCTTTGGATCTATTTCCCACAGATCAGCCTGCTGCAGGTAATCCACACTGCCCAGAAGGGCAAATTTCCAACTTTTGGAAGGTGCTCATACCTCAGAGCTCCACCCTCATCTGAGTTCCTCCTTCAATCTGAGGACATCAGCCATCAAGAGTTGGAAAAATGGGGTTGGGGGGGGGGGGGTTGCTGACCAGATGTCTTCAAAATGAGATCAGTTAAATTAATTTGCGGAACTTACCTTTTTTCACATCCCTAATCAAATCTCATCACTCCTTTATCCAAGCTGGGGAATCAAGCTGCAAAATGTTGGTGCAGAAGTGAAAGTCCCAGTTAGGAAAAGATGAGGACATCAGGAAGGCGGGAAGACCTCTCTGAGCCTTAGATTTCACACCTGAAATTGGGTCTAACAATTAATCTATCTCCAGGGTTACTGAAAGAATAACATGGACTAGTGGGTCTACAGGACACTGAAAAGAGAGTTGCGTTGTTACCCAGTCACCAGCCCCCTGATGTTCCTCCAGCCCTCCAGCTTGTCAGCTCACTGTTCTTTACACTATTCTCAGAGAATGGCTCAAACTCTCATCTCATTTTTTGTGTCAAACTTGATGACCACCACCCCACTTCCCCTCCAGTGGTTCTGAGGATTTTCTGGACATGGGAATAAGTTCACTTGGTTGCACCTTGTCAAGTTTCTCTGCTTCTATTGTTGTTCAGTTGCTAAGTTGTGTCCAACTCTTTGTGACCCCATGGACTGCAGCACACCAGGCTTCCCTGTCCTTCACCAACTCTCAGAGTTTGCTCAAACTCATGTCCATTGACCAACCATCTCATCCTCTGTTGTCTCCTTCTCCTCCTGCCTTCAATCTTTCCCAGCAACGGGGTCTTTTCCCCTGAGTGGGCTCTTTGCATCAGGTGGCCAAAGTATGGGAGTTTCAGCTTCAACATCAGTCCTTCCAATGAATATTCAGGGTTGATTTCCTTTAGGATTGACTAGCTTGATCTCCTTGCTATCCAGGGGACTCTCAAGAGTCTTCTCCAGCACCACAGTTCAAACACATCAGTTTTTCAGTGCTCAGCCTTCTTTATGGTCCAATTCACATTCATACATGACTACTGGAAAAACCATAGCTTTGACTAGACAGATCTCTGTTGGCAAAGTGATGTCTCTGATTTTTAAAATGTTGTCTAGGTTTCTCTGATTCTGTAGAGTGGGAAGACTCTGAAAATTTCTTCCTGTGATATCCATGCTATTTCTACACATCTTCAGATTACACGGAACTCATCCTCAGTGTTTTCATTATTTCCCCCAAAGAACCCCAAACAGGAGAACAGGAAGTGTGTTGCACATTTTCACTGATGGTTTGGGGTGAGGGAGGGGAATTACAGCACAAAACTGGCCAAGTGACAAGTCAGAAATCACTGTCCTGATGATAATGGGCCATTCTGCATCCCAGGAAATTTCTCTCCAGGCCACATCCCCTGGAAGCCCTGGCTCACCACAGTTCATCTAATCAGGCATCTCCTTCCTTAGACCTTCCCCACATCTCCCTTCTGTTCTGCTTCTGGACCCCATGCCCTTTCTCTATGGACTGCTGGAAATGCAAGACTCTGTTGCCTCAAACTTCCAATACACAGTACTGAGAAGTCCAGTCTCTCCTGTTTCACTATCATTCATCCAGGCTTTCCTGGGGTTGGGGGTAGTAGCCCATATTGAAATAAAAATGGCCACCAAGTCATTTTTCTAAACACCAGAACCTTCTAATTCCTGAGTTAATTATGGTATTTCTCTAGAAAGTTGAAAACCAATAGCTGAATAGCAATAATATTCCTTCCTGCTCTACTGCACTGACATCAACATTAATGAAATATTTTCCTTGATGTCGTCTCCTGCCAAAGGTCCTCACTCTACTTGCCTAGAACCACATTATAGCAAAATGGGAAAATTCACAAGGATAGAATTTCTAGGGTGTATCCCTTCTTTGTCACATGAGGCAGCTGGGGCTCAGAAAGGCAGCAGGACTTGCCCCAGGCTGCTCAGCAATCTAGCATTACAACTGGGACCAGAACCCAGACTTTTGACGTCCAGCTTAGTATCCCCTTCACCTCTCCAGGTGTTTCCACACTTGAACACTTGAACACACATCAGAATCACCTGGAACAGCTGTGTCCTGTTTTGACTCAATGAGTATATATCAATTAGAGTGTTCCATCTGCAAGTAATGGAAACTTCAACTCATGGGACAGACTTCCCTGGTGGTCCAGAGGCTGTTTCCATGCTCCCAATGCAGAGGGCCCAGGTTCAATCCCTGGTCAAGGAACTAGATCCCACATGCCGCAACTAAGACCTGGCACAGCCAAATAATTAAATAATTTTTTTTTAAGAAAAGAAATGTCAGCTCAAACAGTAAAGAGTTTATTATCCCAGGTAACATGAAAGTTGGCAGAGAGATCAAGAGCTTCAAAGGCAGGTGGATCCAGCTGCTCAGCAAGGTCATGAAGAAGCCAGGTTCTTCGTGCTCTTCTCCCTGTCCTCTCCAGCACTGGCTTCATCCTCAGTTGGTCACAAATGGCCACAGTAGCAGTTGTAGGTAGATGCTCAGAATCAACAACATTCAGAGGAAGCAGACAGGTTCTCTCTCTCCCCAGATCTTTTTCTTATGAAAGAGGAAACTTTCTGAAGCTTTCAAAAGGCTTTCTTTTACCAAGTGAGAGCACAGAACCAAATTGGGTCAAATGCCTATTCTTGAAGCAATCACCGGCAGGAAAATAGCAATTCCTTGAAAAAAGCTCAATTATACCAAAGATTAGTTTCTCTAGAGTTTGATGGGAGCATGGGGGAGGGGTGCACAACTGAACCACAAGATCTTGATTCTTTAGGAAAGAGAAACATGTAGGAACAGAGCTGAGGTGGATGCTAGAATAACAGCTAAGACCTCCCCCAGGTCTTAGGATGTGCTAGGACCCAAGGATGTGCCTTCTAGAAGGTTCCAGATGGTTCTAACATACATGGTTCATAAACCACACTCCATAGCACACTGCACATATAATCAAGCAATCACATTTACATCTTCACTCAAAACTAGAAATTCCAGAAACCACCCAGGCTGAGAAGGGAGTTTTGAAGTCTCAGAATTTTTAGCATACATCAAATTAATTCTTAGGGGCATTTCAGTTTCTTACAATAACCTTTTCTCCCCAGTTTTCTTCTCATAATCCCAGCTCCACAATGACTACAAAGCTGTTTCCTACTTCTCAATGATAAACAGTCCCTATCACAAAACAATCCTGCCTGTTTACTTGCCCCAATTCTGCCTCCCTTCTTGTAAATTACTTCAGTTCTATCTTGGCCCCATGAAAATGAAGACCCTTAATGATAATGCGAGTGGTCCCTGAAGCAACCACTATATTGTTTTCTGAGTTACAGGAGAAATGCTTTTGGTTCCCCAAGGCCAAGAAAGAAGAAATGCCCTTCAGTAGAATATCAGGTTTCCATAAGCTAAGGGATCTCAAGTTTCTTCCCAGGCTGGGTCATAGTCCCTATCTTCATCACATTTAGCACTATATTTTAAACTTACCTGTTTATTTGTCTAGATTTGGGGCTCAGTGAGGGCAAGGTCCATATCTTTCTCCACACTCCCCCAACCCCAGCCTTAAAGCAGCTGTGTCTTCTTCCCAGGATGCTCTCTCCCTCCCCACGTTTCTATTACCTGGCCATTTCCAAGATACCTTATAGTGCTTACTTGGAGTTGGCTTCCTCCAAGAAGGCGTCTTGGATCTTCAAAGACTGATGAGCCTTTTGATGTGTCCAACATATTTCATACTTAACACTTACCTCACTCTACTGTAATTTCCTGGCTCCCCACACCTCTCCCAGGGGCATTTGGATTTAAACTCAATCCAATCCTCGATATACAGTGTTAATTTCTCCTGCTTCTCTCTGCCTCAGGTCCCCACCTGTGCCTAGGGCTTGTATTTCAGCTCCTGAAATACAAGGAGCTGAAATACAAGCCCCCTGAGGAAGCTAAGGCAATATGTTGCAGAGATTCTAGGCACTGGGACTTTCAGCATGTACCCTCATGCTCCCTGGGCTTCCCTGGTGGCTCAGATGGTAAACAGTCCGCCTGCAATGTGGGAGGCCTGGGTTCGATCCCTGGGTAGGGAAGGTCCCCTGGAGAAGTGAACGGCTACCCACTCCAATATTCTGGCCTGGAGAATTCCATGAACAGTGGAGCCTGGCAAGCTACAGTTCACAGCGTTGCCAAGAGTCAGACACAACTTTCACTTTTCACTTCTCTTGCTCCTTATAAATCAGGACAGCACTGATGTTGGGCCTGGCTCCTGAGTTTTACCTCCATGCTGAGAACTCTCCTAGGGCATTCAGAAATCTCCAGAAATGCCACATTCTTTTCTCATCTCAACCCCCGAAAAGGCTATTATGTATAGCACTTTTTAAAAAAAGAGAGATATTGTAAAGTAATTAGCCTCCAACTAATAAAAATAAATGGAAAAAAATAAATAAAAAATTAAAAAAGAGAGAGATGTTTAAAAGAGCAATAAATTATATGTGTGGATCAAGATATAACCACAGGGATTTTCATAGCCATATTCTCTACAATAAACATCAAAATCAGCCTAAATGTCCACCAATAGGGAACTAGTTAAATATTGTCCATTTCAACCACCCAGTGGAATTTTAAGAAGCTATTAAAATTGATGAGAATATTTCTAAATTTGTTGACCCAGAAAGAGGACCATGGCATAATGTTGAGTGAAAAAGCAGGTTACAGAATAAAAGAACAAGCGTGATGTGATCTCATTTGCATAGAAGTGTGTGTGGGTGTATGAGTGTGTGAGTGTGTGTGTAAGTGTGTGAGAAAGAGAAAAGGGGAGAGATTGTGTGTTTAGAAATATCCGGGAAGAATATTCATCAAAACATTAACAATGCTTATTATCTGGGTAGTAGATTTTGAAAGGTTTCTCTCTTTCCTCTTTCATATATATATATACTGTGTGAATTTTGTTTCTATAATGAGCATATATGATTTTTACAGTGGAGGAGGGTTCATTCCTGATGCTTTCGACTTTCAAGGAAAGCCTTGAACAGGGGCAAGTGCCACAGTGAAAGGACCCCCCTCTTTGCCTTCCTGGGGAGAAAAGAGAATGGGAGGTCATGAGTCGACTATAAATGAACTTGGCTTCTTTTTTTAAACTTTTTGTGTCTGCAACCTAGAGTCACTCTCTCTGCTCAAAAGAATCTGAAACTAAAGACCCCTCCCAGGCCCCAGTGGGAGTATGTGCCCCAATTTTCCACTCCTCGGATGCTTCTTTGCCCACAGAGAGCAGGGATTTTCAATCACATCTAGAAACTTCTGGGAAGATCTATGGTTAATTGAGCAATCACCCCATGAATCCTCCACAAGAAGAAATGGTCCTCCTCCCTGAGATCTACACAGTGGTGGCTACACTCCTTTGAAAGGCTTCAGACACCATCTCTAATTCTGCCTCCCATATGGGAATTTTGGTTTAGAACCATCAGTCTCCTCCAACCAGGGTCTTACAGATACAGCTCAGAGCCCACCCACCACCATCCCTCACCCTTTAAGCACTAGAGGAAGGTGGTGGACACAAGAGAAAGGACTGAAAATGTCCTTTAGAGGTATTCGGGGGCTGCAGTCATTGGCACTGAAAACATTCACTTGTACTTCATGGAGTTCTGCCCAGGGCTCCTGCAGGGTTTGCGCTGAAAATGCCGCTAATAAGCCTGGCCGGGGGAACAGGGAAGGCCTGTAAGGAATGATCAGTACACAGGGTCTGGAGAGGTGAACTCTGTTCTGGGGGAGAATGTCAAAGGCACAGAATGAAACCACTTAGAAGGAGGCAAGGTGCACCGCCCGAACCTGACTTTGGCAAAACCTTGGCTTTTTCAAGTTGAGAGTATGTGAACCGGGGTTAATTGCACGGGCCAGGGGTGCTGGCACCCCTTCATTCCGACCATCAGCAGCTCCTCTTGGCCTGGTTTTTGAAATAGATTCAAGTCTGTTTAGGCAAGGTTCAACAGAGAAGCAAAGCCAGCAGGATAGATAGTGGGTTGTTAAAACTGTTTCAACTTGTCTGTTCATAGGATGGCCTGGAGGGGGCGAGGTGGCATGGGAGGAACAGGAGAGGCTTACAGAAGAACAAAGCTCATTATACCAGCCTGACTTCCGAAACCCTAGTTCTCAGTCCACAGATTCAACCAACGCAGGCAAAACCGAACTGCACTTGGGTGAATTCTCAGATTCAGAACCCGAGGATAGGGAGGACCATTTCATATAAGGGACTTCAGCATCCTTGGATTCTGGTATCCTTGGGGGATCCGAGAACAAACCTATGGGTACTGAGCGATGACTGTATGCACAGGTTTTGAGAGGAGGGGTCACTGTATGTGACACAGGGTCATAGAGGGAAACTGAACTGATCAGGAAGCAGAAGATGAGAGAGGAGAATGTTTAGGCCACGGCCATTTCTAGGATTTCCGGGGAGAAAGCAAGGCAAAATGGTGAAAACGGCTTAGGATTGGCTACCTTGAATCATTACTGCTGGCTCTGGAGTGGTCTTCAGTGGCCTGGTACTGGACCTGGGATGATGAAGGCAGAGGAATACTGTCTCCTGAGGTGGGAGAGCCACAGACAGAGTGGCTCTGGACTGGTTCATTTGCATATCATAGGCATGCTTTCCATGGGGCCCTTTGCTATCCCCAAGAATTGGCTAGCCTGGGAGAGGCAATCTCTCCTTAGTCAGAAATAAAGGGTTTTTAAGATGTCAAAACATACAGAAAAATTTTAAATATATACAATGTAGATAGATACCTGTATCTAGACATATATATGTACACATGTATGTGTGTCACTAGGAGACTGTCACTAGTTCAGAGATTAAGAAACCCTGATCTGATATTCAGAATCATATCTGGAAGCTGACTGCTAAAGCAGGGCAAATGTCAAGAGGGCAAGCAAGTCAAGTGCCTGAGAGTCAGCAGTATATTAAATACTACGTCATCAGATGTGTGTTAAAAGGAAACATAAAACTTACTGGCAATCAGGGACTTGCCTGTTGGTCCAGTGGCTAAGACTCTGTGCTCCCAATCCAGGGGGACTGGGTTCAATCCCCAGTCAGGGAACTAGATTGCACACGCTGCAACTAAAACAACAATCTGGCAATTTTTATCAAGCTCTTTTCAGCCCTACCTTTGAACAGGTAACTTCACTTCTAGGAATGGATCCTAAAGAAAAAAAATCAGGTAAGCAAAAACTCAAAACAACTTAAATGCCCAACAGTTAGGCAGTATTAACCAACTAGAATATGAACCCATTTTTTAAAATTGCACTTATTTTTATTGCTTCTCCCTGTAACTGGCTCTGTTCCAGTAATAACCTCTGGATCCAGTAATAACAGCAGTCTACTTGATGTGTCAACACCGAGCCAATTCAGCCATAATCAAAACACCAGTTAACCAGCCAGTTGCTTTCTGTACATGACACCAAACGACCCACTGGACTAACTTCTTGCCTGGAGTGATGAACAAGACCAGATGTTTTGACATTACATAAATTGAACCCATTTTAAATAATGTTTACAGTAAGCACTTAATGATATGGAGAGATAATTACAAATCAAGCTAACATAAAAAAAAGCAGGGTTAAATTAAATATGCAACATGATTTCAACTATCTATTATAATGTCTTCTCTGAAAACACTGAAAAATTATCTATGGTAACCTTTATGCTTTGCCAAACTTCCTTGATATTTTTATAAAACCAAAATGGTCCGTATTGTCTAGTATATTTTCAATCACAATGAAGCAAATTCAAACTGCCTTAATAATGGGAATCAATTGACTAATGTAACTGAAAATCCAAGACATAGTGTGAGTTGCAGGCTAGGGATAATCCAGTCCCAACAATAAGATCACCAAAGATCTGGTTTCTACCTATTTCAGGGGCTCTGCTTTCCAAGCATTGGCTTTATCCCCTGGCTCCAAACAGCCTTCCCACCCTACTCTACACACACACACACACACACACACACACACACACACAAACAGGCCTGAATTATATGATGTGCCCACCACTCACCCAGTCACTGTGGCCAGTGGTATGTCAACTACAAATTGGCACTTGCCAACGGTGCTTGCCATCTACCTCTACAAGGATTAAATCCTGTGCTGCTGAAGCTGCTGACCTTCAACACCTCCAGAAGTAGTTCAGGTGGAGTGCAGAAATAAGGCACTCTGTGCTCTGGGAAAAACTGGCAGGATAGGTCTTCAGATAGTTAGATGTCCTGAGGAGTTGACTTTATGAGCCTAATTCTTGTATCTCATCACATCTAGAAGAGCACTAAAATCCCTGGTGATGAAGGTTTCTTGTGATAGCAGAAGCTTCATGAGACCAACAGAAATTTTCTACAAAAAAAATATGTTTGATTGCATGTACTCCCCCTTCACCCAAATCTCATATATACTGTCCTTTCCCCTACTTCTGTGGAGCAGTTTCTCAAAGCTATCTGAGGTGATGTCTCCCAGGCTATAGTCCTCCTTTTGCCCCAAACAAAGCTTAACTTGCAGCTCTCACATTATGCATTTCATTAAGACAGGTATGTAACTTGCTAATTAGCTTACACTGAGTAGAGTTTGAAATGGAGACAATTGCATCTAAATCACATGGTTGAGAATGTAGAGGGTGAATTCCCCCAAGGAGAGTCAAAGTACTTGCTGTTGTGGGGACAAATGGATGCTGAAGAGGCAGCCATGCAGATGTCGTTGGAGCATCTGTTGACAGGGAAGAGCTGTCTGGCCATGGACGACATTTCCCAGCCAGCCTTGTGTCTACGGTGGGCTCTATAACTAGTTCTCATTAAGAGAATGAAAACCAAAGTAGAAGTGAAGGACCCAAGGCCCTAAAGGAGGGAGGAACACAAGACAGGAAGAGGCTGCTCCTCAGTTCACCACATGAAAAGCTACCTGTCCTCCCATCAAGTGCAACTGAGCAGGACCCCACAGGCCTTCCTGGGACAGGCGTTCCCCCACATCCTCTGCTTTAGTTCCTCTCCAAAATACCTTTGTTGTTGTTCAGTTGCTCAGTCATGTCTGACTCTTTGCGACCCCATGGACTGCAGCATGCCAGACTTCCCTGTCCCCCCTCACCATCTCCTGTAGCTTGCTCAAACTCATGTCCATTGAGTCAGTGAGGCCATCCAACCATCTCATCCTCTGTCATCCCCTTCTCCTCCTGCCTTCAATCTATCCCATCATCAGAGTCTTTTTCTAATGAGTCAGTTCTTCGCATTAGGTGGCCAAATTATTGGAGCTTCAGCTTCAGCATCAATTCTTCCAATGAATATTCAGGATTGATTTCCCTACCAGTCCAAGGGACTCTGAAATACCTAGAGAATAGTATTTGATGTGCATTTCCTGAGCTGTTTTCAGATGTAAAAACCTCCACCTCTTTGACAAATAAAAGATGTTAACTGCTTCACAACCAAGAGCATACAGCCGCAGGCCTCCTGGAGCTTGATGACTGATAACTTTAACCCCGGTGACACTACCCTGCTATCTCACCATCAGCCAGAGAATTGTGCACAATTCTGATCCTATATCCTGCAAATCCCCCTCCTTCATCTGGCTTTTAAAAGTGCTTTGCCACAACCCTTCAGGGTGCTTGGGCCTTGTGTGACCTTGCAACAAACTTTCCTCTGCTTCAAACTCTGACATTTGAGTTTTTTTGGTCTCACTGTGAATGGGGCAAAAGAATTTGCATTAACATAGAACACCCACACTGCCATGTAAGCTAGAAGTTTTTGATAAACCATCAATATTTGTAGGGTTTTTATTATAACAGCAAGCATCACCCTAATGAATACATGCCTTAGAGGTATGTATTACTCTCCTGGGTTCCTGGACCCAGTTCTGTGTGTGTGCACACACTCACACATGTGTGTAGGCTTCTCCACACGAACAAGCAATTCTCAGACACCGCCAAGGTGTTCAAGAATTCAACTCAACTCAATTCTAACACTGTCTATTCCAGAGATAGAATCAGATTCCACCAGTAAAAGGCTCAGTCCCACAAGACCACCCTCTACCTCAGACACCAGTCCCAAGCCCAGCTACTTCTGCTTCTGACTGACTGGTTATACATCAGACATTCCCACGACTCCCGTCCTCATGTTCGAATAATTTGCTAGGGCGACTCACAGAACTCAGAGAAATATTTAACTTACTAGATTGTTAAGGAACCACGGATGGAAACCACTCACCCCAATCAGGCACGATAGTAACCCTTTGCACGAGTTGTCTCTCAACACGAAGTCCTGATAAAGAACACGGTGCAGACAAGCTGCTGCCAGACCGGAAGAACTCGGGAGGGGCCAAAGCGGAAGGAGATGTCAGCCTATAATATGTCCTCCCAGAAGCTCTTGCGCTGGAACTCATCTTGATTGAGATGCGTCCGCAGCGAGGGAGGCCCTGAGTCGGACCAAACATGGGAACGAACAAGATGATTGGCCAGAGACAACCGGGAAACTAATCCTATTACCATAACCCTGAGGCTGCAAGCCACGCCTCCTGGGCGCACTGGCCTTACTGCTTTCCGTACCAGTACCCTTTTCAATAAAGTCTTTTGCTTTGTCCGAATGTATCTCTCCTTGGACAATTCATTTCCAAATGTTAGATGTGGTGATCCAAGGATGAAAGAGCAGATAAAACCAAGGAGGGTCCTGGAATGCAGGAATGAAAAAACAGACCCTTATCGTCCTTCCCTCCCCCATGTTGTAACTATTAACGGATTTCAGCAGTATAACCTGTCTCCCCTGCTACCCCATAGGGAGAAGGTATTCACCTCACCCTTCCCCCTACCAGTATATGTGCCTCATTCAATCAGCAAATGACCCGGAAGACCCCTATCCCACTCCCTGTGCCCTGGGTATAAAAGTGGAATAAAGGCCCTTGTTCAACATGGGTTCTCCCTTGAGCTGGCCCACTGTTCTAGCAGCGTCTCCCATTCTAATAAACTTTATTTCCCTCTCATTCTGTCTCATGTCTAGAAATTCTACTCCAACACGCACCCGGACCACGACCTTAGACAAGGAGCAACTCTTGGAAACTGAAAGGGGTCCCGATTCTCATTCTCCCACCCCTACCCCATAACTACCGATTTATTATGAAAGGATGTAACTGAGGAACCACCAGGCAGAAGAGAGTCCTAGGGTGAGGCCTGGGGAAGGGACGCAGAGCTTCCATGCCCTCCGCAGGCATGCTATTCTCCCAGCCCCTCCAAGTGTCCACTAACCTGGAAGCTCTGCAACTCCTGTCCTTTTCAGAGTTTTTCAAAGGCTTCATCACTGGGCTTCCCTGATGGTTCAGAAGTAAAGAATCTGTCTGCCAAAGCAGGGGACGCGAATTCCATCCCTGGTCCAGGGAGATCCCTTGGAGAAGGAAATGGCAACCCACTCCAGTGTTCTTGCCTGGAGAACCCCATGGAGCCTGGTGTGCCACAGTCCATGGGGTTGCAAAGAGTCAGACATGACATAGGGACTGAACAGCAGCAGCATAAGGCTTCACTATCTAGACACAACTGATTAAATCATTGGCCACTGGTGATTTAGCCTCCAGTTCCTCACACCACACCTCCCCTCCTCAGAGGTAGGGACTGAAAGTTCTAACCCTCTAGTGACAGGGCTGGCTCCCTCGACAACCAGCCCCCATCCTTAGGGGGGCTCCAAAAGTCACCTCATTAACATAGCAAAAGACGCTGTAATCCCTCTTCAAACTTGGGAAATTCCAAGGGTTTTGGGAGCTGAGCCAGGAACTCCGGAAGACCAAATATATATGAGAAATATATATATATCTTGGTCATCTGAAAGACCATACATGTATTTTTTTATTAATCACAATACTGCAATTACTTTTTACATATATAATAATAGTTTTTAAACATGGATCATGTTTTGGAGGAAAAAAAAATCATGTACTTTTTCTCCTTAATTTGTGTGTGCATAATAGGAAACAATGAAACAAGTCATGATTTTTAATATGGAAGCTAGAATAAAGCCATGAAACTTTGAATAGAGCCTAGTATTAAACACAGGACATCTACACATTTAGAGGTTTCCCTGGTAGTTCAGTTCAGTTCAGTCGCTCAGTCACGTTCAACTCTTTGTGATCCCATGGACTGCAGCATGCTAGGTCTCCCTGTCCATCACAAACTCCCAGAGTTTACTCAAACTCATTTCCATTGAGTCAGTGATGCCATCCAACCATCTCATCCTCTGTTGTCCCCTTCTCCTCCCACCTTCAATCTTTCCCAGCATCAGGGTCTTTTCAAATGAGTCAGCTCTTCGCATCAGGTGGCCAAACTATTGGAGTTTCAGCTTCAACATCAGTCCTTCCAATGAATATTCTGCACTGATTTCCTTTAGGAAGCTTCCCTGGTAGGTCAGTAGTAAAGAATCTATCTGCCTGTAATGCAGGGGATGCAGGAGACATGGGTTCAATCCCTGGGTTGAGAAGATCCTCTGGAGGAAGGCATAGCAACCCACTCCAGTATCCTTGCTGGGAAAATCCAATGGACAGAGGATCCTGGTAGGCTACAGTCCATAGGGTCACAAAGAATCAGACACAACTGAAGCGACTGGGCATGCATGCACTAGCACATACACATTTCGGGGAGGGGAGATTTCCATTAGCCTTGTCTGAAGACTGATTCTCAAATCACAGAAATCTGATGGACATCCAAGAGGTTAAAGGTGATCTGAGTTATAAATAAAACATTTAACCTCCTGAGTGAGAGACTTACCTAAAAAAATTATGCCTCCATTTTTTTAAATGGCTATATTCCTGGGTCATTTATTTCTTCATTCTTTCTTTAAAAAAAATATTTCATTTATTTATTTGGCTGTGTCAGGTCTTAGCTATGACATGTGGGATCTAGTTCCCTGACCAGAGCCCCCTGCATTGGAGCATGAAGTCTTAGCCTCTGAACCACCACCAAGGAAGTCCCTCTTTTTTTTATTTCCTGTATCAGTAACTAGACAGTGAAAGCCCCTCTCCCCACCATGTGTTGGGTTGGGTTAGATACAAGGTATACAATAGAGAATGAGTTCCAGTTCTTTCTCTCAGAGTTTACAGGTTTGGGATTTGGGTGGACTAACCAACAGGCAATTACCAAAATGAGAGAGAGAGAGAGACTGCTAAGACTGGATGACTTGAAAACACATAAGAAGAAAATTTGTAGCAGAAACTTAATCCTCAACAAATGGTCCACGTTATCCCCTACATCTCCCAACTCCCTCTGCAGTCAGGATGGGGCTGTGTGACTAGTTCTGACCAATAGAGTGAGAGGAACATGGATCACTTCTGGGTTGAGGCCATGAAGAGGTTGTATGCCTCAGGGAGCTTGGAGGCCATGTGGTCCAGAGGCCATGTGGTCCAGAGGCCATGTGGTCCAGAGGCCATGTGGGCCAGACGCCCTGGCACAAAACAGAAGACTGCCTGGGATCAGGCAGGCAGAAAGGCAGCTGCCAAGAGTGGTCCCAGCACAGGAAACAGTGTCTGGAGAGATTTGGAGATGGTTGCTTACAATCAAAATTTGGGTTCCAAAGATCCATTTTTTTAAATGCTTGTGATTCATTTACCTCGGAGTTTTAGAAAATTTCTTCATATCCATTTCTTCACATTTGATGACAAAAATTTCTAACTTTTCATGTGAAGCTTCTAGGTTTATTATTCCCCATCTTCTCCTTCAAGCAGCTAACAACCAATGAGTAAATCCACAAAGATCCAGCTGAGCTGCTGTTTCAACAAACATTTGATGGAAACGCTCTACAAAGAGACCTGGCCTCTGAGCTCTCCTGAAAGTCTGCAGTTTTGTGTATTAGCATTCCAAAACTCCCACTTTTGCAACATAAGCCTTTTCCTTAACTTTCCACTGTGCTGGAAATGGTCTGCTTTAAATTGCTTAGTGATACTGGCTGCTTCAGCCTATCCACTCCATCCCCCAGAGCCTGCTTCCTGTAATGCATTACAGCAAAGCCCTCTCTAACAAGGCACCAGAGTTCTTTCAGAGCACCTCCCGCAAGAGGCCCAGTGGCTTCCTGGTCCACAGATCAGCAGTTTAAGTAGCCAGTGGGTAGAGCCTTAGTCTGGGCTAGGGCCGATTGAATTTTGAATTTTATTATTATTATTTTTTTAACTCAGAGACCCTTTCTGAAAGGAGGATTCCAAACAGCGATAAATGAAACAAGAGGGAAGACCAGTTTACAGCAGGTACATGAGCAGAAATTCAAGTCCCAGTTCTCAAGAAAAATATTTTCAACTCCAATTGCCAGAGCAAGGGGATCCATCTCACCATTGACTACTCCAATAAAAAGGGGGAGCAGGGGCTCTGGGCTGCCATTTGGAGCCCAAATGATACACAGAATCAGACAGCAGAGAAGCTGGAACATTCTGCAGTTCTGAAAGTGGCTGTAGATACAAAGAAGGCTACTTAGTAGTGTGATATAAGGGAGAGGGCATAGGCATTAGAGCGAGGCAGATCTGAGTTCAAATCCTGGTCCCCCTCTTCCCTCAGTTTCCTTTCCTGACAAATGGGGTGGCACTATCTATATTGCATTATTGTGGTGAGGATTAGGAGATAACAAGTTGGTGTGTTGATGCTGCTGCCAGGAAGCCTCTAGAAGCTGCACACTCATTAGCTCATTTGATCTGCACTATGAAGCTGGTACAATCAATACCCCCATTTTGCAGAAGCAAAAATTCAACCTGGGTGTCAAGGGGCTTGTCCAGGACCACAGGTGGAATGCAGATGGGACTCAAATTCATGCAGCCTGGACCCCAAGTCCATGCGCTCAGCTGTCCAGCATGTAGTTAAGGGTTCAAATTAACAGGAGTTAGTTACGGTGTCATGTCCTTAGGTTAAAAGCGAATCGTCTGTAAAGCCCCACAATAACAGCTTTACAGAGAGCTCATCGGGTCCCATGACAACCTGGTCACAGGATGATGCCTACTCTGTTTCACAGGTGACGAAACAGAGGGGGTCAGACAGAGCACTGACCACAGTGCTCACTGCCTCCCCAGAATAAGAACTGAAGGCTACACCCAAACCTCTCAGCAGAACACACTCATTACCACTTTCTTCTTGTCCATCAGAAGCTTGGGTTTTGTCTCCCCTTGAGTGTCTTCCCTTGAGTGCTCTGGGGTCAGAGTCCTGCGGGCAGCCCACAGCTTCACAGCCATGCCATGGTGGGGCTGAGCCGTGAGCTTCACTTCCCTGAGCCAACGTGTCAAGTGAGGACCCTCAAGCCCACCTCTTGGGACTATTGTAAGGGGTGTGCTTCGTTACATGCTTGGCACAAAGGAAACATGTCACAACAGTCAGCCAATACTGATAATTCCAGGCCAGACTATGGAGCAAGCAAATAAATCCCACTTCTTTCCAGTCCGATCTTGTTTTGGACGAAAAATGACCCCAGCCTGCTGAATTGTACCTTCCTTTCTAGACCTGACTGCAGTGTCTTTTGGTGTGATCTATTTCCAAACATAAACTTCATCCCCAAAGAATAAAGGTTTGCTAGCTTCAGGGAGGGCTTCCCAGGTGGCGCTAGTGGTATAGAATCTGCCTGCCAATGTAGGAGACACAAGAGAAATGAGTTTGATCCCTGGGTCAGGAAGATCCCCTGGAGTAGGCACCCCACTTGAATATCCTTGCCTGGAAAATTCCATGGGCAGAGGAGCCTGGTAGTCTACTGTCCATGGGGCTGCAAAGAGTCAGTCAGACACGACCGAGCAACTGAGCACACCCAGCTCCAGGGACTTAGAAATAAATGAGCTGGGGATTCTTGTGGCAGTTCTAAAAGTGTCTTCCAAGCAATGACAATAATGGGATAAAACATAGAGTCCCAAAGTGAGGCCTTGAAGAAGCCAGTGCTTATGGAATGGTTTGTTTGAATTTTTTAATAACATCCCAAAATTTCCATTAAGTGACAGGCCTGTGTATTAATCAGGACAGGCTAGGTGCAGTAACAAGCAATCCCCAAAATCTCATTGACTTAACAAAAGTTTATTTCTTGCCCATGCTGCATGTACAATACAAGTCAGTGATTATGGAGAGTGGGAGGAGACTGAGCATCATAGTGACCAAGGAACTCAGGCCAGAGGAGCTTTATCTCAACGTGATTCCCATGATCATCGTGGCTGTGGGAGGGATGTACTGAGGACAGCACTGGCTTAGAGGACCACTACCCAGACCCATGGCTTTGGCTTGCATTTTATTGGTCAAAACAAGTCACAGTGAACATCAGGGAATCAGGGAAGTGAGATGCTATCATGGAAATATTTGGTGAGCAGCACCGATGATTGTTACCTTTCGCTTTCATTTGCTGTTGTTGTTTAGTCACTTCAATTGTGGCTGACCCTTTTGTGACCCCATGGCCTGTAACCCACCAGGATCCTCTGTCCGTGGGATTTTCCAGGCAAGAATACTGGAGTGGGTTGCCATTTCCTTCACCAGGGTATTTTCCTGACCCAGGGATCAAACCCATATCTCTTGTATATCCTTCATTGACAGGCAGATTCTTTACCACTGAACCACCTGGGAAACCCTCACTTTCACTTACTCATTATTTTATTTGACAAATATGTACAGAGCACTTCCCATGTGCCAGGCACTGGAGAAACAACAGAGATACAACAGACAGACACGATTCCTGCCGTCCCAAAGCTCTCATTGTAGCATATTGCTTATTGGGTTTCCCAGGTAAAAAGGGGAATCAAAGTGCTGAGGTAGCATGAGTGAGAAGGGAACTTCTGCTGTGTGTCACCTCTATTTGATTTTGGAATAACAATACTAGCTAACATTTGCTGAGCACTTACTGGGGATGAGGCGCTGTGCTCTACACTTCACATATGCTATCTGACTTCATCCTCAAAATATTCCTATCAGGGAGATAACCGTCTCCATCTTACACTTGAGGCAATGGAGGCTCAGAGAGGTTAAGTGACTCATGATAGGTTGCACAGCTAGCAAGTGAGGAGCTGAGGTTTGCAGCAGACTGGCAGGCCCAGAATAGGCAAGTTACTAGAGATGGAAAGTAGAATGGTGGTTTCTAAGGGCCTGAGGAGTGTCGGGGGTGGGGAAGACACTGCTTAATAGGTACAGGGTTTTCTTTAATAGGTGATGGAATTGTTTTGGATCTAGAAAGGGATAGTGGTTGCACAACATTGTGAAATGTACTAAATTCCACTAAATTGTTTGTTTTAAAATAGCTAATCTTATGTGAATTTCATCTCAATCAATTTTTTTACATATTAATTTTTATGCATGCCCTACAATCCAACAATTCCACTTCTGGATACATTCCTTTAAAACAAAACAGAAGTATAAGGGTACTCATTGAAACACGCTTATAATAGCAAAATCTATCAGAAAAGTACAAATGCTCAAGATGAAGGAGTTGGCCAAATAAAATGTGATTAAGCCATACAACATTTAAAACTACACACGGTTATTTGAAAATAATGAACTAGATCTCTGTTATCACATGAAATCTTAAAAACATATTGAGTGAGAAAAGTTGCAGAGCCACACACACACACACAGTGATTCCATTCATAAAATTATTTAAATCCATTCAAGTATATCTTAGGTGCAAGCGTGCATGCTAAGTAGCTTCAGTTATGTCTGACTCTTTGCGACCCTCTAGACTGCAGCCCGCCAGGCTCCTCTGTCCATGGGATTCTGCAGACAAGAATACTGGAGTGGGTCGCCGTGCCCTTCTCCAGGGGACCTTTCTGACCCAGGAATTGAATACAAGTCCCTTACATCTCCTGCACTGGCAGGCGGGTTCTTTACCACTAGCGCCACCTGGGATAACACATATCTTACGTTGTTGTTCAGCCTCCCAGTCGTGTCCGACTCGTTGCGACCCCATGGACTGCAGCACACCAGGCCTCCCTGTCCCTCACCATCTCCCAAAGTTTGCCCAAGTTCATGTCCATTGCATCAGTAATGCCATGCAGGCATATCATCCTCAGTATTGCATAGGAACCTGGAATGTTAGTTCCATATCTTAGTTATTAACCACCAATTTTTAAACTTTGGGTAAACTACCCAAGCTTTATCAACTTCTTGAAAGTGATTTCTTCCTATAAGTGAAGAGGAGAATGAGGAGGAAAGTGGGTGTCTTAGTTTAGGTTCTTCCAAAAACAGAGCCTAAAACAACATATTGGGCACAAGTAGTTTGGGGGGTGTCAATTGCAGGAAGCACCGTAAGGATGTGGGGAAGGCCAAAAAGCTGACATAGTGTGTATCAGCCAAGAGGGTTGCAACTGTAGGCAACTGGGGCTCAGTCTCCCTGGGGACCCTCTGAAGAGCCACAGAGAAAACATGCCTCAGACATGATTCGCCAAGGGTCAAGAAATCCAAGATATTTATTCTCCAACTTCCATCTCTCAGTGATAAGGCTTGGCCTCCAGGAATGGCAACTCTGGTCCCTTTGGGATTGCCCTGTGGGCAGGCTGTGCAAGCTCCCTCCCACTGAGGGGAGCCCTCCTCCACAGAAGATGAAGGATGCAAGCTTTTGAGATGGCAGTCAGGATGCACCGGGACTGTCTACCCTAGCTGCAACGGGACTCAGAGACTGGCTTCAGGGATACGGCAGGCGGCATTAGTCATGTAGGCTACAAGGGAATAATTCTGTCAGCAATGTTTTAGATTTCAAATACCTAGTAGGTTGCCATACCTAGTGGGTTGCCATGATCGAACCAATGTCTCCTGCATTGCCGGCAGATTGTTTACTGTCTGAGCCACCAGGACAGCCCTAAGATAGATATGATAAAATGTTCAGTACATTTCAGTCACTCAGTCGTGTCCAACTGTTTGCGAGCCCATGGACTGCAGCACACCAGGCTTCCCTGTTCATCACCAACTCAAACTCAAGTCCATCGAGGTGGTGATGCCATCCCACCATCTCATCTTCTGTTGTGCCCTTCTCCTCCTGCTTTCAATCTTTCCCAGCATCAGGGTCTTTTCCAATGAGTCAATTCTTCGCATCAAGTGGTCAAAGTATTGTAGCTTCAGCAACAGTCCTTTCAATGAATATTCAAGATTGATTTCCTTTAGGGTGGACTGGTTGGATCTCTGTGCAGTCCAAGGGACTCTCAAGAGTCTTCTCCAACACCACAGTTCAAAAGCATCAATTCTTCAGCTCTCAGCTTTCTTTATGGTCCAACTCTCACATCCATATATGACTATTGGAAAAGCCATAGCTTTGATTATACAGACCTTTGTCAGTAATGTCTTTGCTTTTTAATACTCTGTGTAGGTTGGTCATAGCTTTTCTTCCAAGGAACAAGTGTCTTTTAATTTCATGGCTGCAGTCACCATCTGCAGTGATTATGGAGCCCCCAAAAGTAAAGTCTATTACTGTTTCCATTGTTTCCTCATCTATTTGCCATGAAGTGATGGGACTGGATGCCATAATCTTCTTTTTTTTGAATGCTGAATTTTAAGCCAGCTTTTTCACTCTCCTCTTTCACTTTCATCAAGAGCCTCTTTAGTTCTTCTTCACTTTATGCCATGAGGGTGGTGTCATCTGCATATCTGAACTTATTGATATTTCAACCTGCAATCTTGGGTCCAGCTTGCGCTTCATCCAGTCCACATCTTGCATGATGTACTCTACATATAAGTTTAAAAAACAAGGTGAGAATATACAGCCTTTGCCAATCTGAAACCAGTCTGTTGTTCCATGTCTGGTTCTAACCTGTTGCTTCTTGACCTGCATACAGGTTTCTCAGGAGGCAGGTAAGGTGGTCTGGTATTCCCATCTCTTGAAGAATTTGCCACAGTTTGTGTGATCCACACAGTAAAAGGCTTTAGCATAGTCAATGAAGCAGAACTAGATGTTCTTCTGAAATTCTCTTGCTTTTTCTGTGATCCAACAGATGCTGACAATTTGATCTCTGGTTCCTCTGCCTTTTCTAAATCCAGCTTCAACATCTGGAAGTTCTCGGTTCAAGTATTGTTGAAGCCTTGCTTGGAGAATTTTGAGCATTACTTTGCTAGCATGTGAGAGAAGTGCAATTGTGCAGTAGTTTGAGCATTCTTTGGCATTGCCTTTCTTTGGGATTGAAATGAAAACTGACCTTTTCCAGGTCTGTGGCTACTGCTGAGTTTTCCCAATTTGCTGGCATATTAGTGCAGCACTTTAACATTTCAAAATCGTCTTTTAGGATTTGAAATAGCTCAACTGGAATTCCATTACCTCCACTAGCTTTGTTCATAGTGATGCTTTCTAAGGCCCACTTGACTGTGCACTCCAGGAAGTCTGACTCTAGGTGAGTGATCACACCGTCATGTTAATCTGGGTCATGAAGATCTTCTTTGTATAGTTATTCTGTGTATTCTTGCCATCTCTTCTTAATATCTTCTGCCTCTGTTAAGTCCATACTGTTTCTGTCGTTTACTGTACCCATCTTTGCATGAAATGTTCCCTTGGTATCTCTAATTTTTTTTAATAAGAGATCTTTAGTCTTTCCCATGGAGAAGGAAATGACAACCCACTCCAGTACTATTGCCTGGAAAATCCCATGGATGGTGGAGCCTGGTAGGCTACAGTCCATGGGGTCACAAAGAGTTGGACACGACTGAGCGACTTCTACTATTTTCCTCTATTTCTTTGCACTGATCACTTAGGAAGGCGTTCTTATTTCTCCTTGCTATTCTTGGAGAGAATAGCTATTCCAGAGTTCTTGGAACTCTGCATTCAGATGGATATATTTTTCCTTTTCTTCTTTGCCTTTTGCTTCTCTTCTTTTCTCAGCTATCTGTAACACCTCCTCAGAAAACCATTTTGCCTTTTTGTTTTTCTTCTTCTTGGGGATGGTTTTGATCACTGCCTCCTGTACAATGTTATGAACCTCCATCCATAGCTCTTCACGTTCTCTGTCAGGTCTAATCCCTCGAATCTATTTGTCACTTCCACTGTATAATCCTAAGGGATTTGATTTAGGTCATACCTGCTCTAGTGGTTTTCCCTACTGATAAAATATTAATATTTGTTAATTCAATCTGATGGGCATTACATTTTCCGTGGTGCTGTGTGGTTTTTTTTCTGTATTTTTTCTTTAAATTTTGTTAATTGCATTCACAATGTTGTACAACTACCACCACTATTTCCCAATAGTGCATCAACCTAAGGAGGAACTGTACCCATTAAGCAATAACCCCCATTCCCATGTCCCTCAGTCCTTGGTAGCCTCTAACCTACTTTCTATTTCTATGAATTTGCCCATTCCTTTTGTGTTAGCCTATTTCACTTCACACAGTGTTTTCATCCATGTTGTAGGATGCCATCAGAATGTCATTCCTTTTTATGTTCAAATAATATTCCTTTGTATGCATATACCACGTTTTGTTTATCCATCCTTCTGTTGATAGACACTTGGGTGGTTTCCACATTTTAGCTATTGTGACTAATGCTGTAATAAACATTGGTATACAATTATCTATTTGAGTTCCTGTTTTCAGTTCTTTGGAGTGTGTATACCAAAAATGGAATTACTGGGTTATGGTAACTGTATATTTAATTGTTCGACAAACCACCATTCTGTTTTCCATAGCAGCTGCACCATTTCACATCCCCGCCAGCAATGCATGCGTAAGGGTTCCAATTTCTCTACAGTCCTTGCCAACACTTGCTATTTTTCCTTTTTTAATTATAGCCATCCTAATAGCTATAAAGTTGCATTCCATTGTTGTTTTGATTGGCATTTCCCTAATGATGACATTGAGCATCTTTTCATGTGCCATTTGTATATCTTCTTGAGAGAAGTGTGTATTCAAACTTTCTGTATTTTTAAAACTTTTCCAAATAAAAATTTAAAGTCTGGCAGCAGGCAATAGAGCCTATTACTTGAATAAATCTGCTACATACTTCAAGAACGTTACTTTCTTGATATTTCTGACAAATCAAAGTTTCACTCTACTTCATCTCTCAGCAAATTTCATCCCGAACTACATCATTCATTCCCCCAGTCAGCAAGTTCCCTGAGAGAGCTTTTGCAAAGTTTCTTTGCAACATCTGAAGTGACAGGCAAATCCAACTTTGGGCAAAGGTCCAAGAAGTCACACTCCAGGAGGCAGGAACCAGGTAAAATCAAGTTGTCATCAGTTGTCAGCTTGTCCTTCATTCTGGACTAAAGAGACATTGGGGAGTTGGGCTTTTTCCTTTGGCTTTAAATAGGAAAATAAATTATCTCTTCTCATGCCCTGATCACAGAACAAGAAATAAAGAGGTATAAGAAAAAAAGAAGGGAGAGTGCGTTTCCTCCCGAAATACACAAAAGCATCAACTTTAGTTTACATCCAATTTCAAGTTCTACTAAGATTACCAAAGTTAATAGTATTACTATTCATCTCTATCAGAGTTTGGACAAACCAAGTTTTCCCTCTGCTGGCATGTCTATTATCCCATGTTCTATGGGAAGAAGGAATTTCATTTAACACTCTCCAATATTTTCCTTCCCTAGTTGTAAGTTCTTTTTGTCCCCTCTTCCTACAACCCCTAGTAAACTCCTAAACACTTTCTACATTGTATTCCCTGGGTGGTGATACAATAGATTTGGAGTATGGCCTGTAGAGTCAGATGGTCTGGGGTTCCAGTCCTGGCTTTGTCACAATATTATTTGCCATTGTCATTGTTATTGACCTCTCTGAACTTCAGTTTCTTTGTTATCTGTTTTTTAAAAAGGCAAAAATATAACTAAAAACAGCCACAATACCAACTTTATCTGGCTTAAACAATTAAAATATTTTAATATATCTCATGTAATAGGAAGCCCAGAGACGGAATGGGTTCCAGAGCTGGTTGATACAGTCACTCAAATGATGTCACTAAGGACCGAGATTCTTTGCATCTCACTGCTCTGCCAGCCAAAGCATTAATAGCATCCTAAGGTCAGTTTCCTTCTAGATGTCATAAAGCTATCAACAACAGGCTTCTCTGCTCCTATCCCACAGAAGGGAGCAAGGTTTCTCCCCAGTTTGGCGACAGAGTTGGCAGGGATATTCTTCCCTTAGACTGACTGCACCCACATGGGTTTACATCCTCACTCCTGGATTAACTGCAGTAACCAGGGGAGTGCTGAACACTCATTGTCTGAAGCCTGGTTATGACTCCAACACTAGCAATAGGGCTGGATATGTCACAGACGTCTTAGACTAAATAGGACCCGCTGATGGAGCTGGGAAGGAAGGGATCAGCTGTGTAGGGGTGGGGAATAACTGACCAAAAGCAGAATTTTACTGGGAATGAGAACAGAAACAATGAATGCTGAGAAGACCACAATGGTAACCATTTTATTAATATCCGGCTTCTTTTTTTCTAGAGATGATTCTTTATTTTTTACTGAAATGATTCAGCAATACACACACACACATACATATATACACATTCTTTTTCATAATTCTTTTCATTATGGTTTATCACAAGATACTGAATATAGTTACCTGTGCTATACAATAGGGCCTTGCTGTTTATCCATCCTATATATAAGTTTCATTTGCAAATTCTAAACTCCCAATACTTCCTTGCCCCACCTACCATCAGACATCTTTTAAGAGCATATATGTACAGCATATTATATGTTACATATTTAAATATAAATTACATAAACTTATAGAAGTTATATATGCATATGCTCTTAAAAGAAGTTTGATATATATTAAAATATACATATGCTATGAAACTATAATATAAACCTGGTATATAGCAGATGATAGTAATAATAGATACTATTATTATAATAGTTATAATATATAATATAATAATTATCTATTATAATAATAGATAATAATAGATGGTAGTTTTTTCAATCATTTAATAACTATAAGCTTATCTTAAATTCCTTATAAGGCTCTAAACTTATATCTTGTAATAACCTATAATGGAAAATAATCTGAAAAAAATAGTATATATATATATATGCATAACTTGACCCACTTTGTTGCACCCTTGAAATTAACACAACATTGTAAATTAACTAGACTTCCACTTTTAAATTAATTAATTAATTTTTTAAAAACTCTAAGCTTCTTCAGGACAGAAACTGTTAAACATGATCTTCAATTTTCATAACAATAGATCAACATTCTGTCTCCTCATCTGGTACTGAAATCATGTAATACCATTTCAGCTACCAGTAGAGAGGTTTGATTTTTCACCCATCCACCCATCTACCCACTCCCTCCATCCATTCAATCAAATATTCATGAAGCTCTTACTACAAACTATGCTTCCAGGCCCCTAAGAAAACAACGAGCAGGGAGTGAGGACAACTCAGGGAAACTGAAATACTTTGGGCTTCCTGGGGACACAAGAAGCTCATCTCTCTGAAGCAGTGACAAACAAAAAGGAGAATAGCTCAAGACGAAGACTAGTTCCTCTGATATCTCCATGTCTTCTCAACAACTCAGATAAGACTCAAAAATCCCTTGGATTTGGGGGAGGGATTGACTTGGGCACAGACAGGATGAGACTCTCATTCATTCAATTGCTGAAATGTTGAGGTACCTCGAAGGTAATTAGATAGTCAATTAAGCAAAGTATCAGATAATAATCAATCAGAAGAAGAGAGAGTCAATCAAGGGATTGGAAACATGAAAGAAGGCAAACCATGGCCTGAGCAACCAGCTCTCTGCTCCTAGAATCCCGCATCCTTGCCTTAGTGCAAAGGGCACAATTACCTCCCACCTCTGAGGCCAGAGAACAGGGTCTGTATGAGCCACAGCCCCAAAGAGATCCTCATTGCGGCGTGTTAATACACAATGCATAAGGACATGGAAATGTTAGCTGAAGCAAGCCAGGGTAGCCAAGCTTCTCTGTTCCTCCCCTACGCTGCTTCTTTCTTCCATATCCTCTTGGTCCTGAACATTAGTCCTCTGTTCCGGATTCGGGCAGCAGCCCTGACAAACTCAATAATATTTACACATTTGGAATGAAATTATCGCACCTTGTTAGCATAGAAATGTAAAGCAAATATGGATGAGAGCAGTGTCTTTCTGCTTACGTGGTAGCTCAAGGAGCCCTCTCTCCAGCAGACCTAGTTTACAACGCAGGCATCAGAGCGCCATCTTACGGTGAGGAATAAGAAGGACAGTGCTTTGTATCCTGGAGCGTTTCAAAGTCACTGCCGGAGCTCATTTTCCTGCCATCCAGGAGGGAGAAAGAGAAGACAGCACTTCAGTCTGTTATTTTCTCTCCAAAGTTGAGCTATGTCTCAGAAAATCCCACCACACCTTCCTGACCTGGAGTCTTAGCGGCTCACCTTTCTTGTTTTCAGGAAAGATTGGCTATCTTAGAAAATCCTCCTTTTTGTGCCGTTAGCAAAGCTGTGTTTGGGAAGAGGAGACAGCAATTTGCCCAAGAAGCGAAGGGATTTTCTTTTTCCAAACAGCTTTATTGGTCAAGCTTAACCAACGCTTGAACCTCTCCCCACTCACTCCCACTGCCATAAATGCCGCTTCCCCTATAATGGAGGGAACACAGTGACTACAGAGCCAAGTCCGGTGTGCAGCATTGCAGGGAATTTTCCTGGCTTGCCTGGGCCTGCCACATCATGGCATTATGTATTTCCAGGTTGCGGGAGCAAGCATCTGCAAAATCTTGCAGGCCCAACACCCTCACATCTGGGGATCTTCCCAACCAGCGATCAAACCCAGGTCTCCAGCATTGCAGGCGGATTCTTCACCAGCAGAGCCACCAGAGAAGCCCACATCTTTGTAACATGGCCCCCAATTTGCCCCAGATTCAAGAATCTGCCTGCAATGCAGGAGACCTGCGTTCGACTCCTGGGTTGGGAAGATCTCCTGGAGAAGGAAATTCTGGAATGCAACCCATTCCAGTATTCTTGTCTAGAGAATCCCATGGACAGAGGAGCCTGGCGGGCTACAGTCCGTGGGGTTGCATGAGTTGGACACGACTTGGTGACTAAACCACCACCACAAGCATCTTAACCACCACTGTCTTAACCAATATAAGCAGTAGAGGCTATCATCAAGAAAACACCTGTCTCATTGGACTGTTAAGGATTAAGTAAGTTGATACAGTGCTTGGAACTTTGCCTGGCATGTAGTAAGTACTACATGTGTTGGCTAGTATCACTTTCACAGTAAGTAAGTAGTAGTTGATAAGTCATGTCTGATTCTTTGCAACCCCAGGGACTGTAGCCTGACAAGCTTCTCTGTCCATGGGATTTCCCAGGCAGGAATACCTGGAGTGGGTTGCCACTTCCTTCTCCAGGGGATCTTCCCAACCCAGAGATCGAACCTGGTCTCCTGCATTGCAGGCAGAGTCTTTACAGTCCGAGCCATCAGGGGAACCCATCACTTTCACAATACTATTACACAAATTTTGGTGCTTGTCTTCAGAGATCCCGAACCCTATGGTACCTGGATATACAGCCACCCCTTGGTCTCTGCAGGGGATTGATTCCAGGACTCCCCTAGGACACCAGAATCTACAGATGCTCAAGTCTCTTACAGAAAATGATGTAGTATTTGCTTATAACCTTAAGCATATTCTCTCGTGTACTTTATTTTTTTAAATATTTATTTATCTTTGGCTGCTGTGGGTCTTGGTTGCTGCTCACAGGCTTTTCATTGCATGGCTTCTCTTGTTGCAGAGCACAGGCTCTAGGCTCGTGGACTGCAGAGCGTGGGCTCCCTAGTCATGGCCCACAGGCTTAGTTGCCTGCGGCCTTGCGATCTTCGTTTTCGGACCAGGGGTTGAACCCACATCCCTTGCAATGGCAGGTGGATTCTTTACCACTGGACCACCAGGGAAATCCCTCCCATTACACTTTAAATCATATCTAGTTTTCTCATGTAGGTACACCTTGCTTTATTGCATCTCACCTTATTGTTCTTCACAGATCGTGTCTTTTATACAGACTGAAGGTCTATGGCAGCCCTGCATACAGCAAGTCTATCGGCGCCGCTTTTCCAAAAGCGTTTGTTTACTCTGTATTTCTGTGTCACATGTTGGTAATTCTTGCAATATTTCAAACACTTTTGTTGTTGTTATGTTTGTTATGGCGATCTGTGATCAGTAATCTTTGATGCTACTATTTGCAAAATGACTGTCACTCACTGAAGGGCTCAGATGGTAGAATTTTTAGCAATAAAGTATTTTTTAATAAAGATATATACAGTTTTAAGACATAATACTATTGAATACCTAAGAGTCTAAAGTATAATGTAAACATAGATTTTACATGTACTGGGAAATCGAAAAAAATATATATATCATGTGACTTGCTCTATTTTGATATTTGCTTTATTGCAGTGGTCTGGAACCAAATCCACAATCTCTCTGAGGTCTGTCTATAACACCTAATATAACATAAATACTATGCAAATAGTTGTAAATACAATGTAAATGCTATGTAAATAGTTGCCAGCATGGCAAATTCATTTTGCTTTTTGGAACTTTCTGGAATTTTTTTTCCCAAATATTTTTACTTGTGAATGACTGACTGTGGGTGAAGAACCTCCAGATACAGACAGCCTGCTGTGTGTATGTTAGCACTCAGTTGTGTCTGACTCTGAGACCCCATGGACTGTAGCCTACCAGGCTCCTCTGTCCATGGGATTTTTCAGGCAAGTATACTGGAGTGAGTTGCTGTTTCCTCCTCCAAGGGATCTTCCCAACCCAGGGATTGAACCTGAATCTCCTGGGTCTCCTGGTGTTTGGAGGTAAACTATATGGATGCCTGTAACTTACTTTGAAAAGCACCACAAAAATGAGGTAGGTGGATGAATGAACATAGACCGAGACGGATGGATGGATGGATGGATGGAGAGTTCAGTGCAGGGATAAAAGGAGGGAGATTAGTAGGTGGAACAAGGGAAGACAGAAGAGGAAAGAAAAGATAAATGATAAAGCAAGTTAAGTAAAATGTTAACTACAAATATACATGGTTGGTTGGTCCATATATGTCCACTATATGATTTTTCCATTTTTCTGTATGTTTAAAATATTTTTGCAACAGATGTCAAAAAACCATATGCAAAATATAATGACTGTATAATACATGTAGACAGATATATCAAAATAAAATATTTGATATCAGATAATATCAAAATTATTTTGGGGGGCTCAAAAATCACTGCAGATGGTGATTGCAGCCATGAAATTAAAAGACACTTACTCCTTGGAAGGAAAGTTATGACCAACCTAGATAGCACATTAAGAAGCAGAGACATTACTTTGCCAACAAAAGTCCGTCTAGTCAAAGCTATGGTTTTTCCAGTGGTCATGTATGCATGTGAGAGTTGGACTGTGAAGAAAGCTAAGCGCCAAAGAATTGATACTTTTGAACTGTGGTGTTGGAGAAGACTCTTGAGAGTCCCTTGGACTGCAATGAGATCCAATCAGTCCATCCTAAAGGAGATCAGTCCTGGGTGTTCATTGGAAGGACTGATGCTAAAGCTGAAACTCCAATACTTCGGCCACCTCATGCGAAGAGTTGACTCATTGGAAAGGCCCTGATGCTGGGAGGGATTGGGGGCAGGAGGAGAAGGAGACGACAGAGGATGAGATGGCTGGATGGCATCACCGACTCAATGGACATGTGTTTGAGTAAACTCCGAAAGTTTGTGATGGACAGGGAGGCCTGGCGTGCTGCGATTCAGGGGGTCGCAAAGAGTCGGACATGACTGAGTGACTGAACTGAACTGAACTGACTGAATATCAAAATAAAATAAACTCAAATAACAAAAGTAGTTATTTCTGGCAGTAGAATTATTGGTAATGTGGACTGTCTTTTTAACATGCTTTTCTTTTTTATTTCCCAATTTTTGACCAACAAGCCTGTATCACTTTGATAAACAGGGTAGGGGGGAAGGTATTAGAGGGAAAAAGGTCATCAGAGAAGAATTTCAATGCCCCTTATTTTCTCTTTGGGATTTAAAAGCTGGGAACATCTCTGAAAATAATACATTGTAAAGAACAGAAGGTCTCACTGAGGCCTCCTCCTGGGTTATGACCCTTGAGAGCAGTTGGAGGGAAAGAAAACTGGAACATTTTTCTGGAGCAGAGCCACGGGACCTGTCTGCAGCTTGGGCTCAGGCAACGTGCTAATATGTTTTAGACAAGTGGAATAATTTTCCCACAGGAGACGCCCTGGGAAAGTGTCTGAAAGTCACATGGGGTGGCAGTCATGAAGGTTCCTTGATTCTGTTTTGACCATAAACTGTAAGTCGAAGGCTATGAGTTCAAATATAAATTCTGTTATCTCCCTCTGTTCCTTCCAGACACAAAGCAGCATTTCTGGGAGCATCCTTTCATCCTGGACCAGGAAAAGAGACAGATGATCCTGTGTGGGAGAGGCCCTATCCTCAGGATCCCAGGACCCCAGTCTATCTCTGTCCTAAGAGCGGAATCCTCTACCCAAACATGTCAGTTTTGAGCTACCACCCAGTTTCTGAACATACATCATTTTATAAGGCAAAAGTGTATGCAAGTCATTTTTTAAGTTCAAAACTATGCTTAGAATTCTCATAGTTACTGATAACAAAAGCCTAAAGGAAGTCAAGAATTTCCGTCTGCATTGCTTAAAGTGTTCAGTGATTATGACATTGTTGATATTGTGTTGGTTTTCCTATCAAAAGGTTCTAGTTATAAATGGACTCTGTGATTTACATCACTTATTTACATGGGGCACATTTCACATCATGTTTTCACATTCCATATTACTTTATTGGGAAATGAAGTATTAACAATGGCATCTTGGGCTGGCAGGAAGAAAACATGATATTCTATAGCTCTTGGTGCTGTCAACTACAAATTGGCACTTACCAGTTTCACTGCCAACCACTGAACAACAGTGGCATTTGCCATCTGCCTCTGCGGAGACTGAACAGTGTGCTGTTGTAGCTGTTGACCTTCAACACCCCTGAGGGTATTCGGGGTGAAGTGAGGCACTCTGTGCTCCAGGGAATCTGGTGGGACAGGTCTTTAGACAGTTGGATGTTTTTAGGAACAGATTTTATGATCTTAATCCTTGCATCTCCTCATATCTAGAAAAGCACTAAATCCCTTCATGGTGACATCAGAGCTTCATGACTAGCAGAAAATCTTTTGTAAAATGAGCGCTTAATGGTATTGAACTCCCACTTCACCAAAACCTTATATATTAACCTTCCTCCCACTGCCTCTTTGGAGCAGTCTCTCAGAGATATCTGGGCTGCTGCCTTCTGGGCTGCAGTACTCATTTTGCCCAGTTTTACTCATGAGTTTTACTAATTTTTGCTCAGTTTTAGAAATAAAACTTAGCTCATAACTCTAATGTTGTGCATCTTTTTAGTCGACAGTGCTAAGACTGGTAGCAAATACCACCGTTATTTCACTTTCAGCCCACACTTAGTGGACCCCTACCATATGCTGAGCATTGTCTAGTCACTAGAGCAGTGGGGTAAAATACAGACCAAAAACTTGGCCCTGTTGGGTTTTATATCCTACAACAGAGAGAAAGACAAATATAAAATGAATCAGCAAATGTATGAGGGATAGAAGGTGTAATAGGTCAAATGGTGCTCCCCTAAAAGATGTCCACCTGATGCTGAATCTGACCTCTGTACCTCGACACCGAATTAAATATCAAAGATGGAGTTCTGGGTGAGGTAGAAAAGAATAATTTTATTACTTTGCCAGGCAAAGGGGGACATAGTGGGATAATACCCTCAAAACTGTGTGTCCTGACCTGGAGCAAGTAATGAAGAGTTTTATAGTGATAGTTCAAAGAGGATGTGATTAGCTTAAGAATATTCTTCTGATTGGCTCACAGTGAGAATACTGGGCATCAGTGTCATCAACCTTCTAGTTCCAACCAGTCTGGGGTCTATGTGCTTGTGGGCAGCACACAGTTAACTTCTCCCACCTGACAGGGGGTTTTCAGTATCTGAAAAACAGCTCGGATATTGTTATGTGTATCCCTTGAGGGGGAACCAGGACCTTGCCCCAAGGCTTGTGCATGTCCCAGCATCCCCTCTCTTTCCTAATTAGCATCTGTTTGAATCTGCCCTTTGGAACTCAGGGAAAGTCATGGGAAGCTGAATGAAGCCTATTTCCTACAATTCAGAAGTGGAGGGCACAGAAAGGCTTTTGTGCCCAGGAGCCCCAAAAGGTCCTGCTCGGTTCTACACCTGGGACCTGGGAATATGATGTGATTTGGAAAAAGAGTCTTTGCAAATGTAATGGAATAAAGGAGCTGGAGAAAAGATTATCCTGGATTAAAGTGGTGGCTGGAAAACCAATGATGTGCCCTGATAAGAGAAGCAAAGGCAAGAACACGGAGAGGAGATGGCATTATGAAGATGGAGGCAAAGACTAGAGTGATGTGTCTACAAGCCAAGGAAAGTCACCACCAGTATCTAGGAGAGGAGCATGGAATCTATTTTCCCATAGAGCCTCCACAAGGAACCAACTCTGCCAGCATCTTGATTTCAGACTTCTGACCTCCAGAACCAGGAGACAATGCAATTCTGTTGTTTTAAGCTGCCAAGCTTGTGGTCATTTGTTACAGCAGCCACAAGAAACTAATACAAAAGAGACTTAAAACTATAGAGAAAAATAATAAACATTAAAAAGGGAATGCTCGGGAGTGGTGATTTTTAAAAAAAGGAGTTGGGAAGGAGTGTTTGCAATGGTGACATTTGAGCAAAACTTGAACGAGGCGAGGGATGAGCAATGTGGATGGTGAACTGGGAGAAGAGATGGGGAGGCCCACGTGGCTGCAGAAGGAAGAAGGAAGAGCGTCCTAGAGAAGGGGTGTGGCAGGACCATGTGAGCCTTTGTGAGGCTTTTCACTTTTATTCCAAATAAGATGAGCCATTGAAGGATTCTGAGCAGAGGTGGGGATGTGATCTGACTTTCCCTTAAAAATGACCCTGACTGAGAGTTAAGAACAGACTGTAGGAAACAAGGGTGGAGGTGGGGAGACCAGGAGAGGAGAGGGTCATGGATGCCAGGTGAGAGGGGACCAGGTCTCAGATCAGGATGGAGAGCGGTGAGAAGCACTCAGATTCTGAAAGTACTTTGACGGGAGAGGAAATAGGATTTACCAACAAATATTTCTGTCTTTTTTCAGTATTTTAAGGAAAGATAAACAAACTCCAACTTGTTGAATTCTTTTTGCAACCACTCTTCAGAACGGGGATGGGGGAGTATAATGACAGATGCCCATCCCACTCTCCCCTCCTGACCAAACATACACACTCGCTCCATGCTTCAGTTTCACGTGCCTCTCTGGCCCTTAATTCTTTCCCCAAACTGAGAATAACACATACATATACACTTTATGCATATAAATATCCTAAATATATATACTTCATATATATATTTACTAGATATATATACTTCATATATAAATATATATGCATATAAAACTCCTAAATATATATTTTAGGAATAGACACACACACACACACACACACACATACATATATATACACATACACACACACATATACATATACATGGAGACACAGGAGATGCAGGTTTGATCCCTGGGTCAGGAAGATCCCCTGGAGGACGGCATGGCAACCCACTCCAGTATTCTTACCTGGAGAATCCCATTGACAGAGGAGCCTGGCGGGATGCAGTCCATAGGGTCTCAAAGAGTCAGAAACGAATGAAGTGACTGAGCGTGCATGCATGCACACATACATATAATTATGTATAATTTAGAAATGATTATACAATTAACATGGAAAGATCTCCAAGATATATTATTAAGTTTGACAAAATGCAAATATATATTGTATACTATCACTTGTATGGGAAAGAAATTACACTATAAATTTATATTATGTTTGTACATTCAAAAATTATCCCTGGAAGAATAAACAAGAAACACCAGGGAGGAGGCCAGGGTGGATGAGAGATGGGGAGGAAAGGAGACTTACTTTCCAGAGCATTTCCTATAAATCTTGTTCCATGCATGTATTACCCACACAGAGGAATACATTTTAATAGAAGAATCATCCCACAGATATTTCAGCAATTTATTATGTGTGCCATGCGTTTCAGCTGCGATTTAATGTATTCAAGACAGTTAGGAGAGAAACACTATTCTATGGCAGTAGTCATAGGAACTGTATAGATCTTTATAATGAAATGTACTTCAAATATTTTATTGTGAATGATTTTAAACAGAAATAGGCACAATAGAATAAATCAAGGGCCAGCAAACTCTGTAAAGGGCAGGAAAGTATATATTTCAGGCTCAGATAATCTTTGTAGCAACAACTCAACTCTAACATAACAATGCAAAATCAACCACAGAAAATATGTGAACAAGCGGGCATGGTTGTGTTCCAATAAAACTTTATTTACAAAAACAGGCAATAGGCTGGATTTGGCCCTCAGGTCGTAGTTTGCTAAACTAAACTCTGATATAAAGACTCGTAGGAACCCAGCCTCCAACCCCAACTATCATCAATTCATGGTCAATGCTGCCCCATCAATTACCCCTCAAATGGCTCAGAAGGAAATCCCAGACATTATATCATTTCATCTTCAATGTTTCCAAGTATATTTGTAAAAGATAAGGGCTCATCTTTTAAGATTATATGTGTGTGTGTGTCTGTGTGTGTGCGTGTGTGTGCTCAGTCACTCAGTTGTGTCTGACACTTTGCCACTCTTTGCGAAGCTATGAATAGCCTGCTAGGCTTCTCTGTCCATGGTATTTTTCCAAGCAAGAAATGCTGGAGTGGACTGCCATTTCCTCCAGTATCGCATGTTCAGTTCAGTTCAGTTCAGCGCTCAGTCGTGTCCAACTCTTTACGATCCCACGAATCGCAGCATGCCAGGCCTCCCTGTCCATCACAAACTCCTGGAGTTTACTCAAACTCATGTCCATCGAGTCGGTGATGCCATCCAGCCATCTCATCTTCTGTCGTCCCCTTCTCCTCCTGCCCCAATCCCTCCCAGCATCAGGGTCTTTTCCAATGAGTCAACTCTTCGCATGAGGTGCCCAAAGTACTGGAGTTTCAGCTTCAGCATCAGTCCTTCCAATGAACACCCAGGACTGATCTCCTTTAGGATGGACTGGTTGGATCTCCTTGCAGTCCAAGGGACTCTCAAGAGTCTTCTCCAACATCACAGTTCAAAAGCATCAATTTTTCAGTGCTCAGCCTTCTTCACAGTCCAACTCTCACATGCATACATGACCACTGGAAAAACCATAGCCTTGACCAGACAGACCTTTGTTGGCAAAGTAATGTCTCTGCTTTTTAAAATGCTATCTAGGTTGGTCATAACTTTCCTTCCAAGGAGTAAGCGTCTTTTAATTTCATGGCTGAAATCACCATCTGCAGTGATTTTGGAGTCCAAAAAAATAAAGTCTGGCACAGTTTCCACTGTTTCCCCATCTATTTCCCATGAAGTGATGGGACCAGATGCCATGATCTCAGTTTTCTGAATGTTGAGCTACCCCATGTCCAAGGTAAGGGAAACTCAAATAAGACGGTAGGTATTGCCAGAGGGCATCAGAGGGCAGACACACTAAAACCATAATCACAGAAAACTAGCCATTCTGATCACACGGACCACAGCCTTGTCTAATTCAATGAAACTAAGCCATGCCGTGTGGAGCCACCCAAGACGGACGGGTCATGGTGGAGAGGTCTGACAGAATGTGGTCCACTGGAGAAGGGAATGGCAAACCACTTCAGTATTCTTGCCTTGAGAACCCCATGAATAGTATGAAAAGTATCACATGTAAGTAATCAATAATAATATTTTAATATTATTGAAATTCAGTCTCCATTCAAATTTCTGATGGTCTAATAAAAGTAACACATTGTCGACTTAAAAAAATATGTACAGTCAACTCACTGGCATTTGCCGTCTGCCTCTGTGGCTGTGCTGCTGCAGCTATTGACGCCCTGAATGGGGTTCCGGTGGAGAACAGGAAGGAGGCACTCTGTGCTCCAGGAAAACTGGTGGAACAGGTCTTCAGATAGCTAGATATTTTCAGGAGCCCATTTTATGAGCCCAATCTTTCCATCTTCCCATATCTAAAAAAGCACTAAATCCCTTTGTGGTGACATCAGTTCGTTGTGACTAGCAGAAAACCTGTTGTAAGGATAAATGCTTGATTGCATGAACTCCCCCTTCACCAAAATCATATATATACTGACCACCCCCTCCTGCCCTCCCCCCCACTTCTTTTGAGCAGTTTCTCAGAGCTATCTGAGGTGCTCTTTCCCTGGCTGCAGTCCTCATTTTGCCCCAAATAAAACTTAACTTGCAATTCTCAGGTTGTACACTTTTTTAGTTAACAACATCTCAGCCGTTGTGTTTTTTAACAGATACAATTAAGGCCCACACACTGCTAAGTCTCTTTTATATGTTTTTTACATTGATTCTATTCATATGTCTTTCAGCCCAAGGTGGCATTTTCCTGAAAAAATTAAGTCCAACATGTAATGCTAGATGCCCTGTACTTCCTCCAAAGCATTTTTGTTACAGTCTGAGGAATGACCACAGATTGGATTTGTCTTTGTTTTTCAGTTGCTCAGTCCAACTCTTTGTGACCCTGTGGACTGAAGCACGCCAGACTCCCCTGTCCTTCACTATCTCCCAGAGTCTGCTCAGACTCATGTCCATTGAGTCAGTGATGCCATCCAACCATCTCATCCTCTGCCACCCCCTTCTCCTTTTGCCTTCAGTCTTTCCCAGCATCAGGGTGTTTTCCAATGAGTTGGAATTTCAGCCTCAGCAACAGTCCTTCCAATGAATGTTCAGGGATGATTTCCTTTAGGATTGACTGGTTTGATCTCCTTGCTGTCTAAGGGGCTCTCAAGAGTCTTCTCCAACACCACAATTTGAAAGCATCAATACTTCAGGGTTCAGCCTTCTATATGGTCCAATTCTCATATCCACATATAACTACTGGAAAAACTATAGCTTTAATGATATGGACCTTTGTCATCAAATTTATGGAATTGTTGGGGCCGCTGGGAGGAGGGCAAGAGGGATTCCATCTTGAAGACTGTCAGCCATCTTAAGGCAGGATGTGAACTGGGTCTGAACCCTGTTAACCATCGTTAAAGAAAAACCAGAAAACCCCTTCCTCACAGATGACAAAGACTGGAAGTAAAGGTCAGGTTGTCTCAGATAGATTAACAATAGTGCCTGCACCTGCATGTTGTAACACTAATTACTAACATGTAACCAGTCATGTAGCAGGGGGTATAAAACCAAGTTCTCTGAAATCACTGGAGTCCTTGTTGGGAACCTATTCCCCTTGGACCTGCCAGTGTAATAAACTGTACTCCACTGTCTTGAGTGTCCTCTGAGGAGTGTTTTGTGACTCCGGATTCTACAACAGAATCATAGTCTTAATAGCCAGTCACCTGTTCACAATTGTTTACAAAAATCAAATGTCATCACACAAAATCATCAATCATTTGCCTTCAAGTCTTCGGGTATTTAAAAAAGAAAAATTCACCTGCCTGTGCAAGTCATCACACTCCTAAGAATTCATCCTAATAAAATAAAGATACAAAGATGCCTGATGAAGGATTGCCTGGCTGCATTATTTCTAATGGTACAATATCAAAAATAACCAAAGCACTCAACAACAAGGAAATGATAACTTTCGTTACAATCTGTTCTGCTCAGTCATTAAGTGATGTCCAAAGCTTTGTGACCCCATGGACTTCAGCATGCCAGGCTATATTATATGATGGTTGAAAACCATGGTTTTTAATATTCCTGTAGTGGTAAGTCAAGGTTCTTGACAAAATTTTAAACAAGAAGCAAAACCCAAAACTGTATGCACCTACAATTCTGTGAATGTCTGGGTGGAAAGCAATAAAAAGTCTCATTGTTATCTCTAGACATGGAGCTATGTGACTTTCACTTAAATATTTACTTTTCTGTAAACTTTCCAGATTTTCTTTAATGTGGTGCTCTACTTTTAAAATCAGAAAAACAAAAATATTATTAATGTTATAAAGATTTCCAGCTCTCCCCCTTTCTTCTGGTCTTCTCTTTTATGTCTCTTTTTGTTCCTGCCCTTTCAACCCTCCTTCTTGCTTCCTTCCTCTGTCTGGTAAATTTATCAGGCATTACATCATCCCATTAATCTTGCTCAGGGCCGGAAGAGCTGCCATTCCTGGCCCTGGAGGTCAACAGCATCATGTCTTCACAAACCCAACACGGAGTTAAGGGCAATGACTCCAAATTTCACCCCAACCCCAACCCTCGCCAAAATGGGCTAAAACAACGCACCCATTTTCTTTTTCCTTTTTTTAAAATAATATTTACTTATTTGGCTGCACTGGGTCTTATTCGGGGCATGAAAACTCTTAGTTGCGGCATGTGGCATCCAGTTCCCAGACCAGAGATCAAACTCTGGCCTTCTGGATTGGGAGTGAGGAGTCTTAGCCACAAGGGGACCACCAACAAAGTCCTCATGTGCCCATGTTCTGCCATCTGCTCTCCTTTCTTATGTATGTGTCAGTCATTCAGTCATGTCCAACTCTCTGTGACCCCATAGACTGTAGCCCTCCAGGCTCCTCTGTCCATGGGATTCTCCAAGCAAGAATATTGGAGTGGGCTGCCATGCCTTCCTCCAGAGGATCTTCCCTGGGACTGAACCCACATCTCCTACATTGCAGGCAGATTCTTTACCATCTCAGCCATCAGGGGAGCATGACAATCAGTATGGGAAAGCTCCAGCAAGGGCTCACAATTGTTTCTATGGGCAAACTAGAAACGAAAGTCCAGTGAGAGGTGGTAGGCTACATAAATCCATAATCCTATCATACAAAAACAGAGAACAACAAGGAAGGAGCCTGAGGGGAGGGGGCTCATGGTCAGCTACTCTCACCCCCCACATTTGTCCCCAGCTCCTCCATCACTCCCCCTCTCCACTGGTCCTGGTGAACCTCCTCACAGTTGCTGCAACAAGCTGGGTGCCCTGTGGACTCAGGCGGCTTCATCTGCATGGCGATGCTCCTCTCTCTTTCCTTCTCCGAGGCTTCCCTCAGAAATCTCCTTGTTCACAAGGCCTCCCGTATAACATGTCAACTAACCCATCACACACCCTCAATATGCACTGTGGGGAGGGGGAAATTTCCCCCTCTATTCCTCTTGAGTTCTTAAGGCTGGATTAATAGCAAAATTCACACCAGAGAAATTAACAGGAGAATTGAAACAAGGCTTAATTTATGAGTCCAGAGGTCTCATAGAAATGGGACCTAAGACGTGACCAAGGCAGGCAACTTCTACACTTTTTAGACAAGGAAACAATAAATCTGTGAGGAACTGACAAGAACAAAGAAACTTAAACTGTGGGTGCTTTTTCTTTTTTTGGCCACACTACGCACCGTGTGGGATTTTAGTTCCCCAACCAGGGATGGAACCCATGCCCTTTGCACTGGGAGTACAGAGTCTTAACCACTGGACCACCAGGGAGGCCCTGTTTGGGTGCGTAGTTATTAATAGTTAAGAAGTCTAAATGGGCTCCCTGGTTGGTTCAGCAGTAAAGAACCTGCCTGCCAACGCAGGAGACTTAAGAGACGCAGGTTTGATCCCTGAGTCAGGAAGATACCCTGGAAAAGCAAATAGCAACCCACTCCAGTATTCTTGCCTGGAGAATCCCATGGACAGAGGAGACTGGCAGGCTACAGTCCATAGGGTCACAAAGAGTTGGACACAACAGAAGCGATGACTGAGTGCGCATGCAAGAAGTCCAAACAGAGTCTGGGCTTGACGTAGTAAATTTCTTAAGGAACAAGATTTGTTTATACTGCTTCTCTGCCTGAATTCCCCATCTCTGGTGATAAAGAGTCCTTCTCCCTCCCAATGCAGAGAGGGCACCTTTCACAGGAGAGATTCATTTCCTGCTTTCACAGAGGCAGAGAGGAGGGTCAGAGGGTCCCTCTTGCAACAGGCATTTCTTAAGCAACATTAATTCAAAATAATCAGTATGCCCTTGAGCCATATTTTGAAGCAGTCTGCTCTGGGCCCCTGCACAGACATGCACTCTACATATCCCTCTTCCTCCATTTCTGTTTTCTCTTCAATGTTTATTATTTGACAAATAACATATTTTAATCATTTGTTTTATTTATTATCCTTCAGGGCACTTAAAAACAAGAGACTTGACAGCAGGAATTTTTGTTGCTGATGTATGCCCAGTACCTAGAACAGTGGCTGGCATGTAGAAGCTGCTCAATATCTATTTTTGAATAGATTCATGAATAATGTATTATTAAGTAAAAAAATAAAAACCAGATTATGATACAACACCAGACAATTCAATCTTGTGTACGTGAAGGTACATGGAAAAGAGACTGAAATGACACATATGGAAGTTCAACACTGGGTGAGGCAAATGGTGATTTTTAAAAATTTTTATTGGAGTATAATGCTTTACAATGTTGTATTTGTTTCTACAGTACAGCAAAGTGAAACAGCTATATATGTATATATCGCCTCTTTTTCAGCTTTCCTTCCCATCTAGGTCACCACAGTATGTTGAGTAGAGTTCCCTGAGCTATACAGTAGGTTCTCATTAGTTATCTATTTTATACATTTATCAGTAGGGACTTCCCTGGTGGTCCATTGGTTAAGATTCCACGCTCCCAACGCAGGGGGCCTGGGTTCAATTCCAGGTTTGGGAACTAGATCCCAACACGGTGCAACTAAAGATCCTGCATGCTGCAAACTAAGACTCGGCCCAGTCAAAGAAGTAAAAAAGAAAGAAATGTTGAATAATGGGTGATTTTTACTTTCTCTCATTATTCATCTGTAATTTTTTTTTTTTGTAGTGGTTTTTGTCATACATTGACATGAATCAGCCGTGGATTTATCTGTAATTGTTAAGTCTCCTGCAATGAATATAAACTGAGCAGGACCCTATGGGACCTTCCTGGGGCAAGACCCTTCCCCCACATCCTCTGCTTCAGCTCCTCTCTGAATGAAATGCCTAGATAACAAACTCTAATGCACATTTCCTGAGTTGTTTTACAGATGTGAAATCCCCGCCCCCCCCCGCCCCCCGCCCCCCCCCCTCCACTGCCCCTCACCCGCCACCACACACACACAGACACAGACACACACACACACACAAACACACATACAAAGAAGACATTAACTACTTGCCTATGAGCATGTAGCCTGCCGGGCTACTGAAGCCTAAGGATTGATTCCATCCTGTTACCTCACCATCAGCCAATCAGAGAATTGTACACAAGTTGATCACAGACCTTGGGATGCCCCTCCCTCACCTGGCCTTTAAAAATGCTTTGCTGAACCCTATCGAGAGTTCAGGGTTTGGGGGGACACAAGCTACTGTTTCTCCTTGCATGGCCCGGCAGTAAACTTTGCTCTGCTCTAACGATGATGTTTTGGTTTGTCTGGCACACCAACCTGGGGTTGCTAACACGAACAAGGACTACTTTCACAGCAAGGCATCCAGTGAGTTGCTTCTTGAAAGAGAACTGGAGGCCATTACTTTGGCCAGGTGGCCACAGGGAACTTCTTGGAGAAGATTCTCTCAACATCGTCTCTGAACTCAAATGGGCAGGTTTCAGGTTCACAGGCAACCACTACCCTGGAGGGACGAGCAATGGGACCCTCTTGTGTGCTGGCAAGTGCTGTCTTTTCCAACACCCTTCACCTGGCAGCTATGGTGGGTGTGGGCAAATTTTTCAAGGGGACCATGAGTGTTTGGAAAGAAAGATGAAGTGACTCCTCTGAAGATAATGACAACAGATGGGGTGACTCCTGCCATTTCAATATACAAGAAATGTCACAGCCATTGTGACTGTGGGCCTCCAAATATGAATGAGGGTCCCAAAACTGCGATCCAGTGGATGCTGCCACCCTCCATGGCAATTGCTGAGGAGGAATGTAGGAAGCAGCCGTGTGCCATTCCTTAAGATGAACAAGGAAACTGGATTTGGCCCCAGACAACTGAGATGCATATGAAAGGAATAAATTCAGTGAGCCCAGAGGCTTGCATCTTCCCATACAGAGGATGCTAAATTCCTTAACTTGCTACCTGATCTTTGATATTCAGATGGCCTGCTCCCTTTGTTGCAAACCTATATATAGCCTGACTTCCCCTGCTGCCTCCTTGGAACAGTTTTCTCAGAGCTACTGAGATAATGTCTTCCAGGCTCGGAGTCCCAAACATTCCCACCAAATAAAAATAACTCTCAACTTTCAGGTTGTGCTTATTTTTCTGGTTGACAATGGTGACTTTTCAGAAACAGACACCAAGCCTGCAGAGGGGATGTTCACCTTGAGGGCTGGTGAACCACTGACAGGGCTTCAACATCAGACCTGGGGGAGATGGTTGTAGTCCAGCAGTGGAAACAATCACCAAGCTGAGGGTAAAACAGACAGGTGGTGGGAGACCACGCTGTAGCCCAAGCAGGACCTTCAGGAGTAAACAAAAGATGTACCAAACTGGTGGGCTAGTTTCCAAATCGCTAATGCTCTCTTTGCCTACATTTGGAAACCAAAGTACCCTCTTTAAATCCAGCAGCCTCCCCGTGGGGTTCATGTACAATCTGGGGAGGGGTTAGATGTCTTAGGAAATGATCCTTGATTTGTATGGAGCATGAAAGGTAACTAAAAAATTAATAGGGGAAGCTACTCCAGTCTGGAGACATAACTCAGTCCACACATTTTAAAATTAATTAATCAAAATATCTCATAGGTAAGTAAATAAATAATATATAAATAAAATATATAATAAATAAATGAATAGGTTAGTATACAAATGAACAAGTAAATAACAAACAAACAAGTAAATAAATAGGCTGTTTGGAAAGAGAGAGGAAAGAAGAAACATGCTCTTTGAATCTCTGAAGCGTTACAAGCAGGATTTTGATTAAAGGGAGTTCTGCTTTCAGAATGTTATGCTTGAGTTCACATCATGAAAAAAATCAAGATTTGTCTCCATCCCATAGTGTGGAGACAGATCTCTATTGCAGTGCTGCTGCATCCATCAGCATCCTTAATCATCCTCCTTCTGTGGAGGTTTATCATCGTTCCAGTTATTCTATTAGTCACTCTGCTATTAGGAGGGCAAGAGCCCTCTCATTTTTATGTTGCTGGATCATATCTTTCAGTTGAAAAACACTGTTAAAGAACAACAGTGTAAAGCCAGGGATCAACCACTCAGCAGTTACCTCTCATGCAATGCTAATGAGAGGTCATCACTTCCGAATATGGCTGCATTGAATGACTTATGATAACTCTGCATAACTTTTCTGCAAGGATTTTAGTTGTAATCCCAAGGATGTTAAATGAAAACACTGAACAAGTTTATGGCCTATTTAATGAAGCCAGCACAGGGCTTGTGCAGAAATAGAACTGAAAGACAGTACTTTGGGTGAAGATAGTGGAAGAGAAAGGAGTATGTATTAGTCACAGTTCTCAAGGGAGAGAGAACTGATGGGGCATAGAGACATAAAGAGATTTATTATAATAAATTGACTCATGTGATTATAAGGCTGACAGACCTCAAGATCTGCAGTTGGCAAGCTGGAGGCTGGAGACCTAGGAAGAGCTAAAGCTGTGAGTACCAGTAGAGACACAGCACAAGCCAGGGCTTCAGTTCAAGTGCGCAAGGAGGAAATAACTGACGTCCCAGCTCAAAGGCAGGCAAGCAGGAGGATATTCCTCTTACTCACAGAAAGGTTAGCCTTTTTGTGCTATTGGGGCCTTTTACTGATTGGATGAGGCCTACCCACATTTAGGTAGTGCAATCTGCTTTATTCAGTTACCAATTAAATGTTAATTTCATCCAAAAACACACTCACAGACATACCCAAAATAATGTTTGACCAAATGTTTAGGAAATTCCATGGCCCATTCAAGTTGACACAAAATTAACTATCACAGGGTGTTTAGTGAAATTACCCAGGGAACTGAGTGACATCCTTGTCTGGAGTCATGGGGGAAATGATGTTCAGTGTTGACCTCAAGTGGAAAATTACTCTTTCCTTTCAATTGGAGAAATGTTAATTAGCTTAAAACGCAAGGCACATAAAGTGATGGTCAACATCATTAGTTACCATCCACTTGAATGACTAAAATAGAAAAAACTAAACATACTAAGTGCCGGTGAGGATGCCAAGCCTCTGAAGCTCAAAGAAATGCAAAATGGAACAGGCACTTGGGAAAACAGCTTGGCAAATATCCACTTACTTGATGATTCAGCAATTCTATTCCTATTTACACAAAAGTAAATAAAATCATATGTCCCACAAAAAATTCTTACAAAAGAATTTTAATTGCAGCTTGATTCATAAGAGCTAAAAAGTGGAAATAATCCAAATGTTCATCAATACAAGAATGAGATAAATAAACCACAAAATAGTCATATAATGGGCTACTAGCGGGCAATAAAAAGGAATGAACTTCTAACCCATGCAACAAGAATAAATCCCACAGACAGAAGACTGAGCAAAAGATGTTCAAGGACATACAAATCTATAAAGATAGAAAGCAAGGCTTTCCGGGCAGCTCAGTGGTAAATAATCTGCCCAGGAATTACAACTACTGAAGCCCAGGCACCCTAGAGCCCATGCTCTGCAACAAAAGAAACCACACAAATAACAGTCCCCACTCGCTAGAACAAAGAAAAGCCCGCACAGCAACAAAGACCCAGCACAGCCAAAGATAAATATATATATAAGTAAAATTATTTTCTAAAAAAACATAGAACACATAACAGTTGCCTTTGAAGAAAAGGGAGATTGAGTAAAAATGGGTATGAAGGATCTTTCTTGGGTGATGAAAATGCTCAATATTTTAATAGGGGTTTGGATGATAAAGCTGTAAACATATGTCAAACTCAAGGGAGAAAAAAGGACAAGTCCCAAAATTGGGATGAGACTAAAGAGCTGTAGAAATGAACCAGAGGGAAAAACCGCAAACTTCCTTAGGCAAATATTGCAGGCATTTTGCAGAGTGAATTAAAGGGAAGCCGGGTCTCCAGGAATACGGCTGATGAAGTCCTTTCTGTTAAAAATCTAACTCTGGCAAATTGTCAAAGCAGAGACTGAGAATGAAGGTTCAGAAACAAACATAAAGTACTATCCCAGTACAGACCAGGTGGTTTGAGAAGAGCCAGAGAAATGCAAATAGGATCAGCAGAGCGTGCTGGACACCAGAAGCGCAAGCTCCAAACCAACAAGAGTAAACTCTACTCTCTCAGCCACTTCAGACTAATTGTCTTGGTAATCCCTCTGTACTTCCTTTCGTGATTGTTGTAAATATTTGACCTAAACTAAATCTATAGCAAACTCTATTAAGTTCTCATTCTGTGGGGTGAATTTAGTCATTCTCAGTTCATCTTTAGGTTCTCTTCACTAAATCTTGAGTCAAACAGAAATAAGAGCTCACAGTCACTCAGGACTTACCAGATGCCAGGCAATGTGCTAAATACTCAGCATGCATTGTATTCATTTAATCTTGCTTCAGCCATGAAGTAGGCGTTGACAATGGAGAAACTGAGGCTTAATGGGATAAAAACATGCCTGAAGTTACTGAGCTAGGAAGGGAGAGGCAACTCAGAGGTATCTAACAATAGTGCCTCCTTCCAGGATTTTTTCAAAGTGAATGAATAATATCCAAGCTTTGTAGAATCAGGGAGACTCTTGAAATCCTTACATTATGTGTGAATGTCCAGGAAACAGCCAAGGTTGAAAAAGATGTACATTCTACCCACAGGTCCACTAATTAATTCATTTGTTCAACAAACATTTAAGCATCTACTGTGTGCTACGCATTGCTTGCCACTAGAAGAAACAGAACTGAGAGCCAAACACTATGCTACTACTCTTGACAACACCCTACTCAAAAATGCACTCATAAGGAAGTCAGACAGAGAAAGACAGCTATCATATGATATCACTTATGTGTGGAATCTAAAAACAATGATATAATTGAATTTACATGCAAAACAGAAACAGACTCATAGTTACTTTGAAAACAAACTTATAGTTATCAAAGGGGAAAAGAGGGAGAGATAAATTAGGATTAATATATACACACCACTATATACAAAACAGATAATCAATAGAAAATCAACAAGGACCTACTGTATAGCAAAGGGAACTCTACTCAATATTTTGGAATAAATGGGGAAAGAATCTGAAAAAGAATACGTGTGTGTGTGTGTGTGTGTGTGTGTGTGTGTGTGTGTGTGTATGTATGTTAGTTGCTCAGTCGTGTCTGACTCTTTGCCACCCCATGGACTATAGCCAGCCAGGCTCCTCAGTCCATGGAATTCTCCAGGCAAGAATACTGGAGTGGGTTGCCATTTCCTTCTCCAGGGGATCTTCCCAACCCAGGGATCAAACCCCAGTCTCCTGCACTGCAGGCAGATTCTTTGCCATCTGAGCCACCAGGGAAGCCCCTATATATGTAAATGTGTATATATATATCAGAATCACTTCACTGTACGCCTGAAACTAATGTAACGTTATAAATCAACTATATGTCAATATAAATTTTTTTTAATGTACCCATAGACAACAAAGCAGAAAACTATAAGCTGATGCCCAGTATCCCTTTAAGAAGTGTGGAAACTCAAATGGAGAGCCAGTGGAGCATCAGTGAAAAGTCTACAGAATGGCAGCCACAGACAATCTAGTCTAAGGCTGAACATCTCATACCTACTCAAAGGCTGCTTCTGCTTCCCGAACAGTTTCATCAGGCCCTATGATTACTTTGTAATGTAGAAATTGATCATTAATCAATGTTGTCTAAGCAACACGCTTAGAATAATAAATCAAGACAGACTCCTCCACAACAAAGCTCTGGGAAATTGCTGGCATATTAGCATTGACCGATTGCTGAGACATCGCTCTCCTGGGCTGAAGGGGGATTCAGGATGGATGACAACAGGATGCAAAAACAGATTCTACAGGATGAGCAGAATTGATGAGACTGCACAGAGGGAATGTGGAATAAAGGCCACAGGAACAGCACTGTCACAGACTGAAGCGGAAAGCGCAGGCTTGAGTTTCAGCCATGCTGACACCCGCTGCGTGCATCTCGCCTGCCCTCTCCAGGCTCAGGTTCCTCATTTGTAAAGTGAGGTTAAGAAACTCCTGCAGGGAGGGGACACGGGTGTACCTATGGCTGATTCTTGTTGATGTTTGACAGAAAACAACAAAATTCTGTAAAGCAATTATTCCTCAATTAAAAAATAAAGTGGCAAAACAACAACAACAACAAAGAATCTAGCCTGAAAAATTAAAAAAATAAATAAATAACTCCTGCAATGCCAGACTCACAAAGGTATTGTTCAATGGATGTGAAATTGTCGTGTCAAGTGGTAAAGCATAAAAAGTGAGATGTCTGGACTTCCCTGCTGGCCCAGTGGTTGAGAGTCCACCTACCAATGCAGGGGACACGGGCTTGATTCCTGGTCCAGGAAGATCCCACATGCCACGGGACAAGGAAACCAGTGTGTGACAACTACTTAACCCATGAACCCAGGAGTGAAAACTACTGAGCCTGAGTACTGCAACTACTGATGCCCGTGCTCACTAAAGAGCCTGTGCTCCACAAAGAGAAGCCATTGCAATGAGAAGCCTTCGCACTGTGACTAGAGAGGAACCTCTCACCACAACTAGAGAAAGCCCATGCACAGCAATGAAGACTCAATGGCAGCCATAAGTAAATAGATATTTTAACAAGTGAGGTATTTGGCTTTGGGGGTACTCTTTTCTAGCCCCCCAAAGTTGATCCAATTAAAAATTGTGAGCTAGGTAGTATCAGAACACCCCAGCTTTAGAAATGGTACCTGAATCTGATCACTTTGCTTACATCCAAGATTTCTGCCTCTTTTTGCTTTTGCTTAAGCAGAGCTGCTGGAAAATAGCAGAAGGGCTAACACAAGGCAAGGAAAACATGCTCTGCCTGCAGGCAGAGACCATACACCAGGAAGCAGATCTTCATCATTCCCAGTAACCAGATAAGCTACTCCTCCACCCACAGGGAAGAGCATCTGAGCAATGGCAACAAGGATGCAAGCTTCCTCCTCAGAAGGTTCTCCAAGGGGCTTGAGTATTGGCAAAAATTCCAATTTTTATATCAACAGTCAGCTGATGGACTGCACCAACAGACGTTCACAACTCGCTTCTTCCATCTCTTGCCATGTCCTGCTACAGAGCCTTGGAAACATTAGTCACTTGATTTCCCAGACTCTGTTGCAGGAGAAATGGTCATGTGACATGACTCAGACACAACTGGAAAGCCACCCAGTAGAGCTTCTGGGAAACATATTGTTTTTATAATCAAAAAGTATACAAGAAGCTGACTTTCAATATCATATGGCTGGAGCAGGAGTCACCTTGTGATCATGAAGAAAAAGATAAGAGACCTGCAAAGATATCAAGTGTGACATTATTGAGCCACTAAACCCTTGCTAGTAACTGCTTCCTGTAGAGAGCATAATCTTGCTAATTGGCAAACTAAAGGTGCATGTCTGAGTCTCATCTTTCCTTCCCATTCCTATTCAAGTTTATAGTAATTTTAGAAAAAAATTAAAATTTTTTAATTTGGTTGATTGGTTTTTCTATAGCTTTTAAAAAGCAATTTATTTTAAACCCTAAGTAGGACTTTTTTTTCCATCTAACTCTCACAAAACACTTTGGGGAATAAAGTAATGTTTATGTAGAATTGTTTGAAAGATAAGCAGAACATCATTTTTCCAAATTGAAAGGCCTCAATCTTGAGAAAATGTTCCATGAGGACAAAAGGATTCCACCATCAAAATTTGGGAAATGCAGCATGTTTCAGTCATCTCTTGCTGCATAACAAACACCATGACTTCCATCCAAAGAGAAAAATTCATCTCTCACTCATCCACCTTACATTGACTGTATTTGGCTAATTAGACAGCTCAGTTGGTCTAGATTTAGGTCATTGCCCATGTGTCTCTTGTCCTTCTAGGACCAATGGCTCCCTGGCATGTGTTCTTCTGGTTGCAAGGGTAGGAAACTCCCAGGAGATGAGAAAATATATATAATATCTTTGATGTTTAATCTTAGAAATTCACACTGTCACTTCCACCCAAAATTTATGGACCACAACAATTTCTATGCCAAGCTCAACATCAATGGGATGAGGAATATGCCCCTTTTATCAAAGTGGAAACAGTATATAAATATTTTATAAACTAAAATCTAATCTACTAAACCACTACTTGTCTTTTAGTCTACTAGACTAATGAATTCTTTTCTACTCCACATTTTTAATCTTTAGGATTCTTTCAGTGGTAAAGAATAGAACTCCAACTCTAACCAACTTAAGTTAAAATAAAATCTTGTCTTTTGGTTTACTTATAGAAAAATCTCAAGGGAAAAATCAAGCTTCAGGAGTCAAATAATGTTATCAATGTTTTTTCTCTTCATCTCTCGACTATTTTCCTCTATGTTGGATTCATTTTCAAGTGATAGTAATAATAAAAGAACTGTGGCAGACTGAAGCATGATTTACCATTCTTCATGCCCTCCCTGTATTAGAATTCTCTACCTTTTGAGGAGTATATTTCCCCGTCCTTCTGTTACTGGCTTGGTGGGATGACCTTCTTTGTCCAGTGGAATATGAATGTAAGTGACAGTGCATCAGTTTCTGGATGAGGCCACAAGTGACATTGGTTATTTTGCTCATTCTCTCCCACATCTGCAACTCATGAAAAGAAGACCATGGTCCAGGTAGCCGTGGTCCAGAGAGGACATGATGCATTGTAGAACAGACTGAATCCCAAGTCTGTTTGATTAACTATTACCATCACAGCTACTCTTATGTTTCAGACTTTTTCTCAGTGCGCTGGAAGGGTACCAGAACCATTTATAAACATCTCTGTATGCTGGTAATAGTCAGCTAGGGATGCCATAACAAAATACTACCCAATAAGTCTGGGTGGCTTAAATGACAGCAATTTATCTTCTTACAGTTCTGGATGCTAGGAAACCTAAGATCAAGGTGTCAGCCCATTCAAATCCTGGTAAGAGCTTTCCTCCTGGTTTGTGGATAGTCACCATCCCTCTGTGTCCTCACATGGTGGGGAGAGAAAGAGCTCTGAAGGATCTTCCTCTTCTTATAAGGCACCAGCACTATCGACTCATGATCTCATTTAATCTTAACTCCTCTTCAACTGTAGCCCACCAGGCTCCTCTGTCCATGGGATTCTCCAGGCAAGAACACTGGAGTGGGTTGCCATGTCTTCCTTCAGGGGATCTTCCCAACCCAGGGATCAAACCCATATCTCTTATGCCTCCTGCATTGATGGGTGAATTCTTTAGCCCCCTCTTCACAGGTCCTATTTCCAAATACAGTCAGATTAGAGGTTAGGATCCCAACATATGAATTTGGAAAGGACACAATTTGGTCCTTAGCAATCTCTAAGCTTTAAGATTTCAGTTCCCAAGGGATCCCCCACACCAGGAGATATCAGCATCTGGTGTCAGATTCTGTTAATTCAGGCCAAGACCCATTTTATTGTTTATCATCACAAATTACATGCTAGAGGTTATAACATTAATTTATTCAAAGGCTTAAGGGAGATCGAGATCTTTGAGGCTGGAGTGAAGGAAATAAGGGAAAAGTAATAGAAAAGAAGGATGGAGAGGAGACAGGAGGCAGACCACGTAGACAGCAGAGCAGGGGAAGAACTTAAACTGGGGGCTTGAAATAATGAGTCTGGAGTCCTTGGACATATGCGTTTGAAAGGAAGGAGAGAGAAAGCTAGGTTTAATTGTGTTTTATCATCTTAGTTCAGGCTGATATAACAAAAATCTGCCATAAACATTTATTGCTCACAGTTCCAAAGACTGGGAAGCCCAGCACATTCAGTGTCTGATAAGAGCCTGGTTCATAGGCAGCTGTCTTCTCACTGTGTCCTCAGGTGATGGGAAAGTGTGCGAGAGCTCTCTGGAGCCTCTTTTAAAGAGCTCTAATACTATTCATGACAGCTCCATTCTCACGACCTGATCACCCCAGAAAGCCCCAACTCCTAATCACATTGAGGGTTAGGATTTCAACATATGAGTTCTGGAGGGAACACAACATTCGGTCTGTAGCACCTATTATATGTCAGGAATTGCACTATAACAATATATGCCTGCTATTTGCTGTGTTTTACATTTCAATATATGTAATATTTATTGAGTGACAAGTATAATCAGCAATTCTAGAAATCAAGACCTATTTTATATTCCAAATCAACAGTAAGGTATGAGAGGAAGAGATACATAATTAAACCTCTCTGACCTTTTCATAGTTCAAGATGGAATAAATGCATGATTACATGTAGGGAACATGGAGGTCAAATAAACATCCCATTAAACTCAATCATACACATAATAGCCTGTTTTCTATTCCACCTGGTAGGTTAAACATCCAACTTTTAGTTTCAAAATGCTGTCTTATGCAATCATTGCAATTACTATCCTATTCAACTTCAGAGGTAATTTAAACTGTGGGTCACTTCTCCACCAAACAATCTGTTTGTAATATGCAATTCTGGTTTGGATTCCAAGGATAAATATTACCCTCCAAGCAAATGCAAGTTGCAGGTAATTCACAAATAATGGTTTGAAAAGAAAATAGTGTGCAAACAATATGACTGAATAACCAAGAAAATAAAGAGAATTAACTGAAGAAACAGGAATTCATCAACAAGTTCAGTAAGACGGCTGGATACAAGATAAATATACAGAAATCAATAGGTTTCCCATAAACAAACAATGTAGAAAAGGTTCCACTTCCAAAAGTATACACATGGGTCTAGGGATGATCTTTATTTTAAAAAAAGGTCTGTTTTTTATGTGAAGAAACTACAAAACTACTGCTTAAACACACAAAAGAAAATAACTTGAATGAATATGCACAAAAATAATAGTCTTGCTTATAAATGTTTATGACATGCCAGACAGAATCAGGTATAAGCATTTATGTATGTCACCTACCTCAAATGATTTACTCAAATTCTATAATATAGATTTTTTTCCCTGTGATTTATAGATGTAGAAACTGAAGCTTAAAGAGTAATTTTCCCAAGATAAGAAGGTCAGCATGAGATATTTAGAATGTAAAATCTGATTGGGCAAATGACCTATTAAAAACACTTCACTGGTTTTTGTCTGAAAATAGAACCAAATTTTTGCAAAGTTTTGCCTAAGGTCCTTGCTACCTCTTCAGGATTACTTCAAGCCACTCTCTCCTCAAACTATGAATTGAAAATTAAACTCAAGACTATCTAAAATAGTCCAAATATCTAAAATATGACCAATCTAAAATAGGAAGATCCAACATTGTTGGAGTAGGATATCTTCTCAAATTAGTTTACAGGGGAAATGCATTTCCAAGTTCACCTGGCAAGAGAGAAAAATACCCAAGGTAAGAAAAGATTCTTCAAAAACAAAAAGAAAGCAGAAAATTTCTCTGTATTTTTATGAAGCTGAAAATGATAAAAACAGCACAAAAGAAAATATAGACTATTCTCTCTTTCACTTGTTGATATCCATGCAAAAAATCTAAATAAAATACCAACAAACAGAATCCAATAGTACTCATATTCCATGACCAAGTGGGGTTTCTCCCAAGAATGCAAGTATTTCTCAAAGTACACTCCTTACTAATAAAATTCACTATATTAATAAGGTAAAGGAAAAAAAAAACAGAGTATCATCTGCACAGAAAATAAAAAGGCACTAAAAAGATTCAACATCCATTCTTGTTTTAAAAAGAAAAGCTTTTAAAAAACAAATACTTCCTTAATATGATACAAAACATCCATTTCACTCCCCAAATTGGCATGACTCTTTTTTTTTAATTGGAGTATAGTTGCTTTGCAATGCTGTGTTGGTTTCTGCTGTACAACAAAGTCAATCAGTAATATGTGTGTGTGTGTGTATATATATATATATATCTCCCCTCCCTCTTGAACTTCCCTCCCACCTCCCCATCCCACTCATCTAGGTCACCACAGAGCACTGAGCTCAGAGTCCCCTGTACAGGTTCCCACTAGCTAGCTATTTCATTCATGGTAGTGTTTATATGTCAATCCTAATCTTCTAATTCATCCCACCCTTCCTTCCCCTGCTATGTCCACATGTCCGTTCTCTATGTCTTCATCTCTATCTCTGCCCTGCAAATAGGTTCATCAGTATCATTTTTCTAGATCCTACATATATGAATTAATATGCAATATCAGTTTTTCTCTTTGACTTATTTCACTCTGTATGACAGATTCTAGGCCCATCCACCTCTCTACAAATGATCCAATTTTGTTCCTTTTTATGATTCCGTAATATTCCACTGTATGTATATACCACATCTTGATCCTTAATAGGCAAACACCAGAAACTCTTCACTGAAGGCTGGACAAGTCAACAGTATTTATTGTGATGCAAGTTCTCTGACTCTGACCACACCACCTTCCCAGATCTACCCTCCACCCGGCTCCTCCCTGCTCTGTAATCCAGGAGGCCGACCTCTTTAGACCCATCACCAGCCTCCCTTGTTCTGTGGCTTTTGGATGAGATCTTCCAAAGGACAAACCAGCAGGAGATCAGGGGGAAGGATAACAGTGGGGTCAGCGTCCTTAGTTTTCCCATCTAGTTATGATTAGCAGTGGTGTGTTCTTCTACCTAAGACACAGCTCTTATGAGACGCCCTCCTCTCCTGCTTTGATGAAGTTTTGGTAACTGCTTTCTTTACCTATTCCTTCACGTGTAGGGTGTGTATGACAGCCACCCCAGCATTGCCTGTTCAGCCCTAGGGTGTTTCATCATCTCTTATTGGGTTTCTTTAGCTCTGAGCACATCTTAGAAATAGTCCTTTCATTAAAAGCTCTTCAATCAGTCATGCTGGGTGTTTCCTGTTTTCTGGCTGAGGCTTACCCATACATCCACTCTCATTACTATATCTGAGATACCAAGTTATATCTGTAGATGATAACATGAACAAAGGGAAAGAGGTTAAAATAAAATTTGTTAAGGTGGGTCAAAGAAAAATTGCACCATTTAAGCAAGACTGTTCAAGACAACTGCGGTAGGGGAGAGAGATTAAACTCAAGTTCAAAAACAACAGGGACAGTTGGGAATTTCTAGCAAGTGGGAGAGGGAATCATTGGAAAGAAAATTATTGGCTGGAATTTGATAAGATATCAAGGTGTGGGGGGTGATTCTTGCTAAACTGGCTTGGCAGGATTCCTGCTGAATGGGGCTCAGCAAGCCAAAGACAGCAGCCCAAGGACCACTGGCCAAGGACGGACATTCAAAGATGAGGTCTAATCAGGAAGAGGGAACAAGGGAACTTGACTAGATTTTGGTCAAGGAGGAAGTCCTTATTAGCTATAATGAACTGAATGTCTGTGTCCCTCCAAATTCATCTGCTGAAATCCCAACCTCCAAAGTGATGTTATTAGGAGGTAGGATCTTTGTGATATGATTAAGTCATGGAGATAGAGCTCTCATAAATGGGACTAGTGCCCTTGCAAGATACCCAGAGAGTTCCCTTGACCCACCCACCATGTGAGGACACAGCAGGAAAATGTCTTTGAACCAGGAAGTGGGCCCTCACCCAACACTGAATCTATTCCATATTAATTTTGGACTTGCCAGCCTCCACAACTATAAGAAATATTTATTGTTTAATGCATGGTGTTTGTTGTTTAAGGCTTTCCTGGTGGGTCAGTGGTAAAGAATCCACTGCCAAGCACTAAACACAGATTTTAGGGGTTGGGAAGATCTTCCAAAGAAGGAAATGGCAACCCCATTTCAGCATCCTTGCTGGGAAATCCCATGGACAGAGGAACCTGGCAGGTTACAGTCCATGGGGTTGCAGAAGAGTCCAACACAACTTAGAGACTAAACAACAACAACATTTGTTGTTTAAGTTTATGGTATTCTTTATAGCAGCCCAAACAGAGACATCAGGTTATTCAATTTCTATACCCAAAGGACCCAAATTTTCAAAATCAAGTGAAAATAATTACAAACAAGAGAATGTAAGATGATTGACTAAAAACACAACTTTAATAGACCAAAACCCATAGCCTTCTTAAAAACCAGGGATTGACAAACCATAGCCCATGGGCTGGTCATATTTTGCCTACCGCCAATTTTTGTCAATAAAATTTTATTGGAACACAGTCATACCCATTTGTTAATCTATGGTCTTTGGCTATTTTTGCAGTACAACAGAAGTAATTGCAACAGAATCCTTATGGTCCCCAAAGCTGAAAATATATTCTGACCCTTTATCAAAAATGTTTAAAGGCCACAGATACATACAAAGAACAATCTTAGCAGACTTTTAAAAATCCCGTCTAAAATAGCATCTCACATATTGAGGACAGAGCTTAATTTCATAGCCAGGTTAACATGCAAAAATCAGAGAAAATATGTGCAAAATCCAGATCTGAAAATCAGTGGTAGTGAATATAAGCTACCTGAGAAAGTGCAGACATTTTGAGAAGGGCTTTGGACTCCAAGGAGAAACAGAACAGTGGTTTGAACGGATGTGTTCTGAATCCTAAGGAAGCCAGGGAACCACAGCTGATGCTAGGGTAGCATAAATAATAAAAAGCATTCAAACAAGTATGATGGCAGAGACACTTGCCAAGGGCACAGGAACAGAGTTAGCAAGTTGATTTGGAGCTGACTCACTGCCAGAGAGGAAAAGGCATTGTGAACTGAGCCAAAGATGCAGAGGACTGGAAGATGGGGTGTGATAGAAAGTGACAAGAGAAATGGCAGACGCCAGATCTTGCTGGTACCAACCAGAAATGGACCTGCATCCTTCTAGCCCTATTCAGAGATGGCCATGAAGGAGAGGTAAAGAAGAATCCTCCAGGGGTCAGAAATGTGAGTAGTACATTTGGGTGTTCACTTTGGGTGGGCCAAGCAAGAACTGGAATCCCGAGCTACACCAATACATGAGCAGTTGCTAATGATATGTCTGGATGAGTAGGTTCTTGGAAAGAACAGGCCTGGGAGGCTGGTGTCATGGAAGATGTATGCAGGAGGACATCTTAGAGGAGGTTCAGAATGACCCATGTGAGACACAGATTCACAGTAGAGAAAGTTCTCAGTAACCTGATGGGCAAGATGGGACACTCTGTGGACATGGGTCAGCCTTCCTCCCCAGCCACTTCTGTGCTTGCTCAATGGATCTGTTTGCAAACTGGCCAGGGTGGCAGGAATGGAGGCCTGCATGAGTTCAACAATATGAGTTTCCCCCCACCAATGCTAAGCATGTGCCTAATTGGCCAATGGCAGAGAACAACACTGAAGTCCAGTAATGCACTCCCTGGAGGTCCAGACAGCCACTTAGGGAGAGGTCAGTCACATCCCTTCCATCACAGACAGGGCAGAGATTTATCCTCACTGAAATAGACAAATACTCTGGATCTGAATATCCTCCCTCCTCTCTACGATGTTTCTGCCAGCACCACCATCCAAGGACCTGCAAGAGTGTGCCCCATTCGCCCTAATATTTCCAGCCCCCACCCCCCACCACATACACATTGCTCCTGATCAAGAAATATGTCTCACAATAAAACAGATGCATCAGTGGGTTCTTGCCAGTGGACTTCACTGGTTGGCCATCGTTTAGGAACGCTGGCCTAATAGAATGGAAGGGTCAGTTATGAAGCCTGCGAAAGAGTTAGTTACAAAGCCATCAAGGAGACAACTCCCACAAAGGATGGAGCTCTCTCCACTGGAAGCAGTACATTTTCTGATTTGCCTACCAGTTCATGGTGCCATTTCTTCTGTAGTCAGATTACACAGGGCCAGGAATCAAGGGGTGGGGGTTGCTTTTCTCACTCTCACAATCACTTGCAGGATTTTTGCTTCCCATTCCAGCAAGTTTGAGCTCTGCTGCTTTGGAGATTTTAGTCCCAAGGCGGGATGTGCTTCCAGCCAGGGGCACCATCATAGTTCCATTGAATTGGAAGATGAGACTAGAATTGACTCCTTGCATTAGTGTGTGTATGCTCAGTCGTGTCCAACTCTTTGCAACCCCATGGACTATGGACTATAGCCCAACAGGCTCCTCTCTCCAAGGGATTTTCCAGACAACAATACTGGAGTGGGTTGACATTTCCTACTCGGGGGATCTTCCTGACTCAGGGATCAAACCAGTGTCACCTGCATCTCCTGCACTGCAGGATGATTCTTTACCACTAAGCCATAGGGAAAGCCCACTGTTAACTCCTTATGCCACTGAATTAACAAGTAAAGAAGGAATTTTCTCTACTGTCAAGGGAGATTGATCCCAATCATGAAGAGGGAATCAGGTTGCTACAACACCCTCATAGCAAGAAGACTTATGTCTCGACCCAAAGAGTCTCTGGGATTCCTCTCGGTACTTTCATGTACGTGATTAATAGAAAACTACAATAACAATGACCTCAAAAATAGGGTTGGGAACCTCTACCCTTCAGAAACGGAAGTTTGAATTTCACTACCAGGTAGAGAAAAGTACCAGCAAATGTCTTGGCTGAAGAAAAAGGAAATATGAAACTGATAGGAGGAAGAGGAACTTATAATACCAACTGCGAGATCATGATCAGTTACAGAAGCAAGGACTGTAGAACCAAGCATAACTTTTTCCTGGTTTGGCATGTGTGTGTGTGTGTACTAATTTCTTCCTCTCTTTTCTTCTTCCCCAAAATTTTATACAAGTCCTGTTAGTGGCAGTTAATTTTACAATTAAGTCTAAGTAATAAAATCTTCTGAAGGAACTATGATTTTGGAGAGTGATTAACATGGCCCAGAAATGAGTATAATGACTGTTGTGACTCTGAGGAGCAGATGCAAATGCTTTTGTTTCAATGAAAGTTGGCTGTATATTGTTAGGGGGAAGCATAGGGCCATTTGTGTTGTTGGAGGAAGTTCAAATACACATGGAGGCATGTGGATGAACACTGAATAGCCAAAGAGTGGGTCATGTCCATTTTTGTTGTTGTTATTAGTCTACATTATGCACACATGAAGTTAACTTTGCTTCAGCCCCCTAGCACCTGCAGGCCTGTGACATGCACTTCTAGTTGCCCTCCAAGTATCCACTTCCCCTTCTTCCTTAGTAACAAAAATCTACTATAAAAGCTAATTTCCCAGTCTCCTGTTCAGCTAGACATAGCCATGTGACTAAGTTCTGTCTAGTGAGATATAAGTAGATATATTATATGACTTCTGGAACAGAGATTTCAAAAGGAATTGCTTTGCCTGACAGAAGCACTCTTCAACCTTCTTACTGCCAAGAAAACAGATGTGATGGCTAGTGCTCTGGTAGCCACCTTGGAATGTGAGGCAACCTTGAGCATGGAGACCATGAAGTGAGGATGGAGGAACAAAGAGATAGAAGTCACGGATTACTCTGTGTCACTGGAACACAAGCTCTGGACTACTTGCCTCTAGACTTACTTGTGTTTTTTAGACGACTTTCTGAACTGCTTAAGTCACTCTATTAGGAGATGGTAGTCTGTTACTTGCAACCATATATAATTCCTGCTTCAAAATCTACTAGCCCTCTTTGCTCCCCTGCCAGTTTAGAAACCCAGGAACATTTACAATGCCTCCTTTCCCAAGTCTGGGGAAAAGCCCTCTGTGGTCAAAAACCCTATTCTCATTAATGGATCTAGGATTTTGAAGTGGGAAGGAGAAAAAGGAGATGGATCTGTCACAAACCCTTGCCAGAGGCAAGGAACACAGAGGACTCATTGCTTAAATGGAGAGAGAAATACCAGGAGACAAAATAGAAAACAGTGCATATCGCAGAAGAATGATCCAATGCACAGTAATTGAGTAGCTTTTGCAAACAATTCTCACCATCCCTCTGAAAACGTTCATATTTCCTTCTCTTTAAAAATAAAAACCCTGGCAACAGGGTTTCTGCAAGATCATACTTCTACAAAGAGTTGTAAGTTTCCATCTAATAAACACGGCCAATTGAGAAGTTCATAATACATGAAAGCAATCCCAAAGGCCATGAAATCAGATGGACCTGGAGTGATACTATAAGCCTAGTGGTGAAGAAAAATAGTTGTCAAGTTGATCTTTGAAGTAAAGAAAATAATGAAAGCAAGTAAACACAGTTTAAGAAAATTAAAAGGGATTATCTTGCCCAAAATGGGATGATTAAATATGCTCACACACACAGAATTCTTTCCTCTGCCCCCAAGGGCTGTGTGCATGATGATTTGTACTTTGTTTTAGATAACTTATGATTGTTTGGAAGTGTTTTAAATGATTCAGGGGCAGAGATGTGAAGGATAATAAATGAAGCAACTAAAGTTTCATATTTTATTGTGAATTCGGCCTGACTTAAAAGTCAGGCCGAGCTTCTAATCAAAATAGGAAGGGAGAGAGCTTGAAAGTAATATGAATCATTAATATGGGAGTACTTAAGGTAACGAATTCAAGGGTTTCCAAAAATTTGCAGCACTTTTTCAGTTAACACTAGGAGGTTGAGTATTTTTATTTCCCTCTCCTTCAAGATTCTTTTTAAGACATATTTAAAATAGGCCTAAGGTCAAGATCATTGAAAGGAAAGAACAGTTTTGAGTTACTCCCTTATAAACTGCACAGAAGACAACACATAATATATTACTAGGTGATTTGTTTCTAAGTGACTGACAATGGTGTGGTGATGTGGGTTCACTATATGCCAGGTCACTGGAAGCTATTATAGTGGCTAAAGGTTCGCTGTACCATTCTACTATTTAAATTCAATAAATGAGTGTATCGGAGACTTCCGTGGTGATTCAGTTGTTAAGAATCCACCCGCTAGTGCAAAGGACATGGGTGTGATCCCTGGTCGGGAATAATCCACATGCCTCAGGGCAACATGCCACAGTTACTGAGCCCACGCCTTGAGGCCCACGCTCCACAACAAGAGAAGCCCAGGCACCACAAGCAGGGAATAGCCCCCGCTCACTGCAACTAGAGAAAGCCCACAGACAGCAATGAAGACCCAGTGCAGCCATAAATAAATACATAATTTAAAACAAATAAATGAGTACAGCTCTTTAGTGAGGCTGTATTGTCCAATCCCTTTTAGTGGCTTAATTCTTAGGTCAGTGGATTACAATCTCCAGATTCCACTTTCAGCACAGTTCAGCCTTGTAGTAACATTTTTTTAAAAAGCAAGAAAGGAAGGATAAATTTTGAATTACTGATGTAGAAACTTTCACAAAAAAAAGAAACAAATGCTACTAGTTCCGAGGGAATATTTGAAGTTCACATTGTTTATCTGTCAGTTTCCTCTTCTTCAGTAACTGCTTCAGTTCAATGTCTAGGGTAGGAATTGGTTATTGTCCTCACCATCATCATCACTAGAGAACTTCCAGACGTGCAAATTGTGACTTCACTCCAGAACTATTGAATCTGAAACTCTAGGGGTGGGTCCTTGTGGTCTGAGTCCTAGCAAGCCCTCCTGGTGAGCCCAATGCAAGCTCAAATCTGAGAAACAGGCTTGAAACTGCCTTCACAGAAATATAGCACTGCCTCCATAAGCTGTTTGAACCTGAACAAGCCATTTAACCTCTCTGAGGTTTAATGCCTTGATATGTTAAAATAAAGGGCTTCCCACGTGGTACTAGTGGTAAAGAACCCACCTGTCAATGCATAAGATGTAAGAGACATGGGTTCGATCCATGGGTCGGGAAAATCCCCTTGAGGAGGGCATGGCAACCCATTCCATATTCTTGCCTGGAGAATCCCATAGGCCAGAGGGCTGCAAAGAGTTGGACACGACTGAAGCAGCTTAGCACACATGCACATGTTAAAGATAACATCCCTCAAGATTGTTAAGGATGTGAAAAGCAAGGAAAAACTGGCAGACTGTTCACAGAGCAGAGGAAACTAGGGAACATGGTGACCACATGTAGTATGGATAGAATCCTGCAATTGAAGGAAGACTACTATAGACTGAAAGTTTTATGCAACCCCCTCCCCAAAAAATCATATATTGAAATCCTAACCTCTAATGTGATGGCATTAGGAGGTGGAAACTTTAAGGAGCTAATTAGGTCATGAGGTTGGAGCCCTCATGAATAAGATTGCTGTGCTGGGCTCAGTCATTTCAGTCATGTCCAACTCTTTGCAACCCTATGAACTCTAGCCCACCAGACTCCTCTGTCCCTGAAATTCTTCAGGCAAGGATACTGGAATGGGTTTCCATGCCCTCCTCCAGGGAATCTTCCTGACCCAGGGATCGAACCCATGTCTCCTGCGCCTCCTGCATTGCAGGCAGATTCTTTACCACTGAGCCATCAGGAAAGCCCTGAAAAGTGCCCTTATAAAAGAGATTTCAGAGAGCTCCCTGTCCCTTCTATCATGTGAGGACACAGCAAGGGGATGGCCATCTGTGAACCAGGACATGGGTTCTCCCCAGACACTGAATCTGCTGGCACCTTAATCTTGGACTTCCCAACTTCCAGAACTGTGAACAATAAACTTATGCTGCTTAAACTACCCACTCTACTGGATTTTTGTTATAGTGACCAGACTAAGACCAGGACATTAATGGAAAAACTGATGAAATTGAAATCCACCCTGCTGCTGCTAAGTCGCTTCAGTTGTGTCTGACTCTGTGCAACCCCATAGACGGCAGCCCACCAGGCTCCCCTGTCCCTGGGATTCCGCAGGCAAGAACACTGTAGTGGGTTTCCATTTCCTTCTCCAATGCATGAAAGTGAAAAGTGAAAGTGAAGTCGCTCAGTCGGGTCCGACTCTTAGCGACACCATGGACTGCAGCCTACCAGGCTCCTCCGTCCATGGGATTTTCCAGGCAAGACTACTGGAGTGGGTTGCCATTGCCTGCTCCGAAATCCAGCCTAGGACTTGGTTAATAGTAACTTAACAACGCCTGTTGCTTAGTTTTGACAAACACACCCCAGTGACACAAGAGCTTGACAATGGGGAACACTGAGTGAGGGCATACTGGAAATCTCTGTAGTATCTTTGCAACTTTCCTGTAAATCTAATCTAAGATGAAAGTTTATTGAAAAACAGAGATAATGTTATCAAACTTTCACAAATATTGTCATGATTAAAGATAATACCATGAGAAATGGATGGACACAAAGGAGGAAGGTGGGGGGTGGAATGAACTGGGAGATCGGGCTTGACAAACACACACTACCGTGTATAGAATAGATAACTAGTGAGAAACTGCTGTATGTCACAGGGGACTCTGCTCACTGCTCTGTGGTGACCTAAACGGGAAGGAAATCCAAAAAACAGGGGACATGTGCATATGCACAGCTGATTCACTTTGCTGTACAGAAGAAACTAACACAATATTGTAAAGCAACTATACTCCAATGAAAATTCATTTTAAGAAAAAAGATAATACCATAAGGAAACTGATCGGCACAGAACAAATTTCCAGTAAAGAATAGCTGTGAGTGTACTGGCTTCACCTCGGGCTGCAGACATCTTTTCTCTCCCCTTCAGTGCCTTTCAGCAAGCATTGGTGTTGGAAAGAACAGGTAGAGTAAATAGCTTTTCATCTCACCCTGAGATCCCTTCTCCCTTTTCCCCCTCCTGCCAAGCCCCCTCCCAAGGAGGGAGTAGCAGATGCCTTCCCACACGGCTCTGGCAACTTTTTAGTAGCTCAGACCAAGATTTACTGTCAACAGCCCAGTAAGTCACAGCTGTTTGCATTTCTTTTCCCTCCATTGTCTCTTGAATGTCAACTCTGAGAGAGCATCCTCCTTTTGGCTACATTTTGTTTTCAACATTTATTTTTAAAATTTACTTGGCTGTGTCAGGTCTTAGCACACAGGATCTTTTAACTGTGGCATGTGGGATCTAGTTCCCTCACCAGGGATCAAACCCAGGCCCCCTGCATTGGGAACTTGGAGTCATAGCTACTAGACCACCAGGGAAGTCCCTATCTTTGTTTTAAGAATTACCTCTTGCACAAAATTATCTATTCGTCCACCCATTTTCCATTTCCAGTCTTCCTAGGTCAGAGACAAATTCAAAAGGAATGACAGATAAATTCCAAATATTATGCAGTGCACACTTGATTGTCCAACATTACTATGCCGAGAGAGCCCTTGTATTCCCCTTTCCTACTGCCCTTTGGCCTCGTTTTGTAAATATGTACTACTCAGAATTGAATTTGTCTTGTTTCACTTCTTTTTCAGAGCATAGCCAGAGGAGATGCCACCCCAGCATCATTCTAAAGCCACTTTGTTCCCTTTTAGAAGCGTGTTTCAAAAATCCTAAGCTTGTTCCTCATTTGTAATCTTCCCCAGGTGGACTAGCTGAATAAATTCAACACCCACAAGGTGCACATTTGTTACCGAAAGGTGACAGCAGAAGCACCATCACAGTGAAAAAAACAACAGGAGGAAGGGAGAGACAGAAGACCCCAGGGCATTCTCTTCCCAATCAGTATCAGGACAACAAGGCGCCTTGAAATATCCATGGTGGGCTTGTTGCAGAGACAAAGTAGACAATAACCTCCTGACTTTCTTTTCTTCCTGAAGGTTTGTTTTGTTTTGTGTTTAATGCATCTGTTCTGACTATGCCAGCATAACACAAAAATTTATGCCCAAAGTAAACATTGATTTATCACTGAGCCACATTAAACACGATCTCTATTATATCTCTTTCCAGACCTATTTCCTTCCAGCTCTTGACCCCCACTCACTGGGCTCTCCTTAAAGGGACTGGGGGAAAATGCCAAAGCACAAACAAGGATGCCACTGTGGAATGACTCGGTGCCTGTGCACAGAGGTGTCTACCCACCCAACGTGAAGTTTCCCACAAAGTGTAGTGAAGAGCAACATCTCTGAACCAAGGGTCTAGATTGAGAGGTTGATGTTGGCATTTTCATCGATGATGAAAAAGGCCAGTGTTTAAAAAGCAAAATATCCTTCTCCTCTCTGACCTGCCTGCCACCTTCTTGCCAGAAACTCAGCTCCCTGCTGCTAGGACCACATCGCTTCCGTTTTTCTGACATCTGGCACAGAGTCAGGCACTGAGGGGCATTTGTAATAACATTCCACACGTCCTGAGAGCCAGATCCCAGCCATCGTTCCAAGCGCTCTTCACGGAGTAACTCATCAAATCCTCCTAATAACCTACTAATAGTGTTAGTCGCTCAGTAATGTCCGACTCTTTGAGACACCATGGACTGTAGCCCATCGGTCTCCTCTGTCCGTGGGATTCTCCAGGGAGGAATACTGGAACCTACTAATAACCTCCTTCTAATAACCCTACTGTTATCCTTCTCCTAATAACCCTACTGTTATTCTCATTTTACAAATGAGGAAACTAAACGGAGATCAAAAGAAAGCAGGAGTCTCAATACTCATATCAGATAAAATAGACTTTAAAATAAAGGCTGTGAAAAGAGACAAAGAAGGACACTACATAATGATCAAAGGATCAATCCAAGAAGAAGATATAACAATTATAAATATATATGCACCCAACATAGGAGCACCGCAATATGTACGGCAAATGCTAACGAGTATGAAAGGGGAAGTTAACAATAACACAATAATAGTGGGAGACTTTAATACCCCACTCACACCTATGGATAGATCAACTAAACAGAAAATTAACAAGGAAACACAAACTTTAAATGACACAATGGACCAGCTAGACCTAATTGATATCTATAGGACATTTCACCCCCAAAACAATCAATTTCACCTTTTTCTCAAGTGCACACGGAACCTTCTCCAGAATAGATCACATCCTGGGCCATAAATCTAGCCTTGGTAAATTCAAAAAAATTGGAATCATTTCAGTCATCTTTTCTGACCACAATGCAGTAAGATTAGATTTCAATTACAGGAAAAAAAACTATTAAAAATTCAAACATATGGAGGCTAAATAGTACGCTTCTGAATAACCAACAAATCATAGAAGAAATCAAAATATGTATAGAAATGAATGAAAATGAAAACACAACAACCCAAAACCTATGGGACACTGTAAAAGCAGTGCTAAGGGGAAGGTTCATAGCATTATAGGCTCACCTCAAGAAATAAGAAAAAAGTCTAATAAATAACCTAACTCTACACCTAAAGCAACTAGAGAACGAAGAAATGAAGAACCCCAGAGTTAGTAGAAGGAAAGAAATCTTAAAAATTAGGGCAGAAATAAATGCAAAAGAAACAAAACAGACCATAGCAAAAATCAACAAAGCTAAAGGCTGGTTTTTTGAAAAGATAAACAAAATTGACAAATTGTTAGCCAGACTCATTAAGAAACAAAGAGAGAAGAACCAAATCAACAAAATTAGAAATGAAAATGGAGAGATCACAACAGACAACACTGAAATACAAAGGATCATAAGAGACTACTACCAGCAGCTCTATGCCAATAAGATGGACAACTTGGATGAAATGGACAAATTCTTAGAAAAGTATAACTTTCCAAAATTGAACCAGGAAGAAATAGAAGATCTTAACAGACCCATCACAAGCACAGAAATCGAAACTGTAATCAGAAATCTTCCAGCAAACAAAAGCCCAGGACCAGATGGCTTCACAGCTGAATTCTACCAAAAATTTAGAGAAGAGCTAACACCTATCTTACTCCAACTCTTCCAGAAAATTGCAGAAGAAGGTAAACTTCCAAACTCATTCTATGAGGCCACCATCACCCTAATTCCAAAACCAGACAAAGATGCCACAAAAAAAGAAAACTACAGGCCAATATCACTGATGAACATAGATGCAAAAATCCTTAACAAAATTCTAGCAAACAGAATCCAACAACATATTAAGAAAATCATACACCATGACCACGTGGGCTTTATCCCAGGAATGCAAGGATTCTTTAATATCCGCAAATCAATCAATGTAATACACCACATTAACAAATTGAAAGATAAAAACCATATGATTATCTCAATAGATGCAGAAAAAGCCTTTGACAAAATTCAACACCCATTTATGATTAAAACTCTCCAGAAAGCAGGAATAGAAGGAACATACCTCAACATAATAAAAGCTGCATGTGACAAACCCACAGCAAACATTATCCCCAATGGTGAAAAATTGAAAGCATTTCCCCTAAAATCAGAAACAAGACAAGGGTGCCCACTCTCACCACTACTATTCAACATAGTGTTGGAAGTTTTGGCCACAGCAATCAGAGCAGAAGAAGAAATAAAAGGAATCCAGATAGGAAAAGAAGAAGTAAAACTCTCACTGTTTGCAGATGACATGATCCTCTACATAGCAAACCCTAAAGACTCTACCAGAAAATTACTAGAGCTAATCAATGAATATAGTAAAGTTGCAGGATATAAAATTAACACACAGAAATCCCTTGCATTCCTGTATACTAACAATGAAAAAACAGAAAGAGAAATTAAGGAAACAATACCATTCACCATTGCAACAAAAAGAATAAAATACTTAGGAGTATATCTACCTAAAGAAACAAAAGACCTATACGTAGAAAACTATGAAACACTGATGAAAGAAATCAAAGAGGACACAAACAGATGGAGAAACATACCATGTTCATGGATTGGAAGACTCAATATTGTCAAAATGGCTATACTACCCAAAGTAATCTATAGATTCAATGCAATCCCTATCAAGCTACCAAGGGTATTTTTCACAGAACTAGAACAAATAATTTCACAGTTTGTATGGAAATGCAAAAAACCTCGAATAACCAAAGTAATCTTGAGAAAGAAGAATGCAACTGGAGGAATCAACCTGCCTGACTTCAGACTCTACTACAAAGCCACAGTCATCAAGACAGTATGGTACTGGCACAAAGACAGAAATATAGATCAATGGAACAGAATAGAAAGCCCAGAGATAAATCCACGAACCTATGGACACTTTATCTTTGCCAAAGGAGGCAAGGATATACAATGGAAAAAAAGACAACCTCTTTAACAAGTGGTGCTGGGAAAACTGGTCAACCACTTGTAAAAGAATGAAACTAGAACACTTTCTAACACCATACACAAAAATAAACTCAAAATGGATTAAAGATATAAACGTTAGACCAGAAACTATAAAACTCCTAGAGGAGAACATAGGCAAAACATTCTCCGACATAAATCACAGCAAGATCCTCTATGACCCACCTCCCAGAATATTGGAAATAAAAGCAAAATAAACAAATGAGACCTAATGAAATTAAAAGCTTTTGCACAACAAAGGAAACTATAAGCAAGGTGAAAAGACAGCCTTCAGAATGGGAGAAAATAATAGCAAACGAAGAAACAGACAAAGGATTAATCTCAAAAATATACAAGCAACTCCTGCAGCTCAATTCCAGAAAAATAAATGACCCAATCAAAAAGTGGGCCAAAGAACTAAACAGATATTTCTCCAAAAAAGACATACAGATGGCTAACAAACACATGAAAAGATGCTCAACATCACTCATTATCAGAGAAATGCAAATCAAAACCTCAATGAGGTACCATTACACGCCAGTCAGGATGGCTGCTATCCAAAAGTCTATAAGCAGTAAATGCTGGAGAGGGTGTGGAGAAAAGGGAATCCTCTTACACTGTTGGTGGGAATGCAAACTAGTACAGCCACTATGGAGAACAATGTGGAGATTCCTTAAAAAACTGGAAATAGAACTGCCATATAACCCAGCAATCCCACTCCTGTGCATACACACCAAGGAAACCAGATCTGAAAGAGACACATGTACCCCAATGTTCATTGTAGCACTGTTTACAATAGCCAGGACATGGAAGCAACCTAGATGCCCATCAGCAGACGAATGGATAAGGAAGTTGTGGTACATATACACCATGGAATATTACTCAGCCATTAAAAAGAATTCATTTGAATCAGTTCTAATGAGATGGATGAAACTGGAGCCCACTATACAGAGTGAAGTAGGCCAGAAAGATAAAGACCAATACAGTATACTAACACATATATATGGAATTTAGAAAGATGGTAATGATAACCCTATATGCAAAACAGAAAAAGAGACACAGATGTACAGAACAGAATTTTAGACTCTGTGGGAGAAGGCGAGGGTGGGATGTTCAGAGAGAACAGCATTGAAACAAGTATATTATCAAGGGTGAAACAGATCACCAGCCCAGGTTGGATGCATGAGACAAGTGCTTAGGGCTGGTGCACTGGGAAGACACAGAGGAATGGGATGGAGAGGGAGGCGGGAGAGGGGATCGGGATGGGGAACACATGTAAATCCATGGCTGATTCATTTCAGTGTATGGCAAAAACCACTACAAAGAAAGTAATTAAAGTAATTAGCCTCCAACTAATAGAAATAATTAGGAAAAAATAATAATAATAAAAATGAGGAAACTGAAGCCCAGAGAGGTTAAGGGCATCTCCCTGGAACACACAGCTGGGGAGGATGGAGACAGTATTCAAATTCAGGCAGTCTGCATGCAACCTGCCTGTCCAGAGCTTTGAATCTGGGAGTTTCAAGCTGTGGTATAAAGTGAGATGAGGACAAGAAAAGTAAATTTCCCAGCACGCTGGAAAGAAAACAAATCAATATCCACACAAAGCAAGCATCAGACAAGGAAGCAAAATGCTGGTGCAAAAAGAACCTTTTCTAAAAAAAAAAGAAAAGAAAAATTTTTTCTTTGTTTGATCAGTAGAACTAGAGGGAAATTAAAGCTATACCAAAAGCCCAGGTTGGATACAATGATAACAGAGACCAGATTTTTTTTTCTTTAGATTCTAATGAATAGATTTCAACTATGGCAAATTCCACAAATGTCACAACAAAAGGGAGCAAACATTCTGCATCTTCCTAAGCCTACTTTAAAAAAGAATTTTTTTTTAATTTATTTATTTCACTGCATTAGGTCTTAGCTATAGCACACTGGATCTTCTTTGCATCTTGTGGGGATTTTTTGTTGTGATGCACAAACTCTCTAGTTGTGGCGAGTGAGCTCAGAAGTTGCAGCACATGGGGTTAGTTGCTCTGCAGCTTGTGGGATCTGAGTTCCCCAACCAGAGAATGAACCTGCATCTCTTGCTTTGCAAAGCAGATTCTTAACCACTGCCCCCAGAGAAGTCCCGCCTATCTACCTTTGCAGGTGCTATTTCCTCTGCCAGGAATGTCTTTCTTCCCTTCTCATTTAATCAACCTGCTCTCACCCTCAAGACCCAATTTTGACATAGTCCCTTTATAAAGTTTTCCTCAACTCTCTTCTCTGTGATTTTGAAAGACTGATTTTACCTCCTCTGTTGTACCCATTATGTTTCATAGTGCAGAGATTGCTAACTCAAATGCTGCAGGACCAAGCATGAGTAAACCAAGTGATGAGGGGTAAGACAGGAAGTAGGGAGTGGTGAGCAGTGGGGTACTGGAGAGAAATTGCCCCGCTTAAAGGAGGAGCTAGCTACCTCTCAACTCCAAACAGCCCCTGCCATATGTGAGTACTAGCACTGTATTGCCAAATAATCTTTCTCAAGAGAAACCAGTGGTGATGGTTCATTTAACATGTCAACTTGACCAGGCTAAGGGACACTCAGATAGCTGGTAAGACATTATTTGTGGGTGTGTCTGGAGGGTGTTTCTGGAAGAGATTAGCATCTGAATCAGTAGACTGAATAAAAAAATCACCCTCACCATGTACATGAACATCAGCCAATCCACTGAAGTCCCAAATAGAACAAAATTTGTTCTAGAATGAATTTGTCCTTTCTGCTTGAGCTGGGACACCCATCTCTCCCACCCTTGTACATTGGTATCGCTGGTTCTGGAGCCTTCAGATTCAGCTTAGACTTATACCATTTGCTCCCCTGGTTCTCAAGCCTTTTGGTTCAGACTGAAATGATACCACCAACTTTCCTATACCTCCAGCTCATAAACAGCAGATTGTAGGACTGCTCAGTCTCCATAGCTGCATGAGCCAATCCCTCATGTATCTCTTTTTATGTATCTATATGGATGTGATGGTTCTTTTTCTCTGGAAAACCCTAATAAGTATATGCATATGGGAAAATCCCTCAATTTCTAAATATTGGCATTTAATTTTTTTAAATACTGTGTAGACCATCAATAAGTTCTGCCTACTGGTTACCTGTTTATTTGTTTGCCTCTAATACTAAGTAAGTAAACCCTTTAGTGGTTCAACAGCAGTTAAGAACATAGACCCACACTGAAATCAGGGCAGTACCACTTGCCAAGCTGAATGACCTCAGTATATTACTTAACTCTCTGTGCATCAGGGTTCTCATCTTTGACAGATTTGGAGGAATAATAAAGTGTACCCCTATGGTTGTTGTGAGAAATCCATTAGCTAATATGAACAAAGTACTTAGAATACTGCATTGCACAGGGTAAGTGCTCAGTAAGCATTAGTCAACATCATCAATATCACTATCATCACCAACATCACCATCATCTTCATCTTTATATCCTCAATACCTGGCACAATGCCCGGCACATAACTGTTGTGCATTAGATGTGTATTAAGCTGAGTAATATTAATATCCCTGTGATGGGCTCAAATTAAAAGGTTGAGATACTTAGGCAGTTAGGAAATTTCCAATCGGACACATCTTCCAACCTCTTCAAGATCTGTGGTCAGGCGTCTTTCCAGATAACTGAATAGGAAAACATTTATTAAACAAAGTTATCTCCATAACTTGGACCTGTTACAACTCACTCTTAACAAACCTGTAAGTGACAATGATAGAGAACTAACTAGCAATGTACTTGTCTAAAATATTCATCTTCTCAAACTCCCTTGTGGCTAGAGGGAATGGATATGTGGTTCCATTATAGACAATGGATATAGATGGATGTCCCTGGGGAGCATATCCCTTCCTCAGGCAAAGATTCTAGTGAGAAAGTGCTTTTTCCCTTCACATTTTGTCCTTCATTATTTCTGCCTGGAATGTATGTAGATAGTACCTGGAAGTGCAGCAGTCTTTCTGAGGCCATGAGGACAAAACCCACACACACAAGTTTGCAGAGCAGGAAGACAGAAGAAGCCTGGTTCTTAGATGACTTCCTTGAGCAGTTGTATAGTTAATTCCACTATAATGCTTGTTTTTTATTTATTCTAATGTGATTGAAATCATAGGGAACAATCTGAGCCTGGTATAAATGTCACTTTTGCTTGTGTGTGATTTTAACCATAATAAACACCAGATAAAAGAAGAATACTGCACCTACCTGAACAGAGCCATGTACCTGTCCAACACCTATTTCCACAAGCAAACTTCGGCCTTTTTCAAGGAAAGTGCCATATTTATAATATTACTTATATATTGAAATTTCTTAACCATTAACATGTCACTATTATAATTTATTTTACTGAGTTTCTTATATTAATGTGTTCCTGATGATGTTTTTGAATGTTGTGTCCCAATCCCATCTTTCTCATAAGCTTGTGGCTTCTATTGTGCAATTTATCAATATAATGCAGCTATTTTTAGCAACCTATGTCCTATTACAATAGAACTGTCTGCACTCTTTTTGGAGGACTGCTTACCTCTGGACTTTTTGTCACATGAAAAACAGGTACAACGCTTAAGCCACTATTTGTTACATGCAGTCAAACACATTCCCAACTGGTACACTTACTTATAAACATCTAGCATTAGAGCTTCTGAAGTTTGTCAAGGGTGCCAAAGGATTTTTACTTGGAATATCAGTTTGCTCAGGCAAAAAGGTCAGGGTCTCTCCTGATAAATGTCCCTTCATCTTTCCCCCACCACTAACCCTGATCACATGTGAATAGGACACCACCATGTTATGTTGGAAGGAGAAAGAACTGATAGGAGAGCACTTTGGAGGCTATCATAATATGGATCTTATATAATCTTTGTGAAAGCCTCTCTCTTTGATTAAGCCTTGATCAGTTGCTCAGTCATGTCCAACTCTTTGTGACTCCATGGACTGTAGCCCACGAGGCTCCTCTGTCCATGGAATTCTCCAAGAATACTGGAGTGGGTTGCCATTTCCTGCTCCAGGGGATCTTCCTGACCCAGAGATCGAGCCTGTGTCTTCTGCAATGGCAGATGGATTCTTTACCACTGAGCCAGCTGGGAACCTGAGTAAGGTTTGGGTCAGGACATTTCATGAGCCTCATGTGATGAGATGTTAGAATTCTTCCTAAAACTGCAAAGGGTTCTCCCTGGGTAATTCAGGGAGTGTGAGGCTTTTCCCAATTTTGCCACCACTCTGCCACTATAATGGTTCCCTGCTCCCACTGCCGCAGTTTCTAATGATCCAAGAAATGCATCAAGAAGACTTCTGATATTGGTTTCACTCATAGATTTAAAAAGCTGCCTGTGATGGGAGACATGGTGTGGTCCCTGAGCCCACTGCTCTCAGCACATGTCCTAAGAAAGTGAAAGTCGCTCAGTTGTATCCGACTCTCTGCGACCCCATGGACTGCATAGTCCATGGAATTCTCCAGGCCAGAATATTGGAGTGGGTAGCCTTTCCCTTCTCCAGGGGATCTACCCAACCCAGGGATCGAACCAGGGTCTCCTGCATTGCAGGCAGATACTTTATCAACTGAGCTATCAGGGAAGCCCCACCTGTCCTGAGAGCTGGGTTAAGATCCTTTTTCACTGTATTTATATTTATTTAAATTTAAAAATTAGTATTATAGTAGAGTCAGTTGGAAATAAAAAAAGATCATATCTCCTTCAAGCACAAGGAGTTAAGCACTGTAGTTACTTCAGAATTAACAGCATAACAACCTGCATGTTTTCCTTCCAGTTGATATGTCATATTGTGGCAACAATATAGGTTAAAGTGTTAAACTCTTCTGATGTGAGGCATCTACCTCATCTTCCCAAGTCAGAGATGCCTCCTGGGCACCAATAGTAATAGGGAAATTTATCTTTATTGCTTTTGTTCCTGTTTCCCATTGATGGCAGAATAAAACACATAGACATTCGGGGTTTTGCAAGAATGATCACATCAGAGTTTAAACAAGTTCTAGACAAGCTTCCTTGGTGGCTCAGTTGTAAAGAATCTGCCTGCCAATGCAGGAGACTCGGGTCCAGTCCCTGATCCGGGAAGATCCCACATGCCACAGAGCAATTAAACCCGTGTGTCACAGCTACCAAGCCTGTGTTCCAGAGCCTGAGAGCCGCAATTTCTGAAGCCTGCGTGCCTAGAGCCTGTGCTCTGCAATAAGAGAAGCCACTGCAGTGAGAAGCCTGCACACCACAACTGCTTGTGGAAACTAGAAAAAAGCCCGAGCAGCAACAAAGACACAGCACAGCCAAAAATAAATAACATTTTTTAAAAAACTTAAAAAATAACAGTTTTAGACAAGTCTTCATGAACAATGCATGCTGCCTATCAGAGTGAGGTTTCCAGGCCAGCTTTGAGTTCAACATGGGGCCCAAAAAGACCAGGTTCTATAAATATACCAATCACTTTATTCTCTAAGCTCAGTGGTCTTTGTCTTCATTTATAGTGCAAGAGCTACAGTGGAGGACTTCCCAGGTGGCTCAGTGGTAGAGAATCTTCCTGCCAAGCAGGAGATGCATGTTCAATCCCTGGGATCCCTGGAGAAGGAAATGGCAGCCCACTCCAGTATTCTTGCCTGAAAAACCCCATGGACAGAGGAGTCTGGCGGGCTACAGTCCATGGGGGTCTCAAAGAGTCAGACACACACACGCAGCTACAATGGACTGAGTCCTCAGAGCCAAGACAATTAGAAAATCAAAGTTTTTCATATCCTGCCCTCCAGTCTGCCCTGCCAGCATCTCCCTTCTAGTTTTCAGCACCTCTGCTTCCCCCACCTGCCAGTTAAACAAGGCAGGGGTGAAATAATGACCGTGATTTGTCCCCCAAGCTGCTCCATTTGAAGGTGGTCATTTCACAATTGTACCTGACGGTCAGGGAAGTCTGTCCAACAATGCAAGCCTCAATGGCTTGAGAGACACAAGGGAGACAAGAAGGAAGGAAGGCATGCTGAGAGCTGACAGAGCTATTGGTCTCAAGTGTCCTTGAGTGAACAAACCCTGATTAAAGTTTCTCTGAAAGGGGTGAGAGAAGCCAGCCAGCAGTCTCCTTCCTGACGAGGTTCCATGAGTGCGATGTTAAAAACAGAGGGGAGGACTTGCTGGTTTTCCTTTGGAGGGATGGAGTGGGGGAGTGAAGCCATTTGCCATTGTCTCCCACCTCCCACGGGCCTCCCAGGTGGCTCAGAGGTAAAGAATCCACTTGCAATGCAGGAGTTCCAGGTTCGAACCTGGGTCAGGAAGATCCCCTGAAGAAGGAAGTGACACCCCACTCCAGTATTCTTGCCTGGGAAATCCCATGGACAGAGGAGCCTGGCGGGCTACAGTCCCTGGGGTCTCAAGAGTCAGACACGACTTAGCGACAAAACCACCACCACCCACCTCCCACATGAAGTCTCTGGTTTCACTTGTACAGTTTCCTTGAAGCAGAGTGACAGAAGCCTGATCTTTAGGCAGACTGTTGCCCCAGATGCTGTGCAGAGCTTGGAGCCAACCCACCACTGATGTGCATTGCCCTGAATCCACTATTAGGAATTTTGTGGGAGCTAGGGTCCGGGAGTGGGAATACACCCACACAAATTTAATTCATCTGTGAACAATTTTACATAATAGCCCTTTTATAAAACCTATTGATTTAATTTCTGACTTAATTTTTTTAAATCATCAAATAACATTTTTGGGAGGATGATGACAAAAAATTATGAAAGACCCAAATTTTCCTCTGTAATAGTAGAAAAGCAGTGATTCATGCTTCAAACTGATAAATGAAAAAGTGGAATAGTAATCACAAGCATATTATTTAGAAGTATAGGGTAAGAAGGACACTTGGACAAACACAGAAGCTCTGCTTTAAATAGAACCTCTGCCTTAAAATCTTTGTTTTTTTGCCTCTTGAAGTTTGGGTTTAGATTTATTTTACAACACAAAATATTCATATCCACTAATAACAGCAATAGTTTTATTGTTTTATATTGTTTGTTTTGTTTTATTTTTTATCATTTTTTTAATTTATTTGGCTGCATTGGGTCTTAGTTGCAGCACACAGGACCTTCGTTGCATCATGCGGGATCCTTCCTTGCTCCACACAGACTCTCTAGGTGTGGCACATGGGGTTAGTTGCTCCACAGCATGAGACATTAGTTCCCAGACCAGAGATTGAACCCGTGTCCCGTGCATTGCAAAGCTGATTCTTAAGTGCTGGACTATCTGAGAAGTCCCCTGGTTATCCATTTTAAATACAGCATTGTGTACACGTCAATCCCAAACTCCTAAGTTATTCTTCCCCCCGCAATCTTTCCCTCAAGTAGCCATAAATTCATTCTCTACAAAACCTTTTAAATCTGTTAACCGATAGGCATAGGGCAGACCTCTTATTAACTGAGCATTTACAAACCTCCCATGATCCACCAAAGACTTTCCACATGAACTCTCAACTGTGTCTACAAATCCATGTCCATGATTTTCTTTATGTATGCAGACGGCATCTTCTATTTCTCCATCTGGTGAACCTATTCAAACCCCAAATATAAACTTTGAAAATTAATACATGGTTTAGATACCAAATAATAGTAGTTATTATTTGCTATTTTTTATTATTATTTGCTATTTTTAATAATCATCATTACTGATGACTATTGCTGTGGCAGACAAATTCTTAGGGTAGCCCCCATCATCTCCACCTCCTGGATTTCACATCCTTGTCGTCTTCCTCCCCTTAAGTGTAGACATGACCTGTAACTAGGAGATGTGGTAGATATCAGTATATGCAATGGAATATTACTCAGCCATAAAAAGGAATGAAACTGGGTCATTTGTGGAGATGTAGATGGACCTAGAGTCTGTGATACAGAGTGAAGTAAGTCAGAAAGAGAAAAACAAATATTGTATGTTAACGCATATATGTGGACTCTAGAAAAATGGTACAGATGAACCTATTTGAAGGGCAGGATTAAAGATGCAGACATAGAGAATGGATGGATGGACACAGAGGGGAAGGGGGAGTGAGATGAACTGGGAGATTGGGATTGCCATGTATGGCATACAGTTGATGCACTTCATTGTGCCGCAGAAATCAAGATAATATGGTAAAGCAACTATAAAACTCCAACTTAAAAAAAAAAGGATATGGCAAAGGCAACACGCTCTGTGTGATTACATTACATAAGCGTCCAGCACCTGTCTTGCTGGCATCTCTCTCTCCTTTGCTGGCACAGAGGAAGCAAGGGACTGCGTTGGGAAACCCTGTGTTGAACAGAATACTGGCTGCCTCCGAAGGAACTGAAGATAAGAGACTGAAACCGTCAGTCCTATAGCAAGGCACTAATTCTTCCAACAACTTGCTTGGAAATAGATTCTTCCCCAGCTGCAGTTGAAACCACAGCCCCGATTAACACCTTGATCACAACCTTAGAGAAGACCCAGTCAAGCTGTGTCCAGATTCCTCAGCCAAAGAAATGGTAAGATAATATGTGTGAGTTGTTTTAAGCTCTTAAGTTCATACTAATATTGGCATGCAGTGAAAGATAACTGATACATTAAATTTTAATGTACTGAGTATTAATACACGAAGTATTAAGTGGTAATACATTAAGCACTCCCGTATAAGTATTAACTTACATTAAGTAGCAGAAAGAACATAGAAGAAATGATATATAAGGAATATAGATAAGGAAGAGAAGTGTAACTTGTAGTTGATTCCTAATAAATCCAGAAGAGCAATCTTTCATGCAGTAAAACCACAAAATGCCTCATTTCCCCGTTTTCCAAGGATATTTTGCCTCCTTTTTGCTTCCCCCCAAATAAACACCACTTTTGACTATCAAAGAAAAGTTTCACACAAATGAGACATCCCACTGGAAAAGAAGGATGGTCCCAGGGTAGGAGACCAAACAAGAAATCTTATTTAGTGGCTTCTAACCAAGGTGCTTATGGAGCCCATGTTTCAGGATCTAATTTATAATGAAATGCTCAGCTGGGGCTTGACCAAGTGCATCCCTGGAGAAAGGAGAGCGAGGGAGAGAGTCCCAGTCCTGCAGCTGCTCTGTAACCATGTGCAGAGCCATAAGCGCAGAGATTAATGCCTTCTCACAGCCATAAATTCATTTTTTTTCTCTTCGATGAGTCCTAGGGGACAAGAATCTGGTTATAATTGGATGTGCTGCAATATTGCTTTCCACTTACAATTATAGTACTGAGAAAATTAAAAGGAATAGCATAAGGCTCAAGTACGCTGGTGATTTAAAAGGATGCTCTTCAAGGTGCCTAGGTTTGCTGCTCTTCCCATCCTTTCCTTTGCAAGGCACCTGCTCCACCCGGGAATGGCCGCCTTGGGACGAGGCAGACACTGGGAAACTGGAACAACCATCCTTCTTGGGCTGACGTTCAAAACAGAGCACATTTCTTCAACTTCTGCTCTGTGTTTCTGCCCATCTCAAACAGATTACAACATAATTACCCAAGCTCAGGAATCAAGAGAAGAAGGAAACTCTAATTTCTCCTTCCTTATCTCTGGCATCTTCAGTTTTCCGCAGTGGGTCATTCCCCCAGATCTTTGTGTTTGTTTCCATGACATCCACTCTGAATGCATTTACTCAGGAGAGAGGATGCTAAAGGAAACAATATATCTAAGATACTTTACATTTAATGTCCAGCACTTTGTAGGTACTTAATAAATGGGGTGCTTCCACTTAGAGACTGTTATACAGAGTGAAGTAAGTCAGAAAAAGAAAAGGATAGTATATTAATGCATATATATGGAATCTAGAAAAATGGTACAGATGAACCTATTTCAAAAGCAGAAATAAAGACACAGATGTAGAGAAAAACGTGTGGACACCAAAGGGGGAAAGGGAGGGAGGGGATGAACTGGGAGACTGGGGTTGGCGTAGGCACACTACTATGTATAATACAGATAACTAACAAGAACCTGTAAAGCACAGGGAACTCTACTCAGCGCTCTTTAGTGGGAAGGAAATTCAAAACAGAGGGGATGTATGTATACATATAGCTGATTCCCTTTGTTGTACAGTAGACACTACCACAGCATTATAAAGCAACTATACTCCGATAAAAATAAATTAAAAAATGCGATGCTTCCTTCACTCCTTCCTTTTGCCGTCAGATCCCTCCCCTCTTCTAACCCTGGCCTCAATCACATTCTCACTGAGATGCTTTGGAATCCGTCCCTGACTCTAACCCAGTGGTTGTCAAAGCCTAAAGGGTGGTGCCCAGACCAGCAGTAGCAGCATCTCCTGAGAACATGTCAGAAACGCAAACTCTCAGGTGCCAGCCCAGAGCTACGGCATCTGAAACCGTGAAGGTGAAGACTGGACATCTGGGTTTTAACAAGCCCCCCAGGGGATTCTGAGCTGGGCTGCAGTGTGACAGGCTGGCTCCAAAGGGATAACCGCTATTCCAATTCCTTTCAATGCCTGATGGATTATCCACATCAATTTCCATCATTACAAATTCTGAATTCACTGGAATTATTTTTGAAAAAAAAACAAAAAACAAAAGCAGAAGATTGGTTGCCAGAGCTTAGAAATCTGTTTGAGAAATTTCTCTTGCTCCATATGGGAGTGGATTCACTTGAATACTAGGTATAACTCATGGATGAATTACTCTGGATCTTCTGTGTTTGTATGCACCTGCTCTCAGAAGTGTGCTGGCAAGTGTGTAACAACTGGCTCTCCGGGAAGAGGATGCCCTGGTGTGTAGCATTTGCCAGTTTCTGCGGTGTAAACGCTACCATCACGACATCCACGGATGCAGAGTTGGGAAAAGACAAATACATTGGTTCTTGCAAGCTGGCACCAGCAGGTTCCAACACCCCACTGCGTGCTTTCCAACTGGAACCAACATTTCTCAGGGTAGAGCATATGATTTATTTTTCAGCTGTGCCTCACGGCATGCGGATCTTAGTTCCCTAACCAGGAATTGAACCCACACCCCCTACAGTAGAAGCACAGCGTCTTAACCACTGGACAACAAGGGAAGTCCCATTTGGAACTTTTTTATTTTTTATTTATTTATCTGCACTTGGTCTTAGTTGTGGCATGTGGGATATAGTTCCCTGACCAGGAATCGAACCTGTGCCCCCTGCATTGGGAGCTCAGAGTCTTAGCCACTAGACCACCAGAGAAGTCCCCCACCTGAACTTTTAAGGGAGTAGGACACTTGACTCCTGCCCCCAAAATTCTGCCCTTTCTGTTCACACCAGCCCCATGAGGAGAGGACTTGCTGATTGGATGGTGACAGCTGGAGACAGTCTATGGGCGCATTTCACCAGTCAGCAGGGCTTTGCAATAAAGGCAGGAGCCAGTCGGCCCCTTCCTCTGTCTCCTCTGTGGCCATGAGTGATGGGCCTCTTCCCACATCCTACATCTCGTTCCACGTCGTGAGACCAGAAGCCAATGCAGCACTTGGCTCCTTCTCCAGCAGCTGGCGGGGTCTGTGGACCTAGAGTGTTAGCCCTCTTGGACTCTCACACGCAGACACACAGACAAGAGAAGTCTGGTTCCGAGGACTGAAGAAGGAACACACGGGGCACCATGTTTTCCGTTAATGCATTGCACATCCCTCTTGACTATCGTCCTTGTGTGGGGGACAACCTCAACCACAAACCCTGAAGCCCTAACCCCTACTTCACTGCTCTGACAACAGCAGGTACTTGTTTCTTTATGGCATAAGAAGAGCCTGGGTTTGACGTCAGGCCCATCGGAAGCTCAAATCCTACTCTTATCACTTATGGGCCAATGGCTCTTGAACAACCAAATAACCTCTCTGAGCTTTAGATTCTTCATCTATAAAATGGCAACAGGAAGAACAACCTCTCAGAAGGATTCAAACTGAAAGGGATAATATACACAGGCAGCTTGACTGGTGTCTGGAACATAGCTGTTGTTGTGTAGTTGCTAAGTCATGTCCGACTCTTTGTAACCCTATGGTCTGTAGCCCACCAGCCTCCTCTGTCCATGGGATTTCCCAGGCAAGAACACAGGAGAGGGTTGCTATGCCCTCCTCCAGGAGATCTTCCTGACCCAAGGATTGAACCCACGTCTCCTGCATTGCAGGCAGATTTTTTACCCCTAAGTCACCAGGGAAGCCCCTGGAACATAGTAAGTGATCAATAAATAAGACACTTTTTTTTGAGTCTTGTTTCATGGTGAGGGCCAAAAGGCTCAAGTTGAGTTGAATTTCAGCTCTGTGTCTTAAGTTCAGCTCTTAAAAGAATGCTTCAGCCCTTAGAGACCCTAAGGGTCTCCCCTGCCAGTTCCTCCTCAGGACAGCCAGCCCTACAGGGGAAGCTGGGCCCCACAGTGATCAGGACAGTCCCATGTGGCAGCTGCAATATAGAACTCCCCACCCCAAGCCAGGTCCACACACACCAAGTTTTCCCCTACACGAAATAATCAGGGGGTCATTCTCTCTCCCACCTAGCAGACCTCCTTCAGGGAACTAGAGCCAAGTCCAAATTCCCTTTCTCTGTTTAAAGTGAAAGTGAAGTCGCTCAGTCGTGTCCGACTCTTTGCGACCCCATGGACTGTAGCCCACCAGGCTCCTCCATTCATGGAGTTTTCTAGGAAAGAGTACTGGAGTGGGCTGCCATTTCCTTCGCCAGGGGATCTTTCCAACCTGGGGATCGAACCTGGGTCTCCCGCATTGCAGGCAGACGCTTTACCGTCTGAACCACCAGGGAGCCTCTCCGTTTAAGGGTCATGCAAATCAAAGCGTGTGGCTGAGCTTTTGTCTCAGTGCACTCAACATTTAAAGATAGCCTTAAAAAATAAATAAATAAAAATTAAAAATAAATAAAAAGATAGCCTTATGTAAGGATGGGTGGGTCCAGGAACACAGAAGGAACCAAAGAGGTGATGTGGTTGATGCCCCACAACCACAAGCAAACTTCTTAGTTCTGACAACCAAATTAAAGGTAGATTCTAGCACTTCTCACTGCATATGCATAAGAGTCCTTTCAGTTCAGTTCAGTTGCTCAGTCCTGTCTGACTCTTTGCGACCCCATGGACTGCAGCACGCCAGGCCTCCCTGTCTATCACCAACGCCAGGAGCTTGCTCAAACTCATGTCCATCGAGTCAGTGAAGCCATGCAACCACCTCATCCTCTGTCATCCCCTTCTCCAGTATGTCCAGGGCAGGGCCTAAAATTCTGCATTTCTATCAAACTTCCAGGTGAGTCCAATGCTGCAGGTGGATGGGCCACATACTTTTTTGCCATGTGAGATCTTAGTTCCCCAACCAGGGATCAAACCCATGCCCCCTTCATTGGGAGCATGGAGTTTTAACCACTGGGCCACCAGGGAAGTCCCCTTTAATAGTAAAATACTGGACAGTAGTGCCAATATAGGCCGGGAGATGGAAACACTCGCCTGCAGGGTAGAAAGCTCCAATGTAACAATTTCACAAACAAATAAGGTTTTCTAACACCTCACCTTCAAGAGAAACATTTAGGCAATGAGAAAAATTTGGCTTCTTAATATAAAACCTGCAAGAAGATAAAGTGAAGCTTATTTGTGATCTTATACTTTAAAAATTATCAGTGGTATACAAATACCATCTCTTCTTCTGTGACTCCATGCTTTCATTTTCATGACATGAACTCAGTCATAAATTATAGTTATTGTGATTTCTAATTTAATTGAGAATTTTCTTTTATGTCATAATTGTGCTCAGAAGGAAATTCAAAATCAATATATCATGCTCTTGTGTTTTATTGGCTAGGGTTTAAATACATTTGTTCATTTGACTACTCACTGATTGCATTTTTAAATATAATCTATCTCAATGATATTTTTCTCTACTGCACACAAAATATTTTAAGGCCATAAAATTTTGTGATAAATAGTAACTCCTCTTAGAAGCCAATGCATCAGCAATTCTTTTGAAGTGTTTCTTGAAACTGACTCTTCAAAGATGCTATAATGAGGTTGTGTCTATGTGACATCCAAAAACATCTGAAGCAAAACTGTTTTGTCTACACTGAGCCAAGTCTTAGGATATTTACATACATTTGAAGACATAGAGGAAAAAGAATTCTGGCAAATAACTGATTTTCACTTCACATCCTGCTCACAGCAAGGAAAAATAGGGCTCAGACCGAATAATGTTTAATTAATTAAAGTAAAAGCTCATATCTGACTTACAAACATTACTGGATAACCTCATTAACCCAAAGTCCTTGGTTTCCCACACCAGCCAGAAAGTCTTCCAATTTCAGAGAGAATGGAATGAAAACATAACTAAATCATGTCTTTAAAGGAATGCTGGGATAAGGCAGGAGTTAAAGCATCCAAAGATAAATAGGAAGCCAGCAAAAGCCACAAAGCATCCAAAACACCCTCATGAAATTATAGTTCACTGCAATCCAATTAGTGGCAGCCACCACTGGAATCCAGACCGGACCTAGAAATAGAGGCGAAAAGATTGCAAGGCAGATTCTACACCAGAAGTGATGATTCTGTCGAATTTAAGGTGGAGCCCGGGGACTTCCCTGGCTCAGGGCTTCCCTTGTGGCTCAGCTGGTTAAGAATCCACCTGTAATGTGGGAGACCTGGGTTCAATCCCTGGGTTGGGAAGTATTATGGCCTGGAGAATTCCATGGACTATGCAGTCCATGGGGTCGCAAAGAGTCGGACCAACTGAGCGACTTTCACTTCACTTCACTTCACTGGGGACTTCCCTGGTGGTCCAGTGGTTAAAACTTCATCTTCCAATGTAGGGGGTTGGGTTCAATCCCCGATTGGAGAATTAAGATCCCCACACACCTTGGGGCCAAAAACCAAAACATTAAACAGGAGCAATATTGTAACAAATTCTTTAAAGACTTTAAAAAAACATTGATCCACATCAAAAAATAATCAAAAAGTAGTAATAAAATTAAAATGAATAAACTAGGGCTTGATTAATTATGTTGTGATGGGCCTCAAATTTTAAAGTGGAACTGACTGACAGGAATCAGGACTCCCCTGGGGGACCCCTAGGTGAATCAAGCTATTATTACCATAATAATGCTGCAGAATGAATTTCACCACCATCACCACCCACCCTAAAAATCTCAGTGGCTTACAAAAATAAGCATTTATTCCTGTGTTCATGAGTCTTTAGACTGGGTGTGGGTTGGTTTATCTAGGCTGCAACTGGCTGGATGCCTCCAGGTTACAGGTTACATTCAGGTTTGTTAAGGGGCCTAAATCAGAGGGATAGTTGTTTCAAGGTCACCGGGATGCAAGAGGACAATCTAACTATACAAGCACGGTGCAAACCTCTGCTCACATCCCCAGCTCTAAAATCCCACTGGCCAAAGCAAATGACGCAGCTAAAAACCCAAAGTCAAGAAATGCAGCAAGAGCCTCTATGCAAGGTGTGTCAGGAATGGGTGTGACCATTCCAGAAGAAAACATCAAGTGGGGAAAAAATTAGGTATGCAGATAACGTTTTATAAATGCCTGATCTTCAATGTTCCTCGAAGGAATGTCAGATATTAAATTAAGCTGTTAACCCTCAAAAAAAAAAAAAGAAAGAAATGGGGGACACCCCTGGTGGTCTAGTGGCTAAGAGTACGTCTGCCAGTGTAGGGAACATGGGTTCAATCCCTGCTCCAGGAGGATTCCACAATGCCACAGGGCAGCTGAGCCCAAGCACCACAACTACTGAGACAGTGGTCTATAGCCCTTGAGCTGCAACTATGGAGCCCATGTGCCACAGCTACTGAAGCCCATGCACCCTAGAGCCTATGAGTGCTCAGCAACAAGAGAAACCACTGCAATGAGAAGCCCATGCAACGCAACTAGAGAAGCAGCCCTTGCTCGCCACAACTAGAGAAAACCAGCAGCGAAGGCCCAGTGCAGCCAAAAATCAATAAATTAAATTAGACATTTAACAACAACAACAAAAAAGACATGGGGTCATGGAGTGAAGAGCTGAGACCACTGATGTGGTCTAGCACACTAGATACATTGGTGTTTCTCAATCTTCTATTCCTTGTCACCTCCTAGGCAGCCGATTAGACTTTCTTTTTCTGACCTCCCCTCCTGCTGTGAAATGTTATAAACACCCAAATATCGTATATCAGTTTGTGTTCTGAACTGATATCTGTGCCTCATACATAGAAAGAGTAACATTTGCTTACACACTTTACTCAATAACTAGGTTTTGCTACCCTGGAGGCAAGAGTGACCACAAGATACATTTGATGAGAAGTAGAAGCAAAGTCCACTCATCCTTCTCCACCCACTGTTGCAATATGAGCTCACCTCCACTGATTTCTGGGAAGAAGAAACCTGGCCATGGGTAGGACACATACAATGATCTCTCCATGATCTCTCCATCACATCGTGACTCCCACTCAGTTTGTTGTATATCTCTATTCAAAGTGCTCACCCCCTGTGGCCTGCTTCTCACCTTGACAAGCACCATTTTTGTCTAAACAAATCATTTTATGCACGAAAGCCTCTCAAATGCAGTGTGTTATTTCCAATTCGCCCAAGTTCATTTGGACTCTCTAACAACTAGATAATCAGAGAGCAATGATCCTGTAGCTGCCACCAAGATCCTTGCTGTAACTGGAAATGTCACCTCCTATTAGGGTAATGACTAACTACAGCTATCTTCAGAACATACTACAAACACCTATTATTGATATTATTAGAGTTTAATTCCCCTTAATGAAAGCACTGCAGTTTTTCACATTAATTATGACAGTGATTAATGTGCCTACAAGCATATAACAGTCCTAAATAGCAAAAGATGGTTCTGCATTGGTTAGGAATGGTATTCAGTAGCTAAGAACAAATCCCTAAAAGATTAAGAGTGGCTTAAATGAATTGAGTTTATTTTTCTCACACATAGAAGAAGACCAGAGGTAGACAGACTAAGGATAAAAGTAGATACACATTATGAAAGCAAGCTTCTGCTTTCTTTCTACAGCACCGTCCTTAGCATATGGCTGCCATCCTCAGTGTTGCCTCATGGTCAAAAAATGGCAGCTAGAGCTCCAGATATCACATCCATGTACCAAGCAGAAAAAAGGAGGAAAGGCGGAAGGGCAAAGTTTGTGATTTTCAACTGACTCAAGTGAGTTAAGTACTTTTTAGGTGCTATTTTTGTGTACTATCTGAAATTATTTCATGTACCTTGGGAGGAAAGTGTTCCATACTTAGCCCACAAGCATGTGGGTACATAATGGTCACTCGAGTCTGTCTGCCCTGAAACACTTCTCTTTCCCTTATTGCAGTGTCTGTCACTCTCCCCAAGACCACCAACACAAAGTATACCAGTACAGTATTGTCATCATTCTTTACTGAAGGCCTGGGTCAGCTGCAGAAGGAAACTTCAATATAGAATGTAAACATTTAAAGTTCTCACTTCTTGGGCTTTCCTTTGAGTTGCAAAAGGAAGCCATCTAAACACAAGAACCCTTCACAGGTAGCAAAATTCTGCAGGTACCATCCTCTCTAATCTGGCTTGCCCAAATTCAAGTCTGCAATTCTCCCCAAAAACTTCTCCAAGTATATCTGCTCAAATCTTGATCACCTTTCTAGAAAGGTGATCCAATTTTCACTTCTCTCTTTTTTTTTACTAAAAGAACCTCAATTTTATTTCATGGGCCAATGTGACTAGCAGAAGGAAGATTTCCAGGCCTCTCTCTCCACCAGAGTTAGTGAATATTATATGAGAAAAACTTGTTGGATGGAGTTTCCAGAAAGGCTTCTTAAAGAAGTCTGATTCATCTAGAAGATGTACCTTCTTCTCTCCTCCCTTGCTTTCTACCTCTTGCCTGGAAAAACTGATGTAACTACAGGAGTTCCAGCAGCCACTTTGAACCATGAGTCACTTTGACTGTAAAAGCAGACATTTTAGTAGACAAAAAAATGTAAGACACATAGGTCCTTGATGATCATTAAGCCACACAATCAGTTCTAAATTCCTACCTCTGCACTTTTACTACATACAAGGAAAAAAAAAAAAAACCTATCTTATTTAAGACACTGTTATCTTGGTTTTCTTTTTTTTTTTTTTTTTCAGAATATTAGAGATTTTTTTTTCCCTTAAAATTTTTTTAATTTTTTTTTCAATTATTTTTATTAGTTGGAGGCTGATTACTTCACAACATTGCAGTGGGTCTTGTCATACAGTGACATGAATCAGCCATGGAGCTACATGTGTTCCCCATCCCGCTCCCCTTCTTTTACAAGCAACTGCTGAACCTTATCCTAATTGATACGGCAACTCTTGCTTAAAGATTTCATTCTGGATGTGAATGAATTCAATAGCTCAGTGGTTCTCAAACTGGATTGCATCAGAATCACCAGGAGATTTGTTAAAATACAAAGTGCAATCCTAGAATTCCTGATTGGGTTATTTTGGGGGTAAAACCTGAGGATCTGAATTTCTAACAAGTCCCAGGTAGTATGGATTCTGGTGCTTTGGGTACCAGACTTAGAGAACCACTACAATGGTTCATTCCTAATTTATTTGGATCATTTTCTTCTTCAAGACTGTGAAGAAAACAAGCCACTGGAGACTGAGTCATTCTTGTTTGTCTCTTTCTGACTTTTTGGCCCAAGAATTCTTTCCCCAGACACAGCAAACTGTACCTTTTGCTTGATTCTTTTGTGTCCACGTCTACCATTATAAGAATCCTTGCCAACTTGCTGAATGAACTTTGGATTCTGGCAGAGATCCATGGAATTAATGTAAACCCACTATTTGTTAGTACTTTATCTTGTACATTTTCTATTTCCCTTGATTTAAAGATCAAGATCAAGATGCCAAAGGTCTCACAGACAACAGCTCAGAACTGTATTGCCAAAAAAACAGAGGCTGTGTTTACAACTTTTGGTTTTGCTGTTTTATTTTGCACTTGAAGATAGACATATTTTTCCCTCTAACATACTGTTTTGATTCATTATCTCTACAAGCAGGTCAGTTGACCCCATTGTGGCTGTTTTTCAGTCCCTAAGTTATGTCCTACTCTGCAACCCCATGGATATGGCCCACCAGGCTTCCCTATCCTTCACTATCTCCCAGAGCTTCTCGGAGTCATGTCCATTGAGTCAGTGATGCTCTCTAACCATCCCATCCTCTGCCACCCCTTTCTCCTTTTGCTTTCAATCTTTTCCATCATCAGAGTCTTTTCCAATGAGTTAGCTCTTCGCATCAGGTGGCCAAAATATTGGAACTTCAGCTTCAGCATCAGTCCTTCTAATGAATATTCAGGGCTGATGTCCTTTAAGATTGACTGGTTGGATCTCCTTGTAGTCCACGGGACCCTCAAGAGTCTTCTCCAACACCACAATTTGAAAGCATCAATTCTTTGGCGCTGAGCCTTCTTTATGGGCCAACTCTCACATCCATACATGACTACTGGAAAAACCATAGCTTTGACTAGATGGACCTTTGTTGGCAAAGTAATGTCTCTGGTTTTTAATACACTGTCTAGGTTTGTCATAGCTTTTCTCCTAAGGTGCAAATATCTTTTAATTTCATAGCTGTAGTCACCATCCACAGTGGTTTTGGAGCCCAAGAAAATAAAATCTGTCATTGTGCCCCTTCTATTTGCCATGAAGTGATGGGACCAGATGACACAATCTTAGTTTTCTGAATGTTGAGTTTTAGGCCAGCTTTATCACTCTCCTTTTTCACCCTCATCAAGAGGCTCTTTAGTTCCTCCTCACTTTCTGACATTATAATGGTATCATTTGCATATCTAGGTTGTTGGTATTTCTCCCAGCAATCTTGATTCCAGATTGTGATTCATCCAGCCCGGCGTTTCTCGTGATGCATTCCCCATATAAGTTAAATAAACAGGGTGACAATACACAGCCTTGTCATAGTCTTTTCCCAATTTTAAAAGAATCAGTTGTTCCATATCTGGTTCTAACTGTTGCTTCTTGACCTGCATACAGGTTTCTCAGGAAACAGGTAAGGTGGCCTGGTATTCCCATTTCTTTAAGAATTTTCCAGTTTGTTGTGATCCACATAGCCAAGGCTTTAGTGTAGACAATGAAGCAGAGATAGATGTTTTTCTGGAATTCCTTTGCTTTCTCTACGATCCAATGAATGTTGGCAATTTGGTCTCTGGTTCCTCTCCCTTTTCTAAATCCAGCTTGTACAGCTGGAAGTTCTCGGTTCAAATACTGCTGAAGCCTAACTTGAAGGATTTTGAACATAATCTTACTAGCATGTGAAATGACTGCAATTGTCCGGTAGCTTGAACATTCTTTGGCAGCGCCCTTCTTTGAGACTGGAATGAAAACTGACCTTTTCCAGTCCTGTGGCCACTGCTGGCATTCTGAGTGCCACACTTTACCAGCAGCATCTTTTAGGATTTGAAATAGCTCAGCTGGAATTCCATCACCTCCACTAGCTTTGTTGGTGGTAATGCTTCCTAAGACCCACTTGACTTCACACTAAAGGATGTCTGGCTCTAGGTGAGTGATCACACTATTGTGGTTACTGGGGTCATTAAGACCTTTTTTGTATAGTTCTACTGTGTATTCTTGCCACCTTTTCTTAACCTCTTCTGCTTCTGTTAGGTCCTTGCCATTTTTGTCCTTTCTTGTGCTCATCCTTGCATGATGATATCTCCAATTTTCTTGAAGAGATCTCTAGTCTTTCCTATTCTATTGATTTCCTTTATGTCTTTGCATTGTTCATTGAAGAAGGCCTTCTCATCTCACCTTGCTATTCTCTGGAACTCTGCATTCGGCTGGGTATGTATGAATATATCTGGGGATCTCTAAAGAGATAATTAATTAAAAATGAGGTCATAAAGGCTGGCCCTAATCCAATATGACTGGCATCCTTATTAAAAGAAGCAGGTTGGACACAGACACATACAAAGGGAAGACCATGTGAGGACACAGGGAGAAGACAACCCTCTATAAGTCAGAGAGATAAACCTCAGAAGAAACCAACCCTGTTGACATCTTGATCTTAGACTTCTAACCTCCAGAATTTGCGACAAGAAAATTTTATAGTTTAATCTACCCAGTCTATAGCTTTATATGGCAACCCAAGCAAACTAATACACTCCTGGAGTTGGCAAACCTTTTCTGTAAAGGGCCAGAAAATAAATATTTCAGACTTTGTGGGCCAGTGGCCTCTGTTGCAACTACTCAGCTCTGCTATTTTGGGATCGTAGCAGCCACAGGCAACACTAAAGGAATGGATGTGACTATGTTTCAATAAAACTTTATTAACAAAAATAGGCAGGCTGCCCTTGGACTGATTTATTGATTCCTGCTCTAGATGACTGGTTCAGGATTAAGCATGTGAGTGAGGCCTGGCCAATCAGCATGATTCTATTCCTCCAGCCTGAATGTTTCAGTGTCCAGTTAGAGTGACTCACTGAACTTGCTCTAAATTCAGGAGAAAAAGACACTTTCTTTCCAGTGGACTATAGTTATAGGATATGAGGATGCAACAGTTGTTTTCAAAATAAAATCCAAAGTCCTTTGCATGAATCCAAGGCACCCTGAACTTCAAGCACACAGATGCCATTTTTCATGTTTTTACCAGAGACCAAAATTCAGTAGGTGTACACAAATGCCTAAAAAACAAATGACTAGCAATCAACAATTGAATTTTTAATATCAAAATGAATGGTCTTGGCTACATTTTTGAATCAATGAGCAAACTGTCAATTACATTGTTTGAAAACAATCTAAAGTAATATATCATGCTGCATTTATCTTGTACCTTATGTAACAGGAACTTTAAAAGAATAACAAAACCCTGGAGAAAAGGCAAGAGGGAAGTCATTTGTCCAGTTTCTCTGAGAATGCCCACAAACAAGCAGCTTTACACTCACATCTGGTCAATAATAAAGGGAACTCAGGGCTGGCTGAATTTTTTTCCTCCAACTAAGCTATGATATTTTAATTTAGATCATTAACAGGAGAATTCAACATAGTTTCCCAGGATGGCTCAGATGGAAGAGAGCATTAGAGCTTGAAAAAGTAAAAAACTGAAAGTCAGAAATTATTTTCTTTTCAGACTAATATTCATTTCTATGCAGTAACTGTTAACAAAATCAGATGTGAAGTTGCTTCGGTCAAACAGATCTTGGTCCTATGCTGCTGCTGGATGGAGCAGACCACATTACACTGCAGTAATTGGCAATACCACTATCTTAGGGATTTTACCCAGGTTTATTTCTTGCTCTTGCAAAGCCCCTCTGTGTCTAGGCAGATTTCGAGGGAAGCTACTCTCTGTGCAGTAGCTGCTTCCCTTTATGGCACTTCCACTTCAACAGACACTTCACTATGGAAGGAAAAAGAAGATGGAGAATCACACACTGGCTCTTAAATGCTTTCATCTAGGATTGACAGATATTTCTATTTGCAGCCCATTGGCCAGAATTAGTCACATGGTTTATCAATCAAAGGAGACTGGGAAATGTAGTCTTTTAGTTACCCTGGAAGAGAGGGAGGATAAGAAATAGGGCTACCACGGTGGAGTACCTTTGGTGCATTGAGGGAAGGCAATAGATTTCTTACAAATGAATGAGGAGGAAGCAGAGAGGATTAAGGGATGCAGACAAGTGAAGGAGAGGAGACTATATTCAGTTGCTACTTAGTTCAAGTCTTCCTCAAAACACACACCCGTGTACCAGCCTGCCCATGACACTGTTCACTGACCTGTGTGGTATAAGGGGAAAAATAAGGATCATGTCACAATAAAGTTAAATTGACAACATGGCCCATCATTATTGTTAAGTTGATGATAATGAATGGCCTTACATTTTTTTGCTTTAAAATGTTGTTTCTTGGGTTTCCCTGGTGGCTTAGTGGTAAAGAATCTGTCTGCCAATGCAGGAGACTCAGGTTCAATCCCTGGTCCAGGAAGATCCCACATGCCATGAAGCAACTAAGCCCATGGGCCACAACTATTGCTCCTGTGCTCCAGAGCCCCAGAGTCACAACTACTGAGCCCAAGGGCCACAACTACTGAAGCTCACGTGCCCTACAGCCTTTGCTCTGCAGCAAGAGAGGCCCGTACACCACAAGCAGAGAGCAGCTCCTGCTCTCAGCAACTAGAGAAAACTCGTGCACAGAAACAAAGACCCAGCACAGACATAAATACATAAAAGGTTGTTTTTTTATGAAATTATGGTGATCATAGCTGGTAAGTACTTATTTGATGTCATAATTTGGCACAATTAAAAGATGTCACCCACTCATAATTTTCCCCGTTTTTTTGAAATTTTAATTTAGTGTAATTGCTTTACAATGTTGTGTTAGTTTTGGCTACATTTTTTAAAGTTACTGTGTCAGTCTGTAAAATGAGATTCTGGGAGCCACTGACGTAGTTAATGGTTTTGCCTAGAACTTGCTTTACCTGTTGAAGGAAATTTACTTTTTTGAGCACCCACTCTGCGCTATTTAGCATGGAAGTTTTTATTATCTCAAATTTACAGATAAAACAACAGAGACCCAGAAAAAATGGCTCCTGGCTATAATTTCTATCGTTCCACTTTTCGATCCTGTAATAAATTCTTTATTTCATAATACTCTCTGTAGCTCTGTCTTTCTGAACCCTTGCTGAAGCACACGGTGATCTTCACCATAGGGTCTGTTTCTGGGGAATCTGACTGGAGGCAGAATGCTTAATGAATGATAGCTACATGACCTCCCAAGGTCACATGGTTCATTAAGGCAATGATGGACCTCAGTCCAGATCACGGGACTGAAGTCTATGGGTTCTGTCCTCAAAGCACACTGCCACTTTAGACACTGAGCCCCAAAGCGGAGAATTAAGAGGAACTTTTGGGTCACATTCACCTAGACCATAATAGCAGAAATTCCTTCAGACGTATAGGAATGTATTTTAATAACTGAGACCATTAATCAAGCACACTCTGCCTGCACACTCCAACCAGAAGGAATTACCATTGCAGAGAATCACACAATGGGGTGCCTGAGAGCAAAAACTGACTAATTCGCAGCACAGGTGCTCTTGGCAAGTATTGATAGCTGGTCTGAAGTCAAAATAAAGTATCTCTGGTTCTTCCTACACCAGCAGGTGTTTCTCACTCCCAGTACCTGAAATGTACCTGCCTTCTAAGACTGTAAAAATAGACATCTCCCATATTTCTCTATAGGAACACTTAGAAACAAACATTTGGAAACCTGCAAATATCTTACATGAAGTTGTTCTACTTTTACAGGGTTTTGCTAAGTCTGATGTGTGATCATAGATATTTGTATATTCATAAATTCCTGGTGCTGATGCACTTAAAATTCACTGTTCCTGAGAAAGGCAGAAAGAGGCAGGACAACTATGAACAAGTGTTGCTCTTCTTGAGAGTTCCCCACGAAACCAATTTGTAAATATTCAAATTTCTTTATGTTGTTAAAACCCTCAGTGTTATGAATTAAGGTTAAAATATCAAGCTTTTAATAGCATATTGAGAAACATCTAGTAAAATTTTATTTTTCTAAATTAATAAAACATTACTACCAAAATAAGGCAATTTTTATACCAAATATTCCCATCTATTTAAGTTTCTAATAATCCCTCATATCTAGACTGTCTTCTCAGTATACGGAAATAAGTTCTAGAGATCATAAGTTATTTTAAAACTCTTTTTTTCTGGGACTTCAAAAACATACGGAATGTACTTTCTTTGGAGTTCTCTAACTTGGGACCCATAATCCATTGCCACAAAATATCACAGATCTTATTATTCATAAGCAATATTCTGGTGGAATAGTTAATTAAATGATGCAAAGATTTGCTTCCTTAAAATTATGATTCACATTTGAAGCCTATAAAAAGGCACTGAAACATAAGGAAAGATAAAGTACCCTAAAGCCTCAGAGAAAAGCATAATTTAAAAATGATTTTCTAAAAGAAATGGAAAGAATTTTTAAAAATACTTGTTGGTAAATAGCAAGTAACTGTACATCTATCCACAGGTGATAAGTAGGTAGGTAGGTAGATAGATAGATAGAAAATAAAAAATGCTCTGTAAAACAAAAGCAGGGAGCCTAAAAAGATGAGGGCAAAAATACAACCAAAAAAAAAAAAGTCATGTGGAATTTTAAAAAAAGAACTCAAGAAAATTTAAACTCTAGTAGAAGAATTAAATCCATACTGAAGATAGTTTAAAGCAGAAAGGACACTAGAAAACTGTGCTATAGAGAACAAATTTCAAAAACCCTAAAGAATATAGAAGAAGAAAAAAAGGCAATTAAATCCATATTTTTGAAAGATAGATGTACAAAGGCAATAATCATAAAACAAAGTATCATATATAAGACCAAATTTAACCCAATAAATATAAATGGGTTAAATTTGTGTGTCAAATGGTTAGGACTTTCAAATAAGATTTAAAAAACTTAAACTTTATTTTGCTTAAAATATATAGGAAGAGTGAAGTACTAGAGGAAGATCTACCAGGCAAATACAAACAAAGCACGGATGAGAGTAAAGCAGGTGAGACTGCAGCATGTAAACACACATGAACAGGTGGTGCTGGAGGCATCGTGTACAGGCTCACAAAGCTGACTGGACACACCTCTTCCCACCTCTACATTTGGAGATCTGATTTGCAAGCATACACTGTAAATACACTTCTTTCCTCCAGTTCACTCCCTAATATTTCCCAGTTTGGGATACAATTTCTCCTTTTAGATCTTGGTCATTAAGGAACTTTCCATTATAATGATATTATAATATCATGTGCATAGCTCTGCTGCTGCTAAGTCACTTCAGTCGTGTGAGACTCTGTGCAACCCCATAGACGGCAGGCTCCTACCAGGCTCCTCCTTCCCTGGGATTCTCCAGGCAAGAACACTGCAGTGGGTTGCCATTGTCTTCTCCAATGCATGAAAGTGAAAAGTGAAAGTGAAGTTGCTCAATCATGTCCAACTCTTCGTGACCCCATGGACTGCAGCCTACCAGGCTCCTCCATCCACCAGATTTTCCAGGCAAGAGTACTGGAGCACATAAATATATATACTACACATACACCACACACACATCCTACTGTTCTGTTTCTCTGAAGATTCCTGATTAATACACGTATACATTACATGATTCTCTTTAAAGATTTTTTCTTTAATGTTTGCATTGTTCTACAGGTATGTGTGTGCTGTGCTGTGTGTTAGTTTTGTCTGACTCTTTGCGACTCCATGAACTATAGCCAGCCAGGCTCCTCTGTCCATGGAATTCTCCAGGCAAGAATACTGGACTGGATTGCCATTCCCTTCTCGAGGGGATCTTCCCCACCCAGGGATCGAACCTGGGTCTCCTGCATTGCAGGCAGATTCTTTACCATCTGAGTCACCAGGGAAGCCCTTCTGCAGGTATATTGGTAATAATTATTTAGATTTAATGTAAGCATTACTAAGTTAATTACTTTCCACCAATCATTTTATACCATGAATTTCACAATTTTTATTTCTTTCTCATTCTCAGTCACGTCCGAATGTTTTGCAACCCCATGGACCGTAGCCCAACCAGGCTCCTCTGTCCATGGGATTTTCCAGGTAAGAATACTGGAGTGGATTGCCATTTCCTTCTCCAGGAGATCTTCTTGACCCAGGAATTCAACCTATCTCTCTTGCATTGCACACAGATTCTTTATTTGATTCATTTTTCAGTTGTCTGGAATATGATGGCAAGTAATTGCTTTCAGGAAGGGTATGTTAAGGGTATACAACTTGAGCATGTCTAAGAATGTCTTTCTGTTGCTTTCTCACATGAACAGTTGAAAAGTCAAGTATCAGGATCTTAATGCAATATAATATCCTCTCCAAATTCTGTACAAGTTGCCCACTGTCTTTGATTATTGGCTTTGCAGATAAGAAAAATCTTACCCTTATCTTTTTTCCTTAATAAGTAATCCTTTATTCTGTTGACATGCTCTTCATATTCTTTTCCTTCTCTTAAAATGGAAATATTTCATTAGACTGGCCTATTTCATTGATTAAAGATGAATTTTTTGTACTTTTTTATACTCTCTGGAATCAAGATATACCTTACAGTTTCTGTCTACCATATGGCAATAGTGTCGTCATTCTTCAAACACTTCTATTGATATCTCTGAAAAAATCCAAGTATGAAACTCTCTTAGATTCAATACTGTGTGGGTTATACTTTGTTAGTCTGTTTGCATTAGTCTATCTTTGCCCATGCTCAGTAAACCATAAATTTAATCTTTATTCACTTAAAAAGCAAAATATCTTGTTATTTATTTTTTTTCCATTTATTTTTATTAGTTGGAGGCTAATTACTTTACAATATTGTAATGGGTTTTGTCATACATTGACATGAATCAGCCATGGATTTACATGTATTCCCCATCCTGATCCCCCCTCCCACCTCCCTCTCCACCCGATCCCTCTGGGTCTTCCCAGTGCACCAGGCCCGAGCACTTGTCTCATGCATCCAACCTGGGCTGGTGATCTGTTTCACCCTAGATAATATACATGTTTCGATGCTGTTCTCTCGAAACATCCCACCCTCGCCTTCTCCCACAGAGTCCAAAACTCTGTTCTGTACATCTGTGTCTCTTTTTCTGTTTTGCATATAGGGTTATCGTTAACCATCTTTCTAAATTCCATATATATGTGTTAGTATACTGTATTGGTCTTTATCTTTCTGGCTTACTTCACTCTGTATAAGGGGCTCCAGTTTCATCCATCTCATTAGAACTGATTCAAATGAATTCTTTTTAATGGCTGAGTAATATTCCATGGTGTATATGTACCACAGCTTCCTTATCCATTCGTCTGCTGATGGGCATCTAGGTTGCTTCCATGTCCTGGCTATTATAAACAGTGCTGCGATGAACACTGGGGTACACGTGTCTCTTTCAGATCTGGTTTCCTCGGTGTGTATGCCCAGGAGTGAGATTGCTGGGTCATATGGCAGTTCTATTTCCAGTTTTTTAAGAAATCTCCACACTGTTCTCCATAGCGGCTGTACTAGTTTGCATTCCCACCAACAGTGTAAGAGGGTTCCCTTTTCTCCACACCCTCTCCAGCATTTATTGCTTGTAGACTTTTGGATAGCAGCCATTCTGACTGGTGTGTAATGGTACCTCATTGTGGTTTTGATTTTCATTTCTCTGATAATGAGTGATGTTGAGCATCTTTTCATGTGTTTGTTAGTCATCTGTATGTCTTCTTTGGAGAAATGTCTGTTTAGTTCTTTGGCCCACTTTTTGATTGGGTCATTTATTTTTCTGGAATTGAGCTGCAGGAGTTGCTTGTATACTTTTGAGATTAATCCTTTGTCTGTTTCTTCATTTGCTATTATTTTCTCCCATTCTGAGGGCTGTCTTTTCACCTTATTTATTTAAATTATTCTTTTTCCATATGCTATTTGTTCCTTGTGAAATTATTCTCTTTCTCCCTCTGTTCTACATTTCCTTTATCTCTTCTTAAGTCAATGTCCATGTCTCTGTCTTCTTCCTCTGAGTTTTGTGGACTTCCCTAGTGGTCCAGTGACTGATTCATGCTTCCAATGCAGAGGGCTCAGGTTCAATCCATGGTCAGGGAACTAAGATCTCAGAGGCCACAACTAAAGAGTTCACATGATACAAGTAAAAGAGGAAGAAGAAATGCCTCTGAGTTTTGAGAGAAATTTTTGAGCATGTCTCCCACTTCACTGATTCCATTTTCTACAGAGTGTGTATGCTCAGTCATGTTCAACTCTTTGGGAACCCCTGGACTGTAGCCCGCTGGGCTCCTCTGTCCATGGAATTTTCCAGGCAAGAATACTGGAGCAGGTTATCATTTCCTACCCCAGGGGATCTTCCCGACCCAGGGATCAAACCCATGTCTCTGGCATTGCAGGCAGATTCTTTACTCCTGAGCCACCTGGGAAGCTCTTTCTACAACAGACAACCTATAAATACATGACTATGTCATCACAGATTTTAATTTATCCATTGTGTATTTTCTCCATTAACCCTTCCCAATCTCCACCTCTTTCCTCTTTAAGACCACTCACAAATATAAAGTTTACAAATACTGTGAAGAATTGAGTTAAAACGTAATTTAGAAATAGTCTAGGGACTTCCCTGGTCATCCAGTGGTTAAGAATCTACCTTCCAACAATCTAGATGTCCAGTGATAAGTGAATGAATAAAGAAGCTGTGAGACATATATACAATGGATATTACTCTGCCATAAAAAGGAACGCATTTGAGTTAGTTCTAATGAGGTGAATGAACCTAGAGCCTACTAACAGAGTGAAGTAAGTCAGAAAGAGAAAAACAAAGATCGTATACTAATGCATATATGTGGAATCTAGAAAGATGGTATGATGAACCTATTTGCAGGGCAGCGATGGAGATGCAGACACAGAGGACAGACTCATGGCCACGGGGTAGAGGGAGGAAGGACAGAGTGGGACTAATGAAGAGAGCACCATGGAAACATATATACCACCATATGTACACTCGATAGCCAGTGGGAATTTGCTATATGACTAAATCTCAGTGAACTCAAATCGGGTCTCTGTAACAATTTAAAGGAGTGGGAGGTGGGAGAGAGGTTCAGAGGGAGGGGACATAAGTATGCCTATGGCTGATTCATGTTGATGCATGGGAGAAACCAGGACAATATTGCAAAGCAATTATCCTTCAATTAAAAATAAATATATTTTAAAAAAAGAATCCATCTTCCCACGCAAGGGATGTGGGGTCTCAGAATTAAGATCCCACAAACCTCAGGGCAACTACAACTACTGAGTCTGAGAGCTTCAGTGAAGATCCCACAACTAAGACCTGATGTAGCCAAATAAATAAACAAATTTTAAAAAAAATACTCTAAACTTTGACTGTTCTCCCATTTCTTGCAGCATCTCTAGTTCATCAGGCAATTTTTGTTCTGATTGTTGTATTTGCTTGCCTTCTTTGGAAATCTGACATTCTTTCATATGCCATTTGGTTTCTCCCATGTGCCTTCATATCTGTGGTGATGAGCAGCGATGTCAAAGCCATTGTGTCTGGCATTAACGGTGTGTCTGTCAGGCTCAGAGTCCGAGTAAGACATGGCTCACCTCCTCCACATTCAACTTTAGGCAGTCTTTTCACAAATCTTTCCTTCTCCTCATTCGGCAAGTCAAACTCCTCCTGGGGAATGGAACCATCCAATATGGCTTTATTAAAGAGAAAGCCATTATTAAAGTTCATCTATTGACCCCCTCCAACATGTCTCTAACCTCTATCCCTCTTCTTCCTGGGAACAAGTATTTTTCCGTCTCACCTCCAATGAGTCCCTTTTCAAAAACCCAGTCAACATATCTGACTTGAGTCACTGTATATTTCTTTTTGAAGAATTTGACACATGACTGCACAGCCACTCCCTAGACCTTCATCAGTCATTATTCCTAGCGAGACAAAGTACGCCCCAGAGGGCCATTTTGTATTTCCTAAAATGATGTGAGATAATTAAGATGCTACTAACTATTCCCGAATCATTCTGAAGTCTTTTAAATTCTTTAACTACTGAGATTAGGGACTTACATTAATATTATGGGAAAATAATTTATTTCCTTCATCAAAATAAACAAGCAATTGCTCACATCCCAAAAGATGGTAAACACTATTTATATTTGTGGAGTTATATTAGAGAATAGGACATGAAAAGATGAGAAAGGCTGCATAATTTATTGCTGATTTCATCAAGGTGGAAATCTGACTTTATGCAAGTCAACTAAAACAAAAATAATAAAGCTCACTAATTGTTATACACACACAGATCAAGGGTAAGTTTCTGCAGCTACATTCACAAATGCTGTATGTGCCACATATTGACAAAGTTCAAATTCATTGATCTAAATTATGTATTATATAGATGTAATATATTGAGCTATATATTAGGTTGGTGCAAAGTAATTGTGGTTTTGCATTGCTGAAATTTGGGTTGGAATACATTTCTTAAATAAATGTGGTTTTGTTATACATTATTTTAATGCACATTTCTCACTTTTATTTTTGCTAATGACATTACTTTCTGTTTATTTTATATTTATTTTAGACTAGCAAAACGATGTTAGACAAAAAGCAAATTCAAATGATTTTCTTATTTAAGTTCAAAATGGGTTGCAAAGCAGCAGAGACAACTCACTACATCAACAACGCATTTGGCCCAGGAACTGCTAACAAATGTACAGTGCAGTGGTGGTTCAAGAAGTTTTGCAAAGGAGACAAGGGCCTTGAAGATGAGGAGTGCAGTGGCTGGAGACTGGAAGTTGACAAAGACCAATTGAGAGCAATTATCGAAGCTGATCTTACAACTACAGGGGAAGTTGCCAAAGAACTCAGTGTCAACCATTCTATGATCATTTGGCATTTGAAGCAAACTGGAAAGGTGAAAAAGCTCAGTAAGTGGGTGCCCCATGAACTGACCACAAATCAAAAAAATCATCATTTTGAAGTGTCATTTTCTCTTATTCTATGCAACAACAGCAAATCATTTCTCAATTGGATTGTGACATGCAATAAAAAGTGGGCTTTATACTACAATCAGTGATGACCAGCTCAGCGGCTGAACCGAGAAAGAAGCTACAAAGCACTTTCCAAAGTGAAATTTGCACCAAAAAAAGGGTCATGGTCACTGTTTGGTGATCTGCTGCCGGTCTGGTCCACTACAGCTTTCTGAATCCCAGTGAAACCACTACATCTGAGAAGTATGCTCAGCAAATTGATGAGATACACCAAAAAGTCTGCAATGCCTGCAGCCGGTATTGGTCAACAGAAAGGGCCCGATTTGTCTCCCTGGCAATAACCAACCACACAACACGCAGCTAACGCTTCAAAAGTTGAAACAACTGGGCTATGAATTTGCTTCATCCGCCATATTCACCTGAGCTCTCGCCAAATGACTATCACTTCTTCAAGCATCTCAACAACTTTTTGCAGGGAAAACATTTCCACAATGAGTAGGAGGCAGAATATGCTTTCCAAGTGTTCGTTGAATCCTGAAGCATGGATTTTTATGCTACAGGAATAAACTAATTTCTCATTGGCAAAAATGTGTTGATTGTTAATGGTTCCTTTCCTATTTTGATTAATAAATATTTGAGCCTAGTTATAATGATTTAAAATTCATGGTCCAAAACTACAATTACATTTGCATCAACTTAATAAATCTATAGTGTATATATATATATTATACATAATCTATATTATATATAGCTCAATACTATATACATAAATACACATATAATCTAAAATGCATCTATATTTAAGCTGAATTGAATCCATATGTCTATTTTTCAGTTCTTTCCCTTGGATTTAATGCTTACTCAAAAGAAATTCACCCAAAAAGTTAATATTCAATTTCCATTTATTTGCAATCTTCTTTCTTTGGAACCACAGTAATTTTTCTGGAGAAAGAAATGAGGAAAAGTCTCATCCAAATATAATTTACTTAATTTTTAAAAATATATTTTAATATGCATCTAGCATTAGGAATAAAATTTGTTGTGAATAAAAAGATAAGAGGAGAAATATTTTCTCAGAGTACAAACAATTTGATATGAAACATAGTTCTTTGAAGCTTCAGCTCAAAGTAACAAAATTACCTCTGTAACTGTCTTGACATCGATGGCTACCAAGCTGCTCTATTCTTGCAGGTATTCACTTTATCCAAAAATATCTTTTCCCTAACATTCACTGAGCTCTGACCGTGCAGCAGTTTAGTTCAGTTAATCCTCAGAACATTCCCATGAGTTACATTTCATTTCTGCACACCCATTTCACAGGCCAAAATTCTGAGGGTCAAAAAAATTGCCTACAGCCATACAATTAGAAAGATACAGACAGAGGGCTCAAAGATACGACTCTCTGGGTTTGGGGCCTGTGCTTTGCTAGTACACTGGGCTGAACCTCCTTGGAATGAGGCTTCTTTTTGGCCTCTAGAGTTACACAGATACATTGCCATAGACTTTCCAAAAGTGTTACCTAATTAGCTAAAATGTCCATGGAAATCAAGAATGGATCATTACTAGGAAATCTAAAATTTAACTTTTTTCAATAGATCAAGGAAAAAATTTATATGATATCAACAGATGCTGAAGAATATTTGATAAAATCCAACAGCCATTCCAGATTTTAAATCATCTACTATAAAGGAGAAGTAACATATATGAATACTACTTCAAACCAGAAGAAACATCTTTTTTTTTTTTTTTTTTTAATTTGGCTTCACTAGGATCTTTAGTTGTGACATGTGATCTAGTTTCCTGACCAAGGATCAAACCCAGGCCCCCTGCACTGGGAGAACAGAGTCTTAGCTACAGGACCAACCAGGGAAGTCCCCAGAAGAAATATCTTAACATGGAAACAAACAGTCCCACTAAAGCCAGACGCAAGGCAGGACCATTATTCAACTTTCTTCTGCAGAAACCTCCCAGCCAAGTCCCAGAGCTCTGGAACCAGACTCATGTGTCCCCAAGCAGAAATCCTGGTGGATTCTTTTCCCAAAAAAACACCATTTTTTTCCCAGGAGAAAAGACCTAGAGAAGTTGAAGTATGGCAATCCCTCAATGAAATCAATTAGCCCACCAGCCCCACTCACACACACAGGTTCCAGTCAGTCCTTTGGTGCCTCACTCTGTTAACAGCGAGCCAGGGATCGCCAAGTTTATGAGGACAGCCTCTAACAGACAGGATGGAGGCAGGAAAAGGAACTTCTAGGAAACAGAGACTGGCTATTGTATGTCTTTCCAGACCATGAAAAGACCATTTACACACTTTTACCACACCCTAGCAGCTGGGATATGAACAGGCATCTTCATCTGGGGCTTTGGATTTGACACAAGAGATTCAAAGAAGACACAGAGGAGAGTGTGTCCATCATCCAGTGGTGGCCACAGTGGCTCATACCCCTCCTACAGGGCAGCCACACCTATGGGCTTGGTCCATAATTTCCCTGGTTTGTTTTCTTTGTAACCTGGTTCTCTAGAGCTAAGTTGCTTCAGTCATGTACAACTTTTCGATCCTATGGAGTGTAGTCCACCAGGCTCCTCTGTCCATGGGATTCTCCAGGCAAGAATACTGGAGTGAGTTGCCATGCCCTCCTCCAGGGGATCTTCCTGACCCAAGATCGAACCTACATCCCTTACTTCTCCTGGATTGGCAGGCGTGTTCTTCACCACTAGTGCCACCTGGGATTCTCTAGACTTTCTGGCAATTCTGTGAACCATGGAATAGCTTTCAATAAATTCCTTTGCTCTTTAATAAACCAGAATCAACTTCAGTTGCTCACCCTCAAGCACCTGTCTTACACTGATCTCCAAATTATATTATTAGCTGAAAAGCAATATAGTAAGTATAAAATCATTTGAAAGTGAAAGTGTTAGTCACTCATTCATGTCCAACTCTTTGCAACCTCATGGACTATAGCCTCCCAGGCTCCTCTGTCCATGGAATTCTCCTGGCAAGAATACTGGAGTGGGTAGTCATTCCCTTCTCCATGGGATCTTCCCAACCCAGGGAACAAACCTGGGTCTCCTGCATTGCAGGCATATTCTTTACCATCTGAGTCACCTTAAACAAAAGCAAACTCTACTCACAAAACAGTTAGAACTAGACATGTAACAATAGACTGGTTCCAAACAGGAAAAGGAGTATGTCAAGGCTGTATATTGTCACCCTGCTTATTTAACTTATATGCAGAGTACATCATGAGAAACGCCGGGCTGGATGAAGCACAAGCTAGAATCAAGATTGCCAGGAGAAACATCAATAACCTCAGATATGCAGATGATACCACCCTTATGGCACAAAGTGAAGAACTAAAGAGCCTCTTGATGAAAGTGCAAGAGGAGAGTGAAGAAGTTGGCTTAAGGCTCAGCATTCAGAAAACTAAGATCATGGCATCCAGTCCCATCACTTCATGGCAAATAGATGGGGAAACAGTGGAAACAGTGGCTGACTTTATTTTAGGGGGCTCCAAAATCACTGCAGATGATGACTGCAGCCAGGAAATTAAAAGACACTTACTCCTTGGAAGGAAAGTTATGATCAACCTAGACAGCATGTTAAAAAGCAGAGACATTACTTTGCCAAGAAAGGTCTATCTAGTCAAGGCTATGGTTTTTCCAGTAGTCATGTATGGATGTAAGAGTTGGACTATAAAGAAAGCTGAGCGCCAAAGAATTGATGCTTTTGAACTGTAGTGCTGGAGAAGGCTCTTGAGAGTCCCTTGGACTGCAAGGAGATCCAATCAGTCCATCCTAAAGGAGATCAATCTTGAGTGTTCATTGGAAGGACTGATGTTGAGCTGAAACTCTAAGACTTTGGCCACCTGATGCAAAGAGTTGACTCATTTGAAAAGACCCTGATGCTGGGAAAGATTGAAGGCAGGAGGAGAAAGGGACAACAGAGGATGAGATGGTTGGATGGCATCACCAACTCAATGAACATGAGTTTGAGTAAACTCCGGGAGTTGGTGATGGACAGGGAGGCCTGGCATGCTACTGTCCATGGGGTCACAAAGAGCTGGACACGACTGAGCGAATGAACTGAACTGAACTCACAAAAAAATATTATGGCTAATTTTTCTCTTCTTTCTTTTACTCCTTTGTATGTTCCCATTTTTAATTCTCTAAACACATATAATAATGTTAAAATGTGCTTCATAATTGATAAATGCATTTTGTGTCTGTCACAAGTCAGACTCTCCAGGAAGCAGACTTTGAAAAAGAGATTTTCATGCAGGAAATTCATTGGGGAATTCTCAACACCCATAAGAAAGTAAAAAAAAGCAGGACTAGTCAAAAAGAAAAGTTGAATTGTGATGTAGTCACAAGAAAGTCCTCAGCTAATCCTATAAGAAGTTCTGGAGCTGGGTTGGCCTGGGGCAAGAGAACTTCAATCAAACCCCTGCATCAACCAGTCCTTAGGTGTAGCCACCACTGTAAAGAGTTGTGGAGTAATCTTGAGCAAAGCACCTCTTTTTAGCTGAAGGCAAGTCTTAGGAACTCAACCAAGAAACTGCAGCTGCCAATACCTCAGCAGATGAGAGAATGAATTTTCAGTCCTGGAAGGGAGTGATCTGGTCAGCACATTACAGTATCCACTACAGTCTACCCCTTGTCAGATTCATATGTTGCACACAATTTAATCTGTGAACAGCTCTTCCAGGATTCTATTGGGACTCTTCCTGGGGTAAATTTCCAAATAATAATGAATGTGATTAACCATGGCCCCCATCACTAAAGCAAGTCCCAGTTCCAAAACTCCTTCTCTTTATACCCCCTCCTACAACTAGCCATTCTAGAATCCCCTCACTTATGGCTAGCACCTCTGAAGGTCAAGGTGGCTTATCTGGTGCAGCAATCTAGACCCTCTTCTCTGTGGAATCTGAGCACCTGGTCACCAGTGTTTCTCAGGCCAATCAAAAATACCATCAAAACTGGGCCAATGAGTCTCAAAAGACGGCCAAGGATTTCCTCCGTGAGAAATAAATGTCTGTTGTTTACAAGCCATCCAATCTGAGGTATCTTTTTACTTTTTTTCAGTGGCTGTGCTGGGTCTTCATTGCTACATGCTGGCTTTCTCTTGTTGCAGTGAGTGGGAGCTACTCGTCATTGGGGTGTGTGGGCTTCTCATTGCAGTGGCTTCACTTATGAAGCACAGGCTCTAGGGTACCAGTGCTAAGTAGTTATGGTGCATGGGCTTAGTTGCCTCACAACACATGGGATCTTCCATGACAAGGGATTGAACCCGTGACCCCTGCACTGGTAGGTGGATTCTTAACCACTGGACCATCAGGGAAGTTTCATGTGTTATGTTTTTACAGCAGCCCAAATGGACCAATGCCTCCAAAGTACTTGCCATTTCTTGCCCATTTGGTATGTCAATGATGCCATCAGTATAGTGGGCCAATAGGGATGTCCGGATGACCCAGGACCTTTGGGGTTATATTTTGACAAAAGGAAAGGAAGTTAAGATAGGACTGGGGCAAAACAATAAATGTATAGTGTTGTCCATCCTAAGTAAATACAAAGTCTTTCTGGTCGGGGTGAAAATCAGCACATTTCTTGGATCAAAGGTCACATGCCATGTACCTGAGGACATACTGATCTCCTCCATCAAAAGATACCATATCTGGCACAGCAGCCATGTTCCAGTTACCTACTAGTGACAAAGCACACAGTGCTGTAAACCAATAACAAGCGTTTCAGTTCAGCTCAGTTCAGTCGCTCAGTCGTGTCTGACTCTTTGCGACCGCATGGACTGCAGCACGCCAGGCCTCCCTGTCCATCACCAACTCCCGGAGTTTACTCAAACTCATGTTCATTGAGTTGGTGATGCCATCCAACCATCTCATCCTCTGTCGTCCCTTTCTCCTCCCGCCTTCAATCTTTCCCAGCATCAGGGTCTTTTCAAATGAGTCAACTCTTCTCATCAGATGGCCAAAGTACTGGAGTTTCAGCTTCAGCATCAGTCCTTCCAATGAATATTCAGGACTGGGTTTGTTCTAATTCTGGAGGTCAGCTGGGCTCAGCTGGGTAATTCTCAATCAGGGTCTGTCCTGTGGTTGCAGTCAATTGGTGCCTGGGGTCAGGGTCATCACAAAGGCTTTCTCACTCGTGTATCTGCTCTCTGGGCTAGGATGACTCAGGTAGCCAGGGGCTGAAACATCAAGGGTTGCTCAGGCAAATCTCAATCTCAATCTCTCTCTCTTTTTAAATTTTTAATATTTATTTATTTATTTGGCTGGGCCAAGTCTTAGTTGCTACCCAAGGGATCATCATTGCAGCATGCAGGACCTTTACTTGAGGCATGCAAACTCTTAGCTGCAGCATGTGGGATCCTATTCTCTGACCAGGTCCCCTGGTCCAGGTCCAGGACCCAGGTCCCCTGCATTGGAAGCACAGAATCTTAGCCACTGGACCATCCAGGAAGTGCCCTCCCACTCACTTTTTATCTCTATTTCTCTCCCTCTCTCTCACCCATCTCTCCAAATAGTCTTTCAACATGGTGGACTCGGAATATCCAGACTGGTTACATGGCAACTGAAGGCTCCCAGAGAGAGTGCCCCAAAAGAAACCAACAAGGCCTTTACTATACTAACTTTGGAAGTCACGCACCAGCATCATTTCTGCCACATTTTAATCATTAATATAGGCACAGGGTCTTCCTTGGTGGCTCAGTGGCAAAGAGTCTGCCTGCCAACGCAAGAGACATAAGAGACCCAGGTTTGATTTATGGGTCCAGAAGACGCCCTGGAAGACAGTGTGGCAACCCACTCCAGTATTCTTGCCTGGAGAATCCCATGGACAGAGGAATTGGTGGGTCCATCGGGTCACAAAGAGATGCACATGACTGAAAACTTAGCATGCACACATGAGGGGGATGGCTACCCCTGTCATACTGTTTTTTATATACTATTCTGGCTGATGTGAGAGAGAAAGGCCATTTTAGACACTTCCTGTTGGCCTGCTCCCATTGTGACAGTTTTTACTTGACAAGCCAGGGATGTGGAGTTCTCCCAAACACCTAGTATGTCCATTCCAATCATACTTGGCTATCCCTGGAACAGAGAAGTGACCTGGGGCGAGGCAGCCCTCTTCAGCTGAGAGCAAGTCTTAGAGACTCAGATGAGAACTGTTGGCCTCCAGCATTTCCAACAGATGAGGAAATGAATATTTTTTTCGAATAGAGTGTGGCATACCACAGTATCTACTACACTGACTGTTCCTTATAGAGTCTGATGAAATTTGATAAGGTGAAAAAAAAAATCAAGAATTTATCTGGAAGTGGCACAGGAGAGAAAAAAGGAAAAAGGCCATTTACTCGTTTTTCAAGAATGGGTAAAGAACTAACCTTTTGATTTATTAGTCTTAAAGAGGACTCTTCATGAATAAGCTACTCACAATCTCATTTTTCTCACCAGAATGATACAAAAGCTATCATACTGTTTCCTCCTTTCTCTTATTTCAAGCAGCTTGTCTTGACTTCTAAACATCATTCTCACTCTAAATGTCAATGCTGTATATCATGATTCCCTGTGGAGGCAAAACTAGGCATGATTAGATCTATGTTAAATAACAATCAATTCTACTTTTGAAATGAGCCAGCTCTGAATTTCCTAAACCTATTTTTTATTGAGAAGGTACCCTGACCCAATGGCATTTCTCAGAAAAAACATAAGAAGCAAACTCCAAAGCAAGCATCTAAGAGGTCAAGAAAGGACCAGATCATGAAGAAATGACAAAATGGGATATTTCAAATGGCTATCACTTATTTACATTAGTTTATTTAATAAATGAATGCTTTAAACCCCAAAATCTAGTGCCATGAATAATTGATTTCTTATCTTCTACTGAATTACATTTGCTTGTTAATATTATTTAATTTTTAATACATTTAAACTATATGACTTAAAACAGTAAAAAGAATTAAAAGATAAACATTGAAAAAAAAAAATCCCCTTCTCATCCTGAATTCCATCTGTTCAATTTCCTTTAACAGTTTCTTAGTTTCTTATATCCTGCCAGATTTTCTTTATGTATATTCGAGCATAAATCTACATTCACAAAAATGATCTTACATGAAAGGCAGCATATTTTATACACTGTTCTGCACCTTACTTTTTTCACTCAACAAAATCAATAATTTCTGATTAATAAGAACCCCAGGGTTTGCAGGGGGGGGTTTTACAGTAAAATATTACTGGGGATTTTTGGATAATCATAGTATTGTTGCAGATATGCTAAAGTGATAACTATGTATTACTTATAAATTACAGAATTAAGTCTGTCTACATGTTCCACCCCAATGACAAGGTTCTACAATAAAATTACATGGCTTATTTCCATTTAATATTAAGCCAAAGGTCACTACAAGCAATATGGTCCAAAAATCAGACCCAAATGTAATGTTTTCTTCTACCACCCCTTCCCTCTTCTATGAGACTGCAGGTAGAACCACGTTTGGAGAAAACGTCGAAAGTCTTTTTAAATGACTTGGTCCCTTCTCATCTGAAACTATCACAACATTGTTCATCAGCTATGTGGAGTGGAGTCACTCAGCCGTGCCCGACTCTTGGCGACCCCATGGACTGTAGCCCACCAGGCTCCTCCATCCATGGGATTTTCCAGGCAATAGTACTGGAGTGGGCTGCCATTTCCTTCTCCAGGGGATCTTCCCGACCCAGGGATCGAACCGGGTCTCCCGCATTGTAGACAGACACTTTACTATCTGAGCCACCAGGGACCCAACACAAAATAAAGTTTACTTTTTTTTAATTCTACATTTAAGACCTATATGAATAAGGTCCAAGGGCATCACTACCCCAGAATTCCCTTCTACACAAGACTAACTTCAAATCAGGCAAAACAGATTACAACTGCAAGGTCATAAGTGCCTACTAACAAAGACAGGTAACTTAGAACTTGTCATTTGCAAGGTCAAAGCTCTTTGCCAGCATCAGCTCCAAGGCATGTACAGTCACACAGGCTCAGGAAGGCCTCATGCTTGGTTAAGTGCCCTGATGTCACCACCTTGAAATTCTCAATTTTTTACAAAACACCCTGAATTTTTATTTTGCACTGCCTGCTGCCTCCTCTCAGAAAGCATTCTAAGAGAGAAGGTGCAGTAAGGGGAAAAGAATGTCTCCAAAAATAAGTAAAACACACATTCCATAAAGCTTACTGGATTTAAGTATTATTTTCCCCAGGGGAGAGCCTCCATGGGGTTCCCCATAAATCCTTACAAAAGGTTAATTGCTAATCCATAGGAACCACTATCATTTTCACAAAAGGCTACTTGTTGTTGCAAAGAGGGGCAGGTAATTGGTTTTTGTGTTCAGCTTCATTCTTGCTTTTTTTCTTTTTTGTTAAAGATGAATGGCTTGTCAAAACAGCAAGAATATATTTATTTTAATTACAAGCCATCAAAAGCCCTTATTTCCAAGAGAAAAGATTAGTTTAATAATTAAATTCCCTCTGCTTCTGTGAGTAATAGTTAACCAAATGCTAAGTCTTCTTTTGGTGGACTTAACTATAGAGTATTAGCATGCAGGTGACTTCATTTTCAGACAATTAATACTGGGCTTCCCAGGTGGCTCAGTTGGTAAAGAATCTGCCTACCAATGGAGGATACACAGGAGACCTGGGTTCGAGCCCTGGGTCAGGAAGATCCCCTGGAGAAGGGAATGGCAACCCAGTATTCTTGCTGGGGAAGTCCCATGGACAGAGGAGCCTGATGGGCTACAGTCCATGGGGTTGCAAAAGAGTGGGACACGACTTAGCAACTAAATAACAACAACAACAAATATATGTGATACACACCAATGAATCCCCCATGGACCTCAGGTCATGGGCAGAACTCTACAGGTATTACAACTATTTCCCCAGTCCTGTGTATACCAACTATTGCCCACGGACAGAATCAGTAATAGACTGCTCAAGGTCATATACTAAAGTTTTTCAAATGTTTCTATTAATAGATGCTGCTGGAATTAATAAGTCAACAATTGATATGAAAGCATTGCTGAAATCATGTGTGTGTGTGTGCTCACTCATGTCTGACTCTTTGTGGCCCCATGGACTTTAGCGCACCAGGTTCCTCTGTCCATGGAATTTTCCAGGAAAGAACACTGGAATGGGTTGCCACTTCCTACACCTGGGGATCTTCCCAACCAAGGGACTGAACCCAAGTCTCCTATGTCTACTCCACTGGCAGGCAGATTCTTCACCACTAACACCATCTGGGATGGTTCGCTAAATTCACAGCAGCTTTTTAAATGTATTGTCCCAACCAACAAACACAAAAAATCCTACTGCCTTTATGAAGGATAGGTCCAAGAGTATTTTGAATTCGTTGAAAGGATATTTAAGAGTGGAAAGGAAGGGGACCATCTGAATCACATGTTCAAATCTGAATGACTCAGGATGGCATTCAAGGCCTTCAGCATCAGGCATTTAAGGAGGCAATAGTTTAGTTTAAGGCGGCAATAAGAAAGAATTCAAGTTTAGAAGCAGATGGACTGTGCTCCATGTTCCACTCTTACCTGGGTAGCTGTGGACAAGTTAGTTATGTCTTCTCACCTGTAGGGCCTTACTCAGTAAAACTTTAATCCAATTGTCAGCTGATGGGTGGGGCTGTGCTCCCTCCTTTAGCTGTTTGGCCTGTGGTGACCCAGTCCTGGAGTCTATGGGCTTCTATTGCTGTTTTCAGCTGCTGAGTCGGTTGACTCTCCAATCCCATGGACTGCAGCACGCCAGGCTTCCCTGTTCTTCACCATCTCCTGGAGTTTCCTCAAACTCCTGTCCACTGAGTCAGTAATGCCATCCAACCATCTCATTCTCTGTCACCCCCTTTTCCTCCTGCCTTTAATCTTTCCCAACATCAGGGTCTTTTCTAGTGAGTCAGTTCTTTCCATTGGTGGCCAAAGTATTGGAGTTTCAGCTTCAGCATCAGTCCTTCCAATGAATATTCAGGACTGATTTCCTTTAGGATTGACTGGTTTGATCTCCTTGTAGTCCAAGGGACTCTCAAGAGTCTTCTCCAACACCACAGTTCAAAAGTATCAATTCTTCAGGGCTCAGCTTTCTTTATAGTCCAACTCTCACATCCCTGGGCAAAAGTTTTTCACTTAAAGAGTCAGACACAACTGAGCGAATGAACTGACTGAGGGACAAAACTACAATGTCTAGACACATCTGCTAGAATTTATTAATACAAAAGTCTGCTTCCCTAGATACCAACTTTTGACATTGTTGCCCAGAACACACATTAAATATAGAATTCACGATGTAATACTGTGCAGTACTGATGAAGTATTTATTTAGTACCTGGGAAGTGTTTTCTTTTGCTTTCATTATAAAAGCAATATAAGTTCATGGTAAGAAAGTCAAACAGAGCAGAAGGGAATAAACTGAAATGTAAAGGTCTCACCCTACACCAACCACCCATTTCAACTCCCCAGAAGCTATTACTTTTGTTAAGGGCTTTTCTATGTAGTCATAAGGAAATAATGTCTGTTTACTGGTTCTTTAAACAAATGGAACCATTTTATACATTACTGTTTTGAAGTTACTTTTTGTATTATATAATAGCATGGATTTCGTATCTGTCACATACAGCTTGGCAAATAGATGGGGAAACAGTGGAAACAGTGGCTGACTTTATTTTTCTGGGCTCCAAAATCACTGCAGATGATGACTGCAGCCATGAAATTAAAAGACGCTTACTCCTTGGAAGGAAAGTTATGACCAACCTAGACAGCATATTAAAAAGCAGAGACATTACTTTGTCAACAAAGGTCTGTCTAGTCAAGGCTATGGTTTTTCCAGTAGTCATGTATGGATGTGAGAGCTGGACTATAACAAAAGCTGAGCACCAAAGAATTGATGCTTTTGAACTGTGGTGCTGGAGAAGACTCTTGAGGGTCCCTTGGACTGCAAGGAGATCCAACCAGTCCATCCTAAAGGAGATCAGTCCTGGGTGTTCATTGGAAGGACTGATGTTGAATCTGAAACTCCAAGACTTTGGGCACCTGATGCGAAGAGCTGACTCACTTGAAAAGACTCTGATGCTGGGAAAGATTGAGGGCAGGAGGAGAAGGGGACGACAGAGGATGAGATGGTTGGATGGTATCACCGACTCAATGGACATGAGTTTGGGTGGACTCCGGGAGTTGGTGATGGACAGGGAGGCCTGGCATGCTGCGGTTCATGGGGTCACAGAGTCAGACATGACTGAGTGACTTAACTGAACAGCTTATAAGTATGGTATGATATTCCACTTATTAGGGATGCAAGAAGAAGTTTTGACTAGTCTCCTAGCATTAGAAATTCCGGAGAAATGTCTGAGAAATAATGACAATTCACAAAATTATATGATGAATAAACATCTTCATACATAAGTTCCCCACAGAATATAAGTTTTACGGTAGCCAAGTTTTTATCTGTTTTGTTCACTGACAAGCCATGGGTGCCCAATAAATATTTGTGGGGTAAATACATTTTCACATATATGGATCTATATAGATATTTTAATTTTCTCTATATATTGACCAATCATCCTCCAAAATTACTGCTTCATTATATACTCTTATCAGACTTCATCTGTAGAGCTCAGTTTAGTGGAAATAGTGAACGCTTGTATATTAGTTTCCAGTTGCTATAACAAATTACCACAAATATAGGGGCTTAGAACAACCCAAGTTCATTATATTCCAGTTCTGGGGGTCAAAAGTGCAAAATCAGATGGCAAGAATGTGTTCCTTCTGAAGGCCTCAGAGGAGAATTCATTCCCTTGCCTTTTTCAGCTACAAAAGGCAGCATTCTTTGGCTCGTGGCCCCTTCCACATCATTCCAACCTCTGTTTCCACTGTCATATCTCCATCTCAGACTCTCACCCTCTGGTCTCTCTCCTTCCTTTATATAGACTCTCATAATTACAGTGGGCCCCCCACGACAATCCAAAATACACTCCCCATCTTGAAATCTCTAAATGAATAAAGTCTGCAAAGTCTCGTTTGCCACATAAGGTAACATATTCACAGGTACCAAGGGATTAGAACATGGACATCTTTGTGGAGCCATTACTTTGCATATCACAGCTGGGAATCAGGTTTGAATATCAGAGTTGTTACTTCAATACGCATATCCTTCACACGTGTTGAGTCCCTACTTATCATGTCCTGAACTAAATGCCCTAACTAGTTGACTGGTCTTGGCCAAGTTACAAAAGCTCCTTGAGACTCCTTTTTCTCACTTGCAAAAGTGGAGGGATTCACATGTGTCTCATAGAACAGGTGTATGGGGAATGTCGGCAGACATTCTTTTCCATTTAATCAACATTTAGGAAATACCATATACTGTTTAAATCTTGACAAAATGTACATAAAATACTAGACTAAGCAGTAAAAGGTAGAGAAACAGATCCTCTTGCTGTGTGATCAGTTGCACCCAACTCTTTTGCCACCCCACAGACTGTAGCCCACCAGGCTCCTCTGTCCACAGGATTCTCCAGGCAAGAATACTGGAGTGGGTTGCCATGCCCTCCTTCAGGGGATCTTCTGGACCCAGAGATTAAACCACATCTCCTGCACTGGCAGGCAGATTGTTTACCATTGAGCCATCAGGGAAGCCCTGTAAACTGCTGATGTTGATATAAATTGGTACAGGCTTTCTAGATGGTGATGTGGCACCATGGATGTAATGTAAAATCTTTTATATGTTTGTTCTCTTTATCCTAGTAAGTACCCACTTCTAAGGTGCATCTTAGGGGCATGGTTGAATTTATGTCTGAAGATGCTCAATAAAATATTATTTATAATATCTCAGGGGGGAGTGGAAACAGACTCAATGTCCACTAATAAGGAATTAGGTAAATGAGTATGGTACATTTGCATTGCAGAAATCTCATCGGCCATATATATATAAGAAAATGTGGGGGGCTTCCCTGGTGCCTCAGTGGTGAAGAATCTGGCTGCCAACGCAGGAGACACGGGTTCAATCCCTGGGCTGGGAAGATCCCCTGGACGAGGGAATAGCAACCTACTGCAGTATTCTTGCCTGGGAAATCCCACAAACAGAGGAGCCTGGCAGGCTATAGTCCACGGGGTTGCAAAAAAGTTGGACACAACTTAGCAACTAAACAGCAACAGCATTTCTTACAACTGAATGTGACTGTACAATTACCTCAATAAAACTGTCACGAAAAAGAATTTTGTAGAAGAATATTAAATACCACGTTCACAGATTTATCAAATGAGAGCAACAAACTCTCGATTTAAATCAGGGTTACTCATGATATCAGTAAAATAATTGTGTGGTGAGAATTTATATACCAAAAAAAAAAAAAAAGACAAAAACTAAAAGCATAGATGATGTTACAGTAGTAATTTCTGGTAACAGAATTACAAATGATTTTTATTTTTGCTTACTTATACAGTATTTTTTATTTTCTAATAATGAAGGTTGGGGGAAAAGGTGCGTACACACAGAAGAATTCCTCTAATTAGATTACAGGCATTTCTACCTACAGAACAAATACCTAGGTGTCCCCCTAGTGGAAGACTAGACCAGGCTGCCCCGGGTACACCTGGTTGCGACTTTTTACAGAGCTAAGAACCCACCTGTCAATACAGGAGACGTAAGAGAAGCGGGTTCGATCCCTGGGTGGGGAAGATCACCTGGAGGAGGGCATAGCAACCCACTCCAGTATTCTTACCTGGAGAATCCCATGGACAGAGGAGCCTGGCAAGCTATAGTCCATAGGGTCGCACAGAGTCGGACACGACTGAAGCGACTTAGCAGCTGCGGCAATTATAGTCAAGACCTTTCGAGAGAAGCAAGAGTCTGAGATTAACAAACTATTCTGCTTATTCAAAAAAAATGTTTAAGAGGGGCCCGTTGCAAAAGAAAGGCGCAAACCTCACCCTGGGTAGCAGGTGCTACCCATTCTAAGCGCAATCCTTCGACTGACAGTTAACTTTTTCAATGGACAGTGTCAGGGAGCTCAATTCCTTGGGTTTACATCTCTCTCGCTTTGTGGTAGCTTGTGCTCTAGTGGGTCTAGGCCGCCTGACTCTCAGATCTAAACTACAGACAAGGTGAAACCTGAAGCCCGCAGCAGACACCTGTTGAGAGCGATAGCACCTCCCCGCGACTCCACGAATCTTCGATTCCTCTAGGTTCCTCTTCGGCTGCGTTCGGCCGGCTCTCGTCCTGTCGGGCTCGGCTCTCTTCGGCTACGTTCGGCGACTTTCGTCCCGGACTCGGCTCCCTTCGGCTACGCTCGGCTCTCTTCGGCCTGGTTCGCCCACTCTCGTCTCAGACTCGGCTCCCTTCGGCTACGTTCGGCCGCGGCCCCGGAAGGGCGCCCATGGAGCCGGGCTCGCCGGCTAGAGCGACGGCTATGGCGCCGCTCTTGGAATACGAGCGGCAGCTGGTGCTGGAACTGTTGGACGCCGACGGACTGGTAGTGTGCGCCCGCGGGCTCGGCGCGGACCGGCTCCTCTATCACTTCCTCCGGCTGCACTGCCACCCGGCGTGCCTCGTGCTGGTGCTCAACACGCAGCCGGCCGAAGAGGTGCGGCCGGCAGCTGGCGCAGGGGACGAGGGCACCCCGACAGGGCTTGAGGGGGGCCTCCTGAGCGGACGCAGGCCTCGCGCGGAGGCCAAGGGCGATGCGGGGCCCTGACGCGGGCGGGGGGGCGTAGAGTAAGGGTCCCTGAGGTAGATGCAGGCCCCTGGCGCGCTGAGAAGGTGGGAGAGGTCCCGAGGTGGTCGCAGGATGCTGACGTAGGTGCCAGGACCCTGAGAGGGCGGCGGGGTCCCCAGGGAAGATGCGGGACCGTGACTCAGGTGCGAGGATGCTGAGTGTTGGAGGGTCTCTGAGAGCAGTTAGGGGAGTTCATTTGAGGAGGATGGAGGTGGGGAGAAGGATCGGAGGTCTCTGGAGAGGGTGGGGAGATACTTGGAGGAGCATATGGGTGGGAATAACGAGGCAGTCCTCAAGTTGGATATTAAGGGACTTGCTGGAGCAAGAGCAGTGAGGTCCCTAAAAGGGAACAGTGATGGGGATGGAGGAGTCACTGAGGGGAATGAGAACTTAGGAGACGCTGAGGCTGGGGAGAACTCAGCAGGGACGGGACGTACTGGGGGTTCACCCAGGCTTTAGGGACGCGGGGCACAGGGTCCGAAGGGAAGGGAGCTGGAAGCTGAGGTTATTGGAAAATGGTACCTGGGTTGGGGAGAGTGGAGGACATTGAGGAAAATGGGATACACCTGTGTTGTGGGATAGTGACAGGTGTCACAGCCTGGTTGACAAGTCTCATGAGCCCCTAGATATCTAGAGCAGGTGGCCTCAAGGAAAATGCCAGCTGAGAAGAGTGACCATAAACTCCTAAGAGCTGGGGACCCGGCTGATTCATCTGGGTATCCCTAGTGCTCGACTGGGACTTAGCATGACAGGCACCCCCATGTCACGCCCCCCTGGCACAGAACTGAAGATGTGAAGGACCAAGGGTCCCACTGACATGATGAAATCCCCTCTAGGGGGGACTGGGACAGAACTAATAGTCTAAAACACTGTAAGAGGTTCCCTTATCCTCTCACATGGTACACGTGACTGCAAAGCCACCTCTGGCAGGCAGTATTTTCTAGGTAGCAGTCTTTAGCCCAGGATTTTAAAGTCTTTTTGTTGTTAAACTGCTAATAACATCTCAAGTGCAATGAGTCTTTAGTGCAAACCCCAAAACAAAAACAAAACCCTAAGTAAATGTCGATTGATTGGTGTTAAGTAGTAATTTAATTTGTATGTTCATGATAAAGTTCATAATCTCTGAAAAAGGCAGCATGTCATTTTAAGTGCAAATGCTGCTGCTGTGCCATGCCGTGCTCAGTCATGTCCGACTCTGTGCAACCCCATGGACTGTAGCCCACCAGGCTCCTCTGTCCCTGGGATTCTCCAGGCAAGAACACTGGAGTGGGTTGCCATTTCCTTCTCCAGGGGACATTCCCTACCCAGGGATGGAACCCAGGTCTCCTGAGTTGCCGCAGGATTCTTTACCTCTGAGCCTTCAGGGAAGCTCTTTAAATACAAACACTTGTAACCTGTTAAAAACTACCCTGTATTAAATAGTCTGCTAATTCAGTTTCATTTGATTTAGGAGTATTTTATCAATCAGCTGAAGATAGAAGGAGTTGAACATCTCCCTCGGCGAGTAACAAATGAAATCACAAGTAGCAATCGCTATGAAGTATACACACAAGGCGGTGTGATATTTGCAACAAGCCGAATACTTGTGGTTGATTTCCTGACTGATAGAATACCTTCAGATTTAATTACTGGTGAGAATTTGAAGCCTTATTGTTTATTTGCATATGTTTCTTTTTTTTCCCATGTATGTCTGTTCCCTCTGCTAAACTCTAAACTAGAACCTTGTTGAAAGCAGCATTGGATTTTTTTTGCTCAGCATTTTGCTTCCAGGTGTTAACACAATACGTGACACATTTTGGATGCTCAGTAAATATTTATGGCCTGAATAAGAAACTAAATGTAAGATTGACATTTCTGTGTTTTTTAAGCTCATATTCAGTCAGTGCTTAGTAATTGACTGGCGGTTGCTTTTAGAAGCTAATCAGATTTGAATGTTTATATTCTTTGTATATCCCCGAGAGTAGTTTGGTTTTCCTCTTTAAAGAGTATTTTTTTTTTAAACTATGATTTGAAATTTTCATTCGCTCACAGTGTTACATTGGTTTTGGGTGTATAACACAGTTAATTCAATATTTTATAGATTATGCTCCATACAAATTTATTATGAAGATTGACTGTATTCCCTGAGCTGTACATCTTTAACTTGTTTCTTTTATACTTAGTAGTTTGTACCTCTTGATCCGCTTTTTGTATTTTGCTTCTCCCCCACCCCTCTCCTTACTGGTACCACTAGTTTGTTGTCTGTTCCTGTTTTTTTACATTTGTTCATTTGTTTTATTTTTTAGACCCCACATAAAAGTAAAAACACGGTGTTTGTCTTTTTCTTTCTGATTATTTCCCTTAGCATAATACCCTCCAGGTCCATCCATGTTGTGGAAAATGGCAAAATTTCATTTTTTATTATGACTAAGCAATGTTCCATTGGATATATATAGTGAGAGAGCTCATCTTCTTTATATCCATTCCTCTATCTGTGGACACTTCAGTTGACTCTTTTAGATAATGCTGCTGTGAACATTGCAGTGCATATATATTCTTCAATTAATGTTTTTATTTTCTCCAAATACCCAGGAGTGGACTTGCTGGATCATATCATACTTTTCTTTTTAATTCTTTGAGGAACCTCCATATATTTTCCATTGTGGCTGTACCAGTTTACATTCCCAGCAAGAGTGCACAAGGGTTCCTTTTTTCTCACAACCTCAACAACACTTATAATTTATTGTCTTTTTCACAATAGACATTCTAAGAAGTGTGAAGTGATATCTCATTGTTTGTCTGTTGGCCATTGTTGGAAAAATGCCTATTCAGGTCCTCTGCCCATGTTTTAATCAAGTTTTTTTCTTTTTTTTTAATATTGAGTTGTATTAATTTTTTATACATTTTGGATATTAATCTTTTATTGGAAATATTGTTTGCAAATATCTTCTCCCATTCAGTAGGTTGCCTTTTCATTTTGTTGGTTGGCTGCTTTCACTGTGCAAAAGCTTTTTAGTTTGATATAGGCTCATTTGATTATTTTTGCTTTTGTTTCCCTTGCCTAAAGAGACAGATTCAAAAATTATTGCTAAGACAGATGTCAGAGAGTATACTGCCTATGTCTTCTAGGAGTTTTATGGTTTCAGATCTTAAATTTAGGTCTCTAGTCCATTTTGAGTTTGTTTAATACAGTATGAGAAAAATGTTCTAATTTCATTCTTTTACATGTAACTGCCTAAATTTCCCAGCACCACTTATTGAAGAGAGTCTTTTCCCTATTTTGTTGTGGTTGTTCACACTAAGTCATGTCCAACTCTGCAACACCATGAACTGCAACACACCAAGTTTCCCTGTCCTTCATTATCTCCTAGAGTTTGTTCAAATTCATGTCCTTTGAGTTGGTGATGCCATCCAACCATCTGGTCCTCTGCCACCCTCTTCTCCTTTTGCCTTTGGTTTTCCCATCATAAGGGTATTTTCCAGTGCATCGGCCCTTTGCATCAGGTGGCCAAAGTATTGGAGCTTCAGTTTCAGCATCAGTCCTTCCAATGAATATTCAGAATTGATTTCCTTTAGGATTGATTGGTTTGATCTGTTTGCAGTCCAGGGGACTCTCAAGAGTCTTCTGTAGCACCACAATTCAAAAGCATCAGTTCTTCGGTACTCAGCCTTCTTTACGGGCCAACTCTCACATCCATATGTGACTACTGGAAGAACCATGGGTCTGACTATATGGACCTTTTGTGAACAAAAATGATGTTTTTGCTTTTTAATACACTATCTAGTTTTGTCATAGCTTTTCTTCCAAGGAGCAAGTGTCTTAATTTCATGACTGCAGTCATTGTCAGCAGTGATTTTGGAACCCAAGAAAAGAAAATCTGTCACTACTTCAACTTTTGCCTTTTCTGTTTGCCATGAAGTGATGTAAATTAATTGACCATGAGCTTGAGTTTATTTCTGGGCTTTCTGTTTTGTTCCACTGATATTTGTGTCTGGTTCTGGGCCAGAACCACACTGTTTTGATTGCTATAGCTTTGTAGGATAGTCTCAAGGAAGGTGATAGCTCCAGTGTTGTTCTTTTCTCTCAAGATTGGTTTTGCTGTTTGAAGTCTTGTGGTTCCAATCAAATTTTAGGATTATTTGTTCTAGTTCTTTAAAAAATGTCATAGGTATTTTTATTTGGATTGCATTAAATCTGTAGATAGCTTCAAGTAGTATGGTCATTTTAACAATATTAATTCTTCCATTTCATGAACAAAATATATTTCCTTTTGTCTTCAGTTTCTTTCAACAGTGTCATAGTTTTCAGAATACAGATCTTTCACCTCCTTGGTTAAATTTATTCTTAGGTATTTTATTCTTTTTGATTAAGTTGTAAATGGGATTGTTGTATTGATTTCTCTTTTCAATACCTAATACTTAGTGTAAGGAAACACAACAGATTTCTGTATATTAATCTTGTAGCCTACAACTTAATTTGTGTATTCTCAAAGTTTTTTGATGGAGTTTTAGCATTTTCTATATATAGTATGTCATCTGGAAATAGTGAGTTTTACTTGTTCATTTCCAATTGGATGCCTTTTATTTCTTGTCTGATTGCTGAGGGTAGGCCTTTTAATACTATGGTAAACAGAAGTGGGGAAAGTGGACATCCTTATCATGTCCCTGATTTTAGAGGAAAAATTTTCAACTTTTCACCATTGAGTATAACATTAGCTGTGTATTTGTTATAAATGGCTTTTATTATGTTCAGGTATGTTCTCTCTATCCAACTTTGTTGAGAGTTTTTATCATGAATGGATGTTGAATTTTGTCAAATGCCTTTTTTGTATCTATTGAGACGATTAGGTGATTTTTATCCTTTGTTTTGTTAATGGTTCAGTATTCACAAGTCAAGTTTCAATATTGAACTATCCTTGCATCCCTGGAATAAATCACACTTGGTCATGATGTGTGATCCTTTTTATTTATTGTTGAATTCAGTTTGCTGATATTTTGTTGGGGATTTTTGCATCTGTGTTCATCAGGGATATTTTCTCTTTTTGTAGTGTCTTTGTCTGGTTTTGGTATCAGAATAATGCTGACCTTGTAGAATGAGTTTTGAGGTGTTCCATCCTCTGATTTTTTTGATAGTTTGAGAAACATAGGTGTTTACTTTTCCTATAATGTTGGGTGGAATTCTTAGCCCTAGATTTTTCTTTGTTGGAATTTTTTTGTTAGTGATACAGTTTTATTACTAGTTAGATATTTTATTTTTTTCTGATTCAATCTTTGAAGATTGTATGTTTCTAGGAGTTTATCCATTTCTTCCAGGTTGTCCAATTTGTAAGCATTTAACTCTTAGTATATTCTCTTATGACTGTTTATATTTCTGTGATATCAATTGTAAGTTTGCCACTTTCCTTTCTAATTTTTTTGGGGCCCTTCCCCCTTTTTTTTTGTCTTAAGGAGTCTTGCTAAAGGATCAGTTTTGTCTTTTAAAAAAAAAACAACTTTTAGTCTTATTGATCTTTTCTATTGTTTGTTTGCTTTTTTTGGTCTCTATTTCCACTCAGATTTTTATTTTCTTCTTTCTGCTGACTTTGGGCTATGTTTGTTTTTTTCTAATACCTTTAAATGGAAAATTAGGTTGTTTACTTGAGATGTTTCTTGCTTCTTGAGGTAGGCCTGTATCACTTTAAACTTCCCTCTTAGAACTGCTTTTACTGCATCCCATAGACTTTAGAAAGTTATGTTTCTGTTTTCTTTCATATCAAGGAATTTTTTAATTTCCTATTTGATATCTTTGTTGGTGCTGGAATTCGTAATTGTCCTTCCTACTCTATCTAACACATTGTCCTGAGCCTTGAAGACCCTCAAGAAATATTTAATGCATAAATGTATGAATGAATGTTTTTTTAATGGAAATGTCATGTGTAATACTTTATAATTTTATTTGTTTTTGACTGTGCTGGGTTTTCGTTGCTGAGTGGCCTTTTCTCTAGTTGCTTTGAGCAGGGGCTCCCCTGTAGTTGTGGTGTGTGGGCTGCTTCTCATTGTGGTGTCTTCTCTTGCGGAGCATGGGCTCTGGGGCACACGGGCTTCTGTAGCTGTGGCTCCCAGGCTGTAGAGCACAAGCTCAATAGTTGTGGTGCCGTGGCTTGGTTACTCCATGACATGTGGGATCTTCCCGGATCAGGGATTGAAATTGTGTCTCTTTCATTGGCAGGCAGGTTCTTTACCACTGAGCCACCAGGGAAGCCCCGAACCAATGTTTTATATGATTCATAGTGAACCGATTGATGGAAAGTTTTGCTATACTTTTATATTTATCAGTTATAAACCATGGCAAGGCTGTACAGTTAGGGTCAGACTCACTTGACTTTGAAGGGTAACGCCACTGCTTACAAGCAAGTTACTTAATTTGCACAAGTCTAGGTTGTCTCATTGCTTACGTTGAGAACGTAGTGCCTTGTGAAGTTATCAGGAGGACTAAATGAGGTAAAATAAATATAATTGCTTAGTACAGTACATGGTATGTAATAAATAATAGATAATAGCAAAAAAAAAAAAAAAAGGCTTTGTATAGCCCGAAATCTTGATACATGGTAAAATATTTTACTGTTTGCTGGTTTCTTATAAATTTAGCTTTACTTAAGTTGATAAAATGGAAAAAAAGTATTGAAATGACCACTAGATGTCAGTATTACTCTTGACTTCCAGTAACAGTTCAACCTGATTAAGCAGAGAGCAATCTGAATCGAAGGACTATGCAAAGTGTAGTTTATAGGTGGTTCCTAATTAAAATGCTATTCCCATTTCTGATTGATTCCCAGCCAATAATGAAGTTGGAGCTGTTAGTGCTCCTTGGCTGAATAGAATGTAAATGAGCCACAGAAATGAATCCCTTCAAATGCTACAACCCATGGGATCATCGTCTATCCCCTACATTCTCCCAGCCCCTGTAGAAGCTTTCAGCACAGCTGTTACAGACCAGTGTCCTAGGAGCATGTAACCCCCTGGGAAGTCCTGAAGGCACCAGCCCCAACTTGTTCCTGTCATTAGCTTTCAGCGTCACTGCACCCACCCCAGGCATCCCTGCCAACATGATTCTCAGCAGTGGGAGAACTGTGAAAATATCTCCCCAGATTACACTTTCAAACATATAGGGAAAGAGGATTCTTTCATTGTTAAAGCATATTCTGACATCTCTAAATAGACCTCAGAACACACTTTCCTTGGGAAACTTAAAGGAAAAAAAAGTGACATTAGATTTGCACACCCAGTGCTGTAATTCAGCTTTGTCGTCTTTCAGACTGTATGTCATTTTTAACATTCAATGTTAGTGAAGGTTTCACTTGCCAGTTGCCCTTATGTGGCAGGAATGAGATCATTGCTGAAGACAAAGATGATGAGATGGCAGGGAACTCTCCTGAGTTAGGCAGCCTCTGGGTTTGAGCTCATCGGCAGCAGGTGCCAGCTGTGTGACCTTGGGCAGGTTTCTCCATTTCTGTAGGACTCAGTTTTCTCCCCTTTCTCTTAGGATTATTGTGAGGGTGAACTGACATCAGGTATATGAAATTCTTGCATTATGCATGGCACATAGTAAGCACTCTCTGATTACTTCTTCTTATAATGATCTTGTGCCCAACCAGGAGGAGGTAGGTGTAAAGAAGTAATTACAGTGCAGCAAAATGAGATGCAAAAATGTGGCCCTAGAATTGTACCCGGAAACCTAACTTACTTGTACTTTTTTAAGGGAGAGGGGTGCATGGTCCTCAGATGATGCGCCCTAGTAGGAAGAATATAGCTGTGCTATCAGACACTCATGATTTGGAACCTTTGGCCTCCACTTACTTGTAGGATGACCATGGTCAAGTTGCTTCCCTTTCCTGGTCTCTATAGTAATACCTACCCCATAGAGTTATTGTGAGGATTAAATGAAATAAAAATCTGTAAAAGTGCCTAAGCCCAGTGCTTAGGGCTGGGATAGAATATACTTCTCTTCTCCCTCCTTCTTCTGGCTTCCAAAAGAATGACAACTTTTTGGAGTACACCATTTTCTTAACTTGAGATTCACCTTTTCTTTAGAAGTCTATTTTTATTATTTCTAACTTTCATGTCCTATTTTGTCCAGGACCACAACTGTGGCCCAGAAGCATACTTGGAAAAACCCACCTGCTAGGTACTAAGTATTTTCTGAGTAGTAGATTAGCTGTGCACATATACTGGTGTTGGCTTCCCCTGGAAAAACGAAGTGGCAACCCCCTCCAGTATTCTTATCTGGAAAATCCCAATCCATGCGGTCTCAGAAGAGTCAGACACGACTGGGCAACTAAACAACAACATTTACTGGTGTTATTGAAAATCCTCTGTCTACAAATTTCTACTTAGCACTGTTTGTTTTTACTGTCTTTGAAAAGCAGTTTGCTTGGCTAGAATAAATTTCAGCTCCATCTACCTCAATCTAAATTTTAAACACCAAAATAGTAGAATCTGTATTGAGTCTATTGAACAAGTCTATTGAACAAGTCATGGGTTAGTATTGTCATTTTCCAGATCCCAGGAGTGATGAGAATGGGAGCAAAAACATGCCAGTGAGTTTACAGCAAATATATATGGTACCTGGCTTGGTTTAGGTCTAAAAGGCGAGAATTATCATAGAGTAATTGACATCTGTGCACTCTTGTCATTGCATGTCTCTAATTTCCCACTAATCCTACTGCACCACAGAGGCGGGTGTGTATGATATATGCACATGAGAAATTATCTGGTCCAGAACTCTCTTTTTCTAATTAAAGAAACGTGTATATCCTTGTTTTTGCAATTCAGAGGTGTCATTGTCACATCCACCCCACAAAACAGATGTTTAAGCATTTTTTTTTAAGATTTTTATTTCAAATAGACTAATTTATCTTTCAGTAAAATATACTCTGATTCTGAAAGTTGAACTCTTACAATAAGTGAAGCAGATGCTGCCCAGACTTCTGAAAGGCAGCTGTTTTGCAAAGTTCACATCTGATTCACATATAAAAGAACAAATGGCCCACTTGACTTTGAGAAATTTTTCCTCCACCAGGTCGGACACACCCCACCTCAGGGCCTTTGCTCTTACCCTTCCTTGGGCTGGAACTTTTTTGGCCCACCTGGTCACAAGGCTCACCCTTCTCATCTCCATCCAGCCTTTACTCACTTAAGACCTCAGTGAGGTACCCTATCTGAAATTGCAAATCCTAAAAAATACAACAAACTAGTGAATATGACCAAAAAAGAAGCAAACTTGGAGATACAAAGAACAAATTTGTGGACTGTCCAGTGGTTAAGACTCCATGCTTCCACTGCAGGGGTCATGGTTTCCACCCCTGGTCAAAGAAGTTCCACACGCCTCAAAGTGCAGTGAAAAAAAAAAAAAAGAACATATTATTGTTACCAAGGGGAGAGGGAAGGAAGGGGAAATATTGGGGTAAAGTATTAGTAAATACAACTATTAGGTATAAAATAAGCCACAAGGATATATTGTACAACATGGGCAATATAGCCAATATTCTATGATAGCTATAAATGGAGTATAACTTTTCAAAATTGTGAATCACTATGTTATATACCTGTAACTATAATATTGTGTGTCAACTACAATTTTTTTAAAAAGATTAAATAAGTAAGAAAATTGCAAACCACCACCTCTTATACATACTCCTTGTTGTCCTCTGATTCACTTTTTTCCCTTAGCACTTATCCCTTATAACAACTAAATATCTTACTTACTTATATTACTTATTGTAAATGCCACAGGACAGCTTTTCGTGTTTTGTTTGTGGCTGTATCCTCAGCCTAGAATAGCTTGCCTATGCTCAAATAAGGCATTCAGGAAAACTGTGATGAATAAGTGAAAGCAAGCATAAAAATGACATGTCTTTTGTGCACTCTAAATTATGATTTTTTTCCCCCCTCAGGCATCTTGGTATATAGAGCTCACAGAATAATCGAGTCTTGTCAAGAAGCATTCATCTTGCGCCTCTTTCGACAGAAAAACAAACGTGGTTTTATTAAAGCCTTCACAGACAACGCTGTTGCCTTTGACACCGGCTTTTGTCACGTGGAAAGAGTGATGAGAAATCTTTTCGTAAGGAAGCTGTATCTGTGGCCAAGGTAAACAGCATTATGTGACCAGTTTCTGCAAGAGAACCTGCTGTACTTTAATTTCACACTTTAATATAGTATTTACTGTCACTGCACTTGACACATGCTAGTCAGGTTTATAACAGTGCACCCCAGTATAGATAAATGGTCACCACATTTGTGATTCTTTTAATAGGAAAGAGAGATTTGATAGTTATTTTTCTGGTAGCCCAAGGCCACCACTTGTTCATTTAGTGAAATCCCTAGGAATCTGGAGGCTCATGTGTACAACAGAGTTAGGTGAACTACAGATTTACTGGCTAAGATTCTAACTTGCACTTTGAAAACTACTCATCAGCAGTGGGGAAGAGGGTGGGGTAAATTGGCGGGTGGGGTTGCCATACATTACTGTGTCTAAAATAGATGACTAGTGAGGACCTACTGTATAGCAGGGGGACTCTACTCAGCACTCTTTAATGACCCATGTGGGAAAAGAATCTAGAAAAGGCTGGGTATGTGTGTATGGTAAGGCTTCCCTGGTGGCTCAGATGGTAAGGAATCTCCCTGCAGTGCAGAAGACCTGGGTTCAATCCCTGACCCTGCCTTATTTGAGTAATACTTCCATTTATATGGTTAAAAGTAATCCTGAAAACACTGTCGCCTGGCTTTCCGTTTTGCTTCTTAATTGCATTTGTTGTTGTTCGGCCGCTCAGTCGTGTCTGACTCTTTGTGACCCCATGGACTGCAGCACACCAGGCTTCCCTGTCCTTCACTATCTCCCAGAGTTTGCTCAAATCCACATCTATTAAGTCGATGATGCCATCCAACTGTCTCGTTCTCTGCCGCTCCTTTCCCTTCTGCCCGTAATCTTTCCGAGCATTAGGGTCTTTTCAAATGAGTTAGTTCTTCACATCAGGTGTCCAAAGTATTGGATTTTCAGCTTCAGCATTAGTCCTTCCAATGAATATTCAGGACTGACTTCCTTTAGAATTGACTGGTTTGATCTTCTTCAGTCCATTTACAAAAAGCTGTTAGAGTAGTAAACTGAGACTGGAAACACAGAGCTCTTACAACTCTAGAAAATATTTTTTAAATGTTTGTCTTTTTAGGTTCCATGTAGCAGTAAACTCGTTTTTAGAACTGCATAAACCCGAAGTCGTAGAAATTCATGTTTCTATGACACCTGCCATGCTTGCTATACAGACTGCTATTCTGGACATTTTAAATGCCTGTTTAAAGGAATTAAAATGCCATAACCCATCACTTGAAGTTGAAGATTTATCTTTAGAAAATGCTATTGGAAAACCTTTTGACAAGGTACTCTATTTCTCTTCCTTTTTAAGCACTGTTTGTGATGTTGTAATTTTTAAGTATGCAAGTTATTTTAATATTTATAATGTTCTCAGTAGGAATTTGTTGTCATTTTTAAAATTAGATTGGAGGTGATTTAAAGTATATCTTCTTTGGTTTACCGGAAAGTAATTTGTACTCGAATACATTGATTGGCATCTAAGCATAATTCTGATTTTTGCAGTTATACAGTGACTGTCTCTTTTTTTTTAAGTATATGTAAGCGAACATGTGTAAGAGAACTTTCCTAGTGGCTCAGACAGTAAAGTGTCTGCCTACAATGTGAGAGACCTGGGTTCGATCCCTGGGTTGGGAAGATCTTCTGGAGAAGGAAATGGCAACCCACTCCAGTACTATTGCCTGGAAAATCGTGTGGACAGAGGAGCCTGGTAGTCTACAATCCATGGGGTGGCAAAGAGTCGGACACGACTAAGCGACTAAACTTTCACTCCAAGAGAACAACGAATCACCTTTTGCTCTGAAATGACAACATTTGAATATCTACAGGTAGAAGAGTGTGCATAAGAAAGCTTCATAATTTATCATCTCTTATTTGGAATAAAAATAATTTGGATGAGTTTTGATTACCGAGGAATGTGAAACTTGCCTGTCTTAAAATTATATTCTGAAGTGAGAAAATGGTAAGACTGTAGTCTAGGAATGTTTATTTCAACTAATTTTTTCATCATAGATTAATATTAATACAGGTACATAAATGTCTAAGATCAAATTGTATGTCTAGAAAAAACTGAAAAAATTCCAGGCAGCTTTTTTTTTTTTCATATTTTTGTAGAACAAGTTCTTTTCTTTCAAACTCTGAATCAATCTCTTTGTCGCTAAAAATAATGCATAGTGATTTTTTAAAGGGAAAAATTTAAGTCCTTATTTTTCTGATTCTTCCAGAAAGTCTTTTTACTGTGAAATAATGATGCATAAAAACCATTCCATGTGTTTTGTGCCTCTGTTTTTAAAATTTATTTTAATTTAGTGCCTAGTATACCAAAAACACCTCTCACATTCTTCTAATGGTACATATATCTGTGTGGTGGCGGTTTAGTCACTAAGTTGTGTCCGACTCTTGTGACCCCATGGAGTGTAGTCTGCCAGGCTTCTCTGTCCGTGGCATTTCCTAGGCAAGAATACTGGAGTGGGTTCCCATTTCCTCTCCAGGGAATCTTCCTACCCAGGGATTAAACCCAGGTCTCCTGCACTACAGGCAGATTCTTTACCACTGAGCTACCAGGGAAGCCCCCGTATATGTCCCTAGAAAAACAAAATATAGCCAGATAGGCTTCACACTAAATTTCTGTAAATCATCCCCTGGCCAGTAAAAGTCAAAGTATTGTTTTACATATTCATCTCGTAACCAAAACAAAATAAAGCATAATTTGCGTTTGTTAGAAAATTTAAATTTTGTTAATGGTTTTAGAAAAGGGACATGTAGGTAATTTTTTACAAAAGATAATATACAAAAGACTTATATGTCCCAGTTTATCTAGGACAGTCACAGTGTCTGCCTGTTGTCCTGGAGCAATTATTAATAACGTCATTTCATTTTCACAAGAGTTCCAGTTTGGACAGTAGATTATTTGGTCTTCTAAATATTACTTCTGTTCAGTATTAAATGTGTTAGATAAGATGCCATGTAGTGAAACTGCTTCTGCATCATGCTGCATTATCCCTTTTAGTTATAGAATCAGCTTGTGAGGGAGACATGAATATATATAGCTGTGGATATATAGATACCTACATAGTATATACATAAAACTGTTCTGTGTTTTAGACAGTTTTTTAGGATCTTAAAAAGTATTCAGGTTTAGTTGGTTGTTAACAAATATTTTCTCATCCTTGAATCACACTTAAAGAAAATAATAAACACATCTTTTATAGCAGCAAACTACAGTCTGCTGATACTAATTTGATACCGTGTAGTTTCCCTAGTTTATGTCTTCTTCATCATCCAGCTGGCTCTCACATACAGGCTCTGTCCATACAGGACTTGGCAGAAATTAAGTGTATCTCAATTACTTGATTTGATTCTGCATAAAAGTGAATAATTGAGTATCTGATGTTTATCAAGACCTTTGTCTCCTAATAATGTAAATGCAGGTAATTATGAATTGACTGTGTCTGATCATAAAGATTGTAGTGATGACACTCTGCTTTACATTTGAAAAATTAAACATTCTAATTAGAATGTTCTGAGTCTTATGAACTTAAATTTTCTGTCCACTTCCTTGGGAGATAATGTCTTTTGTTTTTATTTTTTAAAACCATTGTGGTAAAGCTTACATAACAAAATTTACCATTTTAACCATTTTTAGGTATACAAGGGATAATGTTTGTTGCAAGTATCATTTGTGTTAGTAATAGCTATATTAAATATCTCTTAGCAGTATTTTATTCTTGTTTTAGACAATTCGCCATTACTTAGATCCTTTGTGGCACCAGCTTGGAGCCAAGACTAAATCCTTGGTTCAGGATTTGAAGATATTACGAACCCTGCTGCAGTATCTCTCTCAGTATGATTGTATCACATTTCTTAATCTTCTGGAATCTCTCAGAGCAACAGAGAAGGCATTTGGTCAGAATTCAGGTGGGAGATAAAAATACTAATATTATTCTAGGAACCGATTTGAGTGAAGTACTAGATTTTATTGGGGAGTCAGGTGTGCGGAGTGCTGTATTCAACTACATGATGTACTGAGATGTCAAATTATGTTTTATGTTCATAGCACAGGGATGTAGGTTTTATTGATAGCTAATGTTTCCACCTACTTAACTTCTGTTTTGTATATTAATAAATATTCATATCCATCCAGGCAGTTTTATTTCTAGAAAAGACCATATATCATAGGCAGTCCCCAGCTTAGAAATAGGTTGTCTTCTGAAAGTTCAGTTGTTATGAACTTAAAATTCATTTCCCCAAAGAAACGGCAAGGGAATATGGAGTTTCATTAGCCAGAGAATGAGAAGAGATTTGTGGGGAAGCATACATATGCCGCTGTCCACCGACTGGATTTTCTACCAGTCACATTCTTGCCTCATTACTGTGACCTTTCTCACTGTGTGGCAAGACCAGTGATTTTTAAAGTGTGGCCCAGGGGCCCCTGGAGCTAAGATTTAATAAAGTTAATATTTCTTATTGCTTCACCAGGGACTTTCTTGAGTCATAAACTACAAATGCACAGAGTTGAAGAATACATTGATTGCTAGTGAACTTTGGGTCTACTGCCTTCATCTGTGCTTGGGCACGAGCAGCATAACCCACCGATGCTTTTGCAGCATCGTTAGAAATGTCAACACAGTGGGGGAAATTCCGTAATAGTATTAGTATGAGAGTAGTTTTGAGGTCACAGACCATCCCCCTGAAAACATCTTGGGGACCCCCAGGGATCTGTAGGCCGCACTTTGAAAACCACCAGTCTAGCCAAACAGTGACAGAGACCATAACAAGGGAGGTGTGATTGGGAGATGAACAGGCTGGTGACTGGTTGATATACAGGTCATGTGACCTTCAGAGATTCTCTGAAGTTAACCATAAATTAAAGGCTTTTTTTTTCCCCTTAACATTTTATGTTAGGTTGGCTCTTTCTTGACTCCAGCACCTCAATGTTTGTAAATGCTCGAGCAAGGGTTTATCATGTTCCAGATGCAAAAATGAGTAAAAAAATCAAAGTGCCTGAAAAACTGGAGATTAAAGAAGAACAAGGTATCTTGCATGATTAAGTCTTCAAACATGTCTTTTTTTTACATATTTGGTGTAGAAATGCTTATCAAGTTACAGTATAACTTTAAATCTCATTCGACTGTGTGAAAAATATGTGACTGCATTTAATTACTTGTTAACATGTAACATATGTGATCTGTGTTAAAAAATATTTGGAATGGATTCACTGCCAGGGGATTCCAAATAACAAACACCAAGTATCAATCAAAAGTACTACTACATAAGAATGGTTGATTTTTTTTTTTTTAACTTCAGAATAATTACTATTTGGGCACTTAAGGTCTTAGTGGACTATTTTAACATCCCCTTTCAGTTCAGTTCACCTAGTTGTGTCCGACTCTTTGCGACCCCATGTACTGCAGCATGCCAGGCCTCCCTGTCTATCACCAACTCCTGGAGTTTACTCAGACTCATGTCCAATGAGTCGGTGATGCCATCCAGCCATCTCATCCTCTGTCATCCCCTCCTACCACCTTCAGTCTTTCCCAGCATCAAGGTCTTTTCAGATGAGTCAGTTCTTCACATCAGGTGGCCAGAGTATTGGAGCTTCAGCTTCAGCATCAGTCCTTCCAATGAATATTCAGGACTGATTTCCTTTAGGATGGATTGGTTGGATCTCCTTGCAGTCCAAGGGACTCTCAAGAGCCTTCTCCAGCACTACAGTTCAAAAGCATCAATTCTTTGGCGCTCAGCTTTCTTTATAGTCCAACTCTCACATCCATACATGACCACTGGAAAAACCATAGCCTTTGACTAGACGAACCTTTGTTGGCAAAGTCATATCTCTGCTTTTTAATATGCTATCTAGGTTGGTCATAACTTTTCTTCCAAGGAGCAAACGTCTTTTAATTTCATGGCTGCAATCACCATCTGCAGTGATTTTGAAGCCCAAGAAAATACAGTCTGTTACTGTTTCCACTGTTTCCCCATCTGTTTGCCATGAAGTGATGGGACCGGATGCCATGATCTTAGTTTTCTGAATGTTGAGCTTTAAGCCAACTTTTTCACTCTCCTCTTTCACTTTCATCAAGTTCCTCTTGATGAAAGTTCCTCTTTACTTTCTGCCATAGGGTGGTGTCATGTGCATATCTGAAGTTATTGATATTTCTCCTGGCAATCTTGATTCCAGCTTGTGCTTCTTCCAGCCCAGGGTTTCTCATGATGTGCTCTGCATATAAGTTAAATAAACAGGGTGACAATATACAGCCTTGATGTACTCCTTTCCCTGTTTGGAACCAGTCCATTGTTCCATGTCTGGTTCTAACTGTTGCTTCCTGACCTGCATACAGATTTCTCAAGAGGCAGGTCAGGTGGTCTGATATTCCCATCTCTTTAAGATTTTCTTTTTAGCTTTTAGGAAACAAAGGTACTAGAATGAGGCAAATAATGGATTTTATTTCACACTCATCTATAACTATTATAATAAATATATAGTGAATATTGTTGCCTTTTTAAGACATAAAAGTGAAAGTCGCTCAGTCATGTCCAACTCTTTGCCATCCCATGGACTACAGTCCATGGAATTGTCCAGGCCAGAATGCTGGAGTGGGTAGCCTTTCCCTTCTCCAGGGGAGCTTCTTCCCAACCCAGGGATTGAACCCAGGTCTCCCGCATTGCGGGCAGATTCTTTACCAGTTGAGCCACCAGGGAAGCCCAAGAATACAGGAGTGGGTAGCCTATCCCTTCTCCAGTGGATCTTCCCGACCCAGGAATCGAACCAGGGTCTCCTGCATTGCAGGTGGACTCTACCAGCTGAGCTGCCATGCTTATGTCCTGCCTAGTGCAAAGATCTATTTCAAAACTTAATACATTAGTAATATGTTTGAGTACTTACAGAAATAAAGGTTTTATTGTTGTCTGCTTATATCTCGTGTTCAGCATTAGGAAAATCATGGAGATTTTAGAAATAATAAAAACTGTTATTCTGTACTGATTCCTTTATTTTGTGTAGCAGTTTATATATAACATCATAGTTGACAACTGACATGTAATCACGTCTTATTAGTGACCATGCATATGACTTTCTGTCAAGGCGTTATGGAGCCTATGTTAATCTGGGTTTGAAGTGTCTTCATTTAGACCATAAGGAGACCTTCTCAAGAATCTGGATTCTCTCATAAGTCTACTTTCCTGGGCTGCATAGTGGGTGCTTGTTTGTTTGGTTTTTTTTTTACTGCCTGCACTGTAAGCACTTTGATGGGTGCTTGTTGATTGTTTTGATGTACCGTTTATATGTGCACATGTTCAACCGGACCTCCTAAGTTGACAGTCCTGCCCCTCCTCCCCCCGTTATGAAGGAAGCTCAAAGGAATGGGCTTATAGAACGATGCCTGTGTTATTTGTTTTCAAAGCCTTTGAAATACTTTATGGATAAACATTATCACATAGAATGAGATTATCATTTATTTCTATACAGAAACAAAAAAGGAACTGGTGCTAGAAAGCAACCCAAAGTGGGCAGCACTCACAGAAGTTTTGAAGGAAATTGAGGCAGAGAATAAGGAGAGTGAAGTCCTTGGTGGTCCAGGTAGGAAAAAAGGAGATGATGACATTGGCCTTCAAAATCTGGCAAATGAGTCCTTCTGATTAGCTCTTTAAAAATAACTTAACACTATTATTTTGTCTATAGAATAAGAAGAATAAGTGCCACATCACCAAAATCTTAGTGACAACTTCCTTTCTGTTCATTGGATGGTTTTCTCCAAGTTCAGTCATTGTATATTCATGAAAGCAGGTTGTTTTACTGGTTGAGTTCTTGGGAAAACTTCTATTTAAAGATATAGCTAATCAACTATTATATATAGAATGGATAAACAACAAGGTCCTACTATATAGCATAGGGAACTCAAATCAATATCCTGTGATAAACTGTAATGGAAAAGAATATTAAGAAGAATGTATATATGTATATACCTGAGTCACTGTGCTGTACCGCAAAAATTAACACAACATAATAAATCAACTAGACTTCAATTAAAAAAATAAAAGGTGCAGCTAATCTCCACATATATGTTCACTAGGCTTTAAAGCTTAAAGTCTGGAATCCCCAAGGAGAAAGCTAATGGGCTTATGTTTTAAGTTGTCAGCAAGTCTTTTCAAAGAAGCCTTAATTGGCCTGTGGAGTAACATTGGCCTAGCCCTAAAGAAATTCCAAGTTTTAGGGCTACTCTCTTTAAACATTAGCACCATAGACTGAACCTGAGCTAAGTTTTTAAAATAAAACCAGATAAAAAATAAAACTAAATTTTAAAGAATATCTGTTGAGACTTTGACTCCTATAAAGCAATAAAGGCAAGCACAGAGTCCTTATATGAGTAGTATTCTATGATATTATCACAGAACATATGGTGCTGTGATTTATGACCCTAAGTCATACATACCCACTCAGACAAAGTGAAAAGTGTAAAGAAAAAAGAAAAGGGTGAAAAATTATGTCTCGCAGCCACTGTTAACCCTGACATATTTCCTTCCTGGTTTTCTTCTGTGTATTTTCTGTTTCACATTGTTAAAGTAATAGTATAGATATAACACTATAAAGTTATAGTGTAGATTAATTCTGGATGTAGAATTAATGAGACAAATGACACTGACATTTTCAAAGTTCTCAAAACATATTACCACATTGATATGTAGGTTTTTTCTTTTTTTTATCAGTTGTCATTTCTTTTGGAAGTATAAGACCTTGTCTCTTTTTCACCTAGCTAGCATTGACTGAAGATGCTGTATATATTTGTGTGTGTCTGCATGTACCACATAGGTATAACAGTTTTATTAATTTGATGGGAGAAAAATGCTTATCTGGTTTGAAATTTTGATGTTTAGGGAACTCAGTATTTTCTCAGATGCATTTCTTTCTTTGTGAATTGTGTTAGTTTCTTTTGCTGGTTTAAGGTGTGTTCTCAGTTTGTATCAGCTTTTTATACATTGAAGATACTAACATTTATCATAGTTGTATAAAGTTGTATTTTGTCTTTAGCTCTTTTTTTAAGATTAGAAATGGGTTTATTTAGAGAGATACACATTCTGTAGACAGAACACGGTCCATCTCAAAAGGCTTGAGAGCAGTCTTTCTTTACCTTTATAATGCACAGTTAATTCTCCAGTGTATTGAGTCAGTCTTAGTTTACAGATATCAATCTTCTCTGAGATTTCTTCATTGCTTTTAAGCCTGGAAAAGCATCCTCATATGGAGAGATGGAGAAGAGTCATCTTTTTTTTATGATTTATTATTTAACATTTGACTTTGTAATCCATTTGGAATTTATTTTAGTATTTCCAGATCCTCTGGAAAATTATTAATTAAAAAGAGCTCCCTTAAAGCCTCTGTTATACCACAGCTATATTTTCATAAGTCTCTAAATATTTCTGGCTTCAACTTTACCCAAAAGATTTAAGTGATCCTGGCAGAGAGGTGAATGTCTTTGATGAGCATCTGAGACCCTTGTTAAACAAAGTGTAAAGTATCCTTAGCGCCAAGGAGGTGAGACGGGTCTTCTTTGTGGGGGACAGAAGGAGGGGGCACACAGGGAGGAGGGCAGGAAGTGAGCTCATAGCTCCATAACGCTGTTTTCAATTTTAGGACAAGTTCTCATTTGCGCAAGTGACGACAGGACATGTTCCCAGCTGCGAGAGTACCTCACTGTCGGAGCAGAGGTCTTCTTGTTGAGGCTCTACAGAAAAACCTTTGAGAAGGACAGCAAAGCCGAAGATGTATGGATGAGATTAAGGAAGGAAGATGACTCAAAGAGAATCATGAAATCCAACAAGAGGCCCAAAGACCTCCGAGACAAAGACAGGCCCCCTGCCAAAGAGAAGGCCCTCAGAAAGAAGAAACCAAGGTTGACTTTAACTCAGATGGTGGGAAGAACTGAAGAACTAGAGGGGGAGGCAGGTGTTGAGGAGGGCAGCCCGAGAGAGCTGACCAGTAGCCTGGAGAGCTGCACAGGAGACAGTAAGCACGAGGAGTCTGATGTGAACGTGTCCTCCGATGCCGCCTATGGGATTCTGAAAGATCCCCTCACCATCATCCACCCGCTCCTGGGCTGCAGTGATCCCTACGCTCTGACACGCGTGCTCCACGAGGTGGAGCCGAGATACGTGGTCTTGTATGATGCAGAGCTGACCTTCGTGCGTCAGCTTGAAATTTACAGGGCGTCTCGGCCCGGGAAGCCTCTCAGGCAAGTTGTAGGGAAGGTGAAGTCTCACAGGCTCGACTTCACAGTTCTGTAGGGTTTAGTACAGACAGACCAGCTGCCCACGGGCTTTCTGATCTGTAACGCTGCCTTGTTGGGATGTTGGCTGAGTTTATGAAACGTCTGATGGTTCAGGTCCGTCTGGGAAGTACGCCTGAGGAGGAGGTCGCATGTTGTAGTGGAACCGGGGATCTGGGGGGACGCCTCCCTTGGTAACCTTCTCTGCTGCTGTTCGGTGCCGTATTCTTTATGCATCAGTTGTAGCCTACAGGGTGCCATCTCTGAATAAGCCTAGGAAATTTACAATATCCTAACTTCTCCCAAATGTTCTTGTAATTATGACTCAGCAAAATCATGTCATAATTCGAAAATGTCTTTCTTTTAAATCTGAAGAAGTGACTCTAAGTTACAGCCACATAAAACTGAAGTATTTGGGGAATTATTGTACCAAGTTTTCTTGAGTTTCAAGAACTATCAGATGAGAAATCTACAGAAATATCAGATGAGAAAATGGTGCCTCCCAAAGAATATAGTGTTCTGGCTCTCCAATTATCCGAGGGAAATAAACAGCAAAATTAATATCCTGAACTCAGCCTGAACCAAAATCAGAGCCAAAAGAAACCTTTCTAGCCAGTTTAACGAAGGCAACCCTTCCAAGTAGAGATGAATGGAGGAGTTGGGTCAGAAATAATGCAGGATGAAGAGATTAGACAAAGCTGGTAAAATAATTATAGGCTGATAAATTTTTCATACTTTACCATTGATCAATACAGTACATAGCTTATGTGCACCCAAGTTCTCTGTTGCCTGATAATAGAATACTGTGTGATGCTTAGAACAAAATATCAGAAATGGAAGGGGCTTTGGAGTTCAACCACTTAGTCCAACAATGAGAAACTGAGGCTCAGAGGTGGTGAGTGACTTGCCCTTGGCCACTTGATGTATTCGTGGCAGAGCTGGGGGTCTCTGGACTCATTGGCCAGTGGCCTTTTCCATGTTCACACTTTAAAAAAATGCAATCTAGGAAGATGAAGGTCAAAAGAAAAATCGAGGGTTAAAGAGGAAAAATATAAAAAAAAAAAGGAAAAATATCTCTGATGGAAGGTGAAGAAAAGGTGCTTCATTCAGCTTAGCAATAAACAAGATAGAAAGCTGGCCTTTTCTAAGAGAAAAGAATATGTCAAATTATTTCTTGAGGCACTTGATATAATCCATATGTCCTCTGTGTCCATGTGTTTATATAAAATGTGCGATGGCTTGGTTCTGTTAAGACATGAATAAAAAGGGAACTGAGAAATTACTTGTGAAGATAAAGGTCATATAGATTTCATTTGTTTACTTTTCACTAACATGAACTTTCCTAAGCTGGCTTTTATAACTGCTCTCCAACTTTTTAAATGATTGTTTGGCAGGGGTGCAAAGAAAAAATTGAAAAAAGAGAAGCCGCTAAGATTGTGTTTTCTGATTTGTTTATAGTTATGAGGAAAGAATTACTCTATCCCTCTTTGTTATGTTTCAGTGTTTACCTAAACTCCATTCCTCCTTTCAGTGAAAGAAGAAAGGAAAAAAAAGCCCATGTGGTAATGAGACCTTTAACAGGTGGGGTTTAGGCTGCTTGATTTTAGCAAGTATGTGATTAATGGAACCTTTTCTTCTCCATCAAATATTTATTATTTGAACACTCTGGGTTGCTGATTTCACGCTTTTCCTTCCAGGGATTAAAAATTATGTGTTTTCAGCCTAAAAGAGATCTGTCTTAACTTGCAGGGTTTACTTTCTTATATACGGAGGTTCAACGGAGGAACAGCGCTATCTTACTGCTTTGCGGAAAGAAAAGGAAGCTTTTGAAAAGCTCATAAGGTAAATACACAGAAGATCAGTATGAAGGAATCAAAGGCCTTTGAAGATCCAGAGGCTTCTCTGGATCTAGGTGGGGGAATATCTCCTAGCCCTTAGGTGCTAGGGACAGTCACGTCAAGATACACTTGTGGTCTGATAATCCCCCAGGGTTTACATGGATCAGCACCCATTTCTTTTTCCCCTGCCTCTCCACCATCCCCATTTGCTTTTCAGGGGTTTGATGGACTATTAGATATGTGAAGAAAACTGCTTTTCTGTTTATAAAGAAATAAAACCTAAAGCACCATCAGTAGGTAGAACTCTCCCCCTCCCCCATGTCCAAGATTTCTCCCTTCGCTTGGAATCATGATTTTTTTTTCCCCCTTGTGAAATCTCCATTGTCTTGGGTGGGTGACTGCTTTAGTGTTTACCCAAAAATACTTTTATGAACTGGTCAGTTCATATCAATAGAATCACTCTGAGAAAAACATTTTTATAAAAGTGTGACATTTGTCTGAGCAGATGTGTGTTTTTTGAGAATGAGTATCCTTTAATGTTCCAGATAAAAAAAGTTTTTGGTTTAACAGAAGGAAAATATTCCTAAGTGAGATATTGGTAGGCAAATTGCATGGCTACCTCTTACCTGTAGGCATCTGAGAAAGCTGATAACATCTCCCAAGGAATGTTGTCAAGGAGATGGTAGCTTGGTGAGAGAAGATGAATCAGGTGGTCTCTCAGGGGCCCCAGGAGCCAGGGCAGGGGCTGGACAGGGAATCCTTGAGCTGAGATAGAGAAGAGGCTAGATGAGAGGATACCGTGGCCTAGCCTGGCTGGGACCGAGCCAGACCAGTCCTAAAAGCCTCAGACGCTGGCAACGTAGCAGTGACGACGAGAGGGCATAAGTCACTTTTAGTGGCAGTTAGCCAGCCAGGACCTCGACACAATTTCAAAATGGACAGTCATTCCCCAGCACTGGCTATGGGCTTTCAGTATGTGCCTAAAATATGTAGATGCCCCAGTGCGTCCAGGAATGGTTTCCAGACACAGGAGCACTTCCTGAATCGGTGCCACTGAGCCCCTGTAGAGACACTCAGCACAGTATGTGGGCAGCGCCCTGTGCTGTCCTTCCCTCCCCTTCCTCTCCTCTGTGATTGTGGCATGTCTTAGGCAAGGATTCTTTTTTTTTTTTTTCATTTATTTTTATTAGTTGGAGGCTAATTACTTTACAATGTTGTAGTGGTTTTTGTCATACACTGACATGAATCAGCCATGGATTTACACATATTCCCCATCCCGATCCCCCCTCCCACCTCCCTCTCTACCTGATCCCTCTGGGTCTTCCCAGTGCACCGGGCCCGAGCACTTGTCTCATGCATCCAACCTGGGCTGGTGATCTGTTTCACCCTAGATAATACACATGTTTCGATGCTGTTCTCTCAAAACATCCCACCCTCGCCTTCTCCCACAGAGTCCAAAAGTCTGTTCTGTACATCTGTGTCTCTTTTTCTGTTTTGCATATAGGGTTATCATTACCATCTTTTTAAATTCCATATATATGCGTTAGTATACTGTATTGGTCTTTATCTTTCTGGCTTACTTCACTCTGTATAATGGGCTCCAGTTTCATCCATCTCATTAGAACTGATTCAAACGAATTCTTTTTAACGGCTGAGTAATATTCCATGGTGTATATGTACCACAGCTTCCTTATCCATTCGTCTGCTGATGGGCATCTAGGTTGCTTCCATGTCCTGGCTATTATAAACAGTGCTGCGATGAACATTGGGGTGCACGTGTCTCTTTCAGATCTGGTTTCCTCAGTGTGTATGCCCAGAAGTGAGATTCTGGGTCATATGGCAGTTCTATTTCCAGTTTTTTAAGAAATCTCCACACTGTTCTCCATAGCGGCTGTACTAGTTTGCATTCCCACCAACAGTGTAAGAGGGTTCCCTTTTCTCCACACCCTCTCCAGCATTTATTGCTTGTAGACTTTTGGATAGCAGCCATCCTGACTGGCGTGTAATGGTACCTCATTGTGGATTTGATTTTCATTTCTCTGATAATGAGTGATGCTGAGCATCTTTTCATGTGTTTGTTAGCCATCTGTATGTCTTCTTTGGAGAAATGTCTGTTTAGTTCTTTGGCCCACTTTTTGATTGGGTCATTTATTTTTCTGGAATTGAGCTGCAGGAGCTGCTTGTGTATTTTTGAGATTAATCCTTTGTCTGTTGTTTCGTTTGCTATTATTTTCTCCCATTCTGAGGGCTGTCTTTTCACCTTTAGGCAAGGATTCTTACAGCTATCAATCCACAGTTATGGGACAGTCCTTTCAGCCTGTGAAAATATATTTTCTTTTAATTTTTATTGAAGTGTGGTTGATGTGTAATTTCTGTTAATTTCCACCATACAGCAAAGCGATTCAGTTACACACATATAACTCTCAGTCCTTCCCTCCCCCAGCCCCTCTCCACCTTGGGAAGTCTTTTCTCTATGTCTTGAGTCTGTTTCATTGTTGTTCCGTTGCTAAGTTGTGTCTGACTCTTTGCAGCACCATGGACTGCAGCACGCCAGGCTTCCCTGTCTTTCACCATCTCCTGGAGTTTGCTCAAACTCATGTCCATCAAGTTGGTGATGCCATCCAGCCATCTCAAACTCTGTTTCCCCCTTCTCCTCCTGCCCTCAATTTTTCCCAGCATCAGGGTCTTTTCCATTGAGTCAGCTCTTTGTGTCAGGTGGCCAAAGTATTGGAGCTTCAGCTTCAACATCAGTCCTTCCAGTGAATATGCAGGGTTGATTTCCTTTCGGATTGACTGGTTGGATCTCCTTGTGGTCCAGGGGACTCAAGAGTCTTCTCTAGCATCACAGTTAAAAAGCATCAATTCTTTGGTGCTTAACTTGTTTTATGGTCCACTCTCACATCTGTACATGCCTACTGTTCCCCTTCTATTTGCCGTGAAGTGATGGGACTGGATGCCGTAATCTTTATTTTTTGAATATTGAGTCTTAAGCCAGCCTTTTTTCCTCTTCTCTTTCACCTTCATCAAGAGGCTCTTTAGTTCCTCTTCACTTTCTGCCCTTAGGGTGGTATCTTCTGCATATCTGAGGTGGTTCATATATCTCCCAGCAGTCTTGGTTCCAGCTTGTGATTCATCCAGCCTGGCATTTCGCATGACGTACTCTGCATGGAAGTTAAAGAAGCATATAAGTTGAGTAAACAACTCCTTCCCCAAGTTTGAACCTGTCCACTGTTCCATGTCCAGTTCTAACTGTTGCTTCTTGACCTACATACAGGTTTCACAAGAGGCAGGTCAGGTGGTCTGGTATTCCCATCTCTTTCAGAATTTTCCACAGTTTGTTGTGATCCACACAAAGGCTTTAACATAGTAAAGCAGATGTTTTTCTAGAATTCTCTTGCTTTTTCTGTGATCCAATGAGTGTTGGCAGTTTGATCTCGGGTTCTTCTGCCTTTTCTAAATCCAGCTTGTACATCTGGAATTTCTCAGTTCACATACTGTTGAAGCCTAGCTTGGAGGATTTTGAACATTACTTTGCTAGCATGTGAAATGAGCCCAGTTGTATGGTAGTTTGAACATTCTTTGGCATTGCCCTTCTTTGCAATTGAAATGAAAACTGACGTTTTCCTCTCTGGTGTTTTGTGGGTATGTATTTTCTATTCATGTGTTCTGGAGGATAGTTTGTGGGCTTCCCCGGTGGCTCAGATGGTAAAGAATCTGACTATAGTGCGGGAGACCTGGATTTGATCTCTGGGTTTGAAAGAGTCCCTGGAGAAGGGAATGGCTACCCACTCCAGTATTCTTGCCTGGAGAATTCCATGGACAGAAAATCCTGGTGAGCTATAATCCATGGAGGATATTTTATATGTGTGTATATATGCTTTTTGAAAAAAATATTCCAGAAAGTGTTATAACCATGTGTTACACAGACTTCCTCTTCCTGTTCAGAACATTTAGCTTCTCTCTGTGTCTCCTAGACCTTGATCTCCCAAGACTCAGTCAACAGATATTTCTTCAGCATCTATTATGATCCAACTCCTCCTGTCCTCACATTACAGTGCTAGACTTACAGTGGTGCAGAAAAAAAGCTCAGTTCTGTCTTCTAGAGCATATCTCCTAGTGTAAAAGACAAACATTGGATGCTTATGCACAGTCTAATAAACACCTGCAGGCTATAGCCTGCAAAGCTGAAAGAAAATAGTATCGAGAGTTTGTCAGAGGGGGCGGGGGGGGCGGCGTCAGGGGCAGCATCTCTTGAGGGGTGACCTTTAAGCTGACCTAGGCAGCATGTGTGTTGGTTGCTGAGTAGACAAAAGTGGGCCGAGGGTTGTGTTCAAGAGTGTGTGTGAAAGCTCAGAGGTGCAGGAGGCCTGTTAAGGATTCAGAACTTCACTCTGAAGTCCGTAAGACAGCACTGCAGAGTTCTAAGTAGGAGAGTGACGTAGTGTGTTTTCAGAGGCTCTCTCTGGCACCAAACTTGGAATGGATGGAGTAGGGAAGTAGTCAGGAAGCTATTGCAGTTGTCCGATAAGAACCAGTGGCAGCTAAGATTAGGTTGATGGAGAGAAGGGGAGAGATTTAAGCGATATTGAGGAAATGGAGTCCAAGAATTGGTGCCCCTGGATATGGGCCAGTAACCTCCTAATTGGCTCTTTCACTTTTTTTTAAAATATCCTTTGCCTCAGGCTTCTCTGATTAAAGTGACTGTCTCTAGATTACAGTGAGTACATGGAACTAAGATATTCAGATGAGGTTGTCGGTGTTTACGTTGAGGGTCCCTAAAGATCACCCTCAGGCTCAGTGAGTCACCAGAAGGACCCACAGGAGTCAGATAAGCTGGGATCCTCACCATTGTGGTTAATTACAGAGAAAGGACACAGAGTAAAAGCAGAGAGAAAGAATGCACGGAGCCAAGTCCAGGAGAAATCCAGCGTGAGCTTCCGAGTGTCCTCTTGCAGTGAGGTCCCGGGAAGTGCTTAATTCTGGCCTCTGTGTGTGACAGCACACGCTCAGCATTATCCTCAGGGACGCTTACCCGAGAGTTGGGGTCCAGCGTTTTTACTGGGAGTCAGTCATACAGATGCAGTACTCAAAGGACGGACTCCGGCTCCCTGGAGATGAAACATGTATTCACCATAAATCACACTGGGTCCTGCTTTGTGATCCTCTTATCAGGCGGAGTAGTCCAAGAACTCAGATCTCAGCTCCCAGAAGCTGGCCAGGGGTTTCCAGAAAGACAAGCTGAGGAGACAGGCCTTTCTTGGGAATGTGCAGGGTTTGAGCATCCCAGGCCTGCTCTCTGAACCCTTTCCTGCCCAGAGCTGTAGCCCACCCAGGGTGCCTGTAGCATCTGAGTAGGTGAGTTGTATGCGCCAGGCCTCCTTCCCACAGCTGCATCTTCTCCAGTTCATCAGAACGTAGCCTAGAAAAGAGTGCCATTAGTGGACTGTAGCCAGGTGTTGGGGACCCGCATGCACTTCCCAGCTTATACGAGGGACTGTACACTCAAAGGGCTTAGTGACAAGGCTCAGATCAACCTGGCCTTGACTGGAAACATCCCTCAGCAGAACCCAGGATGTAGCCTTTCTCCTACATTTCAATTTCTACAGCAATTTCCATATCAGATTTTATCTATATGGCCTGGCCTAATTTTCTAACTCTCTCAGCTGTGACTGTCTACGTATTAAGTTAGGTCTTGCCATATCACACAGATAGTAACACTATTTAGAATCTTAAGATATTTACTTTCCCAGAAAACTTGGGGAATTTGAGAAGTGTTTGTTTTGAAAAGCAAAATATATGTGAGGTGCATGGCTAAAAGAGCATTTGCACTGAGCCTGGACTTAGAGAAAACTGTAATGGGAGACTGAGGAAATGCACTTTTGCCAGGACCTCCACAAGTGATTTTGTTAAGAACAAAAGCAATGCTGCTATTTAAAATAACCAGAGAGGAATGAATCAGGCAAGCTGGCAATGAAAGGACTGTTTGGCTGGACTAGAGATCAGTAGATTACAGATGACAAGTAAAGAGAAAAAAGATTACATGTCTCAGTATTGATAATAAAATGCTCCCTGGGTCAAAAAATTAGTAATAACATTCTGAGTAAACATAGTTTTCGAGAGGTCACCACTTTTCAAAGGGAAGGGTTAGATTATTTGAAATTTTACAGTTAAAAAAATATGATCACAAAACGGGTTATTATGAGGACTTGAATAAATGCCCATTTGAAGAGACTCCTAGTCCAATACCTCCTCCCTGTTTTATCACGTTGTACAAGCTATTCAAATACCACTAGAGATGTTAGAGCAATATTAAGAAACCATGGTATTTCAGGTGGACGTAGAAATCTGAATTGTTCAATTATTATTTTGTATCTGTCACATACAGTAATTTGATTATGCGAAATGTTGTGAACAAGGGACTGAATATTTTTAAGTATGACAAATTTCTGTTAAACTAATTTGAGTTACTGGTTAGGAAGACTTAATATTTTCTTCACAACCCTGGTTTCATTTCAAGAGTATGCTTTTTTTTCTGAGATTTAATTTGCAGTTACATTTCATAGTAAACTAGCTGTTTTGTTTAACAGTATTAACTGAAGCAGTTGCAGGATCATTTGAAAGAAATCTGTTTTTTAGCATGCGAGTGCGTGTTTGGTCATGTCAGATTATTTGCGACCCTGTGGACTGTGGCCCGCCAGGCTCCTCTGTCCATGGAATTTTCCAGGCAAGAATACTGGAGTAGGTTGCCATTTCCTTTGCCAGTTTTTTTTTTTTAGCATAGTCATGGATAATTAGGGGATGAGGTTACTACATTATAGGGCTTCCCAGGTGGCTCAGTAGTAGAGAATCAGCCTGCCAGTGCAGGAGACACAAGAGACACAGATTCAATCCCTGGGTGGGGAAGATCCCCCGGAGGAGGAAATGGCAACCCACTCCAGTATTCTTGCCTAAAAAATCGCATGGGCAGAGGAGCCTGGCGGGCTACAGTCCATGAGGGCCACAAAGAGTCAGACATGACTGAGTGACTGAGTACACAGTTACGACATTAATAAAAGCTAACATATGGTGCTTGTTATGTTCCGAGCACTACTATGAGTGCCTTACATGTGTTATGTGATCTTTGTAACAGTCTGTTGAGGTTCAGTTCAGTCACTCAGTTGTGTCCAACTCTTTGCGACCCCATGAACCGCAGCACACCAGGTCTCCCTGTCCATCACCAAATCCCGGAGTCCACCCAAACCCATGTCCATTGAGTCGGTGATGCCATCCAACCATCTCATCCTCTGTCATCCCCTTCTCCTCCTGCCCTCAATCTTTCCCAGCATCAGGGTCATTTCCAATGAGTCAGCTCTTCACATGAGGTGGCCAAAGGATTGGAGTTTCAGCTTCAGCATCAGTCCTTCCAATGAACACCCAGGACTGATCTGCTTTAGGATGGACTGGTTGGATCTCCTTGCAGTCCAAGGGACTCTCAAGAGCCTTCTCCAGCACCACAGTTCAAAAGCATCAATTCTTTGGCGCTCAGCTTTCTTTAGAATCCAACCCTCACATCCATACATGACCACTGGAAAAACCATAGCCTTGACTAGATGGACCTTTGTTGACAAAGTAATGTCTCTGCTTTTTAATATGCTATCTACGTTGGTCATAACTTTCCTTCCAAGGAGTAAGCGTCTTTTAATTTCATGGCTGCAATCACCATCTGCAGTGATTTTGGAGCCCAGAAAAATAAAGTCAGCCACTATTTCCACTCTTCCCCCATCTATTTGCCATGAAGTGATGGGACGAGATGGCATGATCTTAGTTTTCTGAATGTTGAGCTTTAAGCCAACTTTTTCACTCTCCTCTTTCACTTTCATCAGGAGGCTCTTTAGTTCTTCTTCACTTTCTGCCATAAGGGTGGTGTCATCTGCATATCTGAGGTTATTGATATTTCTCCGGCAATCTTGATTCCAGCTTGTGCTTCCTCCTAACCTGTTGAGGTTAGGTTTTAGTATTCTTCCCATTTTACAGACAGAATTGAGGGACAGAGCTTTTAAAAAACTCGCCTAAAGTCAGCACGGCCAGTAAGTGGTGTCAGATCCACAACATGTGGATGCAGAGTCTGCGTTCTAACCCCCTGTGCTGTGCAGCCACGCACAGATAACAGGTTGATTAGGAAAGGAAGCTGCCCCTGCCTGTGATGCCTTAGTCAGTAGGGTAAGTGGAGATATAGAGGGGGGAAAATCCCCCATGTTGATCCCAAATGTAAAAGAAATTTAAGAGCAGTAAGCTCTCTGGACCATTTGCCATGTGTCCCCAGCTGGAGTCTGGTAGGTGTGACAGGGCAGTACTGAGTGACTCTGGAGCTGTGATCACTGCAAAGAATTCTGCAGTAGCCACCCTTGACGCTGGTGTTGAGAATAATGGGCCAGAACAGAACTGGAGTGATTGGCCTATGCAACCTGTTCATAAAGTGTTACACTAATAACAACTTTGCATTTGTATATTATTTCAAATAGTATAGAATTTATAAACTTGAGTTTCTGTTCACCCATGGTACCTCTTTTTGGTACCGTGCCCTAAGACATTGCGTATCCAGAGTGGCTGAGGAATTGCTCCATCTGATTTTATCTTCTTTCTTTGGAAAACCCTTGGGTATGAGCCCTTGTTGGAATCACTGGTTGCTAATGATTCCTCTTGTTTCGCCTTCCGCAGACTTTCTTATTGCAGGCAGTTCCACAGTGGTTTTTCACGTTGCTATATTTCCTCAACTCAGCTGCAAACCCAGCCAGGGCAGAGACGCAGTCTTATACATCTTTTCTGTTGACCTGCCACAAAAGGACCCACAGAGCCCGCTGTTTCCTGAGCTGATTCTAACATCCTTTTACTGGTTTTGAAAAATCAGAGGATGGCAAGCCTGGCTTAGTCTTCCTGTGGCTATTGAGGGTCCTGCCATGATTCTGGTTCCTGATTGCAAATCTGAGTTAGGATTCTATAGGCTTGTCAGTCTACCAGCTTAAGGTGCTAAGCTTTCTTGAAGACAGAAATTATTGGGTAACCATATTTGTATCCAAATTACCTCGCATAGTATGTGGGAGCCTGCCCTAAATGTTTTAAACAGCTAAGTTAGTGAATCAATACTGCCATACTGCATAACCTGAGATGTCGATTTTTTTTGTTTAAATCTCTGTTGGAAATTTGCTTTCTTATATTAATCATGATTTTCCTTTAAAACTGGAGAGTGTTTAATGGGGCCTCCCACCTAGAGTTTTTCAAATCAAAGTTAGTTTGGCCATTTATGTTTTCAGGTCTTTAATCATTGGTCTTTAATTATCTTATCTATGATTTCTCTGAAAATATTGGAATATGAATTGTTTGAATTCTTTTCAGTGCTCAGTAACACATTTAGCACATTTGTATAAAAAACCTCAGTAACCTCTTTGTGGCAGTCTTCATATGCTTATTTCATGACTCAAAGTGTTTGGAGGACATACAGAATAGAAAATAAGTAAGTTTTTTTTTTCTTTTTTAACTCCAGAAGATGAGCAGAAGTACCCAACCAAGAAACTCTGCTTCCATTCCCCATCACTTGTCTGTGCATATTTGGCTCATACCCAAACATCCTTCTGATGTTTCCTGGGTTCTCTTTTAGCACTACAGTTGCATAGATCATTTTCTATGTTATAATTTACCGAAGATTAAAATCAGGAATTTTGAAATTAATTCAGAAAGGTTGAAGATGTGTTCCTCCCACCCCCAGGGAAAAGGCTAGCATGGTCATCCCTGAAGAAAGAGAAGGCAGAGACGAAACGAACCTCGACCTTGTGAGAGGCTGCGTGTCTGCCAGTGCTCCCACCGACACGCGAAAAGCCGGTGAGTCCCACTCTCTGCCAAGCTCTCCTGCTGCTTGTGCCGAAGGCTATGGGGCTCCAGAGTCTCACTGCAAGAGCTTGGTTTTTCTCAACAAGCTCTTCAACGTGGGTGTCTGCTCTCATATCTCGGTCTCAGCTTTGCTACTTACTAACCACATGTCTTTCTGAATCTCAGGCTCTTCACCCATAAGATAGGGGGGTTGTGTTTTAGGCACCAGCATTGGAAATAAGTTACATTCCAGCATTAGTTGAGATTCAGAATATACTTTTGCCAAGAAGCTTTTGTGAATGGTGATTGGGTTCTTACCTTAACCCAAAGAGGCCAGTGTCCTTATAGATAAGAGACAGGGTTCATTGTTCAGGGAGCATTCCCACCCCTTCCAGTGTTTGTTGATTGCTTCCTGGCACTCTTCTAGACCACAGGTATGTGGTACTCACTGCTCTGCCGCATCCAGCCAGTGGCCTTCCACCGAGACATGCTGGATGACCCTTGCACTGCGGTCCGAGGACGACCATGTCCCTCCCACTCCCCAGATCTCCATTTCAGCAGCTGCCTTCAGCCAGGTGGCGTGGGAAAAACTATGGCTGAGTCGCTTTCTCCTTTGGTGAGGTCAGTGCAGTTAAAGCAGTGCGTCTCAGAATTCACTGTCCTTCAGAATAGCCTCTGGTGCTTGTTAAAACTGTAGATTCATGGATCCCACTCCATAGAAATTCCGATTTGATAGATCTGAAACGGGGTCAGCATCTGATGGAAGTGGTCCTTGGCCCATACTTTGGGAAACATGGCCTCATCAGAGGATCTGTGTCTTTTGAAGAAGATTCTTAAACAGGTTGGGGACATTTCCTGCAGGACAACAGGAATACCCGGCAATATGAAGGAAGGTAGAGCCTATGGGTACCACATGAAAAGCTATTCACAGAAATCTGCCCTCTGAGTTCAGTCTTCTTAGCGCTCGTATTAGCTTCCCTTTGCTGCTGTAACAAATTGCCACAAACTTTAGTGTCTTGAAATGACATGCAGTCATTATCTAACAGTTACTATACAATCCAAAGTCCAAATGGGTTTCACTGAGTTAAAAAGAAGGTGTCTGCAAGGCTGCGCTCCCTTTGGAGGCTCTTGGGGAGAATCCCTTCCTCTTCCAGGTCATCCAGGGCTGCCTGCCCCCTCACTCGTGGCTCCTTCCTCCACCTCCACCAGCAGCTCTGCCTCTGAGCTTCCTGCTCTCCTTTGCTTATAAGGGCCCTTGGACCTGTCTCCATAATCCAGAAGAATCTCCCAATCTTGAGACCTCTAATTTAATCACATTTCCAGAGTCCCCTTTGCTGTGTAAAGTAACATATTTGCAGCTTCCAGGGGTCAGGACAGAGACATCTTCCGGAGCGGGGGGCATTATTCTACCTACAGAAGTAGGTCCTTCAGCCAGCAGTGTTGGCATCACCAGGGAGCTTGTTAGAAACGCAGCCTCTGGGACCCTCTTCCACACCTACAGAATGCAGTAGGCGTTTTCACTCCATCCCAGGCAATTCACATGCACATTAGTGGGAGAAGCTCTGTGCTCATGTTTCTCCCAGCTTCTTCCGTTTTTCTGTCTCTGGACTCATTGATACAAGCAGGAAACGCTTCAAAATTTTTCACAGCAGCTCACATGGCAGTTTATTGAGAGGACATTACTAAGCATCTACTGCGTGCTAGGCTCTGCGGTAGGAATTGGGATGACGGTGATCAGCAAAGGGTGGTCAGTGCAGCAGTGAGGGAGCACAGAGAAGCCCCAGAGGGAAGACGATGGTGAGTGTTGGTGTTTGTGAATTCTGTGTAAGGAAGTATTTACCAAGAGACCCCAGTTTCCTAGTAGCTCTATTTAGTTTAAGGGAAATTGCCTTCAACCGTAAATAAACCTTTTTGAAAATACGGGAAAATGTGGAATAAAGTAATACTGTGTAACCAGGCGTGGGAGACTAATAGCAGAAACACAGACATCTGACTTTAATTGTGATCTTCCATCTTTGAGAGTTACTCCTCAGCAATGTTTCTTAAAATGCTTCTCTTTCTTCCCAGGCGGCCAGGAGCAGAACGGTACCCAGCAGAGCATCGTCGTGGACATGCGGGAGTTTCGAAGTGAGCTGCCCTCTCTGATCCACCGCCGGGGCATCGACATCGAGCCAGTGACCCTGGAGGTCGGAGACTACATCCTGACTCCGGAAATGTGCGTGGAGCGCAAGAGCATCAGTGATCTGATTGGCTCCCTGAACAACGGCCGCCTTTACAGCCAGTGCATCTCCATGTCCCGCTACTACAAGCGGCCGGTGCTTCTCATCGAGTTCGACCCCACTAAGCCGTTCTCTCTCATGTCCCGCGGCGCCCTCTATCAGGAGATCTCCGGCAACGACGTCAGCTCCAAGCTCACCCTCCTCACGCTGCACTTCCCGCGGCTGCGGATCCTCTGGTGCCCCTCCCCGCACGCCACCGCCGAGCTGTTCGAGGCGCTGAAGCAGAACAAGCCTCAGCCGGACGCCAGCACCGCCATGGCAGTGACCGCCGACTCCGAGACTCTCCCCGAGGCGGAGAAGTACAACCCCGGGCCCCAGGACTTCTTGTTAAAAATGCCGGGGATAAACGCCAAAAACTGCCGCTCCTTGATGAACCACGTGAAGAACATCGCTGAATTAGCAAGCCTGCCCTTCGACCAGCTGGCGAGCCTGCTGGGGAACACGGGCAGTGCGCGGCAGCTCTATGACTTCATTCACACCTCCTATGCAGAGGTCCTGTCCAGAGGGAGAGTGAGAAAGTGAGCCGTGCTGCCTGTTTTCTTGTCCCCCGACTGCTTCTGAGCTGCTCTTTGCCGGCCCTCACAGATCTTTGTTATTAGCCCAGTAGCTCATTCTCTCGGGATTCCCAGGTGCCGCAGTGGTAAAGAACCTGCCTGTCAGTGCAGGAGACGCAGGTTCGATCCCCAGGTTGGGAAGATCCCCTGGAGGAGGAAATGGCAACCCACTCCAGTATTCTTGCCGGGAAGTCCCATGGATAGAGGAGCCTGGTGAGCTTCAGTCCCTGGGGTCACAAAGGAGTCAGACAGGACTCAGCAACCAAACAACAAAGCTCGTTCTCTTCCAATCTTTGAACGATCGTGCTGTTTCCTGGGTCAGGGGACCAGAGGCTTGTTTAGGCATCATTTTCACTCTGCACCATCCGCACCAGGTCTAGTACTTTCCATCTTTATATGAAGTGTTGTCAGGATCAGGGAAGGTGTCTGCAGGTGTTTATAGAAGGCTGTTCATGAAAGGAACAGAAACTTCGGTTTCCTTCGGAGACTAATGAAATGCACAGGTGTGTTCTTACCCTCTGTCTGAGAGGGGCCTCTGGGACTCTGAGAAGGGAGCATCTCTGCCACTCCTCACCAGCGCTCTCCACACTCTCCTTAGCTTCTCCTAACTGCCTGCCTCTAGGATAAGTTCATGGGGACTTGCTACTGCTAATCAAAGAAAGACAGCAACCTCTAAAACAGGCCAGTTGGTTTTCTGATCACCTGAAGATAGATGGCATGTACCAGAACCATACCTGGTTTGTTCCAAACCAGTATTTTTAAAACATAGAATGAATTACCTATTTATAGAACTGGATTGTCTAGAAGGAGCCCTAAAAATTCTGTTTCTACAGATATTTAACCTCCTGAGTCCAGCAATCTCTAAGCCCAAATGGCTAGTCCGGGAGTCTGTTAGATGCCTTCCTTCCCAGTGTCTCCTCACCTGCCCTGGGACCCCCCCAGCACATGTCCTCTCCCAGGTCCCTGCCCCCCACTTTCCTGGGCCGGACTGGCCTCCTGCTTCTCTTATGTGAGGACTGGATGCAAGAAAAGGAGGGATGCACAGTTTTTAAGATTTGATTTTTCCTTCTTGATTTGAACTACAAGTGTTGCGAGGAAATGGAAGATCAATGCATAGAATATATAAAAATCCTAATGAAATATATATATATTTTAAAAATCCATAAGGAAAACAATCTCATTCCAAACCTTCTGATTGACTTTATTTAGCTTCTTACTGAAGTACAGATACAGGACTTTCACAGCATCTTTGTGCAGTTTTTAAACTTTGATATTGAACCATTATTAACTTAGATATTATTCACATATTCAGTAATGAGTTGATCTTCTACCTCAGGAGTGCTGTTCAAGAGCATAAGTCCACTGGCCACGTCACATAGGGGCGTGTTTTGTCAGCATCAGCTGTGTTTGTCACAGTGTCTGAACTCAGAGTAGACGGGGGTCTGTGTGACATGGAATGGTCTTCATCTTTAACACAGTTAAGTATCATCTCTAAACCAAATCTGTTGTCTTGACATCTTGGTTTCTTGGTATGTTGACATAAGTTAAAGTGTGTGGATTTTTAACTCTTTACGAGGGTATCACAAGAATGAATTAAGGGGTACCGAATTGTTATCATCAGACTCTGTAGAGTGACTTGGAGAAGAGAGAAGAGGACAAGAAACAGAGATTAGTTTGTGATAGAATAAAGATTTGGGATACTAACTCTGTCCCAGGGTTAAAAATATACCCTTAAGAACAGAAAACAAAATGTCAGGCACATATGTTAATTTTCACTTTCCTCTGCATTTCTTTCTTTAAGCACTCAGTCATAGTCATGTCTTTTAAGTACATTAAAATAGATACCACCTCAGATAGTGATGGTTATTATCATTTTTCTTCATCCTAGCACTTCTGCTTGAGAAATGTAATTTCTATTTTTTTCTCCTAGTATAATTCCACCTGCCTTTTATTGTTCTTTCATTACATAAAAGGAAAACCCTAACAGCACATTTTTTGAAAAGGGTTTCACTCCAGGTTTTCAAAAATAACCTCTCTTTAAGCTACTATTTTAAAATAGTCCTCATTACCTGCTACAACATAGAAGACAGTTGTATTTAGTTAGTTGTATTTAGAGAGCCAACATCCTCTGGCTCCCAAAGACTTACATGCTGTTGTACCTGCTAGGAGGAGGATGTGGAATCCCACTCCAGTGTTCTTGATTGGAGAATCCTGTGGACAGAGGATCCCAGCGGGCTACAGTCCACAGGGTTGCGCAGCATTGGACATAACTGAAGCGACTCAGCATGCACAATACTGGACATGCCTATTGGACATCTTAAGATGGAGCACTGGCTCAGATGTGTTTGAATTATGAATGATAGTTTCTAATGAGCTCTAAAATGGTCATTATAATTGAAAGGCTCTCATTGCTACGTCCTCTTCCGACTAAATAAACATCTTAATGTCTCCAGTTGTGAAAACCCTTCAATATAACCACCACGTATTTACTTTTCATCAACTTCTTTTAGAAATTTTTATAGCCTAAGATTCTGGCAAAGAACTAGAGATGCATGCAGTTGCAAAAAACTTTATCACTTTGTTTTCTAGCAGCATTTTATTAGCTTTGCCCTTTTTTTTCTTTCAAAATCACAAATATCCGATTATGAACTCATGCTTAGCTTTCTTAAAACCTTTTTTAAGAACTCGAGACCAGCATTATTCTAGTTTACAAGTTTTCTGCACAAAACTTTTCGAGTATATGAAATATTGTGAGAAATGGTTTTCAGTTTTGTTTAAATCACAGTGCCTCTCTTGATACTTTCTTAAAATTATATATAAGAAATCATTTTTAATAGTGGCCATAAATAATATCTTTTTGGCAACCATTTGCTGTTTCTTTAATCTGAGGCTTAGTATGTCTATATGTCTGAATATGTTTGAGTACCTCCAGATTGTAGTTTCCCAGCTCATGAGGGGACTGAAAATAATTGTCTCATTTATCAACCCTCTGAGACTCAGAGGGTTAAGACTAGATTTGGTTGTGTTGAGAAAACAGAGTATAGAGTTAATAAATGGCCTCCAGCAGGAAAACCTACATTGAAGTGAATCCAGAGAAGTGGGTAGGGGAGAAAGACAGGCATTATTAATCTTTGCTTTTGTTTTTCAAGCATAATTTGATTTTCTTCTGGCTCAGAAAACTTCTTTAGGGAAATTCCCTTCTCTTTTGTGTTCAGTTGAACCTAGGAATGTCCCCTTAAGAACCAACATTTTAGGAAAATTCTTTTCTCAGGCTTGAGCCTATTAAAATTTACCCAGACTTCGACATGAGTTGTCACTTTTCTTCATTATTTTGCTTTCTATTTTGGTTTATAGCTATTTCCTGTCTGATTCTGAGCTTCTCTACCATCTTTATCCATAGGTTTTCGGTGGCCTACACCACTGTGGTTTTTTTAAGGTTATATAAGCCAAAATTTGGATGGGAGGGATACCTAACCATTTATATCAATTTGTGACAGATTGTTTGTGTATGTTTTAATAAAATGTGTGTATTTATTCAGTATTTTCCTCAACGTTCTGTGGACAAAAACAACCAAGTGGAGCAAAAAAGAATACATTCCCAGTATATGATAGTTACCAATGCGTTGGTAGATTTAATTTAAAATTATAGAGAATATTAGTTTTTCATACAGAGTAAGTGATTAAAGCTGAAATGTGCTTTGAACCCCTGCTTTGGCATTTGACTTGCTTGGTGAGCCCACTTTCTAAGTTTCCAGTGTATTTTTCTTCTGGTTATTTTCCTTTGCTGCTTTTCATTTTGTAGCATGTGTCCTTAAGGAGGAGGGGGAAAATGATTCTTCTGAAAATACTCATTTGTTGACTTGTAATGAATGTGTCGTAAGCACAATGCCTGGGACACCTCAACTCAACAAAGATTAATTCTTGCCACCTGTGACTCATACATTTTTGTCCCTTTAACATCGAAGTTGAAAGAAGTAGATGATTATTTTGAAACAAGAATTTATTGTATCCTCTTAAATAAGTTATTTACTAATTTGCTCATTTGCATGATTTAATTATTTTGAGCTTCCATGGTGGCTCAGATGGTAAAGAATCCGCCTGCCAATGCAGGAGACCCGGGTTTGATCCCTGGGTGGGAAAGTTCCCCTAGAGAAGGGAATGGTTACTCACTCCAGTATTCTTGCCTGGAAAAATTCCATGGACAGAGGAGCCTGGCGGGCTTCAGTCCATAGGGTTGCAAAGAGTTGGACATGACTGAGAGACTAACAGTTATTTTGCTTCTGCTTTAAAATATAGGACCTAAACCCTCTTTAATGCACAGTGTCAATTTATTTCTCAAAATGTTTATGTCCCAATACTTTGGTAGAATAATGAACCCTTGTAATGCAGAAGTGTTAAGTCGCTCAGTCACATCCAACTCTTTGTGACCCCATGCACTGTAACCCAACCCAGGGATCAAACCCTTAGTCAGTAGTAATATAACTCAAATTTATTAGCACTTGTGCTTTATCTCTTTTAACTCATGGCAAAGCCATAAAGTTACAGATACTTAAATTTTTCTTTTACAGAGACGAAACTGAGGCACAGAGAGGTTAAGTAATTTTTCCCAAAGTCATCCAATAAATGGTGGAACCATGATTTCAACTCAAGCACTTTGACCCCAAAGTTCATAATGAAAAACTTGAGGGCAAAGGAGGGCCCAGTGGAGAGTTGGAAACTATGTTTTGTGTCTCCTTTCATGAATCTAATAACAAATATAGAGAAAGCAGATTGGTTTGTTTCCATGCCTCTCAGAGAAGAATGTGCTGAGCAAATACGCAAAACTTGGAAACAGGTCAAAGAGAACACGGAGTACTCTTCTCTGCAGACCTGGATGTTGTCTAGTGACCTCTGCTGCCCAGGGATTATCTGATTTTCTAGAGTTGTGAGCCTTTTGCTGACTGCTTAGGAAAACTATTTTGCATGCTTATAAAGAAGAGAGTTTAACTTGCAGAAAGCTGATAGCTCTGCAGATGAGTCTTGTTCAGTAACATCACAAAGGTTATTGTCTGGTGGGAAATTAACCAGTTTTGCATTTGTTAGTAAATTTATTTCTACATTCCTGTGACCAGCTACAAATCTCCAGGTCTTTCAGTTTTCTCCTAACTCAGTCAATATATAACTGGTTTCCTCATTAATGAGATTGAATTAAAGAAAAACTTTGACTTCTCTTATTTTTCTGTTTGTATGAGAGCCCATGAATTTAACCTTTTGAAAATTGTACTTTGCAAATGATGTTACCAACAGGAGCTCCCATATAATGATGAAACCATATTTCCAGCCTCATTCATCCTAAAATGAAACTTTGTAAACTAGAAAGTATAAATTAAACCTTCTAGTGGACCTCTGTTTCTCATTTTATGAAAGCTCAACTCAGTCTTTAATCTGAGTTCCTTTTCTGTGTTGTATCATCAGTGTTAAAGAGACTGATTCATGAATGAGGAAAAAAGATATATACGTATACACACACACACACACACATATACAATATGGCTTCCCAGGTGGCTCAGTATTAAAGAATCCACGTTCAATGCAGGAGATGCTGATTCTGTCTCTGGGTGGGGAAGATCCCCTGGAGAAAGATATGGCAACCCACCCTAGTATTCTTGCCAGAGAAATCCCATGGACAGAGGAGCCTGGCGGTCTGAGGTCCGTGGGATTGCAAAGAGACACAACTGAATCGACAGCACAAACACGTGCACACACATACATTATATATGTACACATATTTAAGAACTGTACTTTGGAATTAGGCCATTAATATTAAAAACTATAAATTGATTAAATATTTAAGAATCACAGACACATTTTAAGATACTCGCTCAGTGGACCTCTGTTTTTCATTGTTTACAAACGCTCAACTCTTTAATCTGAGTTCCTTTCCTGTGTTGTATTATCAGTCTTAAAAAGGCTGATTAATGCATGAGGAAAAAAGGAATTTCAGACATTCCCAAGGATCCATTTGCATGAAGTTTTTTCTACATTGAAAGAACAGTGCTCCCTGAGGGCCTGAGAGACCAGTAAGCAAAACCAAGTTGTGATTTCAAACAAGGGAATTCCCTGGGATTTATGAAAACAGTAAATAAACTGGGTCTGATGAAATGGTGACGTGGATTATTTGAGAGGATATTTGAGGACACTTTTCCCATAACGATGAGCTCCAGAACTTTGGTGTCCGAGAGAATGCCTTTCACTGAGAGAGATTTGCTTCCCTGTGCAACTTTATTTCTGGGAAGGGTGACACCCAACAAAAACTTCAGGAAGAAGAAAGCTCAGTAGACAAAGGGAAGCGTGACCAGGCAGGTTTGTTTTTGGCATAAGGCGTTTATTGCATAAGGCACAGGACTCTCTCTGGGCTCCGTGCAGTAACAGTCTGTGCCATCAAGGACATTCAGTCATGCGGTAAAGAGAATTCCAACAAAGAACATGAGCCAAGTAGAATAATAAAAATGCCACCAGAGAGGGATAAGTGTTCCAGGGGCCAGAGAAAGATGTCATATCCGATGGTAGGGAGCAGGGGTGGCCTCAGAGAGAAGATAGAATTTGAGATGAGTCTTAAAGAACAGCTAGAATTTCATCAGACAGAGACGCAGACAATGCACTCAAGTCCAAGTCCAGAGCACCAGCAAAGGAGCAGATGGTGTTTAAAGAAAGAGTCATGAACAGCAGAGTTGGAGCAAGACACGGGGGCCACATTAGGCAAGTCTCTCAAGTGCTAGGCTCAAGGAGTTTGTCCTTATTTTGGTAGAAAAATGTATGCTTGAGTAAGAGAAGGACGTGACTAGGAAGTCTGTTTTAAGGTTTTGGTCTGGTAGTAAGTTTGAAATGGAAAGGAACTAGCATCAACTGAGCGTTTAAAGTGCGCCAGACATTTTACATATGTTCTTCAGCCGTGAGTCGTGAGTGGTGTCTGACTCTTTGTGATGCCATCGGCTGCAGCACGCCAGGCTTCTCTGTCCTTCATATATGTTACCCCCATTAAGTCCTTATACCTCAAAGTACAGATTTATACCTGTTTTACAGGTAAAGAGACTAAGACTCAGGGACTATGAAAGTAAAGTCACAATGAAAGTAAATGGCAGAGATGGGAGTCCAACTCCAATGCCTACTTTCTTTCTACCATAATTTGCTGTCTTGAAGAAAGGCTGGATGTGAAATCACCGTTTCAGAAGTTGTAGCAATTTCAGCAACAGTTCTGGTGATGATGACCAGAACTCAGACAATAGCTTTGGAAATGGAAAGAAGGACACAAATGGAAGAAGCATCAATGGACAGTTGATGGAATGTGGCAAAGAAAATATCTACCTAGGAAGAGTCTAAATAACACCTAACCTTTAAGCCTTAGGAAATGATGACACTGTTAACAGAGCCTAGAGAAGGATCCAGTTGTGTTGGAAAGATTAAATTCAGTTTTGATAGGGTTGGTTTTGAAACAACCTATAGGCAAACAGTCTCAGCTGAAAATGTAGTAGATATCTGCTTAGAAGTGAGAATTGAAGACATCGGATAAATGGTTAAAGCAAGTATGAAACAGATAGGACTTGAAGAGTTCCTAAATTTAGGAGGTGAGACAATAGAGGAGACAGACTATAAAAAGAAGATTCTGAATCATGCAGCAACCAGAATCGAAAGCAGGAGAGAATTTCAAGGGGATGACCCACAGGATTAGGAGTGGAGCAGAAGGAATGCTCATTGCCTGGGTTTGCAGCAGAGAACACTGGGCATCCCGGATGGTGATTGCAGGGAGCTCCGGACACACACCAGACTGAGAGGCCAAAGGAAGCCTGGACAATGAGGATGAAGAGAAGAACGGGCAAGTCCCATGGCCAAGGCGATTTTGTCTGTTGGTGATCAGGAGCAGAGCCAAGTGAAAGAAGGCAGATGCTGGAGAGAGGGCAGATAATTAATGGAATCCAAGCCCAGTGCTTGGGATCCTGGGGGTGGAGGAAAGAAAGAGTGGTTTTGCTTTTCTTCCTTTCACACCTACAGAAAACCTGTTTTCATACAGATTTGGCTCTTCTTAAAAATCAGCATTTAGAGTACCATGTACCCCCATGTGGCAAGCCACAGTAAGTAACAATGAGCCCTTTTCCTAAGTCTGTTTCAACGACAAATGCTGCTGCTTGGCACTGATGTCTGCTTGTGTTTTAAGCTGAAAGGGGGGACAGCCCAGAACTCCTCTGTTTGTGACCTGGCTGGATAGTTCTATTATTATTTAAAGCGCCCCTTTCAGCAATTTAGGAAACCAAAATATATGCTGGCTCATGCTGTCTGGAAACTGAAAGTCTGTTGAGCAGCTCTCAGGAGCCAATCCTGAGACTTGGTAAGGATTTTTATTTTGGTCGTCCTGCGCGCCTACTGTAACTGGGGCGGCTGAGTTGCTATGGTGATTTGCTCTCCAAACAGAGCGCTTTGCCTCAATACCTTGAAACAGCAGATCAATCTAGTTTACGTTGGCTTGATCATGACACCAATCCTAGTTGAAAACTCTCCCCTGCTCCCCTCAGACTCGTGTGCAGGAATTTTAAATCGGGGCCAAGAGGGCACTAGCTAAAAGAATCACAACTCGCGCTTTGTAAACCTCGGCCCTCAGTATTCCTGCCACTGAAACTGTTGGCAGAGTTCTCCGAGGGGGAAGCGGGTTGCAGCTGGGGGAAGGTTCATCACTGAAGCAATTATGTGGCTAATCGCTCCAGTGTACACACCGGCTGCAAGTTGTGACTCACGCTCCTCTCTGCCACTAATAGTTGGGGGTAGTGGGCAGGATGCACAGAAAACTCAGTTGCGTTTTCCCAGTTCTCTTATCAATCTGCAAGTCGCTAAGGTCTGGCCTTGAAGTGTGAGGAGAAAGGCAGACCTCCGCTCCACGACGTGGCCCTCCCTGTCTCCACCAGTAGGGGGCCCCATTGAGTCACCGGACACTTTAAGGATGACTGCACTTGAATGGTGGTGTATCTGCCTCTAATCCTTGCCCAACCCTGACATGGGAGGGGAAAAAAAAAAAAAAAGGAGCTGCCTGATTTCCAGCATGACTCATTATAAACAAACGGAGGACAGATTGACTGCCTCTTATCAGAAACCGAGTATGCGCCCCAGGACTGAGGGTGAGTCATGCTGGAAGTCCCAAGTCTTTTGTTGGTCAGAGGGATTGTTTTTCGTGCGGAAGCAGTGGATTTGGGGCGGAGGCGGGAGTGGGGGTAGGGGTGTCGGGAAGGAGGTGAGGTTGCTGTTGATTTCTTTAACATTATCAGTGACCCCATGGTAAGCCCTGGACTCCTAGGTGAGCTCCAATTCCCTCAAAACCAAAAAGGTTTCCAAACTGAAAAACTGGCCATACACACATGGAAACTCATTTGGAGTTGATGGGAATGTCCAAACTCTTGCAGTGATGATGTCACGACATACTCGTTGCCAGTTATCATTCAGGAAATATAGTTTAAGTATGTGCTGTTTATTGTACGTAAATTATACCACAAATATCTTTTAAGAAATAAACACAGTTAACTGGTGGAATTGAAAAAAAGAAAAACCTGCCCAACCCATTTTATGGTGATTTATCCTGAAGCTCTTGGTATCCGCCCTCACTGTCTCATCCATACCCATCTGTGGCTTTGTGAAAAGTGAAAGTGTTAGTCGCTCAGTCCTGTCCCGACTCTTGGTGACTCCATGGACTGTAGCCCACCAGGCTCCTCTGTCCACGGGAAATCTCCAGGCAAGAGTACTCGAGTGGGTTGCCATTCCGTTCTCCTGGGGATCTTCCGACCCAGGGATCAAACCCAGGTCTCCAGCACTGCAGACAGATTCTTTGCCATCTGAGCCGCCAGGGAAGCCCCTGTTGCTTTGTATTTGGGTGCAAACACAGATGAAGTGTACACACCTAACACTGGTGTGCTGATCCCACACTCCTAGAGTGTATTTGGTAGGTGAGCTTTTTTCTTTTCTTTCCTTTTTAACTGACAAGTGACTTCAGGAATAGGTAAAGCCCAGACCGGCAACGAATTTGGGGAGGGGTAGACGCTGGGGAGCAGAGACAAAAAGGACCTTCCCGGTACCTGCCTCCACCCGCTCCCTAGCAGCCTTGAGACTGGAGACATCTGTTTATGCCCCGGGTGCCTTTCCATTTCAACAAACACAAGTCAGGTCAAGCCAACAGCATAACTGCACCCAGTTGTGCTACATGGACAGGCGGGGCCGCACACGTGAAATGACTTAACACTTGGACCCCAGCAAACCCACAAGCAAGTTAATCTAGGCGAAAACGAACACATGTGTGCTTAGATGGCAAAAAAGAACCAAATGGCCTGGCAGGTGGGGCTGATCAAGAAAGAGCCACAGTGAAGGGAGGGGCGGTCCAGATGTTTTTAGATGGGATCGACCTCAATTGGGGAAATATGAATATGAGCTTCTGCGTGGGCTGGCCCAGGAGCTTCTTCTGAAAAGTATGTGATATTTTTCTCCTCTCAGATAACACGCCCATGGTGGACAGGAAAAGTGACTTTTCCATCCTCCTCCTAGAGAGATTCTCTGGATAATTCCTGCTTCTGGCTGATAACCTTTTGGGTAAGGTTTTAATTATTTCTTTCATTGTTCCGTCTGTCTGCTGCTGTCTTTTGGTGACCAAATTCGATGGACAAAACAAAATGAGTTGGAAAATTTGACTGTCATCTGTACAAGAGGGTCATTAATGTAGGAGGGCTTTGTCTTAATCTCATCATCTCTCTGTCACTAAATGTGTGTGTGTGTGCGCACGCGCTATTTTCTGACTCCCTGGATTCTGAATATACTCTGAAGGTGTGTCCTTGTTGCAGTGGCTGATCTCACATACAACAGCAGTGTGTCCTTAACATCCAAAGACAGTCCCAAACTTCATTCTTCTGACATACCTCCCCCATAAATATAGTCATCCTTTTTAGATTGTTTCTTGCTATATAGACATGCCTTCAAAATGCCATAGGTTTGGTTCCAGATCACCTCAATAAAGCACGTATCGTAATAAAGCAAGTCACATGCATTTGGGGGTTTCCTAGTGCATATAAAGGTTATGTTTATACTGTACTGTGGTCTGTTAAGTATGCAAGAGCATGATGTTTAAAAAATGATATATGTACTTTAATTAAAGAATATTGCTGAAATATGCTCGCCATCACCTGAGCCTTCTATAAGTCATGGCAGGAACATCAAAGATCATGGATCACTGATCACCATAACAAATATTATAATGAAAGATCTAGAAATATTGCCAGAATTACCAAAATGTGACACCGAGGCATGAAGTGAGCAAATGCTGTTGGAAAAATGCCAATAGACGTGATTGCCACAGACTTTCAATATGTAAAAAAAATTGCAGTATCTGTGAAGCACAGTAGAACAAGGTGTGTCTGTATAAACAGGATCGGTAGAAAGGATGACTCACTGAACAAGTGTTTACTCTTGAAATCCAGGGTCTTCAACAGCATCATTTGGAAAACAGTGCCACTGAACTCAACAAAACACTCAGGAAGCACCTACTACATGCCAGACAGTAAGTAGAATATGGCCCAGAAGCTGGAGTTACAGGTTGTTGGGTTTTTAAGGTTTTTCTTTTTTTTTTCAGATCTTAAAAGAACCTTAAAAGCAGAGCCAGCTTTTGTATTTGTAATAATGGAATGACAGTAAAGTATTACTTAGATTAAACACACACATACATATACACACACATACTCATTGCCTGGAAATGACCAAACCTTCCAAGCACTGTGATATGCATTACAGAGTTCTGAGATGCCATGAGCATAGGTTACCGAGGCTGTAAAAGTAGACTTTGTGGCAAACTGCCCAGCAAGGCCTTATTTCACATTTAATGCCTTGTAGGAATAAGATAGCATGAGACGAGTCTTTCCAGCTGACGTGAGAGCTTAGCTGTCTTGAAAAAAGTCAAGGAACCAATGTCCAGCTGCTGAGAGTCTTCGGGCTATTCCCTGGTTTCACTGAGTGGTATCAGAGGGTGCTTTTTAAATGGAAGAGAACTTTTATAAAAACAAAGACAAGCCGCAGGTAGGTCTGTTTAGCTTCTCAGTGCAGTTTTAGATGATACCTTTGCATACAGTTTGTAGTAGGCACTTCAAACCTTGGATGTATGCCTTCAGACTGAATCTTCAATCTGTTGTCAGACTCCAGCTCCCTGTTTCCTCTAGTTAATAATTGTGTTTCCTTTGTCATGTTCTAACTTTCATTTAACATAGGTTTTTCTTTCTTATTGGATGCCTGATACACAGAAGTGCATAATCTATTAATAATCCTTGGTTCATGAAACACATCACCGTTGGTCCATGCATGACCTGCTTTAATTACTTTTTTTCATAAATGCTCCATCATTTGACTTGATTTGATTTTTTTGGCCACACCATGTGGCATGTGGGATTTTAGTTCCCCAACCAGGGATCGAATCTGTGCCTCCTGCAGTGGGAGAGCAGGGTTTTTAAAAACAAAATTTTTTTTTAACATAAAATGCTAGAACCTTGACAATAAGATTATAACCTGCATCTAACCATGTAGATCTACCCCTACTCTATTTACCTGCTTCTCCCAAGCCAAAGTGGACCCTCATCCTGATGTCTGTGTTCAGTATGCCCTTCTTTTTTATCTAGTCTCACTGTTTTATATATATGTTCTATGTATTCAGAAAAGTGTATGTCTATTTATGTGTATATATGTTCCTAATTTTATAGAAAAGACATCATGCTATATGTAATTTTTAGTAACTAAGCTGTTAAGATGCACTTATTGTCGCATGTTGCTGTCTTTCATTTGTTTTGGCTCCTCTGTAACATTTTATTATGTGAGCATCCCATAGTTTATCCAGCCACCCTCTCATTACCCGTCATTTGAGCTGGTCAAAGACTCTTGATACTGTAAACAGTCCTGTGATGAACTGTGTTATAGCTGGTCTTATACATGTGCAAACATTTCTTTTGGGCACACACCTCAGAGTGGAATTGTTGAGTTGGATAGCATCCATGTGCTCGATTTCAGAGTACAAAGCCAAACTTTTCCCCAAATGGATGCACCAACTTAAACCTCCCTGGCCCGTGTGTATAAGAAGTGAGAGGTCCAGTGCTAGGTGTTGTCAGGCTTTTTCATTTTTGCCAATAGATTGTGTGTGAAATAGTACCTCCTTGCAGTTCTGATTTGCATTTTTACCTTGGCTGGTGGGCATCTCTTTGGATATGATTGGTCAAATATATCTCCTTTCTTCTGAAAAGTATCTGTGCATGTTTTCTGCCCATCATTCTATAATTGCTGGTGCTTTTCTTATTAGAAGGGTCCTTAATATAGTCTCAATTCTAATTCTTTGTTTGCTGTCCTCTTCACTTTCTTGAAGGTATCTCTTGAAGAATTAATGTTCTTAACATAATAAAATAGATCACTGCTTTCTTTTGTAACTGAAGCTTTTTAAATTTTCTTTCTTTTAAAATTTTATTGGAGCATAGTTGATTTACAATGTTTACAATTTATCCCGCCCCCGTCTGATGCTTTTAAGAAATCTTTTTCCAAGTTATCTGATAATTTTTCCTATTGCAATATCCAAGAGATATTTTATATAAAAATGTAAATATAAAATATTAAAAACCTGTATTTTATATAAAAAATGAAAAGTCTCTCCTGGCAGAGGAAACTAGGAAAGCAGAGGTGGGAAGGAGGAAGTAATAGGAACCCAGGCACTGGTACACATCAAACTAAGGAGGGAGAGGGGGTGGGATACAGGGGCTGGCAGGCCCAGGCCCCGGTGGGGTTTATAGCCCAGGCAGGCTTTTATAATATTTAGCAGTTATACAGTGTTCATCCCCTCCCTGTCAATTATAAGCAACACAAAATTTCATTGTATTTGAATGATAGAAAAGAATGTAGAAAAGAAAGTAGCAACCAAGGACTTCCTTGGTGGTTAAGAAGCTGCCTTCCAAAAAAAAGAATCTGCCTTCCAGTGTTGGAGACACGGGTTCGATCCCTTGTTAGGTAACTAGGATTCTACATGCCGCAGGGCAGCTAAGCCCACGTGCCTGAGCTTGTGTGGCCTGGAGCTCATGGCACTACTAGAGATATAAGCCCTCACACCACAGTGAAGATCCCATGAGCTGTGACTAAGACCCAGCACAGTCAAAAATAAATAAATAGATTTAAAAAAAAAAAAACCAGGAAAGAACCATCATAATCCCATCACTTAAGGTTTTTTTCCTATACATATTCATATATTAATCTCCTGACATGCACATATCTTGTTCTCCGAAAGGCTAGAACCCCTTACCTCACCCTCTGTACCCTGACCCTAGCCATGGACACTCTCCAGGTGTGGCCATCCTTGACCCAGGAGTAGCCTCCACCAGGGCTGATCATTACTTTACAAAATCCGGGAACTTCTACTAAAGAAATTTTATGTAGAATCTTGTGCAGTTATTAGAAAATACAATGTATATAGTGTTTAGTCTCTCAGTTATGTCTGACTCTTTGCAACCCCACGGACTGTAGCCTGCCAGGCTCATCTGTCCATGGACTTCTCCAGGCAAGAATACTGGAGTGGGTAGCCATTCCCTTTTCCAAGGCATCTTCACAATCCAGGGATCGAACCTAGGTCTCTGGCATTGCAGGCAGATTCTTTACTGTCTCAGCCACCAGGGAAGAGCCCAGAAAATATAATAAGAGTAGGCAAAAAACTGTACCTAATTTTACTAGCCAGAGATATCATTTCTGGCATTTTGACCTGTATCCTAAGTTGTTTCCTGTCTCTATTTTCCTATATATTTCATTTAAAATGGAATCTTTCCATAGATGCAATTGTATACAGTTTTTCTATATGATGAATGTTCTTCCACATTATTTCAGTGGTACAGAGTATTTCCTTGTGTGGGTGCAATCTAAAACAGTCATCAAATGTGCATGAGAGGTGCTGACCAATCCGAGTTGCTCTCACACACTCATATCAGGCCTGGACTTTTTCAAAGCAGTTCTGTATTGTTGACCCTTCCATTTCCAATTTGTCCTCATTAGAAAGAATGGTGAGATGCATCTCTTCTACACTAAGGCTTGTGCACATCCATGAAAATGTTCTCAGGATAAATTCTGACACATGGGAATTCCTAATCAAAGGGGTAAGAACGTGTTTTTACTTTTTGACATATCCAGCTGACTTGCTCTCCAAAAAGGTTTTATCAATTTATATTTGCGTCAGCAGGATATGAGAACCCAGCCTCCCACAGGCTGTCTAAGAATAGCATTGTTGTGACTTTTATTAACAGTATACTAAGTTCAGTGTCATGTCACTATTTTAATTTGTATTTCTTCAGTTACTATTGAGAGTAAATTTTTTCACCTGTTTTTCTTGGCCATTTGTTTTTCTCTCTCTCTCCCCACTCCACCCAGCACTTTGTGTGAATTGCCTATTGGTGTCATCACCCCTTTTTTGACCCAATTTTTTTTCCTTATATACTTGTAAGCATTACATTATTCATTTTAAATAAAGCAGTGTCTACATGCCCATTCCAAACTCCCGACTATCCCTTCCTCCCATCCTTCCACCGAGTAACCATAAGTTTGTTCTCTAATCTATGAGTCTGTTTCTGTTTTGTAAATAAGTTCATTTGTATCATATTGTAGATTTCACATATAAGTGATATTATATGGTATTTGTCTTTCTCTTTCTGCCTTCATTTAATATGATTATCTCTAGGTCCATCTATTTCTTTGAGACCCTTTTTAGGGGGCGGGGCAAGAACACTTAGGACCAACCTAGACGGCATATTAAAAAGCAGAGACATTACTTAGCCAACAAAGGTCTGTCTAGTCAAGGCTATGGTTTTTCCAGTGGTCATGTATGGATGTGAGGGTTGGACTATAAAGAAAGCTGAGCGCCGAAGAATTGATGCTTTTGGAGAAGACTCTTGAGAGTCCCTTGGACTGCAAGGAGATCCAACCAGTCCATCCTAAAGGAGATCAGTCCTGGGTGTTCATTGGAAGGACTGATGCTGAAGCTGAAACTCCAGTACTTTGGCCACCTGATGTGAAGAACTGACTCATTGGAAAAGACCCTGATGCTGGGAGGGATTGGGGGCAGGAGGAGAAGGGGACGACAGAGGATGAGATGGTTGGATGGCATCACCAACTCGATGGACATGGGTTTGAGTAAACTCCGGGAGTTGGTGATGGACAGGGAGCCCTGGCATGCTGCGATTCATGGGATCACAAAGAGTCGGACACAACTGAGCGACTGAACTGAACTGAACTGAGGTCCATCTATGTGGCTGCAAATGGCATTATTTCATTCTTTTTATGGCTAATATTCCATAGCATGTATATGTGCCACATCTTCTTTATCCACTCATCTGTCGACATTGTTTCCATGTCTTGACTGTTGTGAATAGTGCTGCTAGGAACATAAGGTGCATGTGTCTTTTCAAATTATAGTTTTGTCTGGGTATATGCCCAGGATTGGGGGTGCTGGATCATATGACAGCTCTACAAAAAATGTTTTCTTTACCTGCTGATGTGAAGTAGGACTTACTTATACTGTGTTTATGTGTACGTTTGGGTATGTTTCTATGCTTTTAATCCTCTTTCTGTTGATTGTTCCTATAATCATATAAGTTTAATCATTTTATCATAAATTTTAATTATTTGTTGAACAGATGCTTCCCTATTATTAGATTCTTTGACATTTTTATTGGCTAGCTGGCTATCCTCAAACATTTATTCTTCCAGATGAACATTTAAGACTCTCTCGGTCAAGTTTCCCCAAGAAAGTTATGTTTAGATTTTCATTGGAGTTGTATTACATTTATGTTCTTTTGGTAATAATGGACATCCTTACAACAATTTTACGAAAATGGTGTGCTTTACTTTTCTTGTTTTGAAATCATTTTTTATGTTCTTCAGTAGCATCTCATAGTTTGATTCATATAAATGCTGCACATTTCTTGCCAAGTGAGCTCAAAGGTACTTGTTATTATTGCAAATAGTAACTAAACTCTCTTTCCACCTCCAGCCCCTAGATGAGTTTTCTTTTTTTTACTGCTCCAGGTCTTAGTTATGGCACATGGGATCTTTGTTGCTGAGTGCAGGATGTGTAGTTGTGGCATGTAGAGTCTTTTTTTTGCTGCAAGTGGGGCTCTTAGTTGTGGCATGTGGGATCTAGTTCCCTGACCAGGGGTCAAACCCAGGCCCCCTGAATTGGGCACGCAGAGTCTTAACTACTGGACCATCAGGGAAGTCCCTGCCATATAAACTTTTATTAATTTGGTAACTGGCCATCTTATTGAACTGTCATTCATTTTAAGGGTTTTTCATTGATTCTTTTGGCTATTGCAGGTAGCTCATCACTTCATTCCCCTAAAATGATAGTTTTGGTCCTTTTCAATGTTTACACCCTCTTTTCTATTTTTTGCCTTCAGCAAGGATTCAGGAATTCAGATGTCCATGGGACTCAGGGAAGTAACATAAATGAACGAATTGGGTCCAGTGAGGCCTCTGGGAAATGGCAGAGCACAAGTCTTGTCTAAAGGGAGAAGTTCTTACTCAGCTTCAGCCATTCTCTGCCATTTGAGAAATAGGCCTCATGTTGATAGATGGTCAGATGTTTTCAAAGATATACCAAAGATCAGGTGTTTTTAAAAATGTGAAATCTATAAACCTTTTAAATGTTGAAAATGAAATCAAATGTTCTAAACAACGGGCAAGTCAAATATAGGATATCTGATGGTCAGGTTCAACCCAGGCTCAGAGTATGACACACTTCAGCTAGAACTTCCAGAATTTAAGAATATATTGAGTTGGAACACCAGGCATTCTTGCCTGATCCTACTTTAGTAAAAATGCATTCATCATTTGACCATTGTAGACTCCTAATTTATTATTTTCCACGTGAAGCCTCTGTCTCTCTCCAATTTAACAGGATTACTATAGGAAGAAAGAAATTTGAATTCTGTTAGTTGATTCATTTTTCTTCTTTGATAGATGAATGTGATGAATCCATACATTTTCTAATATTGAGTCACCCTTGCATTTGTGATTTGTGGAACTAAGCTACATTTAGTCATATTATTCTTTTTCTTCATATTATTCTTTTATTATACAGTTGTATTCCACTTTCTGTCTTATTTAAGGGTTACAAAACAGGAAGGGAAAAGTTCTGTTCTGTTTTGTTTTTGCAGCAAAACTCACCTATTGCCTTTATCCACCTCCACCTCGGTCCCCCACTTGTTTTCTTGAGTAAATCATGTGCCACTACTTAGCAGGAAGGGAGAGGTATTACTTCTAGGGTTTGGTTCCTGGTCAGGGAACTAAGATTCCACATGCCACTAAGCCCATGCACTACAACAAGAGAAGCCGGCTTGCCACAACTAGAGAAAGCCTGCACCCTGCAACAAAGACCCAGCACAGCAAAAAAAAAAAAAGTGTATCTATCAAAGCAGAAGTGTGATCGTTTTTAAGCACAGTTAGCTTAACTTATAGCTCTTAAACACTTTAGCATGTAGTATTTCTATATAATCCCTTTCTATTACCAGGTTAGGTTACCAGGGTTAGGTTGGTTTGTAAAATTATTTAAGACACTTACAAAGTTTTTTTATGTTCTGGAAACAACTCGATCCTACAGAAATTCTCTCTTCCTTTAAAAAGTGTTAGAAAAAGTGAAAATGTTAGTTGCTCAGTTGTGTCCTCCTTTAAAAAGTGTTAGAAAAAGTGAAAATGTTAGTTGCTCAGTTGTGTCCGACTCTTTGTGACCCCCACAGCCTACTAGGCTCCTCTGCCCAGGGGATTCTGCTGCTCCCAACCCCATCCAAATCATCTGAGTTCACATCTCAGCAAAGTCATGGAGAGTTCTTTATCAGCTTCTTCTTTATTCAACTTTTTGCCTCCTTGAATTTTTCAACCTGATCTTGAGTGGATTTTATTGTCTTATTTTGGTTAGTATTTTATTAGCATAAATTTAAATAAAGCATGCTTTTAACTTTAATCTTCTTTCATGCCTTTGTTTCTCATTCTTTCTGTATTTCTAGGGCTATTTACTAGTTTGGTTTTTTTTTCTTATGTAACCCTGCCAGAGGATTGTCTCTTTTATTGGTCTCTTAAAAGAGTTAGCTCTTTGATTTATCTTACGAATCCTATTGTTTTTCTTTTTTCCAATTTGCTTATGTCTGCTTTTATCTTTCATTCTTTCCTTCTACTGTCTTTAGATTTATTAGTTTTTATCTTAGTTGTTGTAGTTAATTGCTTTTTTTCCATTTTTATTTAATAGTAAAATCACTTAACCTTCATCTTTTCTCCAGTGAGTAGCCAGCGAGCTGGATGCACTGTGAGAATGTTATCGTGAGTAGTGAGGGCCTGGACATAGAAAAGATCAAAAACATATTTCTCTGTTAGGGACCCGACTGTGGGTCCAAACCACCAGTTGTTCAGATGATGCTACTATATACATCATCTCTTTTCTACTTTTGCTTCCTGCTGAATCCTAACCAGAGGGCCACAGTGGTCTCTAGTTGCTAGAGACTGAGTGTTTGTTGATATTGTTGTTGTTCAGTTGCTAAGTCATGTCCAACTCTTTGCAACCCCGTGGCCTACAGGACACCAGGCTTCCCTGTCCCTGACTATATCCTGGAGTTTGCTCAAATTCATGTCCACTGGGTCAGTGATGTTGTCCAACCATCTCTCTGTCATCCCCTTCTCCTCTTACCCTCAATCGTTCCCAGCATCAGGGTCTTTTCCAATGAGTTGGCTCTTTGCCTCAGATGACCAAAGTACTGGAGCTTCAGCATCAGTGCTTCCAATGGATATCCAGGGTTGATTTCCTTTAGGATTGACTGGTTTGATCTCCTTGCTGCCAAGGGACTCTCAAGAGTCTTATCCAGTACCACAATTCAAAAGCATCAATTCTTCATTGCTCAGCCTTCTTTAGGGTCCAACTCTCACATCCACACATGACTACTGAATCATGTATGAACAATTCACATATGTGATTGAAAGAGCCACAGTTTTGACTATATGGACCTTTGTCCACAAAATGATGTCTCTGCTTTTTGATATGCTGTCTAGGTTAGTCATAGCTTTTTTCCAAAGAGTAAGCATTTTTTAATTTCATGTCTGCAGTCACCATCTGCAGTGATTTTGGAGCCCAAGATAATAAAGTCTGTCACAGTTTCCATTATTTCTCCATCTATTTGCCATGAAGTGATGGGACTGGATGCCATGATCTTTGTTCTTTAAATCGTGAGTTTTAAGCCTGCTTTTTCATTCTCCTCTTTCATTTTCATCAAGAGGCTCTTTAGTTCCTCTTCACTTTCTGCCATAAGTGTGGTGTCATCTGCGTATCTGAAGTTATTGATATTTCTCCTGGAAATCTTGATTCCAGCTCACGAGTCACCCAGTCTGGCATTTCACATGATATACTCTGTATATAACTTAAATAAGCAGGGTGACAATATATAGCCTTGACATATGACTGAACGTTTATATCCCCTTAAAATCATAGTTTGCAACAACCTCCACTGTGATGGTATTAAGAGGTGGGGCCCTTGGGAGGTGATTAGTCATGAGGGTGGAGTCCTCATTAATGGATTAGTGCCCTTACAAAAGAGACCCCACAGAGCTCCCTCACTCTTTCCATCACACTAGGATTTAGTGAAATGACAATCTGTGAACTAAGACGTGGGTCCTCACAGACACAAAACCTGCCAGCACTTTTACTTGGACTTCCCAGCCTTCAGGATTGTGAGCAATAAATTTTTGCTACTTACTAGCCACCCAGTCTGCCAACAAATATGCCAAAAAATTTGGAAAACTCAGGAGTGGCCACAAGACTGGTCAGTCTTCATTGCAATCCCAAAGAAAAGCCATGCCAAAGAATGTTCAATCTACTGCACAATTGCACTCATTTCAGACTCTAGTAAAGTAATGCTCAAAACTCTCCAAGCCAGGCTTCAACAGTACGTGAACCGTGAACTTCCAGATGTTCAAGCTGTATTTAGAAAAGGCAGAGGAACCAAAGATCAAATTGCCAACATCTTTTGTTTCATAGAAAAGGCAAAAGAATTCCAGAAAAACATCTACTTATGCTTCAGTGACTACGCTAAAGCCTTTGTCAGTGTGGATCACAACAAACTGTGGAAAATTCTTCAAGAGATGGGAATACCAGACCACTTTACCTACCTCATGAGAAACCTGTATGCAGGTCAAGAGCAACAGCTAGAACCAGACATGGACCAGCAGACTGGTTCCAAATTGAGAAAGGAATACGTCAGGCTATATATTGTCACCTGCTTATTTAACTTCTATGCAGAGTACATCATGCGAAATGCTGGGCTGGATAAAGCACAAGCTGGAATCAATATTGCCAGGAGAAATATCAATAACCTCATATATGCATATGATATCACCCTAATGGCAGAAAGTGAAGAAGAACTAAAGAGTCTCTTGATGAAAGGGAAAGAGGAGAGTGAAAAAGTTGGCTTAAAACTCACCATTTAAAGAACAAAGATCATGTGATCCAGTCCCATCACTTCATGGCAAATAGATGGGGAAATAATGGAAACTGTGACAGACTTTATTTTCCTGGGCTCCAAAATCACTGCAGATGGTGACTGCAGACATGAAATTAAAAGACTCTTGCTCCTTGTAAGAAAAGCTATGACCATCCTAGACAGCATATTAAAAAGCAGAGACATTACCTTGCCAACAAAGGTCCATATAGTCAAAGCTATGGTTTTTCCGGTTATCATGTATGGATGTGACAGTTGGACCATAAAGAAGGCTGAGCACCGAAGGATTGATGCTTTTGAACTGTGGTGCTGGAGAAGACTCTTGAGAGTCCCTTGGACAGCAAGGAGGTCAAATCAGGGAATCCTAAAGGAAATCAATCCTGAATATTCATTGGAAGGACTGATGCTGAAGCTAAAGCTGAATTTCCAATACTTTGGCCACCTGATGCAAAGAGCTGACTCATTAGGAAAGACCCTGATGCTGGGAAACATTGAAGGCAGGTGGAGAAGGGGATGACAGAGGATGAGATGGTTGGATGGCATCACTGATTCAATGGACATAAGTTTGAGCAAGCTCCGGGAGATGGTGAAGGACAGGGAAGCCTGGTGTGCTGCAGTCCATTGTGTTGCAAAGAGTCAGACACAACTGAGCAACTGAACAACAACAAGCCACCCAGTCTGTAATATTCTGTTATAGCCGCCTGAACAGACTACTGAAGGGCTGGACTCTGTCTTTCTATCAATGATACTGTAAGAGTAACCCTTCAAACTTTAACCCACTAGAATTCAAGGCCTCTCCGAATCAGTTTGGTCTTATACAGGGGGCCCTAAGGCCTAAGTGGCAGTTGTTTGGAATTGCATCAGCCAATCTGTGAATGCTACAGCAGGGCTTGACAGACAACTGCCTGTGACAGGGAGCTTTCCTATCCTTCCCCATTTTCAACCTTAACCTTGAAGCATTCTCTACTCAACTCCTGATTCTACAAGGCTCACACAAGGACTCATTGAAGAGCATTAAGATAAAGATAAAAGGGAGCCAACATTGAAAGCTGATTGAAAATATCATATCATCATTGACAATATAGGTTTGAGGATAGAGATACAGTGGGAAGTGAAATATTTTTACGGGCACACCAAGTTAAGTCTGCCTGTAATATCTTGAAAAGGCTCAGGTTCAAGGCACCCTGGAATGTCAGCAGAGAACAACAATGGACTATGGTTAGGATACCTGACCTTGACCCCTGGTATCCAAGTGGAACTTGGTACGTGTGTGCGTGCTAAGTCACTCTGTTCTTTGTGATGTTTTGGACTGTAGCCCATCAGGCTCCTCTGTCCATGGAATTTTCCAGGCAAGAATGCTGGAGTGGGGTGCTATTTCCGCCTCCAGGAAATCTTCCTGACCCAAGGATTGAACTTGTGTCTCTAATGTCTCCTGCATTGACAGGTGGGTTCTTTATCACTAGCACCACCTGGGAAGCCCAGAAACTTTGTAGAGGACAATGTAAATATCCACGGATCTGTTACAGGTGGTGATCAAGATAGAGGACATACAAAACTGGGGGATGTGAGAATTGGGGTCCCTGAAGGAAAATGAAAGGCACTCAGTAGTGTCCGACTCTTTGTGACCCCATGGACTTCATGGACAGACAACTATACAGTCCATGGAATTCTCCAGGCCAGAATACTGGAGTGGGTAGCTTTTCCCTTCTCTAGGGGATCTCCCCAACACAGGGATCAAACCCAGGTCTCCCACACTGCAGATGGATTCTTTTCCAGCTGAGCCACCGGGGAAGCCCAAGAATACTGGAGTGGGTAGCCTATCCCTTCTCCAGTGGATCTTCCCAACCCACGATTCGAACCAGGGTTTCCTGCATTGCAGGTGGATTCTTTACCAACTGAGCTGTAAGGGAAGCTGGTCCCTGCCAAACCCCAATTGCCAGACCACTGAATGCAGATCTTCACTCATAATCAATTCATTGCAGAGCCTCAGTCCTAGCATTTCACCCCTAAAATGAGGAATAATAACAGACATTTACTGAGCCTTCCCCATGTGCCAGATATTATGCTTAGTTTTTTCTTAACAGCTTTCTTGGGGTAGAATTTACATACCACAGGATTTTTTAAATCTTTCTTTTTTTTTTTCTGGCTGCACTGGGTCTTTGTTGCTGCACGTGGGCTTTCTCTGGCTTCAGTGAGCCGGGGCTACTCTCTAGTTGCGGCGAGCAGGCTCCTCATTGTGGTGGCTTCTCTCTGTGGAGCAGGTTGCAGTAGTTGCAGCGTGAGGGCTCAGCAGTTGCTTCACGCAGCCTCAGTAATTGTGGCTGTCAGGCTTCGCTGCTCCACAACATGTGGAATCCTCCCAGACCAGGAATCGAACCTGTGTCCCCTGCATTGGCAGGTGGATTCTTATCCACTGTACCTCCCGGGAAGTCCCATGCCATAATATTGACCCATTGTAAGTGTACAATTAAATGATTTTCAGAAAATACAGAAAACTGTGCAATCATGATCACAATCCAGTTTTAGGCTATCCCATCCCTTGCCAACGCTCTCTCAAACCTGGGTACAGTCAGTGCCCACTCCCACACTCGGGCCCAGGCAACCACAGGACTTCCTTTCTCTACAAATTTCTCTTTTCTGCACATTTTATGGAAAGTGAATCATACAATACATAGTCTTTTGCATTTGACTTCTTTTACTTAGTACAGTGCTTTTGAGGTTTGTCTGCATGGTAGCATATCTCAGCACAGATCTTCCTTGCCTTTACATTGGAGCTACATCCCAGTAAACCCACTGTAAACTGAATATATCATAAGCAGAAAGTTCACTTAATACACTGAATCTACTAACAATCATGCCAGGCCTACCTTAAACGTGCTCAGAACACTTATATTCATCAACTGCTGGGCAAAATAGTCTAACACCAAGCCTACTTTATAGTAAAGTAGGTAAAGTATAGTAAAGTTGACTAGCTCATGTAATTTAGTGAATACTATCATTTGTCCCATAGAAGCTGCCAGGACTGCCTTGCACAGTGTTAGCACAAGGCCTGCTTATGTCTTGCCATGTAAATGACTTCTGGTGAACCGGTTGCTGTGGCCTGAGGCTGTTTATCCTGTGTTTTATTCATGGCTCTGTGACCCAAACCAGGTGGAGTATGGATGAAAAAATATAAATATCCCATAGAGCTCTAGAGTTCAGGAAGCCCCCTCACTCTCAGCCCCTAACAAAACCCTGTGAGCTGATAGTTTTCCCACTTGTACAATGGGGTTAATGGTGAGTCTGGAGTTAGGAGGCTTAACCTGCATCCAGCAATCAAGAAGATGGCACAGGTGGTCTTGTACCTCATTGTCTGCCCCCACCCCCAGATCCCATGCTCTTTCCGAGACAGAATCATCAAGACTGGAAATGGATTATGTTACTTAAACCAGTCTTCCCCTCCCCCTAAACTGTCCTCCCAAGTAGAAAGAAACAGGACTGGTTTTATGTTTTTACTGGTTTTATGTATTTTAATTTCTGTTAGGGCATTAACCAGGGTGTTTTGATTAAAATTTTAACTGCCACATTAAAAATTTTAGCTTTTCTTTTGTGAGGAGGGGGATAAGGAATATAAATGAGTAAATCTGTGCTTTATTCTTTAGTTTTTTTTTTCAAGAAGCATCACAAGACAAAACATCACAAGCTTACCAGGAGCTCACAGTTCAGTTGGGCATTTCCAAGTTTACTTGGTGAAATTGGAAAAAGTTTTCAAATACAGTAGCTAAGCCAAAGGCTTCTCGGGTGGCTCAGTGGTAAAGAATCTGCCTGCCAAGGCAGGAGACTTGGGTTCGACCCCTGGGTAGGGAAGATGCCCTGGAGAAGGAAATGGCAACCTACTCCAGTATTGCTGCCTGGAGAATTCCATGGACAGAGGAGCCTGGCAGGCTACAGACCATGGAGTCTCAGAGTCAGACATGACTTAGTGACTGAACACTCCACCATACTGAACAGTCAGATGGTTTTCTGGGTGAAGAACAGTTGTAAGTGTATTCGTTGCTCACCTCTGTAGTCACATGGTTCACCAGAAGCTATGGTCGAGCATCATACTGTAAAATTCAAAGTATAATTTCTAAAGAAAGCATATCACTTATGCACCATTGTAAAACTGAAAAATCATAATTCCAACATCATGTTGGGATTATTTGTATTTTGTTCCTTTTTTATTGCTGAATAGTGTTCCATTGCATGGATATACCACATTTTGTGTATGACAGACATTTCATTGTTCCAACTTCTTGGCTATTGTGATATAAAATAATGCTGCTGTGAACATTCACATACAAGTCTTTGTGTGGAGATATGTTTTCATTTCATTTCTTTGAGGAAGATAAAGAGTTGAATTGCTGGGTTGTACACCTTATGTTTAAGTTTTAAGAAATTGTCAGACTTTTTTCCAAGGCGGCTGCCCCATTTTTCATTCCCACCAGCAACATATGAGGCTTCTAGTTTCTTCACATCTTTGCTAACACTTGCTATTGTCTGTCTTTTAATTTACAGCCATTCTTGTATGTGTACAATGGAGCTTAATTTTGTTACATCTAATCCTCCCACCAACCCTATATTAGTCAGGATCGGCAAGGTTATGCTTGGTGAGAAACAATCCTCAAACTTCATTGGCTCCAGACAACAAAGGTGTATTTCTCCTTCCTGTTATGTGTTCAGTGGTGATTTGAAGTGGGAGGAGGGGCTGTGTTCATCAAAGACCCTCAGGGACCCAGGCTACTGGAAATGCATGAAGTTAAAAACCAAACTTTGTATCAATTCTATTTTTTTTTTGCACAGAATATGGGATCTTAGTTCCCCTACCAGTGATCAAACCCACATTCCTTGCATTGGAATCACAGGCTCTTAACCACTGAACCACCAGGCAAGTCCCTGCATGTCAATTTTTTTTTTTTAGAGTTCCATGTGCTATACAATAGGTCCTTATTGGATGCACATCAATTCTTAAAGCTTCCCTCTGGTAGTGAGAAGTCGCTTTCATTCTTATTTTGCTAAACAGCAAATTACATGGCCATGATTAACTTCAAAGGGGATGAAATGTATAATAATAATTTTATTATGTGCTTAGAGGGGAAGAGGAGTTAGAATATTTGTCAATAGACTAATAACTTTCATAAATACCAAGAGGAAGATACTACATCACCATTTTACATATTAGGTAACCAAAACTCGGTTTGGTTAGAGGATGCATAGCTAATGAATTGAACCAAGGAATCTGACTCCCAAGCCTATGTTCTGAACTACTGCACTGAAGTTTTCTTCTAGATAGTATTAATGATAAATAATCTTTTGAGACATCTCTGGCTTCCCTAGCGGCTTAGATGGTAAAGAATTTGAATGCAATGCAGGAGACCGGGGTTCAACCCTTGGGTTGGGAAGATCCCCTAGAGAAGGGAAAGGCAACCCACTCCAGTATTCAAGCCTAGAGAAATTCAATGGACAGAGGAGCCTGGTGGGCTACAGCCCACCCTATGGTTGCAAAAGAGTCGTACCCCACTGAGCAGGTACCTACACATTTTAGTGAACAGGGCATAACAGCAGGAAACTCCCTGAAGGCAACTCCCAGCCATGCGGGGAGGGCAGCTGTGAGGTTCTAGGGACTCTGGCTAGGAGCACAGCTCCCGGATCACACCTAGTTTGGAATCTGGCTCTGCTGGCTGCCTATACATCCCTGTAAGGTGCTCCTCCAAGCCTCAGTGCCCTCCTGGGTAAGTGGGGCTAACACTCAGGAGGATTCATTGCACAGGGTGGCTAGGATTTGATCAGAAAGCATGCATAAAGCACTCATTCTGGGGCCTGGGACTTATGAGTCTCAGTGACTGTGTTAATTATACCAATATCATCATAATCACCATCAAAACACTCAGCAGATGGAAATAGGAAACTCTCCAGATTTGGTGCTTAAGAATTTTCTATTCTTTGAATCATAGTCGTTTTTTTAAAAAATTTAATTGAGCTACAGTTGATTTACAATACAGTGTTAGTTTTGTGTACGGCAAAGTGATTCAGATATGTGTATTATTTGTATGTATATTCCTTTTCATATTATTTTCTGTTAAAGGTTATTATAAGATATTGAATATAGTCCCCTGTGCTATACAGTAGGTCCTTATTGTTTATTGAATGATTGATGACTTCAATCACCTGATTGAAGTTATCCTTGAATAACCTTACCTACAGAAGCCCTGCTTCTGTCAACATGGATTCAGGGTCATTTATAAGTTAAGGAAGGAGAAGGGAATTCAAGAAGATGATGAATAAGGTAAGAATAGGATGAATGCAAGAACAGGATAAAAATAAGCCAGTGAGGAACAGAAGAGGCAGTTATTTCTTGGAGGGCAGAACTGACTTAGCAATAAGAACATGGTTCTGCCTTTTTCACTGGCTCTGGGACCCTGAGTGGGTCACTTGACCTGCCTGGCCTTCTGTCTAGAGAACTTAGGGGGTGAGATCACAGAGGCAACTTTGGTCTTGCCTCTTCTTGTCTCTTTACAATTTCAGTGGGTTAAGTCCTTATCTTGGCATGGGATGTCAGTTCAGGTGGGAACCAAGACCTTCCTTTCACTGGTAGTTTTTTTTTTTTTTTTTAAGTTCTATGATTCCTGAGTCACAAATTAAGTCTCATTTCCAAAATCTCATCCAATTATTAATAATACCTAAAACTATCATTAAAGATGAGCCTCTTTTTCCTCTTCTTCCATCTGCAACCCACCATCACATGCTGCTGGCCTCTGGGGAAGAGAGAAATAGACACTCACCGTCTTCCCCCACCAAACACAGACAAGGGGTAGAAGAAAAGAGGGGTGGGGGAGGAAGGTACAGGCAGACCTCGGAGATGTTGTGGGTTCGGAGCCAGCTGACCACAATAAAGCGAATATCACAATAAAGCGAGTCACAGGAAATTGTTGGTTTCCCAGTGCATATAAAAGTTATGTTTACACTCTACTGTGAGTCTATTAGGGGCTTTCCTGGTGGCTCAGGCAGTAAAGAATCTGCCTGCAATGCAGGAGATAAAGACTCTGTCTGCAATGCAGGAGATAAAGAAGCTGCCTGCAATGCAGGAGATGTGGGTTCAATCTCTGCATCAGAAGATCCTCTGGAGGAGGAAATGGCAACCCACTCCAGTATTCTTGCCGGGAAAATCCCATGGAAAGAGAAGCCTGATGGGCTTACAGTCCATAGGGTTGCAAAGAGTCAGACACGTAGTCTAGTAAGTGTGCAATAACATTGTGTCTAATAAATATGCATACATAATTTACATACATATATAATTTTAAAATACTTTTCTGCCCAAAATGCTAACCATCATTTGAGTCAATCTTTTTGCTGGAGAAGCATTTAAAGTATCATGAAAATTACCACGATGTGACAAAAACACAAAGTGAACAAATACTGTTGGAAAAATTTCGCTGATAGACTTGTTCAAACACAGGGTTGCCATAAATCTTCAATCTGTAAAAGAAAAATGCGGTATCTGTGAAGTATCATATAACAAAGTATGCCTGTACTTACTTTGGCTTTTAGAATCAAAAGATAACATTGTCTCCTCTGGGTTTGCTCAAGTACCACACAGGGTCATGGCCAGATCATGGTCATGGGTATTGAAGAGTTCCCAGCGTGGGTTAATGCAACTCATACCACCAGCTGCTCCACCAGAATCTGGTGATTCATCTCCAGCCTCTCCTGACGAAGACTGGTTGCCCTTCTCAGCCACCCTGAGACAAAATCCATCAGTCAGCTCGCTCATGTGAGGTCCGTTGACAGTTATTAGGAAAACCTCCCTCTCTTCTTGGCTTTCTAGCCCTCTTTCATCCTGTGGATTGCTTAGGGGGTCACGTCCACCTCCCAAGATACAAGGGCCGCCCAGCAAACTCCCCGTAGAACCTCGAGAAGCTGCTCTCGTGAGACCTGAGGCGCAGGAACAGGTTAACCAACCCCTACCCCCAACCTTCTTGCGTGTGTGTTCGTTAGGAGGTAAATGACTGCATGGGATTCGGCCCTCCCACCCAAGGAAAAAAAATCGTCCTAAAATTCTCTCTTAATGCTTGTTGATTCTTTTTTATCCTCTTTGTGGATTAGGGATTTGAGAAATCGGAGGGATTAGAATTGTGAACCTAATTTGAAAGTACTGGCTGTGAAAATCTACATCCTCCTCTAGTGACTCCCATTGCAAATTCCTATCTATTTGATCTCGATATCTCTCTGTAACTTCCTACTTAGCCATTCTCTTACATATAAAGTGGAGATATTATCTGTCCTTACCCCGTGGGGGGGTCTTAGGAGGTGCAATGACATAACCGATGCATGGAAAAGTGCTAAGCATAGTGCTGGGCAATTTACACAGAACTCAAGATGTATGCTGATATGATTCCCCCTGAATCCCTAGCACTTAAGCTGAGTATATGACACGTAGGAAGCTTTCAATAAATGTTAATGAATGATTTCTAAATAGCTAACTGTATTGCAAGGCAAAATAAAAATAAGGGCTAAGTAAGTGTATAAGCTTATCATGGCAACCAAGTGAGGCAGTAGGTAATCGTGAAGGACGCGTCAGAGGAAGCCTCAGTAGGAAAGCAGTATTTGGGATTTCAGTAAGCAGAGAATGGAGTCATTGAGCACGCCTGTGGTCTCAGGATGGCATGTGTTTCTGGAAGAGCCTAAATGCGAGAAAGGGGAGTGCAGGATGAGCTCTTTCTTAAGAATGGGGCTGGGGGGTTACTTTGCCCAAATGATGTTTTCTTATGGGCCAGCCTGTCTCAGTGGGGGATCTTTCAACAAGTAATAGAAAATCAACTCTGATGGGCTTCACCAACAAAGGGAAAACACTGGCTCATCAGAGTGCAAAGTTGAGGAGTAGGTTCTGGCATCAGGTCCAGCTGGATCAAGGTTCACAGGATGTCAGCAGCATCTGTTCTTCAGCTTGGCTCTTGCTCAGTGCTGTTTTCGTTCTCAGCAAGGCTTCCCCAGGAGTGGTAGGATGGCCATGGGACCTCCTGAGGCTGCCTTCCCCTCCAGAGGGAAATTCAGCTTATCTTCATCCTAACATTCCTGGCAGAAGTCCTGAGATTCGCTGTCATTGGCCTGTCCCGGGTCCCCTGTTGATGGGGTGTTATGGGCTTGGGCCTGCACCAGGCATGTGCAGCAATAAATGGTTACTCCAAGAACTCAATTTCTACTGCAGGAGACCAGGCTTTGGAGCTAAACTGCCTGACTTCCTATCTCGATTTCCCAGCTGTGTGACCTGGAACAGGGTCCATAATCTCTGGGTGCTTCATTTCTTTCATCTGTAAAATCAAAATAATCATGAGGAAAGGGTTTTTTGAAAGATTACATGAGCTTTTTTTTAAAAAAAAAAAATGTATTTCTTCGGCTACATCAAGTCTTAGTTGTGGCATGTGAGATCTTTGATGCATCATGCGGGATCTTTCATCATGGTGCATAGATTCTCTAGTTGTGGCGTGCAGTCTCAGTAGTCGTGGCACTCGGGCTTAGTTGCCCCAAGGCATGTGGGACCTTAGTTCAACCGAAGGTTGAACCCTCATCCCCTGTGTTGCAAGGCAGATTCTTAACCGCTGAACCACCGGGGAAGTCCCTACATGAGCTTTCACAAATAAGTGTAAAACAGAATATCTTGAAGACCTGGCCAAATGCTGGACCCATGGTGCATGCATGCTAAGTCACATCGGTCATATCCAACTCTTTGCGACCCTATGGACTGTAGCCCACCAGGCTCCTCTGTCCATGGGATTCTCCAGGCAAGGATAATGGAGTGGGTTGCCATGCCCTCTTCCAGGGGACCTTCCTGACCCAGGGATCGAACCTATATGTCTGATGTCTCACTTATTGGCAGGCGGCTTGTTTACCACTAGTACCATCTGGGAATCCATTGTAGCTCTTGTTATTACTATAGTGACTTGACTTTTTGGCCTCATTGCTTGATGTCTATTCACAGTTATTCCAGAAGTTTCCACCTCCACAGGTCTCTCAGGGAGAAGTGATTCCCTTTCAAGCATAAGCTCAGTGTAACTCCAAGCAGAGCTCCGCCAGGCCTGGAACACCTACTTCCCACCATGAAGCTGGCCATGCTTAAAGAGGGTCCTTTTTAATTCACAGCTGAAGGTCTGAAACCCTAGTCATCCCCGTACTTGGCAGAATAGGAGAAATCAAGAAGAAATCTTAGCACTTGGTCCCTTCCCTTAAGAAGTTGGCAATCTAATCTTAAAGAGCAGAACACTCTGTCAAATACAGCCTGCACCAGGATCCATTCCCAGAGGGACCTGCCAATCTGCCCAGCCAGGGTGTTTATCAAACGACATCCTTCTTCGGGGGCTCCTTCTCGGATATAACGGGGATGAGCATTTAGAACAGGTGATGAGGAAGACAGAAACAGGGCCCATTCCCAAGGTCTGACTCGCCTGTTGTTCTTTTCCCCCCTCCCTTAAACCACACTTACAAAGAAAAAGGGCAACCCTTCCCCACGTAGTACCAGCAGGGTAACCCAAGAATGTCCATTTAGCGCGTCTGTCCCTGTGAAAAGGACCTTTCAGTGACACCGAGCTGAGTGTATCCCACTCTATTTATAGGCACTGTTTGTTTAATTCGAGTCCCGTCTCTAAGAATAAATAATGAACTCATCCTGGGGGCCAGCCAGAGCCTACAACTCTGTGACGAACCCGTAAATCCCTTTCTCTTTCCTTCTGGTTCTGGAAGGGGTCCTCTCAGTCGGAGGTGAGCCACTTCCGTTGGCTGGGCTGGGGTGGGCTGGAGACCCAGGCGTGCTCGGAAGTTGGGCTTGATGGTGCTTTTTCATCATGGTTTCGGGGGAGGTTTTGATGTTTGATTTTGGGTTGGTGATCCAAAAGCCGACCTTGAACCTCTCTCCCCCTCAAAGGAGGGACCCTAAACTGATATTTGCACCCCTGGTTGCTTAAACTTCAGACACAAAGAGACCCATTTGGACTCAGATCCCTCAGTAAGGAAGATGTGGCTGTGGAGAAAGAGGACCCCCTTCCATACCCTCCCGACCTGGTAGCAGGGCCTGGGGCCAGACTGTTTCACAAGGTACAGTACCATCCCTGGGTGTGGTTTGTTTTTTTTCAGGGTGTGTGATGAGGACCAAGAGCCATAATGCACTTGAACTTGAAATATGTAACCCCTGAAGGTGGTACAGGTCAGTCCAATAGAGCACTGTCTCAAGAAAAAATAGTTTGGTTTGCAATCCCCCTGTTCCCATGCTGACCTGCCGGTTTAGCGACTCCTAGAACCAGACCCACTGAGTTTGAAGGGAATGACCTCAATGGTATCTTGGGTCTAATGCAGGATATTGACACCTAAATATTCAATGTCCAGTAACATCACTGAATAACATCCTGTCTTTCCAGGCCTTTATCTTAAGAAGGTAACCAAGCTTCTCAGGGAAGTGTCCATGTGTTTATTCTCCCCATATCTGTTGATCCACTTCTCTGTGCCAATGCTATTCTAGGCACCGGAGATGCCTTGATGAGGAAGACAAGGTAGTCATGAGATGACAAGGTCTGATTTACTCTGAAAAAATTCGGCATCTGCTCCCTTTCAACTGAGTCAGTCTGACTGTGAGTTGTCTTCCCAGCAGGCGCTGAGCTGCTCATTTATCCATTCCTCCATTCAGAAAGTACATGGGAGACATGGTCTACATGATAAGCACAGCTAGAATGCCTAGGTATCATAGTAAACTCGAGATCTCTCCCTGCCCTTAAGAAGTTTGGAGTCCAGTGGGGAAGATGGCTATTAATCAAATTATTACTGAAATATGGATTATTTATTATTATTATAAATGTTGGTGAGTTCTATACAGCAGGGATCCCCAACCCCTGGTACCGGTCTGTGGCCCATTAGGAACCTGGCCACACAGCAGGACATGAGTGGTGGGCGAGTGAGTGAAACTTCATCTTTATTTACAGTCACTCCCCATCACTCTCATTACCACCTAACTCCACCTCCTGTCAAATTAGTGGCAGCATTAGATGCTCATAGGAGTGCAAACCCTACTGTGAACTGTGCATGTGAGGAATCTAGGTTGCACACTCCTTATGAGAATCTAATGCCTGATGACCTAAGGTAGAGCGAAGGCAAGGAGTGACTGCCACTGTCTCCCATCATCCCCAGACGGGACCGCCTAGTTGTTCAGGGCTCCCGCCGATTCTGCATTATGGTGAGTTATATAATTATTTCCTTATATATCACAATGTAGTAATGATAGAAATAAAGGACACAGTGAATATAATACGCTTGAATCATCCTGAAACCACCCCCTCTTCTCCAGTCTGGGGAAGAATTGTCTTCCACAAAACTGGTCCCTGCTGCCAAAAAGGTTGGTGACCACTGCTATAAGGTGAAGTTCAGGGTGCCATGAGCAAAGTTCAGAGCCTAAGAGAGGGATCGACTCCAAGGGTTGGTGAGCAGTGAATTAGCAATGACTAAGAATCCTTGAGTTGCCCCAGATGGTGAATTGTCTGTGGAGTAGTGAAACAACGGTGTCTGTCTATAGGAAGTGTGTCTTCAAGTTTCCATTAGCTGCTCTGGGTCATCCACACCATCACCTGGCTGTCCTGAGGACTGTCACAGGCCGGTAGGTCTCAGTAACCTTAGGGAGAGTTTGTGTCCATGGGGATTCTTTTCGAGGCATCAGCTTGCTGAGGTTTTGACATTGACTTATGGGTCTGCCATGGACAAGGTGAAATCTTTTTCCTATCGGACGTTCTTCTCACTCTGTCTCATTGGGTCAAGGTGTAAAGAGTGTCATCATCACATGTCGTTTTCCTGGTTTTACTTGTGAATGGCAGTCTGGCCACTGTACTTAGAGATCTAGATCAGAAGATGGCCACATGTTCCCCTCTGCAGTTTTGTGCCTTCAGATGTTCACAGGCACTGGCTTTGGAAGTGGAATTTCTCACAGAAGCAGTTGGTACTCCCAGGTATCTTTCTGGATTAATTTCGGTGCAACTTTGAGCAGATCCTTTCAGCAGTAAGATCTTTATTTGAAAAGTAGTATGTATATTGTCTCTTTTATGCGGAGCGTTTTGGTGGGAACCAAGTTTAAAGAGCCTCTTGATGAGGGTTAAAGAGGAGCATGGAAAAGCTGGCTTAAAACTCAACATGCAAAAAACTAACATCTGGCATCCAGTCTCATTGCTTCATGGCAAATAGATGGGGAAAGAGTGGAAATGGTGGCAGATTTTATTTTCTTGAGCTCCAAAATCACTGCAGATGGTGACTGCAGCCATAAAATTAAGATACTTGTTCCTTAGAAGAAAAGCTATGACAAATCTAGACAGTGTATTAAAAGGCAGAGACATCACTTTGCCAACAAAGGTCTGTATAGTCAAAGCTATGGTTTTTCCGGTAGTCATGTAGGGATGTGAGAGTTGGACCATAAAGAAGGCTGAACACTGAAGAATTGATGCTTTCAAACTGTGGTGCTGGAGAAGACTCTTGCGAATCCCCTGAAATCAACCCTGAATATTCATTGGAAAGACTGATGCTGAAACTGAAGCTCCAATACTTTGGCCACCTGAAGAGAAGAGCTGACTCATTGGAAAAGACCCTGATGCTGGGAAAGATTGAGGGCAAGAGGAGAAGGGGGTGACAGAGGATGAGATGGTTGGATGGCATCACGAATGCAATGGACATGACTTCGAGCACACTCCAGGAGATAGTGAAGGACAGGGAAGCCTGGTGTGCTGCAGTCCATGGGGTTGCAAAGAGTCAGACATGACTGAATCATGTCCATCTCTTTGCAACCCCAAGGACTGTCCATGAAATTCTCCAGGCCAGAACACTGGAGTGGGTAACCTTTCCCTTCTCCAGGGGATGTTCCCAACCCAGGGATTGAACCCAGGTCTCCTGCATTGTAGGCAGATTCTTAACCAGCTGAGCCACCAGGGAAGCCCAAGAATACTGGAGTGGGTAGCCTTTCCCTTCTCCAGCAGATCTTCCTGACCCAGGAATTGAACCGGAGTCTCCTGCATTGCAGGCAGATTCTTGACCAACTGAGCTATCAGGGAAGCCCCCAAGTGACTGAACAACACAAGTTAAAGCCAAGAAAAAAATATAAGAATGTGCCCTTAAAAGTTTCCAAGGGTTCAGAAAAGTATTTTCATTCACTGGTCCCAAAATATTTATTGAGCACCTGCAGTGTGCCAGACACAGAACCAGGAAGGTATACATATCAACAGGACCAGTACAGCCCACGGAGCTTGCAACTAGTGAAGGGAGAGAGCTACTCAAACCATCAGGGACAGGAGAATTTCAGATCGTTTTACATACTAGGCTGGGCAGAGAAGACCTCTCAGAAATCATGACATTTGAGCAGAACTTGAATGATGAGATGGAGCCAACTGTGAAAAGTTTCAAGGGAAGAGCTTTGTAAATGGAGAGAAAGAACAAATAGGAAAGCTCTGTGGCACAAGAAAGATTGGTTTGTTTAAGGAAGAATAGGAAGTGAATGTGGTTAGGGACTCCCCTGGTGGTCCAGTGGTTAAGATTCTGCGCTCCCAATGCAGGGGGCCCAGGTTTCATCCCTGGTCAGGGAACTAGATTCCACATGCTGCAACTAAAGATCCCATCATAGCCAAATAAATAAATATTTTTAAGAAAAGAAGTTTCTGTGGCTGAACGTGTATCAAGGGGGTGAGTGATAGGTAAGCCAGGGTGTGGAATTTTAGTTTGAATTCAGAGGAAGCATTTGGTAGGTAAACGGATGGCATTTCAGCCTGAACCTATATACCTACCTGTACCTATGTACCTACCTGGGGAAGATTTCTGTTGCCTTGGTGAAATTTTGAAAGTGACAGACCTCAAAGTCTTAGAACTCAGAACTGCACAGAAACCCATAGATGGAACCAGAAGAAATTAGTGTTGGCCTGTTTCTGGATAAAAACAGTCACCCCTAATCTCAGAGGCTTTGCTGGGCAGGAGAGGATGAAAGTCCAAAGTGAATAAACCATGAAACAGTCTCCTGCTTGTTGTTCGACATCCATTCCATCACCTTTTGGGGTCAGTGCCTGAAACCTCCTTTGGGAAATCATTGCTTCCCTGTTCTTGGCAATCTGGTTTTGTCTCAATCTAATCAGTGTTTTCTTCACATCCCACCCTGGCACCCAAGGGATTGACTCAGGGATGGGCACAGAACCCAGTCTGAGCCAATGAAACATAAGAAGACATTTCATGGCACCTTCTGGCAAAAAAGAATTTCCTCTCTCTTCCTTAGGAGCACCAGTCTATGGCTATGAGGTCTAGAACCACTGCAACCATTTGTGACCATGCAGGAAGATTCTGGAACTGCTATAGGTTGTGGGGAAGCCCAGAAAGGTGCCTGAAGAGGAAGCCAACACCACAGAAGGCAGAGCCAAGAGGAGAAAAAGAAGTTCTTGTGATGGCATCAAGTCCCTGGATCAAGCCTCACCTGAAGCCTAACCTATTGCTGGTCTTTTTAGTGGCCTCAGCCAGTTAAATGTTCTTTATTATATAACCCAATTTAAATAAGGATTTCTATGTCTTGCAACATAAAGGGCCCATGTATAAGGAAACCTTAGAATAGGTACCCAACAGTGCCAAGGGCCTCCTCTGCACCCCAAGCCTCTAGGAGGAAGTGAGCCTGTTCCAGAACCCAAATAAAAGGTCTCTCCTCCCACTTCTCTATTTCAGGGTTTCCATGCCTCCTGTCGCCATAGCACTGTGACTCTCTTGGAGAGGCAGAGAAACAGGAGGAGAAGGGGCCTGTTTCCAGGCTGTGTTGCCACGTGTAGTGGCTGGGGATGGTGGGGGGCTGGGCAGCGAGGTGGCTCCAAGCTTGACATTTCAGGATACAGATAAGAGGGTAAAAATAAACCCCCAAGCGCCTGTAGCAGGGCTCGTTTCTCTTGCTTCACAGCTCTTATCTCTCTCTGCTTTGGGGACAGAAAGGTTCCTTTCAGGTCACCGCTCAGCTTGCCTCCCTCCAGCCCTGGACAGGAAGGAGGAGATGTAGGTGGTTGGTTTACACCTGTCCACACCTGCCCATCCACCTCTGGGAAGTCAGATGACCCCCCTTCTTCCTGCAGCCCTGCTTGTTGTTTTGCAAATAGTCTTTCACGCCTTTGCCTTCATCTGATGCTCCAGTAGCTGGGTGGGACAAGCGAACCTGGGGGGCGTGGGTCTGCATTTTCCTGATGAGAAAAGCAGTGGGGGTGGGAATGATGAAATGTCCAAGTCACCCAGCCAATGCGTCCAAATGCATTCTGATCTAAACCCAGGGCTTCTGCGTGTCCATCGGTGGTCAGGGATAAAAAGAATCTGACTCCCTTTCTGCAGCTCCAGCCCTCCCCGTCAGCCATGGAGCCTGGGTACCACACGAGGTGGGGTACTCACATGACCTGTAACAGAAGCGTGAAGCAGCGTTCTGAGCTGCCTGTTGGCACCGCCCCCTCGGTTCCCTCCCAATCACGCGGTCTCAGGGTTTTGTCCATTCCAGGGAGAAAACTGTTTACTATGGAGGGGTGGCTGGGACTACAGAGTACTTTTTTAAATTATTTTTATTGCATTATAGCTGATTTACAATGTCATATTCGTTTTTGCTGTTACACATATACAGGTATCCACTCTTTTAGATTCTGTTCCCACATAGATCATTCCAGAGTATTGAATAGAGTTCCCTGTGATATACTGTAGGTCGTTATTAGTTATCTATTTTACATTTGGCACTGTGTGTATGTAATCTCAATCCCCCAATTTAAGGAATAAGCTTTTTAAAAAAATCTTTATTTAATTTTATTTTTTGGCTGGGCTGGATCTTTGTTGCTGCACGCAGGCCTTCTCTAATTGCAGCAAGTGGGCGCTACTCTCTAGTTGCGGAGGAGAGTGGGTTTCTCCTTGTGGTGGCTTCTCTTGTGGAGGAGCTCGGGCTCTAGAACACGTGGGCTTCAGCAGTTGTGTTGCACAGGCTTAGCTACTCCATGGCATGTGGGATATACCCGGACCAGGGCTCAAACCCATGTTCCCTGCATTGGTAGACTGATTCCCAACCACTGGATGACCACCGAAGTCCTGAGGAACAAGCTTTGATCACACACTAAGGTGCAAGGAGGCTTCCTGAAGCTCAATCTTCTCATCTAATGATGATAAAAATATTTAGACGCACCAGGACTGTTACAAGGATTAAACAAGGTGTTGCCTGCAAGACTCTCCCACGATGATCTGAAATTTGGAGCTCCGTGGTACAATGACAGCCTTTCCTGTGCTGATATTTCTGTAGAGTGACAATGCCACTCACCCACGTCCGTACAACATACTCTTTGAGTTCTTTTTCTCTCAGTGGCCAAGGATTTGCATGAGCCATTTCATCAGTTAAGACTCCTGTGGTTGCAAGTGACCGAAACTCTGATCCTGACTGGATGACATGAAAGAGGAATTTGTTGGCTCAGAGGGGAACTGTAAAGGCGGCCACGGGTAGAGGCTAGCTTCAGGCACAGCTGGATCCAGGGATGGAAGCGATACCATCAAGATCAGGTTTCTCGCTCCCCCAGTTTCTCAGCTTCATTCCCTCACTGTTGGCTCCCTCCCTTCTTCTTGTGGCAGAAATGGCTGTAGAAGCTCCTGGCTCATCTTCTTAGAATCAAGGCCAGCAGGAAAGAGCCAGCCCCAACGCTCCCAGCAAAAATCTCTATGCATCTCACTGCCCGTTCCTGAACCATTATGGTCAGAGGAATGAGATGCCCAGAGGGAGAAAAGCCCAGATGGCCTCCCAGCCTTGGAGCCAGGGTAGCTCTGCTGCACTCAAAGCCCAGGTCTGAGAGGAAAGAGCAGTGCTGTCCAGAGGGGAATCACATATCTGGTGACTGGCAATTGCCCACACTTGACAGCCTGGTATCCCAAAGTGGACGTTGATGAGTGGACTTCTTTAATCCTAGGGAACAGAACGAACTGCAGCTGGGCTGCAAAGCCAGGCGGACTGGTTCCAACCAAAACTGAAAGCTCTCATCTGAGGCTCCCTCAGTGCCAGCTGCTGACCGACTGGACCAGCTGACCTCAGACAGGATCCCTTCCCTGAGCTGCAGCCTACCAGCTGCAAATCCAGCATCCCGGATGGGAGGCAGACAACCTGGAGGCCGTTCCAAAAGCCTGATCCGTCATTAATCCTGTTCCACCTGCACTGTGATTTACTACCTGTTTATCTTTCTTCTAAAAAGGAACCAGCCATCAATGCAAAGCTCCCCTGACAGCGCCCCCAAAATAAACACCATGCGGAGCAACACCATCATTAAATTGCAGCCTGTTGCTCTCACGTGCTCCAAGCTTGAAGTTTGCCGTTAAAAGGAAGGTTAGCGAGTATCAGGAAGGCGTTAAGGACCCCCCCCAGCAGCAGCTCGAGACTTGGTGAAATTAAGACAATTAAAACAAATTAGAAAGGGAATAACTTCCCACTAGGTAATTCCATGGCGTTTATTGATTTAAAAGTGTTATTTGTGTTCCTCCCTGACACATGGAAAATTCTCATTGCCAGGGAATGGGCTAGGCCTCCCGCTTTGTCTAATGTTCGATGCTGGTCAATCTGCAACCCCAAAGGCACTCTCGAACTTTCCCCTCTCCCAGCTCCGCCACAAGCCTGCAGCAATGATGGAAAAGAAGAGGATAAGAGAGTACGAATAATTTTTTGAAAAAAATAACTTTGGTAATTATGTATGCATTTCCAATGGGAGATTCTGGGAATTATTCCTAAAAGGCTGGAAAGAATTTCTTCTTTTGATCTCGGTTCTGAGCCAGAGAAAATCAAATTAAGAAAGAAAACCAACAGAGAATTCTCAGCGGGGAGGCAGGAGCTGAAGCAGGTCCTGGGGAAAAGAAAATGAAAAGAAAAGTCCCCAGACACCTTCGTGTCATGATGTTGAAGCCTAGAAGGAGAGACGCCCAGTGGAGCCGAATGAAAGCTGGGAGGAGAGCAAGGCCTTCTCCCACACCCTCCTGCGAGCCTTCCTTCCCTTCCCTTGAGGGGCCGGAAAATGTTCCCCCGGTTCCTGTGGCTTTTCCCAGCGCACACGTGGCCACCAGCCTCCCTCCGACAGCCCTGACTTCCAGAGGACCCCAACTCTGAGCCGTCACGACACAACCAGCCAGCGTGGGCGTGTGAGCAGTTCCTTTATATATATATATATTTAAAAAAAAAAAAAAATCCACCCTTAGAGGCACCAGGAGAAATGGTCCTGCCACTTCCCTAAATCTTCAGTGGTTGCTAAGCAGCCCGCCTCTGCCCCTTTCCACTTCCCTCTGCTCCGTGCCTTTGTCTCTCCCCACCCTCCACCCCCACACCAGCTCTTCCCTGCCTTCCTGCCGGGGCTCAGAAATCAGAGAACAGTCCCCGAACGCCTCCCAGCAGCGTGATGGCACGAAGCCTCCCTCCCTGCTCTGCCGATCTCGCTCTTACAGCCTCGCTGGAAAGACCCTCGCTGGACCCTTCCCTTCTTTCTTCTGTCCTCCCTTCCATCCTTCCTTTCCTTCCTTCCTCCCTCCGTCCCTCCTTCCACCAATAACACCAAACACTTACCATTTGTCAGGATCCCTTGGGACGCAGGCACAAGCAGCGGGCACTCATGGGAAGCCCTAGGAGTCTCTCAGCTGACCCTGTGCGCAGCTCATCCGTCCATCAGCAGTGGTGCTCTGATACCTCTTCCCAGGGCCCCTTGGAAGCATCCGTCTACCCACCCCTACATGTGGGTGATGGCTGTAGGTTTTCCTGAAGATGTCACAGGAGCATCCGAAGAGGAAGTTGGCAGCCACCTCTCCAAACATCCCTTCCCCATCTCTCTTCCCTTGAAGACCTTCTCTACCTGAGTCCTCTCTCTCTCTGATCCTCTTCTGACAGCCTGTCTCCCTCCTCCGCTCCTGCTCTCATCCCCCTTCTCTCCCACATCATCCCTCCCCCACTTCCGTCTCCCCTTGCTGGTTTTTGCGCTGTGTGGCTTATTGTCCTGCAAGTTTGTGCCTTCAAAGTTGCAAGAAGTTTTACCCACTGCTTCCCATGCTCATATTGCCACCACCCATCATTAAAGGGCTGGTGCACTGGGATGACCCAGAGGGATGGGATGGGGAGGGAGGTGGGAGGGGGGTTCAGGATGGGGACACATGTAAATCCATGGCTGATTCATGTCAATGTATGGCAAAAACCACTACAATATTGTAAAGTAATTAGCCTCCAACTAATAAAAATAAATGGAAAAAATAAATAAATTAAAAAGTGGTCATTATAAGCAAAAAAAAAAAAAAGAAAAGAAAAGGGTCATCTGGTTTTCTGGACCAGACCTGGGGGTTTGTGTGGTGTTTGGGTGTGAGCATGTACAAAATAGCACTCCAATATCATTTAGGGATCGATTAAAGAATAAAGAAAGACACATAAATGGTAGCCCTCAGTTTTAATAAATCAGTGGTTTCCTCTGATGGGGAGTGTGGGAGGGTTGTGCCTTTGAGGAAGGGGTATGCACAGAGGTGAGGGGAGAACAGGGTCACTCTAGGGTGACCCATCCTGGTTTGCCCAGGACGGAGGGGTCCCAGGATCCAGAACTTTCAGTACTAAAATCAGGAAAAGCTGGGCAGATGGGGACAACTTGGCCCACCCTAGGCTGTGCTGTATCTGCAATGCTTCGTCTTTTAAGGATGGGTGGTACAGACCACTTGGCCATATTTTCTGTACCTTTTTATGTCTTTTTTTTTTTTTTCTTCATTGTAAAAAGAGAGAAGAAAATCATCTCTCCTGAGAGATGTGGCTGGAAGCATCCAAGAGAGAGTGACTGATTGTATGGGGGAGATCAGGAAAAATTGGGAGGACATACTATTTGAGGTGAAGCTTGAAATAAAAGGGAGACCTCCTCTGGCACTTACTCCTTAATTTGGAATTCCTTGTCTTCTCTCTGAATACCCTGCTGAGTTGTAGGCTCCAGGAGAGCAGGGGTTGGCTGTGATGGGTAGTTTTATTCAACTTAACTGGGTCATGGAGAGCCCAGACATTCGGTCAAACACGATCCTGGGTGTGTCTGTGCTGATGATTCCAGATAAAGTTAACATTGGAATCAGGAGACTGAATAAAGCAGATTGACTTCTCCAATTTGGGGGAGGGGCCTCACAATTCATTGAAGACTTGAAAAGAGTTGAGTAAGAATTCCCTCTCTCTGCCTGACTGTCTTGAAGCTGGGTTGTCGGTCCTCTGCCTTCGAACTTGGACTAGAACTTGTGCCATTGGCTCTTCTGGGTCTCCAGCTTGCTGACTGCCAATCTGGAACTTCTTGGCCTTCATAATTGCAGCAGGAGACCCCGGTTCGATTCCTGGGTCGGGAAGATCCACTGGAGAAGGGATAGGCTACCCACTCCAATATTCTTGGGCTTCCCTGGTGGCTCAGCTGGTAAAGAATCCACCTGCAATACGGGAGACCTGGGTTCGATCCCTGGGTTGGAAAGATCCCCTGGAGAAGGGAAAGGCTACCCACTCCAGTATTCTGGCCTGGATAATTCCATGGACTGTATAGTCCATGACGTCACAAAGAGTCAGACACGACTGAGCAATTTAAAAATAAATAATAATTGCATGAGCCAGTTCCTTATAATAAGTTCCTATCTGTCCATCTATCCATCTATCTATCTGTCTTATTAGTTCTCTCCCAATTTTTGCTGGAGAACTGAGACTGATACACTGGATCTTACTATCTTTCTATCCCCGGTACCCTGCCCAGATCCTCCATACATAATAGATGCTCAATATACATCTGCCAAATGAAGATAAAGAAGTACAAATAGTGACAACTACATGGGGACAGAGTTACGTTGGTTGTTGTTTTATTGTTCAGTCGCTGAGACTCTTTGCAGCCCCATGGACTGCAGTACGCCAGGTTTCCCAGTCCTGTTATGTTGGTAGCTGGCTTGTTTGGTGAGCAGAGGGATTGGGGCAGCCAGTGTGCTAGGGGGTAGGGCTGAGGGGAGGGAGGAAATGGAAGGGTGAGCAGGAAAGCAGACAAAAGTCATGCCATCTAGTGCCCCCCACCCCCAGCCTGCACCGCAAGCCTTTGCCTGGAGGGATAGACGGGCAACTCAGGAGCGTGCAGTTACCAGGCAGGTGATGTAATAAGGAAGGATGATGGCTGTGAGGCAATAGAGAGTGGTGGAGACTGTGCCCCAAGGAGCACCTGCCTAGGCAGGCATTGTGCTCAGCTCCAGCCAACTGTACTTATGCAGGAATAGGACTCAGTATCTCAAGAAAAGTTGGAAAAGCCAGCTTTTCATGCAAAACTTCCAGGTTTTTAAAAAACTCAATATAGGCCAAGCAAAAACCCATCTGGGTGCCTTCAGTCCATGGAGGGAGCCAAGCAAGGTTTTTAAGGCAGGTCTGTGACACAGCAAGAGGCTTCCCTGCTGGTTCAGACGGCAAAGAATCTGCCTGCAGTGCAGGAGAGCTGGGTTCAATTCCTGGGTCAGGAAGATCCCCTGGAGAAGGGAATGGCTACCCATTCCAGTATTCTTGCCTGGGAAATCCCGTAGACAGAGGAGCCTGGTGGGCTACAGTCCGTGGGGTTGCAAAGAGTCGGACACAGCTGAACAACTAACACTTCTGTGACACAGCCCCATTGGAGTTGTAGGTGGATGGTTTTGGTGGTAGAGAGTAAGAGTGGCAGGAGGAAGGCCTGTGGCTGTGGGCGGCAAGCTGTGACTCCCAAGAGCCCCTCGGAGAAGTGAAGGGCTTGGTGGCAGAACGGGAGCCTGACTTCTGGAGGGCCCTCATCTACCGGGGAGAGTAGCCCAGTTGGACCCCAGACCAATGATCGGGAGTGGGAGGGATGAACTGTCACTTTTCCCTTGTTTCCCAAAGCCACCCGTCCCATTCCATCCTGGCCCGCTGTGGGCCAGGCCGACCATAGGTTAATAAGGGCCGGTCACTGGACAGATGTGGTCCCAAAGGATCATGGGAGAGCTGCAGCGATGCAGCATTTTCCAGGCTAAGTCGTGACCCCAGCGAATCACAGTGGGGGTAACTGCAGGTCAATCGGAAGTGGAGTAAACAGGGCCTGTGCACTGATCTGTGTGGATGACGTTCGGGGGAGGGGGAGTGACCAGGCTGTCCATGCTGGCCAGGACACTGCCCACCAGGCCCCCCTACCCCATGACCCTGCCACCCCGCTCCCCTTTCCCTTCAACCACAGACCACAGATGGTGTTGAGACCCAGGTGCAGAGGCTACAACCCTCTGCAAACCAACCAGCCAGGTCCCAGAGTGATCAAAGGCGTGGCCCTGTGCCAGATGTCTGGCTGGAATGGACATTTGGAGGCTGAAGCTTCAAGCCCAGAGCTCTGAGAACGCACTTCCCAGGTTGTGTTCAGTGGCTGGACTCACCTCCATGGAAACCATTCCCCAGCAGCTCCTACGAGAAACCAGAGTGACCAGCCAGCCGGTTCAGCTCCTGGCACAGCCCAGATCCCGCCTGCCCGCCTTGCCCTCAGGCCTCCTTTGTGAGGCCCCGCTGTCCCTGCAGTGCTGGGCTGATGCTGGCAAGGAGGGTTGAGATGCACTTGGGTTTTACCTACCAAAGGCCTGGACCAAGACATCCAGCCATCCAGCCTCCAAGATGAGCTGATGGAGCCCACCCACTGTATGGAGCTGTATGGGGGAAGTTTCCAGACAACCACACACATGCACCTTCATCCCCGGCCTCAGCTGCCCAGGGATTGGCCCTGTCTGTGAGCCTCTGGGAATGGATGAACAACAGCTGGGAGTACAACAGTGACCCGGGGAGAATGACACAGCCAGCTTATTTATACATGTCTTCATTTTTAAGAGCAGTGAAGCGAAACCTTTCCAAGTAATGAGCCAGAGAGAAAGGAAGCCTGGCTCTCAAAGTCGGTTCCATTCAGTGGTTTTTGACTGACGGCTGATAGCACACCCAGCAAAGGAGTGAAGGAGGGAACACATGGGAAGCGAGTGGGGCTCAGATGGGAGCCTCAGCCAGAGCAGGGGGCAGCTGGGTGCTTGTGCAGGCTTGTGTGTTTCATCCGCACCAGTTTTAAGGAGTAGGTGGTATTTTTCCCATTGATCAAATGGGTAGGTAAAGCTCAGAGAGATCAAGTAATTTGCATAAGATCAAGACCCTACTGGCGGCAGAGCAGACACTCAAACAGGGACTGACTGGCTGCAGAGCTCCAGCTCTTTGCTGCAGAAATGCCAGCCAGAATGCTCCAGGGATGGAACCCTGTTTGACTGCATTTTTTAAAAGTGTCTACCAAGTGTGAGTCTACCCAGTTCTGTTCGGCCCAGCCCTGTGCTCACCTAGTCCAGGGCTCCTGAGACCAGCCTCCCACCTCACTGCATCAGACACACATGGTCAACTTCCAAAATGCTGGAGAATGTCTATGAAAGCTGTTTACAAAGGATTTAAGCAAACAAGCGTATGTACAATGGAATATTCAGTTCAATTCAGTTCAGTCACTCAGTCGTGTCTGACTCTTTGTGACCCCATGGACTGCAGCACACCAGGCCTCCCTGTCCATCACCAACTCCTGGAGTTTACTCAAACTCATGTCCATCGAGTCAGTGATGCCATCCAACCATCTCATCCTCTGTTGTCCCCTTCTCCTCCTGCCCTCAAATCTTTCCCAGCATCAGGGTCTTTTCCAGTGAGTCAGTTCTTCACATCAGGTGGCCAAAGTATTGGAGTTTCAGCTTCAGCATCAGTCCTTCCAATGAATATTCAGGATTGATTTCCTTTAGGATGGATTGGTTTGATCTCCTTGCAGTCCAAGGGACTCTCAGCTGTTAAAAAGAATGAAATAATGCCATTGGCAGTAACATGAATGGACCTGGAGATTGTCATACTGAGTGAAATAAGTCAGACAGAAGAGAAATATGTATGACATCCTTTATATGCGGAATATAAAAAGAAAGAATACAAAGGAACTGTCAAAACAGAAAGAGACTCACAGACTTAGATAATAAATTTATGGTTGCTAAGGGGAAGGGTGAGGGGAAGGGGTACTTAGGGAGTTAAGAATGAACATGTGCACATTGATATATTTAAAATGGATAACCAACAGGAACCTACTGTGTAGCACATGGACTCTGTGCAATGTTGTGTGGCAGCCTGGATGGGAGGGGAGCTTAGAGAAGAATGGACACCTGTCTCCATATGGCTGAGTCCCTTCACTGCTCACCTGAAACTATGACAACACAGTTAACTATACCCCAACACAAAACAAAAGGTTTAAAAGACAAACTAACAACAACAACAACAAAAAGGTATATGGAATAATATCAGAAACACCCAATTGCGAAGGTTAAGAAATCAGTGTTACAAATACAGTAGAAGCACCCTGCATATCCCTCATCCACTAACCATCCCTCTCTGGCAGTGACTACCATCCTGAATTTGTGTTTCTCATTCACATACATGTCTTTATGTTTCCTCTGCATTTGTATGTGTTCCTAAAAGAAGAGTGTGGTTTGCACATGTCTGTATTTTGACAAATAAATGATATCATGTTATGTATCCATCTGCAGTTTGCTTTTTGTAATCAGCTTTATTGATACCATACACTCATTTATGATGTACAGTTTAATGTATCCATGTACAGATGTTTAGTATATTCATAAGCTGTGTGTCTATCACCAGAGTCACTTAAGCTACAACAGAACACTGCCACCCGCTTAACCATGACCCCCTATCTCCCCATCCTCTCTCAGACCTTGGCAACCACTAATCCCCTGTCTCTATAGATCTGCCCTTTCTAGACATTCCATAAATGCAATCTCTGGCCTTTTGTGTCTGACTTCTTTCCCTTAGCCTAATGTTTTCAAGGTTCATTCCATGTTGCAGCATGCACCAGTTTTTTATTGTTGATAAATAATACTCCATTGTATGGATATGCCACATTTTATAATTTTTTTTTCATCTATCAGCAGATGGGCATTTGGGTATTTTCCACTGTTTGGGTGACCATTATGAATAATGTTGCTGTGGACATTCATGCATAAATTTTTGTGGGGGTATCTTTTCATTTCTTGTCTATGTATTGGGTTGGCCAAAAATTTCATTCAGGTTTTTGCTCAATAAAAAACCCAAATGAACTTTCCGGTCAATCCGATACCCAGGAGTGGAATTGTTGAGCCATGTGGTAGCTCTATGCCTAACTTTTGGAGAAGCTGCCAAACTGTTTTCAAAAAGTGGCTGAACCATTTTGTATTCCCATTGGCAGTGCATGAGTGTTCCAATTTCTCTGTATCCTCACCAACACTTGTTATTGCCTGTCTTTTTAATTACAGTCATCCTATTAGATGTGAACTGTTATCTGATGGTACTTTTGATTTGCATTTCCCTGATAGCTAATGATGGTGTGCATCTTTTCATGTGTTTATTGGCCATTCATTTACCTTCTTTGGAGAAATGTCTACTCAGATCCTTTGCCCACTTTATAATTGGGCTGTCTTTTAATTATTAAGTTGTAGTACTTCCTTATTTACTCTAGATTCAAGTCTCTTATTAGATATATGATTTGCAAAAATTTTCTCACATTCTGTGGATTGTCTTCATTTTCTTGATATTGTTTTTGAAATTAAAAAGGTTGTCATTTTGATTAAGTTCAATTTATCAACTTTGTCTTTGGTTGTATGTGCTTTGGTTGTTATATCTGAAATCCATTGCCTATTCCAAGGTCATGAAGATTTACTCTATGTTTTTTCTATGAGTTTTATAGCTTTAGCTCTTATATTTAGGTCTTTTTTTTTTTTTTTTTTTTTAGTTGGAGGCTAATTACTTTACAATATTGTAGTGGTTTTTGCCATACATTGACATGAATCAGCCATGGATTTACATGTGTTCCCCATCCCGATCCCCCCTCCCGCCTCCCTCCCCATCCCATCCCTCTGGGTCTTCCCAGTGCACCAGCCCTGAACACTTGTCTCATGCATCCAACCTGGGCTGGTGATCTGTTTTCACTCTTGATAGTATACTTGCTTCAATGCTATTCTCTCAGAACATCCCACCCTCGCCTTCTCCCACAGAGTCCCAAAGTCTGTTCTGTACATCTGTGTCTCTTTTTCTATTTTGCATATAGGGTTATCATTCCATCTTTTTAAATTCCATATATATGCGTTAGTATACTGTATTGGTCTTTATCTTTCTGGCTTACTTCACTCTGTATAATGGGCTCCAGTTTCATCCATCTCATTAGGACTGGTTCAAATGAATTCTTTTTAATGACTGAGTAATATTCCATGGTGTATATGTACCACAGCTTTCTTATCCAGTCATCTGCTGATGGGCATCTAGGTTGCTTCCATGTCCTGGCAATTGTAAACAGTGCTGCGATGAACATTGGGGTGCACGTGTCTCTTTCAGATCTGGTTTCCTCAGTGTGTATGCCCAGAAGTGGGATTGCTGGGTCATATGGCAGTTCTATTTCCAGTTTTTTAAGAAATCTCCACACTGTTCTCCATAGTGGCTCTACTAGTTTGCATTCCCACCAACAGTGTAAGAGGGTTCCCTTTTCTCCACACCCTCTCCAGCATTTATTGCTTGTAGACTTTTGGATAGCAGCCATCCTGACTGGCATGTAATGGTACCTCATTGAGGTTTTGATTTGCATTTCTCTGATAATGAGTGATGTTGAGCATCTTTTCATGTGTTTGTTAGCCATCTGTAAGTCTTCTTTGGAGAAATGTCTGTTTAGATCTTTGGCCCATTTTTTGATTGGGTCATTTATTTTTCTGGAATTGAGCTTCAGGAGTTGCTTGTATATTTTTGAGATTAATCCTTTGTCTGTTTCTTCATTTGCTATTATTTTCTCCCAATCTGAGGGCTGTCTTTTCACCTTGCTTATAGTTTCCTTTGTTGTGCAAAAGCTTTTAAGTTTCATTAGGTCCCATTTGTTTATTTTTGCTTTTATTTCCAATATTGTGGGAGGTGGGTCATAGAGGATCTTGCTGTGATTTATGTCGGAGAGTGTTTTGCCTATGTTCTCCTCTAGGAGTTTTATAGTTTCTGGTCTTACATTTAGATCTTTAATCCATTTTGAGTTTATTTTTGTGTATGGTGTTAGAAAGTGTTCTAGTTTCATTCTTTTACAAGTGGTTGACCAGTTTTCCCAGCACCACTTGTTAAAGAGGTTGTCTTTTTTCCATTGTATATCCTTGCCTCCTTTGTCGAAGATAAGGTGTCCATAGGTTCGTGGATTTATCTCTGAGCTTTCTATTCTGTTCCATTGATCTATATTTCTGTCTTTGTGCCAGTACCATACTGTCTTGATGACTGTGGCTTTGTAGTAGAGCCTGAAGTCAGGCAGGTTGATTCCTCCAGTTCCATTCTTCTTTCTCAAGATTGCTTTGGCTATTCGAGGTTTTGTGTATTTCCATACAAATTGTGAAATTATTTGTTCTAGTTCTGTGAAGAATACCACTGGTAGCTTGATAGGGATTGCATTGAATCTATAGATTGCTTTGGGTAGCATAGCCATTTTCATAATATTGATTCTTCCAATCCATGAACACGGTATATTTCTCCATCTATTTGTGTCCTCTTGGATTTCTTTCATCAGTGTTTTATAGTTTTCTATGTATAGGTCTTTCATTTCTTTAGGTAGATATACTCCTAAGTACTTTATTCTTTTTTTTGCAATGGCAGGGTCTTTGATCCACTTTTATTAGTTCCTGTTTATTGTGTGAGTTGGGCTTCCCTGATGGCTCAGATGGTAAAGAATCTTCCTGCAATGTAGGAGACCTGGGTTCAATCCCTGGGTCAGGAAGATCCCTTGGAGAAAGGAATAGCTACCCACTCCAGTGTTCTTACCTGGAGAATCCCATGGACAGAGGAGCTTGGTGGGCTACAGACCATGGGGTTGCAAAGAGTCGGACACAACTAAGCTACTAACACTTTCACTTTTGAGGCCAGGGAACCAGCCAGGATCAACTGAGAGTCATCAGCAGTCAATACTCCTAGCAGCTATGGGTACACTGGCTTGTGAAAATAGGTCTGCATGAGGCATCAAAAGTGTCCACCACAAGTGCTTTATTTACTAACACTTTCACTTTCATGGTGTGAGTTAAGGGTCCAACTTCATTCTTTTACATGTGGCTATCCAGTTGTCCCACACTGTTCGTTAAATTAAATTGTCTAGGCTCCCTTGTAAAAAGTCAACTGACTGTGAATAGCTTTATTTTTGAATTCTCAGTTTTATTCTATTGGTTTATATGTCTATTCTGATACCAGTTCCACACTGTCTGGATTTCTAATAAACTTTGTAATAAGTTTTGAAATCAGGAAGTGTGAGTCTTCCAACTTTGTTCTTTTTTTTTTTTTTTCAAAATTGTTTTTACTCTCCTGGATTCCTTGAATTTCCATATGCATTTTAGGATCAACTTGTCAATTTCATAGGACATTAGCTGATATTTTGATAGGGATTGCATTGAATCTATAGATCAATTTGAGGAGTACTGCCATCTTGACAGTATGAAATCTTCAGTCTATGAACATGGGACATCTTTCCATTTGTTTAGTTCTTCTTTAATTTCTTTCTACAGTATATAGTAGCTTTTCAGTTCAAAAGTCTTATTCTTTGGTTAAAATTATTTCTAAACATTAATTCTTTTATGCTATTACAAATAAAACTTTTCTTAATTTCATTCTCAATCTGCTGATTGTCAATGTATAGAAGGAATATAACTGCTTACTGCATATTGATCTTTTATCCTGCAACCCTGTTGGACTTGTTTAGTAACTCGAATAGTTTTTTGGTGGATTCGTTAGGATCTTCTATGCACAAGATTGTGTCATCTTGAAAATATAGTTCTACTTCTCCCTTTCCAATCTGGATGCCTTTTTTCCTGAAAACTGGGTGCCTGAATAATTGTCCTGGCTAGAATTTCCAGTACAATGTTGAGTAGAATTGGCAAGAGCAGAAATCCTTGTCTTCTTCTTGATCTTAGGAGAAAGCATTCAGCCTTTCACCATTAAGTATGGTGTTAGCTCTGGGTTTTTCCACAGATACCCTTTAACTGGCTTAGGAAATTCCCTTCAATATCTAGTTTGTTGAATGTTTGTATTGTGAAGCAAGTGATTTGTTTTTCTCTCTCGACACTGTGAGATTTATCTGTATGTCACTATAATTTGTAATGTCTACATTTGCTAAAGATTTTATAGGGGAGATAGAGGAGAAAGCTAAGTTGCATATCACTTATCTCCTTTAATGAAGTCTTGCTTATCTCTCTCACACCATTCCCCTAGTGCTTCTGCTACAAATCTCTCCCACAGGCAAACTCTCTCCTTGCTCATCCTCTTGCTCACAAAATGGGTTTCAGCAAAACAGAAATTCTCCTCTCTCTCATCCATCTAGGGACAAGTATAGGAAGTGCGGAAGTCCATAGAAGAATTCCTTCTTTGTGCTTGATGACAGAAAAAATAAATCATCAAAGGCTTCCTGAAGGGGATGCCTTTGAACCTATATTAGAAAGATGGGTAGTTTATTGCCAGGGAAGGGAGGAATATATTTGAGCAAAGGTGTCCCACATTGTGCCCTGACATTAAATGAAACTGAATGTTGCCTGTAACAAGGTCCAGGTAGTTTAGACTCAGTTTTTATCACAAAGATCTTCTACTCACATAGTAACTCACTATGGTTTCTGGTCTATAGACTGACTATGGTTTCTGGTCTCTAGAGTTGCCCTCTCCAATATGGCACCCACTAGCAACATGTGACCATTTAAATGTAAGTTAATTAAAATTAAATAGTATTAAAAATTCAGTTCCTTGGAGGGAGGTTCAAGAGGGAAGGGACATATGTATACCTATGGCTGATTCATGTTGATGGATATATGACAGAAACCAACACAATATTAAAAAGTAATTATCTTCCAATTAAAATAAATAAATTTTTAAAATTCAGTTTCTCATTTGTTCTAGATCCATTTCAAGTGATCAGTAGCCACATGGAGTTTGTGGCTAGCAGTATGGAACATTTCCATCATCATTTCAGAAAGACCTATTGGGCATCATTGCTCTAGCCCTGGAGGAAGGAAAGATAGAATGAAAGATGGCTGAGGGATATGAACCCTGGGTGTAAGGAAAAGGCAGCTAGGCTTGGAGGTTAGTTGGCTCAGTGCCAGTTCTGGCTCTGCCACTCCTAATTCTTGGGGAAAAATCATTTCTCCTTCCTGGTTATCTCATGGCCAAGAAAATGAAACTGTTGGGCAATGTAATCCTAGGAGTCCATCCAATGTTTTATAGATTCTATGGCTGTTTAGCAGGCAAGGAATATATTAAGCCATTTCTTGCAGATGTGGAGAAAAGAGCCTTGACTTAGAGAGAACACAGCTGTGTTCCAGGGCTACCCAGCTGGACCATCAGGCGAATCATTTAACCTCTCTGAACCCTATTTCCGCATCTGTAAAGAGGGGGCAGTTACTGGGGGGATGAACTGAGAGAATGTAAAGGAAAGCACTTAGAGAATAGACGAGCTGCCACGAGGTCACATAAAGTGGGAGAGTGACAGTAAGCAGAGCTAAATGAGTTTATTTGCTGCAGGATTCTTTTAATACGCTGATGTGCACTGTGAATCTTTAGGCATTTTGCAAAATGATATGACCCCAGAATTCCATTTTGTGTTTTAATTCTCTTAAGGAATGCTCACAGGCATTGGTTATGATTACCCGGAACACACTTGGGAATTGCCATTTGCAGAGATGGAGCCGCGGCTTGTACTGATCGCCGTCACCCAGAGTGGTCCCTGAACAGCAGATGACCTCAGGAAGAATGGGAAACATCAGGGTTGGATGACATCATAGATTGCCTGGGTTGGGAGCAGGCAGCCACAAAGGAAACCAGCAAAGGGAAGGAAGAGGGTGGATCTAGGGGAGGTGCAGAGTGGCGCAGAGAAGCCATGGTTACTGAACGTTAGATGCAGACGACAAGCCAGGCACTGACCTTGACGTTTCCACGTGCATCATCTCCCATCCTCGGAGCAGTTCTGAGAGGTGGGTGGTGTCATGCCCATTTCATACTTACTTTTTATTTATTTGGTGGTATTGGATCTTAGTTGCAGCATGCAAACACTTTGTTGGGGCATGTGGGATCTAGTTCCCCAACCAGAGATCGAACCTAGGCCCCCTGCATTGGGAGCATAGAGTCTTAGCCACTGGACCACCAGGGAAGTCCCCCCATTTCATAGATGAGGAAACAGAGGCTCAGAGAGGGGCCAGGTCTGGAGTCAAATCACTCATAATTTTGTATCCTGATGTCTATTCTCTGAGTGTGAAATATTCTCTTCCTTTGTTAAGTTTCTGGAGGAATTGCTTTTCTTTTATAATAAAAACAAACCCCATTCCTCTCCCCAACAAAAAACAATTTACACATGTTTCAACATCTAGTAAGTAGGTGAGAGAGCTGGAATTTACACCCAGGGCTGCCTGAGCACAAAGCCCCCTTCCTAACCTTTCTGCCTCGGGGAACCTAAAATGTGATGACCCTGGAGCGTTAATCTTCTAGGGAATGGGGGCCCCATCTGCCTGCAGTTTATAAACCTAGTTCTGTCATCATCTGGCTTTTTCCTTATAGCTGAGTGAGCTCTTTTAAATGGAATGAGCTTAATCCATGACCCTCCCCCAGTCTCTCCAACCTTCAGAGCTGATTCAAGAGGCCTCAAAAGCAGAGCTACAGTCAGCCTTTCATCCTCATCACCTCCCACTCCTCACTCCCCTGGGAGTCGCCAGCACTTACCAGGCCAGTGTAAAGCCTGAGATTTCAGGAACTGCTTTTAAGAGTCTGACAACACCCATGTCCAGAGCCCTCTAAGTGAATCCCAGAGACACCGGCTGTTCGGATGCAAGCCTGGGCTCTCAGCAAGGACTCGGAGGCAGGGCTTCCATGAATGGAATGTGTTGGTGGATTATGCAGTCTCCATTTTGGGGACCCAATATGGATCAATTGTGATCAAAAGCAATTGTACCAATTTTTTTTTTTTTTTCACAGATCTAAGGTCTTAAGGGCACTGAACCTTTGCCTGTGTGATGATCAAGCCCAAACAGCAAACACAAACCCTCATGTCATGTCACCAGGACTTTGCCGTTTAAAAACAGGATGGCAGGTTGAGGGGGTGCTTTACAAAGAGAAAAGAGGGGAAAACATTGTAAATCCTGTATCCTTGTGACCGCTTTGGCTGAACTTGAAAACAGGCGTCCTCATTTGCAGTTAATTAGATTAACTTAACTGCGATTACAGATGGAATCCCTTGCTCCGGCAACATCCAGTGTTGGCTGGACATGTGTTATACTCTTGCCTTTAAACATAACCACATGTATGACATATTTTGTTTTCTCTTGGCCATTGGGCTGGAAAACTATTAAGACAACATCTGCTTTGCTTTCCAATTGAATCAGGGGCAAAGAGCAGGCCTCTCTATTGTCCTTGAGATTATGCCTGGGGAATCCAGTTACAGCCGCCAACCACTTTCCCACTCCTAAGAATCCAATCTGGAACGTGAGTTTTCTACTGGAAGCTCAGCTCTGAATCAGTCAAAAACCAAACTGCCTTCTGACCTTGGCTCCAGTATGTGAAGTCCACCCTGGTACATCCCATGTGTTTCCAATTCACTATTATAACCCTTGTCCATTTTTTATTTGTTTGTTTGTTTAGTGGTTCTCAACCCAATTTGAAATTATTTTATTTTCTGTGGCCTTGTTTTTCTCCCCAGTGAGGATTTTCCCAGCCCTAAATATCTTCTCACACATCCCTCTTCCTCTGGGGCCAAGAACACTTAACCAGCAACTTGATAAATATTTGTTCATTAAGTCATGGCATTCCCCAGTCCAGGTGGAGAATGAAGTGAGAGTGAAGCATTTGGTGAAAAAGCCATTGCCTTCCCAACATCACAGTACCTCTGATAATATCAAGGATCCAAGTTTGGTATTAGTGCAGCTAGGTGATGAATAGATTCAAGGGATTAGATCTGATAAACAGAGTGCCTGAAGAACTATGGATGGAGGTTTGTAACATTGTACAGGAGGCAGGAACTAGAACCATCCAAAGAAAAAGAAATGCAAGAAGGCAAAGTGGTTGTCTGAGGAGGCCTTACAAATAGCTGAGCAAGGAAAAGAAGCGAAAGGCAAGAGAGAAAGGGAAAGATATACCCAATTGAATGCAAAGTTCCAGAGAATAGCAAGGAGAGATAAGAAAGCCTTCTTAAGTGAACAATGCAAGGAGATAGAAGAAAACAATAGAATGGGGAAGGCTAGAGATCTCTTCAAGAAAATTGGAGATATCAAAGGAACATTTCATGCAAGGATAGACACAGTTAAGAAAAAAAAACAGTAAGGACCTAACAGAAGCAAAAAAGATTAAGAAGAGGTGGAAAGAACACATAGCAGAACTATACAAAAAAAGTCTTAATGACCCAGATAATCACAAAGGTGTCACCTAGAGCCTGACATCCTGGAGTGTGAAGTCATATGGGCCTTAGGAAGCATTATTGCAAACAAAACTAGTGGAGCTGATGGAATTCCAGCTGAGCTATTTCAAATCCTAAAAGATGATTCTATGAAAGTGCTGCGCTCAATATATCAGCAAATTTGGAAAACTCAACAGTGACCACAGGACTGGAAAAGGTCAGTTTTCATTCCAATCCCAAGGAAGGGCAATGCCAAGGAATGTTCAAGCTACTATACAATTGCACTCATCTCACATGCTAGCAAGGTTATGCTCAAAATCCTTCTAGCTAAGCTTTAGCAGTATGTCAGTCAAGAACTTCCAGATGTAAAAATGGGGCTTAGGAAAAGCAGAGGAACCAGAGATCAAATTTCCAAGATTCATTGGATCATTGAGAAAGCAAGGGGAATTCCAGAAAAACATCTACTTCTGCTTCATTTACTACACTAAAGCCCTTGACTCTGTATCACAACAAACTGGAAAATTCTTGAAGAGATGGGAATACCAGGCCACTTTACCTGTCTCCCAAGAAACCTGTATACAGGTCAAAAAGCAAGAGTTAGAACCTTACATGAAACAACTGACTGGTTCAAAATTGGGAAAGGAATATGACAAGGCTATGTATTGTCACCCTGTTTATTTAACTTATATGGGGTGTACATCATGTGAAATGCCAGGCTGGATGAATCACAAGTTGGAATCAAGATTGCGGGAGAAATACCAACCACCTCAGATATGCAGATGATACCAATCTAATGGCAGAAAGCAAAGAGGAATTAAAAAGCCTCTTGATGATGGTGAAAGAAGATAATGAAAAAGATGGCTTAAAGCTAAACATTCAAAAAGGTAAGACCATGGCACCTGGTCCCATCACTTCATGGCAAATAGAAGGAGAAAAGTGGAAGCAGTGATAGATTTTCTTTTCATGGGCTCCAAAATCACTGCTGACAGTGGCTACAGCCATGAAATTAAAAGACAGTTGCTCCTTGTAAGGAAAGCTATGACAAACCTAGACAGCATATTAAAAAGCGGAAATATCACTTTGCTGACAGAGGTATAGTCAAACTATGATTTTTCCAGTACTCATGTATGGATGTGAGCTGGACCATAAAGAAGGCTGAGTGCAGAAGAGTTGATATACAAGCAACTCCTGCAGCTCAATTCCAGAAAAATAAATGACCCAATCAAAAAATGGGCCAAAGAACTAAACAGACATTTCTCCAAAGAAGACATACAGATGGCTAACAAACACATGAAAAGATGCTCAGCATCACTCATTATTAGAGAAATGCAAATCAAAACCACAATGAGGTACCATTACACGCCAGTCAGGATGGCTGCTATCCAAAAGTCTACAAGCAGTAAATGCTGGAGAGGGTGTGGAGAAAAGGGAACCCTCTTACACTGTTGGTGGGAATGCAAACTAGTACAGCTGCTATGGAGAACAGTGTGGAGATTTCTTAAAAAACTGGAAATAGAACTACCATATGACCCAGCAATCCCACTTCTGGGCATGCACACTGAGGAAACCAGATCTGAAAGAGACACGTGCACCCCAATGTTCATCGCAGCACTGTTTATAATAGCCAGGACATGGAAGCAACCTAGATGCCCATCAGCAGATGAATGGATAAGGAAGCTGTGGTACATATACACCAAGGAATATCACTCAGCCGTTAAAAAGAATTCATTTGAACCAGTCCTAATGAGATGGATGAAACTGGAGCCCCTTATACAGAGTGAAGTAAGCCAGAAAGATAAAGAACATTACAGCATACTAACACATATATATGGAATTTAGAAAGATGGTAACGATAACCCTATATGCAAAACAGAAAAAGAGACACAGAAATACAGAACAGACTTTTGAACTCTGTGGGAGAAGGTGAGGGTGGGATATTTCAAAAGAACAGCAAGTATACTATCTATGGTGAAACAGATCACCAGCCCAGGTGGGATGCATGAGACAAGTGCTCGGGCCTGGTGCACTGGGAAGACCCAGAGGAATCGGGTGGAGAGGGAGGTGGGAGGGGGGATCGGGATGGGGAATACGTGTAAATCCATGGCTGATTCATATCAATGTATGACAAAACCCACTGAAATGTTGTGAAGTAATTAGCCTCCAACTAATAAAAAAAAAAAAAGATAAATAAATAAATAAATAAATAAAATAAAGATGTGATCAAATGTGCTGTGAAAAAAAAAACGAAAAAAAAAAAAAAGAAGAGTTGATACTCTCAAACTGTGGTGCTGGAGAAGACTCTTGAGAGTACCTTGGGCAACAAAGAGATCAAAGCAGCCAATCTTAAAGGAAATCAACCCTGAATATTCATTGGAAGGACTGATGCTGCAGCTGAAGCTCCAATACTTTGGACACCTGATGCAAAGAGCCGACTCATCGGAAAAGACCCTGATGCTGGGAAAGATTGAAGGCAGGAGGAGAAGGGGGCGACAGGGGATGAGATGTTTGGTTGGTATCACCGACTCAATGAACATGAATTTCAGCAAACTCCAGGAGATAGTGACGGACATGGAAGGTTGGCATGCTGCAGTCCATGGGGGGTCACAAAGAGTTGGACATGACTCAGCGACCGAACAACAACAACAACCAACAATAGCATCTTTTACACTTGCTATGCCTCTCCTCGCCCGTACTACCACCCCATCTCCTTACTATCCCCTCCCGTTTTTTAATTTTTGCCGTACCACAGGACTTATGGGATCTTAGTTCCTTAACCAGCAATGGAAACCATGCCCCCGGCATTGGAAAAGCAGAGTCTTAACCACTGAACTTCCAGGGAAGCTCCCCTCTTTTCTTTTTTAACAGAATACCTCTGGGCTTAGAACTAAGGACAGCTACCAAGACCAACTAGGATTTAATGACTTTGTTTGGTTTTCTGAATGCATCATTTTTTTTCCAAATAATAGTCGTGGCTCTCCATTTATGGTGGGGGTAGTAAGTTTCCTTTAAAAAATTTAAGTTCAAGTGTATTGTTTTAGGCAAAAAATGTAAAAGTGCAGGTGGAATGAAGCCAAAATTTTGAAGACGGTACCTGTGTGATTGACATTTGGGAATGAATGAAAATTTGAATGTCTGAAAGCAGCCTAGGTGTACATTCATCCCTGGGAATAGCTGCTTTGAGTTCTGTTTGCCAGTGTCTTGTGAAAGGCAATTCAGCAAAAAGCACTCTATTTTCCTCTCTTCCCTAATACAATTTAGGTCTGTGCCATTAAACCCTACCTCCTAACTTCCTCCCCTTCTTCTTTTCCCAAGGCTGCCTTTATTGTCCAGAAAGAGACCCAGAAAGATGGGGGACTTGGAACAATATTAGGCCTAACGGGGGACAAAACTAGCCACTCAGGACCCTGGGAGGAAATACCTAGAGCTATAATCTTGCATGCATGCTTAGTCGCTTCAGTTGTGTCCAACTCTTTGCGACCCTATGGATTGTAGCCGACCAGACTCCTCTGTCCGTGGGATTCTCCAGGCAAGAATACTGGAGTGGGTTGCCATGCCCTCCTCCAGGGGATCTTCCCAACCCAGGGATCAAACTGGTGTCTCCTGCGGCTGCTGCATTGCTGGCGGATTCTTTACCGCTGAGCCACTGGGGGAACCCAGAGCTATCATCTTAGCTGAAGCCTAAACTGCAAACAAATTGTTCCCTTTTCTGGAAGGAAGGTTGCCATCAGTCATTAGAATTCAGGGTTCTAAATGTGCCCTAAGAAGGTCTCAGAAGGTCCTAGACTTTCCACCAGGAATGAATCGTGGCCGTGGAGTTCTGACCCTTGGTTTTCTGCCACACACACCTGGTCAATTAATAATGCAGCAAGTTAATAATTAAAGTGAGGGTTATGCGATCCTTAAAGATGCAGACTTTCTTGTTCCCGTCTTCCCTTGAAGAATGCCGTCACCATCAAAATTGGCTGGATCTCCCAGACGTCTCTGTGCTTACCTGTGTCATAAGCACAGGGAACGGTAGAGGCTGCTTCTTTGTCTGTGCCCACACCAAACTTGGAGCTTATGCATACAGGGCCCAAGTCTATCTGGTTCATCTCCTACCTTCAGAATCTTTCATGTTTAAGTTAGTCCATATTTCTACCCCTCCTGTCTCTTATCTTCCGCATATCTCTTTTTAGCAACCAGGATCAGAATGGGTAGATCCAGTGCTCTGTTTATAAGTTAGGAAGCAAGAATTCTGGAATGGCTGTGTGATTTTAAGCATGTTACTTAACTTCTCTGACTCACTGGAGTGTTGTTAAATTTAGATTGAATAAAGGAACAGACATAAGAGCTCTGTGGGAAGTTAGAAGATTTATAAGATGAAAAAGGTCTGTTCAGAGAGCAAGATTTCAAGTCACCTTCATGACCAATAGCAGTTAGAAGCCCCTGGATTAAGGCTCCTCCCAGCCAGAAATAAGATGGGGAACTTGCAGTGTTTGCAGCATTTTTAATGATTTTGTTTTTTAAAGATGGGTCCCATTTACATTTTTCAAAGCATAGTAAATACTCTTCAGCGGTAACTATCCATGATCGTTTTGAGTGGTTGTTTTCACCACTCTTTTTATATGTGTAAACCACCCTCTCCCATTCCCAGTCCATGACCATGAATAAAATGGTCTTGATTGGCTGCAGATGTGGTCATGTGACTCAGAATTGGCCGATTAGATCATCATATCCCCCCTCCCAAAAGGTATTGGCCCAGGTAGGAATATGGCATTCAGATTGGGCCAATGAGATGCAACAGTTTTACAAGAATTTCTGAGATGCCCCCATGTTCCTTTCCCATAAATCAAAACCTAGCTTCATTATGGGGCTGAAGCTGCTGAAGACCTCATGTCAGCAGGAAGAGAGAATTCGTCTGAGGATGGACAGCTAGAAGTGGAACAAGAGATAGAGACAGAGTTGTGATTTTAATATGTGAGTCCTTGCACCCAGCTGAGCCTGAATCATTGAACTTTTTGATAATATGAGATGTAAGTTGTATTGTTTTTGTTTTTTTTTTCCTGAAGACACTTCGGTATGAGTTTTGTGTCACTTGCAACGAAAACAGTCCTGACTAACTACACTATTCATAACACCCTTGTCAAGAGCTGTTCCTTTTTAAAATTTTTTTCATTTATTTATTTTAATTTATTTTTGGCCTCACTGGGTCTTTGTTGCTGTGTGCAGGCTTTCATTGCTATGTCTCCTCTTGTGGGGCACCAGCTCTAGGCACATGGGCTTCAGTTGTTACAGCAGCACTTGGACTCAGTAGTTGTGGGGCGTGGGCTTAGTTGCTCTTGGCCTGTGGACTCTTTCCAGACCAGAGATGAACCCATGTCCCCTGCATTAGCAGGTGGATTCTTAGCCAGTGGACCACCAGGGAAATCCTCTGTTCCTCTCTCAATGTTCACTGTTTCCAGCCTCAAGTCCCATCTGAACCCACTGACCCATGGCAATATTTTTTAAAATGCATCTTATTGAAGTATAGCTGATTTACAATGTTGGGATAGTTTCTAGGGTATGGCAAAGTGATTCGTACATATATGTTCTTTTTCATATTCTTGTCTGTTATGGTTGAACACAGGATATTGGGTATAGTTCCCTGTGCTATACATAGGACATTGTTGTTTATCCATGTTATATATAATAGTTTGCATATGCTAAACCCAAACTCCCAACCATCCGCCTCTCCCCCCTCTCCCTTGGCAACCACAAATCTGTTCTCTGTCTGTCAGTTTCATAGATAAGTTCAGTTATGTCATATTTTAGACTCCACATATAAGTGATATCATATGGCATTTGCCTTTCTTTTTCTGACTTCACTTTGTGTGATAATCTCTAGTTGGATCCGTGTTGCTGCGCATGGCATTTTTTCATTCTTTTTTACACCTGAGTAGCATTCCATTGTGTATTTACACCACATCTTCTTTATCCATTCATCCATTAATGGACACTGAGGTTGCTTCCATGTCTTGGCTATTGTAAATAATGCTGTGATGAACACTGGGGCGCATGTATCTTTTCAAGTTATAGCTTTGTCCATGTAGGAGTGACCCACTGAAATTATTATCTTAATTTCCAATTTTTTTGCATCTAACTTAGCACTGCAAAGATGGTGAGAGCCACCTATCACGTTTTTCCAGCACTTTCAAAGGATTTTCACAGGTGCTATGCCATATAAGCCTGTATTATCCACTTTACAGATGAGAAAACCGAGGATCAGAAAACTGAAGTAACTTTGTGCTCTAGGCTACACAATTAACAGGTTGTATGTGGTCTCCAGCCAAGGGCTTCTGCTTCTCAAGAGTATGTTCTTTCATACTTAGCAGTGGCAGATGGTTTAAGGGTCTGAGGAGATGTGGGTACCACTCTCCCAAGAACAAGATAGTGCCTTCACAATACCCAGTGTTCTTCTTCCTACAGCCTCATTCAGTTCAGTTCAGTTCAGTCGCTCAGTCATGTCCCACTCATTGCGACCCCATGGACTACAGCACTCCAGGCTTCCCTGTCCTCATTACCTGTCCCCAAAGGCTAATTTTCTGTTTGGAGAAGCAGATGCTCAATAAGCTCCTGATAGTGTCAAGACTGGGCTTCCCTGGTGGCACAGTGGTAAAGTATCCACCTGCCAATGCAGAAGAAGTGGGCTCCATCTCTAGGTCAGGAAGATTCTGTGGAGTAGGAAATGGCAACCCACTCCAGCATTCTTGCCTGGGAAATCCCATGGACAGAGGAGCCTGGCGGGCCACAGTCCATGGGGTCACAAAGAGTTGGACAGGACTGAAGCGGCTTAGCACGCAGCACACACAACTTTGAATTCTTCATGTTTCACCTCAAAAACAGTATCCTCAGAAAAGCAAATGCTAGGACTTCCCTGGAGGTCCAGTGGTTAAGACTCCATGCTTCCACTGCAGGGAGCATGAGTTCAATCCTTGGTTGGGGAATTAAGATCCTGCAGCCAAAAAAAGAAAAAGAAAAGCAAATGCTGACTTCTGTCCTGAGTTATACACTGCCTTAGTCCATTCAAGCTACTATAACAAAAATACCAGAGACTGTGCAGTTTAAACAACAGAAATGTATTTCTCACAGTTCTGGAGGCTGGTAAGTCCAAGGTCAAGGTGCCAACAGATTTGGTGTCTAGTGAGGACCCACTTCCTGGCTCATAGACAGCCACCTTCTCAATGAGTCCTCACATAGCGGGAGTGGGTGAGGGAGCTCTCTGGGGTCTCTTTTATAAGGACGCTAATCCCATTCACGAGGGCTTCACCCTCATGACATAATTACCTCCCCAAAGCTCCAGTCCAAATACCATCACAGTGGGCCTGAGGTTTCAACATAGGAATTTTGAGAGGGACACATTCAGTCCATGGTGTACACTCATAGGATCTTATCCTCTTAAATTCACCTACCTCCTCATCATAATATATGTTGTAAAAATTGTCTCCACTACAAGACTTTCAGTTCCACAAGGGCAGAGAAATCTACTTGTTTCGTTCACCCTCAGCCCCTAGCACAGTGCAGGCCCTCTGTACATAGCTCGGATAGAGGAACGAATTGAGTGGATGCAGTCCTCCTAAGCTGTTGCCAGGATGTACTTTAGAGGATTTCTGTCCCAACAAGAGATGACCACACAGTCCTTTCCTGTTAGACATGGTGCTAGGGTATTTTTGAGACCAAGTGAATCCGAGTGATAATTATGCCAGAAGATCAAACCATGTCGAGGAGGAGGGAGAGGCTGTTTTTCTTGGGGAATGCAAAGAGGTAGTTAGCATTTCCCAGTCTTAGAAGCAGAAGAAGCTGGGTGGTTGTGGAAGAGACTTATACTCGGAGATGCTCTGGGGCCACTGACCCAGCTCAGCAGCAGGCGGGGGCTGCTGGCAGGAGGCTCGTGGGGGAGCAGGATGGGGTGGGCAGGTGGGGAAAGCTCTCCAGCTTTACTGCTGGGGAGGGGGCCAGAGAACAGGAGGGAAGGTATGCCCCCTTTGTGAAACCCTGTTTCGGTTCAGCTCAACCAGCCTTCTCGGATGCTCAAGCTTGGGAGCCAAGAATGGCTCTTTTCCAAAAGGTCCTTGCTCTGGGGAGAGCTGTGACTCCCTCAATCTCTCGTTCCACTCTGGCTCCCTGCCTCAGCAGACAGAATGCCCAGGACTCCTTTAGCTTTTGAATCTTTTTCTCCTTTGCAAATAGGTTCATCTGTACCATTTTTCTAGATTTCACATATAGACGATATTTGTTTTTCTCTTTTGGACTGACTGCACTCTGTATGACAGACTCTAGGTCCATACAGATATAGAGAACAAATGTATGGACTCCAAGGGGGGAAAGGGGGTGTGAGCTGAACTGGGAGATTGGGATTAACATACATGCACTGGGCTTCTCTGATGGCTCAGCTGGTAAAGAATCTGCCTGCAGTGTGAGAGGCCTGGGTTCAATCCCTGGGTTGGGAAGATCCCCTGGAGAAGAAAAAGGCTACCCACTCCAGAACTCTGGCCTGGAGAGTTCTATGGACTGTATAGGCTGTGGGGTTGCAAAGCGACAGCTCAGAATACAACTGAGCGACTTTCGCTTTCACTTTCACTACTGATACTATGCCTAAAATAGATGGGCATCCTCAGTGGCATAGCCGGTAAAGAATCCACCTTCAATGCAGGAGACACAGAAGACGCAGATTCGATCCCTGGGTCAGGAAGATCCCCTGGAGGAGGAAATGGCAAGCTATTCCAGGATTTCTTGCCTGAAAACTGCCATGGACAGAGGAGCCTGGCGGGCTACAGTCCAAAGGGCCTCAAAGAGTTGAACACAACTGAGTCCTTATAAGACAGATAACTAATGAGAAGCTGCTGTACCACAGGGAATGCTACTCGGTACTCTGTGGTGACCTGAATGGTAAGGAAACCTAAAAAGGAAGGGATATATGTGTGTGTGTATGGCTGATTTACTTTGTTGTATAGCAGAAATTAACACAACATCATAAAGCAACTATACTCCAATAAAATTTAAAAAATAAATACAGTCATGTTAAGAAAAAATCAAGCAATTAAAGAAAGGTATGATATGTAGTATTGAGAAAGAATAGACTGCACAGTTAACAATAAACAGTGCCGATGTTTAAAAAAATAATCCTCCCTTACCCCTGCTTTCTCTAAAAGTTACTCTCCTCACCATCTCTCCCTTCCCCATCAATATTCTAGAAAGAGCTTACACCCACCATCCGCAGCTGGCTCTGTTTTTAACCTCTGACCTTCCAGCTTCTGCACCTTAGTCCATGGACCTGGCTTCTCTGGCCCAAAGTTGCACACAGTCCTAAATCAGCCACTCCTCACCTTTTTGAGTCTGTTTGGGAACTTTATGAAAGCTGTGGACTTCCTCTCTGTTGAGAAGCCCCTCTTGTATCCACATACAAATTTGTGAATAATTTCAAGAGTCCATGTGCCTTCTAGACCCCACCCTTGATTCCCAGGATAACAATCTGTTCTTGAGTGTGGAAGCCAGAGGTCTTTCCTTCACCAGGTTTGGGGAGGAACCAGGCGCCAGAGTCAGGTCATTGTTGCTTAGTCGCCAAGTCCTGTCTGACTCTCTGCGACCCCATGGACTGTAGCCTGCCAGGCTCCTCTGTCTCTCCAGCGTCAGAGGTTTTTGTAAATCATGGTTCCATACCTTCTGGCTACATGCACTCGAGTCTCTCTGAGCCTCAGTTTTGCCAAATGATAAAAAAAAAAGGGGGGGGAGATAATAATATTTAACTTTGCAGGGTTATGGTAAAGATTAAGTGAGTTCATTCAGGTCAAGTATTTAAAACAGTACTTGACATATATTATTCTCATGTTGATCATCATCATTATTTTAGTTTCATTGTTTATTATTCTTGCTGAGCTCATTAATTCTAGATCAGAAATGGCTCCATGTCTGACTCATATATACGTCTTGTGGGCTACACCTTATTCTTTTAAGAAATAAACTCATTGACAACATTTAGAAATTAAGAGTTCACACAAAAGTCTGACTTTTCAGTTTCTCATGGAAAATCAGATACGATGATCCTGGGTCCACGTTTTCACCTGACATCATGAGTTGGAGCTGAGTAGCTTGACTGGTTCTCCAATTTTCCATGGCCCTAATTCATCCTCAGCACTGAAACCAAGAATCCATAACCCAGGATCATCACACATAAACTGATGTGTTCCTTATGGTCAGGAATTACTCTTGTACCTGGGAAGATGAAAGCTAGACCAAGGAAGCTAGATATTTTTATTTTTTGAAAATATCTATCTGCCTGACTGCCTCAGATCTTAGTTGCAGCACTCCGTATCTCTTCAGTTATTGTGGTACACAGGTTTAATTGCTCCTTGACATGTGGGATCTTAGTTCCCAGACCAAGGATCAAACCTGAGTCCTCTTAACTGTAAGGTGGATTCTTAACCACTGGCCCACCAAGGAAATCCCAAGGAGGCTATATATTAACAAAAAAAAGAAAGCAAAAAATAATCTGTGTAAGTAAAAACTATGCATCTGAGTTACGCTTTTATTTTATTTTATTTAGTTATGCTTTTTAAACAACCTCACTCAAAGAAGCCACCTGCCAATGTATTCAGGAGGCCCCGGAGATGCGGGTTCAATCCCTGGGTCAAAAAGACCCTCTAGAGAAGAAAATGGCAACCCACTCCAGTATTCCTGCCTAGAAAATCCCATGGACAGAGTAGCCTGGTGGGCTACAGTTCAGTTCAGTTCAGTGCAATCGTTCAGTTGTGTCTGACTCTTTGCGACCCCACAGACTGCAGCTCGCCAGCTCCTGGAATTTATCCAAACCCATGTCCATTGAGTCGGTGATGCCATCCAATCATCTCATCCTCTGTCATCCCCTTCTCCTCCTGCCCTCAATCTTTCCCAGCATCAGGGTCTTTTCAAATGAATCAGTTCTTTGTGTCAGGTGGCCAAAGTATTGGAGTTTCAGCCTTAACATCAGTCCTTCCAATGAAAATTCAAGGCTACAGTTCATGGGATTGCAAAGAGTCAGACATGACTGAGCACACACACACACTCATTCGCTAAACTACCCAACCCTGCAGTCACTTGAGTTTCCCATCTCTGGCTCTGCCCATTGGCCATTGCCTGGTTCCTACTCACATCCTCTCCCCGACCAGCTTCCTTGTCCCTTCCCCAAAGCACTTCTCTCTCATCTCGTTCCTCATGAATGGGAATGACATGGGCTTTAGAGCAGAAGAAACCCTGGGTTGAATCCTAAATGCTCTGAGCATCAGTTTTGTGTCTATGAAAAAAGTGCAATATTTTTGCCTTATAAGATGGTTTGAAAATTAAACAAGAGAGTAAACAGCCAGCCCTTAGCACAATGCCTGGCAAATAATGCTAGTTTCTTCCTTCTGATTAAATGGGGATGATCCTTAAGATTCTGTCCTCTGACCTTTGCCCTCACCATCCACTCCTCTTGTTTTAGCAATTACTTAACTATATGACGAAGTGACTGTGAACTGCATAAATATAGCCCATTCAACCCAAACTAAATGTATCCCCAACTCAACTTGCCTTAACTAGATCCAAACAATACCCAGGGAAACCCCAGTACCCCCCCAACACAAGAGGAAGTGAGATAGGTGAGGTGGAAGGGAAGTCAAATGGAAGGAGACATTGGTCTTGATTGATTGAAATTAAACTATCATATTCTTGCAAATTTTACAGAAATGTACAATCATGTGAGCTCCTTGCTAGGGCCTTGGCAGTTCATATGCCAATGATAAATGCTGAAGCTTAGCCTTAACATACTTCACTCTGGTCAAACTAGGTTGACACCCATTGCTAAGACTTGGTTCTGTTAGTTCACCTTCCTGTGGACCAAATCCTTTCTTTGTCAAATACTGTGAAAACATCCTTATCCTTTGCAATTAATTCTCTTCTCTCCTCCTCTCTACCCTTATAGAATCTCATCTTTTTATATTTTATTGTATATGGCAGACACTACCTTGCATTTTAGTCTTCCATTCATTCAGCTAATATTTGCTGAACACCCATCATGTTTCAGCTATTGTTTCAGTGCTGGGGATGCCCCAGAAGAGGCCAAGTCCTAGCATTTTTGATACTTATAGCCTAGTTGAGGTGGGAATCATAAGCACCTTAAAATGCAAAGAAGATCATTTCAGAGGGGCCATGGAGAAGATCAGAGCAACTAGGGGAAGAAAACGCTGCTTTAGGTGAGTGGCATGGAAGGCTTTTTTGATGAGCTGACCTTGGATACTGAGATGAAGCCAGCCCCAAGAAAAGCTGAGGGAAAGACATTCCTGACATAGGGAACAGCAGGTGCAAAGGCAATAAGGCAGGATACTGCAGGACCATGGTGGCTCCAGATAAACTATATTGGAGGTGACTCTCCTTCCTGTCTCTGTTGAGCCTTTAGTCCCTGCATGTCATACAGGACCCTCCCACTTCGGTCTCCTACTTAGATCTTCCCTTTAGTGCAGAATCCTTTTCTGCTTGGAATCTGTGGTCTATGCACCAAAACATGCCTGTTTTCATGTTCTAGAGCAAGAAAAGCCTCTGCATGCTAAGTTGCTTCAGTCATGTCTGACCTTTTAAACACGATGGACCATAGCCCGCCAGGCTCCTCTGTCCACAGAATTCTCCAGGCAAGAATACTGGAGTGGGTTACCATGCCTTCCTCCACAGGATCTTCCCAGGAATCAAACCTGTGTCTCTTATGTCCCCTGCATTGGCAGGTGGGCTCTTTACCATCTGGAAGGGGACCTCCCTGGTGGCCCAGTGATGAAGACTCTGCACTGTCCATGCAGGAGGCATGGATTCCATCACTGGTTGGGGAACTAGATCCCACATGCTGTACAGCGCAGCCAAAAGATTAAACAATTGGGGTTTCCAGGTGACACCAGTGGTAAAGAACCTGCCTGCCAATGCAGGAGATAAAAGAGACACAGGTCCAATCCCTGGGTCAGGAAGATCCTCTGGAGAAGGGCATGGCAACCCAGTCTGTTATTCTTGCCTAGAGAATCCCATGGACGGGAGCCTGGTGGGCCACAGTCCTTGGGGTTGCAAAGAGTCGAACACAACTGAAGCAACTCAGCACGCACATGTTAATTAGTGATAGACTGATAATGTATTACTTTGTCTCAGATAGCATAGGTGGTTTTCCACACGACTTTTGAAAGAAAACAAATGCCTTAATTTCAAGATGTGCCTCTAACAACAGGAATGTCAGTCATTGTGGCAGGTCCATAGAAGAGACATTTTATTTATTTATTTGGCTGTGTCGGGTCTTAGTTGTGGCATGCAGGATCTTTTGTTGCAGCACATGAACTCACTAGTTGTGGTGTGTGGGCTTGGTAGTTGCAGCATGGGCTCAGTTGCCCCACGGCATGCTTGATCATAGTTCCTGACCAGAGATCAAACCCATGTCCCCTGCATTGGAAGGCAGACTCTTAACCACTGGACCATCAGGGAAGTCCCTAGAAGAGGTAGTTTTAGACCAAAGTAAGTCCTCAGGCCCTGCAAATTACCTGAAGTGTGGTGACAGTTCAGTTCAGTTCAGTCCTTCAGTCGTGTCCGACTCTGCGACCCCATGAATCACATCACTCCAGGCCTCCCTGTCCATCACCAACTCAAACCCATGTCCATCGAGTCGGTAATGCCATCCAACCATCTCATCCTCTGTCGTCCCCTTCTCCTCCTGCCCTCAATCCCTCCCAGCATCAGGGTCTTTAACAATGAGTCAACTCTTCGCATCAGGTGGCCAAAGTACTGGAGTTTCAGCTTCAGCATCAGTCCTTCCAATGAACACCCAGGACTGATCTCCTTTAGGATGGACTGGTTGGATCTCCTTGCAGTCCAAGGAACTCTCAAGAGTCTTCTCCAACACCACAGTTCAAAAGCATCAATTTTTCAGCACTCAGCTTTCTTCACAGTCCAACTCTCACATCCATACATGACTACTGGAAAAACCATAGCCTTGACTAGACGGACCTTTGTTGACAAAGTAATGTCTCTGCTTTTTAATATGCTATCTAGGTTGGTCATAATTTCCTTCCAAGGAGTAAGCATCTTTTAATTTCATGGCTGCAATCACCATCTGCAGTGATTTTGGAGCCCAAAAAAATAAAGTCTGTCACTGTTTCCACTGTCTCCCCATCTATTTCCCATGAAGTGATGGGACCAGATGCCATGATCTTAGTTTTCTGAATGTTGAACTTTAAGCCAACTTTTTCACTCTCCTCTTTCACTTTCATCAAGAGGCTCTTTAGTTCTTCAATTTCTGCCATAAGCATGGTGTCATCTGCATATCTGAGGTTATTGATATTTTTCCTGGCGATCTTGATTCCAGCTTGTGCTTCTTCCAGCCCAGCGTTTCTCATGATGTACTCTGCATAAACACGGGCTATTTAGTCTTCTATTGCTACTCTAACAAGTTACCACAATTTCAGTTACTTAATATCTATTTATTGTATCCTTTAGGTTGTTGGCTGGATTCAGACTGAGGTTCCTGTTTCCATATGGGGGCTGGTCTTTGTGACTAGAGGTTGCCCTTATTTCTTCTCATGCTTTCCAGGAGTCCTCACCCCAGCAGCAATGGGATGACTCTCATGTTTTGAATCTCTGACTTCCGCTGCCACATCTCTCTGCCTCCAGTCAGAGACAGTTCTCTGATTCTAGGGACTTTTAAAAATTATTTGATTATATTGGGCCCACCCAGAAAATCCAGGTTAATTGCCCTGTTTTAAACTCAACATCCTTAATCACAGCTGCAAAGTCGCTTGTGCCATGTAATATAAACTCTTCACAGGTTCCAGGAGTTATGGTGTGGATATCTTTGGGGGGACATTCTGCTCACCACACTTGGCAAGGAGGCAGAGTAATGGAATTTGGGTTTCCCAGGTGATGCGCCGGTAAAGAACCTGCCTGCCAGTGCAGGAGACATAGGAGACAGGGGTTCGATCCCTGGGTGGGGAGGATCCCCTGGAGGAGGAAATGGCAACCCATCCCAGTTTCTTGCCTGGAAAATCCCATGGACAGAGGAGCCTGGCAAGTTACAGTCCACGGTTTCGCTAAGAGTCATTCATGACTGAGCACACACACACACAGTCTGACACTTATTGTAGCTATGAGCAAACCTGATAAGCCCCTAAGTTCCAACTTCTACCTCTGTTATGAGAGCCGAGTCTTAACAAGAACCCTATCATCATCCCATTTTACAATTTCAATTTAAATAAAACTACATGTTTAAAAGCATTTAATCAATTCAGTATACATATATGTCACGGTTGTTATTATTATATCACTGGAATGGGTAGCCATTCCCTTCTCCAGGGGCTCTTCCCAACCCAGGGATTGAACCCGGGTCTTGTGCATTGCAGGCACTTTCTTTGCCATCTGAGCCACCAGGAAAGCCTATTATATCACATGGAGTTACTCTTCTGTTGTATGGGGCCCCCTCTTTCACCTTCAGTAATTCTCCAGCAGGAAGGGGCAGCTTTGGGTGAGCTGATTAACAATCTGGGATCTGGAGCCAGATTGCTTGTGCTTAAATCCTGGCCCCTCTGTTTTCTGTGTGACCCTGGGCAAGTTTTTAAGCTGCATGCTTCAGTTTCACCATCTGTAAAATGGAGAGAGAACAGTATCCATCCCATGTGGGAGTTACAATACGAGGAATAAATGAGTTTACGAGTGAAAAGTGCTTGGAACTGGGTCTGACACGTAGTGGCAGCTCCTATCATCACAATTTTTCACCCTGTCATCAGCAACCACGTCACCATATCCTGTTGGTGTCCATCAACCCTCTTTTTTTTTAAACCGTCTGCAGCTATCCTTTCTGTCTGTGTGTTTGGTCACTGTTTATTACTGGCACTGGATTTAAACTCCAGTGCTATTATGTTGAGGGCAGTTGCTTATGGTTAATTTTAAATATATATTAAGTCATCAAGAATACATTTTTATAAACAAGTGGAAACATTGGGGATAAAGCTAATGTCTACTTTGGAAACTGTGTTTCCTCCTGGTCCTTTCTCTCCTCCCTAGAGAGAAGGAGCCTACAGCCCGACAGTATCAAGTGTTGCTGTGGGTGTGAAAAATGGAAATGCCCAGACATTGTAAATCGATATGGCCGCTGTGGAGGGCAGCCTGGCAGTGGGTGTTAAAATTAAAAATGGGCACTTCTCCTGCCTCAGCAGTTTCACTTCTCAGAAGACATCTTAGAGCCACACTGGCACATCCACCAAAGAAGCCACAGAGGATGCTCGTGTCTGCATCCTTCAGAATAGCAAAACGGGGACCTAAGATTAAAAGAAGAATAAACAGAGGAACAAATAAATGAGTAAAACATAGAGTCTTCTGAGAGGTGGTGAAAGAAGTAAATGTAGAATTTCTATTTCTATTATTGAATTTCATGGGTTTTTTTAATTTTAAAAAATTTCTTTTTCTTGGCCACACTGCAGCTTGTGGGATCTTGGTTCCTTAACCAGGCATCAAATCCAAATTTCCCTTGGCAGTGAGAACACAGAATCCTAACCACTGGATCACCAGGGAATTCCCTAAATTTTATGTTTTTAATTTGTACTTTGCATGCATTAATAAGAACAAACTTGCAATGAGTCAGACCCTATTTACTCATTTAATTTTCACAATAACTTTATGAGATCAGTACTGTTATTATTCCTACCATATAAATGAAGAAAGTGAGACACACAGAATTAAGTAACTCCCTCAAGGTTACCCAGTGGACCTAAATCTGAACCTAGGCAATCTGACTCCCAAATAAGTGGGATTATTCATTATGATGAACAGCTTTTCTGTTTTTGTAATGATTATTACTGATTCATATAATACCTCGTATCTTAATATATAAAAAAGCCATATTCAGAGCTTTCAGTGTTCTTGATCACAAAAGTTTTGAGGTAACTCTGGAGTAGTATACAACCATAAAAGATGAGGCAGGTCTTTATGGGCCAGTTTTATCTTTTTTAACTTGTGTTTCTCTGGTGCTTTTCAAGGCACCTTGCACATAGCAAGAACTGAATAAATGAATAAGCTTAGTGCAATGTCTGTCCTAATCTGACTCTGAATGTAGGAAAATGCAGGCCAGATCCTGGTCTTTGTACTCCTTGCTTCCCCTCTTCCAGGCCTGTGTCCTTGGGTCCTAACTGGGCAGGTGCAGGGAGGCTCAGGTTTCATGAAGTCAGAGATGAAGTTCTTCAAGGCTAGGGGACAGAGTTAGGGATTCCTGGAATAGCAATAAGGTACCTTTAAAAAAAAAACTCCTACAACAACTCTTGAGCATAACAAGCTTACAGGTTATGATGCAAGATCAACACACAAAAATCATTTTTTTATTGCTAGCAATAATAGTAATGAACCACTGGGTCCAAAATTTAAAATACACTGTCATTTACAATTGCTCCAAGCAATATTAATAAACTAATTTGGTATAAATCCAACAAAGCATGTACAGAAACTGTATGCTGAAAGTTTTTAAATATTGATGAAAGAAATATAAAAAGACCTAAATAAATGGAGAGACATAACATGTTCTTAGATTAAAATACTCAACAAAGTATAGATGTTTTATAGGTTGAACACATTTTCTCTCAGAATCCCAGCAGTGTTTTTTGTAGATATAGACAGTGATGACTCTAAAATTTATGTGAAAAGGCAAAGAAACTAGAATAGCTAAAACAATTTAGAAAAGAAGGAGAAAGTAGGAGGTTATAGGCTTATGCTGAGGCTAAGGCTTATATAAAGTAACTGAAATTGTGTTGTATTAGCAGGGTAGATAGATGAATGGATCAGAAGAGAGATCTCAGAAGTAGACCACACAACTATGCCCAACTGTGTTTTGACAAAGATGCAAAAGGAATTGGCCATCCATAGGCAAAAGTATAATCTTTGATCCAAGACTTACATTTTGTACAAAAATTAAAATGGATCATATTTCTAAACATAAAGCAGGAAACTCTAAAACTTGCAAGAAAATATAGGAGACAACTTTTGTGATCCAGTGTTAGGCTGAGTTCTAGATTTATGACCAAAAGCACAAATATTGTCAAGTTGGATTTTATCAAAATTTAAAACTTTAGTTTTATGAAAGAACCTGTTATGAGAATGAAAAGACAGCCACAGACGGTGAGAAAATATTTGCAAAATTTTGGATCCATAAATTTTGGATTACATAAAGTACTTGGATCCAGAAGAGACTAAAAAAAAAAAAACTTTGAAGACTCAACAGCAAAAAAAACCACCTTAATCCAATTAGAAAATGGGCAAAAGATGCGAAGAGACTCTTCACTAAGGAGGAAATAAAAGTGTAAAGTGTTAGTTGCTTAGTCATGTCTGACATTTTTCGACCCCATGGACTGTAACCCGCCAGATTCCGCCTCGGTCCATGGAATTCTCCAGGCAAGAATACTGGAGTGGGTACTCCTGAAGATCTTCCTGACCCAGGGGTCAAACCTAGGTCTTCTGCATTGCAGGCAGATTCTTTATATCTGAGCCACCAGGGAAGCTCTAAAGAGGAAATACAGATGGCAAGTAATCACATGAAAAGATATGGCCATTAGGGAAATGCAAATAAAACTACAGTGAGATATGATTGCACACATATCAGAAAGGCTCAAATAAAAGAATATTGACATACCAAGTGCTGATGAAAATGTAGAGTGCTTCATTTGTTCACAGCAGCTTTATTTGTTGCCGCCCCAAACAGAAACAACCCAATACCCTTCAACAGGAACTGAATCAACCAACTACTACTCACCCATGAAAAGGAATTAATTATTTTTTTAAATTAGTTTATATCCTTGGCTGCATCAGGTCTCAGTTGCAGCATGCAGGATCTTCCTTGTGTCCTGTAGGATCTTTCATTGTGGCACGTGCGCTAGTTACTCTGCGGCATGTGGAATCTTAGTTCCCTGACCAGGGACTGAACCCATATCCCCTGCATTGCAAGGCAGATTCTTAACCACCGGACTACCAGGGAAGTCCCCAGGAATTCATCATTGAGGCATCCGACAATTTGAATGGATCTCAAGTGAATGATACGGATGAGGGAGCAGAGGGAAACAGATCAATCTCCAAAGGTTATATGCTATATTTTATATTGTTGTTGCTCTTCAGTCACTCAGTTGTGTCCAACTGTTTGCAGCCCCATGGACTGCAGCACACCAGACTTCCCTGTCCTTCACTATCTCCTGGAGTTTGTTCAAACTCATGTCCGTTGAGTCAGTGACACCATCCAACCATCTCATCCTCTGTCACCCCCTTCTCCTCCTGCCCTCAATCTTTCCCAGCGTCGGGGTTTTCCAGTGAGTCAGCTCCTCGCATCAGGTGGCCAAAGTATTGGAGCTTCAGCTTCAGCATCAGTCCTTCCAGTGAATATTCAGGGTTGATTTCCTTTAGGATTGACTGGTTCAATCTCCTTGCAGTCCAAGGGACTCTCAAGAGTCTCCTCCAGCACCACAATTCAAGAGTATCAGTTCTTTGGCACTCAGTCTTCTTAATGGACATGAGTTTGAGCAAACTCTGAGAGATGGTGGAGGACAGGGAAGCCTGACAGTGGAGGACAGGAAGTGCTGCAGTCCATGGGGTTGAAAAGAGTTGGACACAACTTAGCGACTGAACAGCAGCAATAATATCTTGAAATGACAACATTATAGAGATGGAGAACAGATCAGTGGTTGCCAGAGGTTAGGCTCAGAGAGAGTCTAATTACAAAAGGACAGAATGAGGGAGTTTCTTTGCAGCGATCAAACAATTCTTTATTCTGATCGTGTTGGTGGTTACATAAATCTACATTTGGGGTGCAATTTATGCTAAAAAGTCAAAAGGATTGCATGTAAAAGCTGCTGAAATCTGAGTAAGTTCTGAGTTTAATTTACTATTGTAGTTTAATAAGTTTCTGTAGTTTAATTTACTATTGGACCACTGTCAATTTCCAGGTTTTGAAAATATACCTTGGTCATGTAAGGTGCCATCATTGGAGAAATCTGGGTGGAGGTATATGAGAATTCTGTTCATTTTGCAACTTCCTATCAGTCTAAAATTATTTCCAAATTAAAATTTTTTTTAAACTTTAAATGGGCTTACTCATAAAAGTTTGGGGACAGCGATAGAGCAGTATACAGCCATAAAAAAAGATGGAGTATCTTTATGAAGGAGTCCTATCTTATGTACTATTCTCTCCCCTACTTCTTAACCACAGTGCATGGGGGATTCCCGGTGGCTCAGATGGTAATAGAGTCTGCCTGCAATGAGGGAGACCCGAGTTCGATCCCTGGGTCAGGAAGAGCCCCTGGAGAAGGAAATGGCAACCCACTCCAGTATTCTTGCCTGGAAAATCCCGTGGATGGAGGAGCCTGTCGGGCTACAGTCCATAGGGTCGCAAAGAGTCAGTCACAGCTGAGCAACTTCACTTCACTTCTGACCACAATGCATAGCAAGCTGCAAGACTTTTAACGAGTGCCTGGGGAATAAATGAAGAAACTTAATGCAATATGTGTCCTCATTTGACTCTGAGGGTAGGAAAAAGGAGCTCTTTGCTTCCCCTCCCCCAGACCCTATGTCCTGGGATCCTGGCTGGGCAGGCGCAGGGAGGCTTGGGTTTCCTGGAGCCAGAGATGGATGTCTGTGACGCTGAGTGACAGAGATGAGGATTCCTGGAAGAGCAACGAGCAGGTGGGCAGAGGGCAGGCCCAGGCCTGGCAGGGGACGCTGTCTTCCCAGGGCTCCTTTCTGGCCATTTGGTTGGGCGGATGGCCCTGCAGAGATAGAGCCTCTTTTCCTGGCACTAACTTGGGCTTTAGGCTGCTTTGAACTGCCTGCCCGCAGCTCTTCAAATTGTACTGCCCTACTTGAAGCCTCTTAGGCCTGGGTTTCCATGCCCATTGCAACTTCCTAGTTGGATGCTCTCGAGACAGGTCACCATCTCGTTGAGCCTCGGTGTTTCCATCTGTAAATTGGGAATAACATCTCCTTCACTTGCCAGACTCCTATGTGGACATTGAGATTATTCAGGTCAAGTGCTGAGAGCTGGGCAGGAGTTCTTCGTGTCCAGGAAAAATGATGTCTTTCACTTTCCTGTTTGGAATATGCAACAGGTGCCAGTGGAGAGAGTGGGCCTGGCCTTCTGGGGAGGTTTATTCTTTCCACTGATCCACTGCACTGACTTCTCTCTGTATCCAGCTGCAGATAAGTTAAAACAATCTTAAAGGGACGTGGGAGCCTTTATAGGTCAGGCCTTTGGAGAGGGTATCAGGATGTTGTGTACTGGTGGTGTGTCAAGCTTTCAAGATTCCTTTCCTGCCTTTGCTCTTTATCAACCCTCAGGCACCTTATATTTTTTAATATTTATTTTATTTATTTATTTATTTGGCTGCACTGGGTCTTAGTTGCCTCATGCAGGATCTTTAGCTGTGGCATGTGACCTCTTAGTTGCCGCATGTGAGATCTAGTTCCCCAACCAGGGATCAAACCCATGCCCCCCGCATTGGGAGCACAGAATCTTAGCCACCAAACCAACAGGGAAGTCCCTCAGGCACCTTATTTAAGGTCTTAGAATCAGTTTCCCTATTTGAAAGTAGGGACTGAGGCCCTCAACTCAGAGGTCTGTGTGAGCATTAAATTTTTAAAAAGAGAGATTACGGCATGCACCGCGCTTGGCGCCCTGCCCTGCACCTGGGGATCCCCGGTTACTGACAGGGATGATAATTCTCCATCGTCCCCATTGTCTGCGTGGTTTTGCACACACTCACGGGTACGGGATGACATTACAGAATTTGCAAGTGTTTGGAGCTGCAGGCACTGCCCCCTCTTCCACCCCCGAGGCTGTCATGAGGAATCAATGGCCAACCATATCAGAGGAGCCGAGACCGCTGGCCCTGCATGCTGTCCCCTGGGCAGCCTCCTCTGGGGACCACACAGAGAGTGGCTATCTGGGTTACCTGCAGCCTCACCCGAGTCACTCCCCGGAAACTGGGCCCCAGTGTTCTAAGCCAGATAACACCCTCCGTGTCCTCAGATGCCTGAGCCTGGGGAGGGGAGGGTGAGCAGTGGACGCCCGCCTGTGATCAGCTCTCTGCAGGCACAGCGAGGAGGGAACTTGGTGTTCTGGAAGGCAGGTTTCTGCTGCCTTCACAGCCCTGCTGACTTCACCCTGGCCCCACTGCCTGGGTTTCCCTGGGTTGTAGGAGACAGCAAGAGCCTCTGAAAGCATCCAGTCCAAAGCTTTTGTTTTCTGATGAGGAAACTGAGGTCCACAGATAGCTGGGAAGGTCCCTTCTGCACAGACAGGAGCCAAATAGCTCCCAAAACCTGGTTTCCCAGCTCCCGCTGGTGGCCTCCCCTTCTCCCCTCACCCGTTGCTGCTGCTGCTGCTGCTAAGTCACTTCAGTCGTGTCCGACTCTGTGCGAGCCCATAGACGGCAGCCCACTAGGCTCCTCTCTGCCTGGGATTCTCCAGGCGAGAACACTGGAGTGGGTTACCATTTCCTTCTCCAGTGCATGCCTGCATGCTAAGTCGCTTCAGTCATGTCCAACTCTGTGCGGCCCTATGGACAGCAGCCCACCAGGCTCCTCTGTCCCTGGGATTCTCCATGCAAGAACACTGGAGTGGGTTGCCATTTCCTTCTACAGAGTTGATAAAGCAAGGTGCAGTTCCCAATTCCACCGCTTGTTTCCTGGGAAGGGAAAGCTGTCGAGTACATCACTCTGTACCTTCCTTTTATCGCCTGTGAAATGGGATCATAATATGAACCTCAGAGAGCTGCTTCAAGGATGATATAAAACGCACTAGGTACACAGCTGGAACCTGGCAGACAATGAACGCGCGTGGGTATTAAGGTGACCCCCGATGCTTCCTGTTTAGAGAGGCTCAGTGGCAGACCCCGTGTAGAGGCTCTGCGGTATTAACTCACTCCGTCCTCCCGACAGGCAGACTCAGGGCCACTCTGCAGAAGGGGAAATGAAATGGAGGCACCCATGCCCTAAGTAGCTCCCCTGCCACGGGGGTTAGAGCTGATTGTCTAAGGTCATGTCGTGCTGGGCAGTGGATGTTGGCTTCTCAGTAATGGTGAGGCTCTGAGGCTGCAAATCGTGAGGGAGGGACCAGGAACTGGATAGTTTTGACCACGAGACTCCCCTAGAGTGGTTCTCAACTGAGGGCCTTGGATATGTGGGTGGGGGTGTCTGGTTGTCATGATGATAGAACCATGGCTGGCATGAAATGGAAGGGGCCCAGAGATGGGATGTGTCCCACAGGAAAGACACAAAGAATTGCCCTGCTCCAAATGCTAGCAGCCCCCAACTGAGAAACCTGTACATTAGGAAACATCCAGGGGCCGTATGAGCCTGCAATCCCACGCTGGCCATATATCCTGACAAAACTGTAATTTGAAAAAGATACGTGCATATATTCATAGGAACCCTATTTGCACTGGCCAAGACATGGGAGCAACCTAAATGTCCATCAAGAGATGAATGGATAAAGAGATGTGGTGTGTATGTGTGTATATGTGTGTATATATACACATACATGCACACACACACACACACATACACACAATGGAATACTACTCGGTCATAAAAAAGAATGAAATAATTCCATCTGCAGCAACGTGGATCAACCTAGAGATGATCATACCAAGTGAAGTCAGTCAGACAGGGATGAATACCATACGATATTACTTATACGTGGAATCTAAAAGATGGCACAAATGGACTTCCACAGATCAGAAACACACTCGCAGACAGAGAACAGATTTGTAGTTGCCAAGGGGAGGGATGATGGACTGAAAGTTTGGGGTAGCAGATGCAAACTATTATACATAGAATGGATAAACAACAGTGTCCTTCTGTAGAGCACAGGGAACTATACTCAATAATAAACCATAATGGAAAAGAATATGAATATGTATATACATATACATATATATATATGTATATAATTCTATGGACAGAGGAGCCTGGTGGGCTACAGTCCATGGGATCAAAAAGTCAGACATGACTGAGCAACTACCACTTCACTCTGGACGTGTATGAATCACTTTGCCGTATACCTGAGACTAAACACAACATTGTAAATCAACTATACTTCAATAAAATAAATTTAAAAAGAAACATCCAAGGAACAGGGGGCTGTCTTGTGAGGACAAGATGCAAAGACAAGCCTCTGATGAGGTGAAATGTTTGGATCAGGGCATCAGAGTACCTGCAGGACGGAGCAAGGCACCTGGGGTCCTGGGCCTCTCTTTGGGTCACCTAGGAAAAAAAATTAAAGGGATAAAGGCCAGGATTAGATAAGGTTGATGCTTCGCAATCTTTAGTGTATGAAACAACATTTATCATTTCAGTAGTTACATACTTTAATGTGCACTAGAAAAATAACTAGCAAAAAAATAAAAAAATAAATAAAAAAGAAAGAAAAATAACTAGCACATCAGATCCACAATTAAATGAACATTATATTTAAGATGAGTGTAAAGGAAGTATTTAAATTTGTTTTTGAAGCAGGAAGAAATGTGCAGTAATGGGGCCAGTGCTAAGTGGGTTTGTCAGGAAAGTTATTGTTGGAGAATGCCTGATAGTGGGAAAGCTCTGGACCGGGTGTCCCCTCAAGCCCTCGTCTTCTCAAAAATCATGATGGAGCACAAAGTGGTTAAAAGGGAAATCTGCCGGGACTCAGGGGACAGACGAGGGGATGAAGGGGAAGATGCCCCGTGTTCCACTTCCCTGATCTGTGGCTGTTTGGGCACTAACAGGTGGTCCTACCCTTCCCCTCTTCTCGCCAGGAACCACTAGGGCAGAGATGGCCCAGAGCAGGGCCTTGCCATTCAGGCCTTATCTTAGTCTCTGAATGCTATTCTGGCCAAGTACCACCAACTGGGTGACTTAAACAACAGAAATGTGCTGTCTTACCTTCTGGAGGCTACAGGTCCAAGGTCAAGGGGTTAGTAGGGTTGGTCTCTTCCAAGGCTGGGAGGGAAACCTGTCCCAGGCCTCCTCCTGCTCTGGTAGCCGCAGGCGTCCCTTGGTTTATAGACGATGCACCACCTGTGTCCTCCCGTGGTCTTCCCTCTGTGTTTCTGTCTCTGTGTCTAAACCCCCCTTTTTCACAAGGACACGGGTCTCAGGGAATTGGGGCCACTGTCATCATGTCCCACCGCACCTTACCTCTGTTTGTTGATGTTTAATCACTAAGTCTTATCTGACTCTTTCCAATCCCATGGACTGTAACCCGCCAGGCTCCTCTGTCCATGGGATCTCCCAAGCAAGAATACTGGAGTGAGTTGCCATTTCTTTCTACAGGGGATCTTCCCAACCCAGGGATTGAACTCCGGTCTCTGGCATTGCTGGCAGACTCTTTACCATCTGAGCCACCAGGGAAGATCTGCAGACTATTCCCAAATAAGGTCATATTCTCAGGAACTGGGGATCAGGACCACAGCCTCTTCTGGGGGACACAATTCAACGCATAACCAGCCCGTTTCAGCAAGGAGGGAGGTGGCGGATCCCCAGAATGAAACTTCTGACCCTCAAATCTACTTTTATTCCAACTGATCTGCTCCACAGCATCCTTCCTACCCTTCTTTCTTGAAAATGTAGTTATTTGTTAAATAGGCAGTTTATATAGACAGTGCAAAATGAGGGTCTGTGTTTTGCCTTTTAATGGCTATGGAGCCACAGTAATGCTGTTATAACTTCTATCAAGTCTCCTAACATGCTTCGTTATTATTCTATTCTAGTGTGCTCAGTCACTCGGTCATGTCTGACTCTTTACAGCCCCATCGACTGTAACCCTCCAAGTTCCTCTGTCTAGGGAATTATCCTGGCAAGAATACTGGAACACATTGCCATTTCCTCCTCCAGGGGATCTTCCCAACCCAGGGATCGAACCTGCGTCTCTTTTGTCTCCTGCATTGGCAGGCAGATTCTTTACTGCTAGCACCACCTGGGATGCCCAAGTACACTTAAATTATGTTACTAATACGTGCGCCAGACACTTTCCTAAATGTTCATCATAGATTAATGCTCAGTGACTCCATGATGTAGGTACTACCCTGACCCACTTTCCTGATGAGAAAACTGAGGCTCTGTGTTGACCTTCCTGAGGCCACACACACCTGGAGTCTCAACTCAGAGTCTGTGCTCTACTCACCATGTCACTGTCTTGACTGGTTGACAGACATGCCCAAAGGTATTTGACCAGCATCCACTCTTTTGCTCTTATACTGCTATGGGTTTCTTCAATGTGTGGTTTCTGCATGCAGGTGAATGTGTTTTTTAGATAAATGCATCAGAGAGGAATTGGTAGATCAGAGGTGTTTATGTGGTATTATTTTATTTTACCCTATTTCTTTGCCACTTCTAGTAGTGAGAAGAGAAGCAAGCAGGCTATAAACTAACTTTACCTTGGTTACCAACTCTTATTTGGTGTGATAAAACAAGTATGTATGGAACCACTTCTGGGTGGTCCCAGGGAAAGGATGAGTCTTGAATGCTATCCTCACAGTCTAGCAGGGGACACAGACCAATTCCTAGATAACTGGTCCCTGGATTACATACGTCCCATAGCCTAGTGTTTCACAGGCTGACTGTTTCAGAGTCTGGGCCAGGGACAGAATCCCAGTTCCACTGAGCATGCTCCCGGTCCATCAGGAATGGATAGAAGACACTGGCCATTCCTAGCATCCTGACATGCCAGGCCAGCCCCTGCCCTACCTCCAAACACTCTCTAATGCTGAGTAGCAGCTGCCTCCTTTTTATTGCGCCTACTGAGTCCAGAGAAGTTAATGATTGCCTCAAGCTTATGCTGCCAAATCATCTTTCTCTTTCTCTCTCTTACTTTTTTCTGGAGATTCCAGAAATCTGGCTTTTTATGTGAAATGTCCTGACATTTTCATGCTAGCAACTAATTAAGGTTAAAAACAAAAAAGCAACAAAAGCCCACTGCCGAGACCAAGCAAAGCCCATCTGCAGGCCAGATGTGGCTGGTGGGCCTCCACTTTGCCTTGGAGTCAGGCGGGCATGGCTCTGTCCCAGCTCTGGCCCTCAGGAGATGAGCGACCACGTCATCATTGGAAGCCTGGGTGACCTCGTCTGCAGAAGGGCACTGATGATCCCCACTTCCCGTGATTGAGTTTGAGTGATGGATGATTCGTGTAAATTACCTGACATGTTGCTGGCGCTCAGGAGGTGGCAGATGACTGTTATTGTTATGGTAATGACATTAATTGAAAGTCAGGGCTGTGGTAGACAGAGATTTCAAGGGAAGCTGATTCCATGTTGAGCTTGTCAAGTTTTAGCTGTTGGGGAGACCCCAGATGGTGTTGTCCAGAGATAATTGGAAATGTGTATGCAGGGAGGAGATTTTTATATGGGGGAGGGGTGTCTTCTATTGAGAGAGTTTCTCTTTCCATAGAGGTGAGACTTTTTTTTTTAATTACTTCTTTATATACTTTTCTGAATTCTGAAAGTTCATAGCCTTCTGGCCACCATCTTCATGCTGGATGCTCTAAAGCTTGTCATCATCACTTCCTGGAAAACAGTACAATTCTCCAACTGGCTACTCTTCTGATGGGAGGTGAACCTGGAATGAGAAAGTCAAACTAGAACTCGTTATTGGGAATTGCAGCCCATGAGGCAGAGGTGATGGAGACTGTGGGCAGTGGGTTCATCATGAACATGGAGCTCAAATGATGCCAACAAACATTTTCTGGGAATTTTCACTTTTCGGAAGAACCCATGGACTCCAGTTAGGAGATATGGGCTCTCATTGCTGTTCTGCTTCATATTCTGTCTGTGACCTTGGCCAAGTCACTTCTACCCTTTAGATCGAGGGTCTTTATTTGTAAAGCAAATATGTTAGACTGTGTTTCAGTGTGCTAGGACTACCAAACAGAGTACCATCAATAGAAAGCTTAAACAATGGGAATTTAAAAAAAAAATAATTGTATTTATTTATTTATTTTTGACTGTGCTTGGTCTTCATTGCTGCTCAAGCTTTTCGGGGCTACTACTAGTTGTGGGGCATGGGCTTCTCATTGTGGTGGCTTCTTTTGTAGTGGAGCACCGGCTCTAGGTCTCATGGGCTTCAGTAGTTGCAGCTCCTGGGTTCTAGAGCACCAGCTCAATGGTTGTGCCCGAGCTTAGTTGCTCTGTGGCATGTGGGATCCTCCCAGATCAGGGATCAAACCGATGTCTCCTGCAATGGCAGATAGATTCTTTACCACTGAGCCACCAGGGAAGCCCCCAGAAATTTAATTTCTCACCATTCTGGAGCCTGGAAGTCCAAGATCAGGGTGCCATCATGGTCAGGATGTGCTGAGAGTCCTCTCCTTGGCTTGCAGATGGCCATCTTTTCCCTGCGTCTTCCCATGGTTGCCCCTTTCTGTGTGTCCATGTCCTAACCTTTTTGTAAGGACACCAGTCATACTGGATTAGAGCCCACCCTAAGAACATCATTTTAACTCAATTTCCTCTTTAAAGACCCCATCTCCACACATAGTACATGCTGAGATATTGGGGGTTAGGATTTTAACATATGAATTTGGGTAGGGGGCCCAATTCAGCCCATCATAGACCAGATCAGTGTTTCCCAAAATATGACCTCCTGCTACTGGTTGAATTAACTTTATATCAAATGCAGAAATAAGCCTTAAAGAACAATCAATCATTCTGATTACTTAAGGAAGAAAGTATTTGGCTCAGTTCTAACTGCCTCTGATGGCTTTCTGACACTTGCCAGAACAAACGGAAAGCAGGCCTCAGGCACAGAGCCACAGGAATGCGACCATATCTCTGCATTAGCTATCTATCACTGTGTAACAAGCTACCCTCAAACTTAGTGGGTTAAAACAACTCATATTTATTATATTATAGTTTCTATGAGTCAGGAATTAAGAAACAAGCTAGCTGAGAAGTTCAAGGTTTCTCATAAGCCGTTCCCTAAAGGCTTGACTGTCACTGGTGGATATTCATCTTGAAGGTGAATCAGCTTGGCACTGGCTGTTGCAGGGAGCCCTCAGTTGCTTGTCATGTGGCTGCTTGAGCTTCCTCACCACATGGCGGCTGGCTTCCTCCAGAACGAGCAATAGAGAAAACAAGAGCGCAAGAAGGAAGCCACGGTGTCTTTGGTGTCCTAGCCTCAGAAGTCATTCACTGTCATTTCTACGGTGTACTATTGAGAGCACAAGCCCGCCCTGTTCCTTGTGGGAAGGAACCACACAAGGGCCTGAGGACCAGCAGGCAGGGATCACTGAGGGCTAGCTCGGAGACACACAGTCCTGGTTACCTTGCCTGTATCTCTATACAGGGAAAATAGATACTGATGTTTTCTGCTCATTTAAATTATAAGTGATGTGCTATTAATCCGGAGGCTTCCCGGCTGGCTCAAATAGTGAACAGTCCACCTGCAGTGCAGGCAACCCGTGTTCAATACCTGGGTCAGGAAGATCCCCTGGAGAAGGAAATGGCAAGCCAATCCAATATTCTTGCCTGGAGAATCCCATGGAAAGAGGAGCCTGGCGGGCTATAATCCATAGGATCGCAAAGAGTCAGACATGACTGAGCAAGTAACACGCACACACCAGAAACACATAATATAAAATTCACAACCTTAATTATTTTACGTACAGTTTGGTCATGTTAAGTCTATTCACATAGTTGTACAATAGCTGTCTAGAACTTGAATTTCACCTTGCAAAACCGAAACTCTATACTCAATTGGCCAATAGCTTCCTTTTCTCCCTCCTCCCAGCCCCTTGTATCTGCCATTCTACTATGTCTTTTTGAGTTTGGCTACTTTAGATAATTCATTTAGGTGGAAGCATATAGTATTTGTCTTTTTATAACTGGTTTATTTCCCTAGCAGAGGCCCTCAAGTTTCATCCATGTTGTAGCATATGACAGGTTTTCCTTATTTTTTGAGGCTGAATAATATTCCGTTGTGTGGCTATACTAATTTTCTTTGTCCTTTCATTCATAGATGGATATGTGGATTGCTTCCACCTATGGGCTATTGTGAATAATGCTGCTGCGAACATAGACATAAACATATCTCTTATTTTAATTCTTTTGGATATATACCCAGAAGTGGGACTGCTGGATCTCACAATAATTTTATTTTTAATATTAATATTTTGAGGAACGTCCATTCTGTTCTCCATGTTACATTCCCCTCAACAGTGCCCAAGTGTTCCAAATTCTCTACATCTTCACCAACACATGTTGTTTTCTGGGTTTCTTGCTAGTGACCATTCGACATTTTAATTTTACACCTTCCTCAGTTAAGAGAAGCTGGACGTTTTACATAGTCCCACTTGAGCAATGGAAAAAATAGAGTTCCGGGAGGTTAAGTCACTTGCCCTAAAGCCCAGAGCTAATCAGTAGTGAAGCTGAACCAGGAGCCCAGCATTGTGTGGTCCACAGTTCCATGATCTTTCCAGTCTGTGACCGGCCTTTTAACCTGCAGTGCTTCTTTAAGAAAAGAAAGGAAGGGGGACGAGCAGCTCCTTGTTTCTGAATTCCTGCCTGTTCTGCCTCTGACAAGTGGGGAATCTACAGAGCAGTATTGTTCTTGGATCCCCAGGCCAAGTGGCGTTACCTCCACCTAGGAGGAAGCGGTGTCTCAGCTAATACCCTGGACGGGAAATGTGTGCCCAGAAGATTAGCTCCATTGTGTGAGGCTGGCCGCTTTCCACTGACTTTGTTTATGGGACAGATTGTTTTTGTGAAGTTGTTTGCTCCGGTGAGTCTCCAGGCTCTTGAGGGCTGCTGGCCGTGAAGAAGGTCAGATTTACGGGTAGCCCGGAGTGTGGCCAGGAAAGGCCCACAAAGGCGCAGATCCCCTGGGGACTTCTGGAGTCTGTCTGGAGCTCCCTCGAAAAGCAACACTGTGACTCTGTGTTGTTTTATTTTATTTTACCTTCCTTTATTTTTCTCTACCTTACTTTTAATTTGTTTTAATTTTATTTTACTTTATTTTGTGTGTATGTGTGTGTGTGTGTGCATGCTCAGTTATGTCTGACTCTTTGTGACTCCATGGACTGTAACCCACAAGGCTTCTGATCCATAGAACTGCCCAGGCAAGAATACTGGAGTGGGTTTCCATTTCCTGCTCCAGGGGATCTTCAAAACCCAGGGATCTAACCCGAGTCTCTTGCATCTTCTGCAATGGCAGGCAGATTCTTTACCACTGTACCACCTGGGATGCCTTACTTTTGTTTTACCTTACCTTATTTGTATTGTAATTTACCTTTATTTTATTTTACTTTACTTATTTTAATTTACCTTACTTTATTTTTATTTTGTTTTTACTTTATTTTAAAAATTGGCTGTGTAACAGGGTGCTGGACTTCTCTTCCCTCTTGGCTCTTGGTGCTAATATTTCTGTGTCACTGTCTACCTTCCACGTCAGCTCACCTCCACACACTTCCATGTTTGGGATTTTGAAGTTGTTTTCTCCCCCGAATTCTTTCTGCCAGAAGCATCAGGCATCTAACAGCACAGGCTCCCTTGCACCCATTTGTTCCAAATCAGTAAGCAGATGGCGCCTCTGGGGCACGTGGCTCACACTCCTCGTGGAGGCCTCCAGGCAGCTCTCTTGGGTGGTCTGGGAGGACGCCTGGTGTCTGGTCGGCACAGATGCCAATTGCTAACATGTGCTCCCTCTTCATTGTTCCGTCTTCCATTCATTGTCCCGTCTTCCTACCCACCCAGCCAGCCACCCACCCAGTCAGACTGCCCTATCACCCTGAGCTTCCATTCTGTTCCCCAGACCTCAAGAATTTAGGCCAGGCTCTCTGGCAGAGAAGGGTGCAGAATGAGGAAGAGACAAAAAGCTTCTTAGCTCCTCTGGGTCTCTGCTTTCTTACCTGTCAAGGGCAAGAGAAGGCCACCCTGGGGTTATTGCAAGTCAAGGACATTGGCCTCTAAAGCGCATTAGTGCTTTGTACTTGGAAAGCATCCTTTAAGTGGTTCTTGTTATTTCCTGAGTACCCGCCTGGGGCCAGACTCTAGGTTTTAAGGACACGGGGAGATGAAGAGAGACAGAGCCTTGTCTCTAAGAATTCACCTTCAAGTGAGAAAACCACAGCTTAATATAATAGTGCAATGATAGACAGGAACACAGAGGAGGTGCTAACAAGCTGGGGGTATCAGGGAGGTCTTCCTGGAGGAGGTAACATCTGAACTGAGCCCAAAAAGTGACTCCCTCTGCTATTTAGGCGATCCTGCCAAAAGCATGCTGGAGCCTCTTATGACATCAGCTGGTGGCAATGTCCATGGAAGGCCTTTCCTATCTGCTCCAGCAATGGCTGACCTCCTTTCCTTAAGGCCCCTCAGCTCTGTGCTGGAAAAAGAAACCTACACTTAATGGTTTCTTCTCTCCTATATGTTTTCAATGCATATGACTGTCTCTAAAAATACTATCTTTTTTTTTTTTGGCTGTGCTGGTTCTTCATTATGGTGCGGGGGCTTTCTCTAGTTGCAGAGCATGGGCTCTAGAGTGCACAGACTTCAGTAGTTGCACCATAAGGGCTTAGTTGCCCTGCAGCATGTGGGGTCTTTATTCCCTGACTAGGGATTGAACTCGTGTCTCCTACATTGGCAGGTCAGTGCTTAATCACTGGACCATCAGGGAAATCCCTAAAGATGACATCTTAAAGGTTTCCATGACTCCCATCAGTTCAGTTCAGTCACTCAGTCGTGTCTGACTCTTTGTGACCCCATGAACCGCAGCACGCCAGGCCTCCCTGTCCATCACCAACTCCCAGAGTCCACCCAAACCCATGTCCATTGAGTCGGTGATGCCATCCAACCATCTCATCCTCTGTCGTCCCCTTCTCCTCCTGCCCTCAATCTTTCCCAGCATCAGGGTCTTTTCCAATGAGTCAGTTCTTCACATCAGGTGGCCAAAGTATTGGAGTTTCAGCTTCAATATCAGTCCTTCCAATGAACACCCAGGACTGATCTCCTTTAGGATGGACTGGTTGGATCTCCTTGCAGTCCAAGGGACTCTCAAGAGCCTTCTCCAGCACCACAGTTCAAAAGCATCAATTCTTTGGCGCTCAGCTTTCTTTAGAGTCCAACCCTCACATCCATACATGACCACTGGAAAAACCATAGCCTTGACTAGATGGACCTTTGTTGACAAAGTAATGTCTCTGCTTTTTAATATGCTGTCTAGGTTGGTCATAAGTTTCCTTCCAAGGAGTAAGCATCTTTTAACTCATGGCTGCTATCACCATCTGCAGTGATTTTGGAGCCCCCCAAAATAAAGTCAGCCACTGTTTCCACTGTTTCCCCATCTATTTGCCATGAAGTGATGGGACCAGATGTCATGATCTTAGTTTTCTGAATGTTGAGCTTTAAGCCAACTTTTTCACTCTCCTCTTTCACTTCCATCAAGAGGCTCTTTAGTTCTTCTTCACTTTCTGCCATAAGAGTGGTGTTATCTGCATATCTGAGGTTATTAATATTTCTCCCATCAATCTTGATTTCCAGCTTGTGCTTCCTCCAGTCCAGCGTTTCTCATGATATACTCTGCATGTAAGTTAAATAAGCAAGGTGACAATATACAGCCTTGATGTACTCCTTTTTCTATTTGGAACCAGTCTGTTGTTTCATGTCCAGTTCTAACTGTTGCTTCTTGACCTACATACAGGTTTCTCAAGAGGCAGGTCAGGTGGTCTGGTATTCCCATAGTTTCCAACAAAGACTTTCGCTATTCATTCACTCATTCATTTATTGTGTTAATCAATCTACTAAGTCTCAATCCATACTGATTGGTGACACCAGCAGGAAGTCAGGTCCAAGTTCATTCAAATGAAGCCTGTCTGTTCCTTTCCTGTCACTGAGATGCCATCCACGTCCCAGTGGCTCTAGGCATCCTTCATGGCAGCATCCATGACAAGACGGCAAGGGGAAGGACGCCTGAGTTTTGAGGGCCCATGTTTCGTGTGTGACCTTTGTCATGCTCCTTCCTGGCTCTGACCCTCAACTTATGTTCACAATCCTGGGAGGCAGCATCTTTTATTCCTATTTTTCTGGTCACTCTCCCAGCACCCGGGATTGGGACATTTGGCAGTCAGTTCAGTGCAGTCAAGCTGTGTGTCCAGCCCTACCTCAGCCTTTTCTGGTGCTGAATTTCCACCTGGGGTCTGGTTGCCACACCCATGTGCCCCTGGTCATCTCTGGTCACCTGGTGACTCTCAGTCTTAGAGCCACGTCACCTCTCCCATGGCAATTCCTATCAATCTCACCCAAGAGAACTGTCAGCTATTTTCTACATCGCTCTACAGGGCAGATGGAACCTTCTGGATGCAAAATTTAAACCTTCCCTTTACCTAACCAATAGGGTGTACTGATTTTGTTTTAACGTCATCTCTTCTCAAAGTCATATGGGAAATGTTGTTTCTTCTCTCTCTTATATGAGAAATGAAGCAAAACTCTTCTGCTCTAGGCTTTTCCCACACCCTATCTAACAATCCTCTCATATGGGTCCTGCCTAGATGGACATTCCAACACAGCTGATAGCTTCTGGCTTCTGTCCCTCTTCTATATTTTGCACTCCACTGGACTGGAAGAGGGTGACCTTTAGGAGTAGAGAGGCGAGTGGCTCAAGGAAGGAAACCAGTTGACTGATAGGAGATGTAAGTCAGCAGATATTTGAAAATCTTACCTGTTACTCTGGGCTTCTCTTGTGGCTCAGCTGGTAAAGAATCCGCCTGCAATGTGGGAGACCTGGGTTTGATCCCTGGGTTGGGAAGATCCCCTGGAGAAGGGAAAGGCTACCTTCTCCAGTATTCTGGCCTGGAGAATTCCATGGACTGTATAGTCCATGGGGTCACAAAGAGTCAGACACGACTAAGCGACTTTCACTCTTACCTGTTACTCTACCTATCGAGGGTCTTGGGAGGGTTAAATGGGAGATGTATATACATGCTATCTGTATACATGGAAATAGATTTTAAAAGTACAGAGTGCATAGTTTCTAGAATCATACTGACCAGGTTGACATTCTACCCCCATCAGTTGAAAACTGTATAACCTTCGGCAAATCACTTAAACTCTCTGAACCTTAGTTTGCTCCACTGTATAATGGGGATAATACTAACCCCTACCTCACCGACTTGTGAGAAGTAAATAAAAGAATGCCTCGTATTCATTAGGATGTGTGTTTGGGTGCTAATAGCAAAAGTTGGGTGCCATTTTACTTGAGGATATGTGCTCTTTGGTGTTACTCTGAATAAAAATTAGGGTTTTTTTTAATTACTAGGGAAGAAGAAAGCGGGTGTTCAGTAGGTTTCTAGCAAATGAGCTTTGCTGTGCTTAGTACAGTGGTCTCAGCATAGTGCTTAGTACGGACAAATGCTAGGCAGTGCTTATATTGGTCATCCACTGCATTCAGGGGACCTGAAATTTGGTCTGGCCACTACATGGTTACAAGGCAATTAGGGAAGAAACATTGGAATCACCCAGTTGTCATCTCTACAGGCAAGGCAGGTCTCGTTGTTTCCTTGCCAGATCCCTCACTACAGGGCACAGAGTAGGTGCTTAAGAGGCATTTTGTTGCATGAGTGAATGAATGAATGAACCCCTTTGGTTATGTTGAATCTCTGTGCGCATAACCTCCAACTGACCTCTGAGAGGCTTTGGTTGAGCTCTGGTGGCAAAGCCCAGCCCCGTTCTTCCCACGGGGCACAACAGCAAACTCTCATCTTGGATTTCATTTCCAGCATTTCCTGGCCTGAACTTTGGAATATGCCAGGCTTTATGCACTCTGCCTTTTGTGTGCCAGTGTCTCCCTCCCTCGCCACCCCCTAAAGGTGCTAATCCAGCCGCTCACAGTAAATGCTGTGAATTTCTTCCAACCGCCACGGTCATGTTTCTTAATCAATAACCCGACTTGTCAGCACCAACTAAACACAGCTTTCACTGAAGAGGAGGAAGCCAGAGGACAGTGCTGCAAAAGCACATCGAGAAGGCATCCTTTCTTCCGTACATTAATTAGTTCATTAAGTCAACAAATAATTGGAACCCTTTGAGTGATGATTACGTGCCAGGCCCTGCTCTGAACATTATACGCGTTCGGACCCAGTTAATCCTTACAGTCTTTCAAGGTATTATGACTATCCCTATTTTATATGTGAAGGAACAAGTAGCTTAATAGTTTTTAAAATATATCATGAGTCAGGCACCGTGCCTAGGGGCTGAAGATGTAGTAGTGAATAGGAAGAGACATGAACTTCTGTCTCATGGCCCTTAGAGTCTAGGGAGAAAATATGAACAAAAAGAAAACAGCAAAGTCAACACAATCGTTTCAGACAATTGTTTCAGCTGGGATGCTCTTGACTGCAAGTACCAGATAACCCAATGGGTCCCCTGGTGGCTGAGACAGTAAAGAATCTGCCTGCAATGAGGGAGGTCAAGTTCTATCCCTGGGTCAGGATGATCCCCTAGAGAAGGGAACGTGTCACCCACTCCAGCATTCTTGCCTGGAGAATTCCATGGACGGAGGATCCTGGTGGGCTATAGTGCATGGAGTCACAAAGAGTTGTACACGACTGACTAACACTTTCACCAGATAACCCAATACAGTGGTATAAACCCTAGGGATTTATTTTTCTCCCCAGAAAAGATGGTAAGAAATTGTTGGTACTGGTTATTTGTCTCAAAAATTCAGTATTTGCCTGGTCTTTCCCGCACGATCACAGAATGGCTGAACAGCTCCAGTCGTCACCCCCATGATTCAGCAGGAAGATGGGGGAGGGGCAGTGTCTGCATCTCTCGTTGCCCAGATCTGGGTGAGATGGCCAGCTCCACCCGGATGGTCACTAAGGAGAAGGATGCTGACAGTGCAAGTCAGGTCAGCCAGCCAACAATGTATGATGCGGGACGTGCTACAAAAGAAATCACACAGGATGGTGAGAGGGAGGGCTCCTGGTTGGAGCAGGGGACATTTGAACAGAAAGTTGATGACTAGGGGCCAACCCTGCAAAGATCTTAGAACAGAGCAAAGAGTCTTATTTGGAAATGAGCATGGTGTGATCTTGGGAGAGAGAAAAGTCTGGAGTGGCTGGAGCAGGAGAGTCCTGGGAAGCAAGACAAATGAAGGGCGATTAGGAAGCCAGGAGTTAGAGCACAGAATCTCTTAGGTCCTTTAAGGAGTTTGGATCTTACTCTATATGTGATGGGAAGTTACTGGAACCTTTTAATCAGGGGGCGGAAATGATCTGATTGTCTTAAGAAGAATTACTTGGGCAGAAGAACTGTTGTGAGAGTCATGAGGCCTAAGGAGACTTAATTCTAGTGATGGTATAGTTTTTCCCAGCTCCCTCTTCTTGGGTTTACTTTTTCTGCCTCTTGGACCTCTTCTGCCCCCTTCTTACTTCGCAGCGGCTGCTGGAGAGCTGGACTGTGTCATCTCTGTGCCCCCAGCACCTAGGTCAAGGCCAGCCCTTGGTAAACATCATCTAAGCTGAATGGGATGGAGGCAAGCACTGTACTCCAGGGTTCCCAAACTTCTGCCACTCACACTCCGCTCTTATGATTTGGGCTGGAGGAGTGGCTCTTCACCGCTGAGTTTGCCTTCCAGGGGGCCTTTGGCAATGTCTGGAAGTGTGTGTGGTTGTCACAACCAGAAGGAGGGCAGGATTTGTTTCTGGCAGCCAGTGGGTAGAGACCCGGGGTGCTGCGCACCATCCCACAATATAGAGTTTTCCAGCCCCAAATGCCAACGTGCTGAGGTTGAGGAAGCCCAGACTCAATCTACATAACCTATTCTATTATTTCTTTAATCTTTCCTTCTACATTAGTTCACTTTAATTAAAAAAAAAACATTTAGGGAAACCACGTACAACTATACAAGTAAGAAACCAGTGTCAATTGCCATAAACAGAAGATAGCTGGAAAGAAAAATGCTCAGAAAACAAATATCGATTACATCGTAGTTGGACATTGTTCCTAGTCAAGGCTTTGCGTTTTCTCTTTCGTTGAAACAGGAGTTTGGGGAATTCCCTCTTGGTCTAGTGGTTAGGACTCCGTGCTTCACTGCAGGGTATGTGGGTTAGATCCCTGGTTGGGAAACTAAGGTCCCACACACAGAGATGTAATAAAAAATAAGAAGGGGCAGAGTTTGGTCAAAGTCATGAAAGATTAAGGAACTGTTTCAGATTAAATGGGAGTTAAGAGAAATAACAGATAAAGGTATATAATTCTGGAATGGTTCCAGGACCCGAAAATCAAAAATTATAAAAATAACTTTACTAGGACAATTCATTAACTTTGACTATGGGCTATGTTTTAGATACTTGCTAGGTAAGGGAATGTTCTTATTCTTAGGAGATACATGAAATATTTATGAATAAAAGATCGCACACACAAAAAAAGGTCACAACATTGGCAATTTATTCTCAAATGTTCTTTTAAAAGGTGTGTGTATGTGCATGTTTGTATATATATATGTATATACATATATGTGTGTATATACACACATACATATGGGCTTCCCTGGTGACTCAGATGGTAAAGAATCTGCCTGCAATGCAGGAGATCTGAGTTCAATCCCTAGGTCAGGAAGATCCCCTGGAGAAGGGAATGGCTACCCACTCCAGTATACTTGCCTTGAGAATTCCATGGACAGAAGAGCCTGGCGGGCTACAGTCCATGGGGTCACAAAGAGTTGGACACAACTGAGTGACTAACACACACATACACAGAGAGAGAAAGCATAAATGACACAAATGTAACCGATTGATAAATGTAGGTGAAGAGTCTAAGAGAGTCTATTTTACTGTTCTTTCAACTGTGCTATAGGTTTGGATTTTTGCAAAATAAAAACTAAAAGTGAGGACTTCCCTGATGGTCCAGTGGCTAAGACTCTACATTCCCAATGCAGGGGACCTGGGTCTACTCCCTGGTCAGGAACTAGATCCCACATGCCGCAACTGAGAGTGTGCATGCCACCAGCAACTGAAGATCCCACATGCCATGGCTAAGACCTGGCCCAGCCAAATAAATATTTTCTAAAAGCCTAAAAGCAAGGAGACAAATGAAGCATCTCTCCTGGACGTACCTCTAACATCACAACGTTCTCGAATTTTTTAAAACCTCAAAAGGGCTTCAGTGTTAGTTTCTAATAAGTTGGACACTTCCTATTTCACTTCCAAAATAGTTAACAAATATTAAGATGTCTACCAAACGGGAAAATGACACTTTCCCTGCCTTCATATTTATGTCGATAAGATAGCCAAATTAACTCAAGAATGGTGCTAGGATTAGGGTGGCCTTCTAATATTGTGACATCACGTTTCTGGAGAAGTTAGTTATGTAGAGCTTTGAGAATGTCTTCTCAGCCAGTGTGCCTGATGAGGCTGTGATGTTCTGGGTACCCATTGATTGATTAGTAAAGGAAAAATTGTTCTTCACAAAAAGATTAGTAGGTGTTGCCTGGGTGTTAAAGGACTGCCAGCTAGAGACTTCTTCAGTAGAAGGACTGACAGTGGAACGCTTTCCTCCCTCGGTGATTCCAGGGTTTCCAGCCCTGGGTGAGCCCCCCAGAGGCCTCTGGAGGCTCTTCAGTGCCATGAAAGTGTTAGCGGTGTTTTCAGCTGCAAAATGGAGATAACGCACGACACACCAGGTGCCGATTTGGAGGTAGGTCTTCCTGCCGTCTGAGGTCTCTAGACAGTACTGACCTGACTTGCCACCCCCACCCACATTCCAAACTCCAGAGCAATTGCAGTGTCCTCGCAAAGATGTCGTCAGATTCTTGGGGCCTGACACTGTCACCCGGGCCTCAACTGCCTCCTGTCACAGCAGACTTTTCGTTCTCCCCCTGGGTCTTATGGCAAATCCTTTGTCTTCACTCTGCAGGCATTCAGCCCCTTGCTGTGATTTCCAGCATGCACACATACACAAAGGCACACAGAAACACAAACCAAGGCACATGGAAACAGACACGCCTGAGCAGTCATAGAGATACACATAGACTCAGTAACGCTCACAGACACACAGAGACACACAGAGCATTCACACACACACGCACATAGATTCATCTAGACATACATGCAGTTACACACATGATGGACACACAAACACGTGTCCAGACATAGATCTGAGTGTGTGGTAGACTTTACACGGGTCTTGGGGCCTGGAAGTGGTTTTCAATACAAACAACTGATAAATGTGTACTCCATGTCTTCCATCCAAGTCCCCTGAACATCCTTCTCTTCCCCTCTTTTTCCCCCATCCCACCCCCAATATTCTTCTTCTTTTTTTGTTTTTTCCTTCGGCTGTGTTGTGTGGCATGTGGGATCTTAGTTCCCTGACCAGGGATCTAACCCATGTCCCCTGCATTGGAAGCGCAGTCTTAACCACTAGACCGACAGGGAAGTCCCTGCACTATTTTTTTTCCTTAAAAGAACAGCTTCTTCTCAGCTTCCTAATCTCAAGCTCTGCTCTGGATATTGCCTTGCATGTCTCTTCTCTCACAGACATGCTCTGCTAAGCAACAGACTTTCCAAGCTGGCCTCTTCCTCTCAGATCAGATTTTGTGAAGGAAAAGAGCAGCAGAGAGATTGATTTCACCCCTGATGTGAATTATGCCCCATGCCTTCACACAACCTTACAATACTGTCTTCGCCTGTTCTGGCCACTATAAAACAAACATACCATAAACTGGGAGGCTCCCAAACATTTACTGCTCGCAGTTCAGAAGTCTGGAAGTCCAAGACCAAGGTGCTGGCTGACTCAGTGTCTGGTGACAGCCCACTTCCAGGTCAACAGACACTGACTTCTCACTGTGCCCTCATGTGGTGAAAGGGGTGGGGGAGCATAACAGGGTCTCTGTTATCCAGGCACTAATCTCCTCCTTGGGGGCTCCACCCTCATGACCTAATCACCTCCCAATGGCCCACTCCCTAACAGCATCCCATTGAGGGCTAGGTTTCAATGTATGAATTTGGGAAGTAGGGGAGACACAAGCATTTAGAACACAGCTCATGATTATACTCTCTTGTTACATTTTGCGGGGGAAGGGGGGGGGGTTGACCTGGTGGTAGAGGTGGTGATGGTTTTATTCACCACCGTTGAGTAGGGGCATTGGGAGGACCAATGTGAAATGCAATGGTAGTTACAGTGACGGATGATGCCATGGATTTTGGATTCTCTTCCAAGTCCTGGTGGTCAGTGCCCCATCTCCTCAAACACCCAAGCTCTCTGCCGGCTCAGGCTTTTGTACATGGTGTCCACTCTGCTTGGGGTTCTTCTCCATTTTTAGTGTGTTTATCTCCTTCTCATCCTTTGTAATTAGTAAACATTTGGAGGGAAATACTTTGAGACCATCCTGTTTCTCCTCATACTTGTGCCCACTTAAATTTTAGCATCAGCCTGTGGACTTTACCTGAGGCAGTTATTATTGTGGTTTTGTTTTTTTTCAAACAAGGAGTTTAGTTTAATTTTCTCTGGGTATTTGCAAAACACTTAGGGCCAACATAGAAAAAATAAAAGTAAAACCTCTTACAAAAGAAAGGCCTGAGCAGGATTAGTGCCTTAGCCCCTTGGAGCTATAGCCACTCTGATTGGTCCAAAGAAGTGAATAGATATTGGGAGGCTACAACAGGAGGAAAGACAATGAGAAATCACTGAGGGAGAGGGCCTCGAAGTGGGCCTTGAGGGGGAACTGGGAAGGGTACTGGGCTGGGGAGTGGGTCTGGGTGGAGGGAGGGGTCTCTGCTAGTAGCTGTAGGGTAGAGGTCGTGGAGGGCCAGTGTATCCATGAGAGGGCATCAGTGGAGGAGGTCCATGCATACTATGCAGAGGCATAGGACCTGGGTGACCCATGGGAGAGCCAAACGGAGGCCCTTGGTGGGGCATGCCCACTGGAGGAAGTCCAGGATGAGGCATTCCAGGTGGTGGTCGGGGTAGTGGCTGTCCCCCAGAGCCAGGGGGCCCAGCATGGGGGTTCCTTAAACCATGAGGGCCATGGTGGGGCCAGCTGCATCTGCATCCCTGGATGGGGCATCCCACCCAGTGGGAATGGGTGAGGATGTGAGTGTCCATGTCTAGGATGTCCAGCTCCTGGGGTTCCCACTGATGGGGGGCCATGTCCTCCAGCCCCAGGAGGCATAGGTGGTGGGGGTATCTCAGGTGGAAGGGCTCCAGGAGGCAGGAGGCTCCTGGAAGGAGCCAGGAGGAGGCATGCCTGGTAGAGGAAGCCCAGACCCCAATGATGATACCACAGGATTGGGAGCAGACAGAGGAGGGGTTACATCTGCAAACACCTGACGAGGGCGGTCAACCTGGGAGAGTGGGTTCTGTGCTGCCAGAAGTTGTTTAGTGCCTGAGCCATGATGCTCGCCCTTGGAGGCCTTCTTGAATGTGTAGGCCACAGTGATTGGGTGGTTACAGAGGTACTGCCTATCCATGGCCTCAATCGCTACATCCAAAGCATCAAATGAGACAAAATTAATAAAGGCTTAACCTTTGGAGTTGCCTGTGTCAGGGTGCTGCATATTCTTGGGGGTTTGTAAAATAACCCCAAAGGTGCTAAAGGTATCATAAAGCAACTTATCAATCTTTGGGTCCAGGTTCCCAGTGAAAATGTTGGCCCCCACATCCAGATTTTTGTTGTGAGCTGATGCCTTTTTCACCCTTGTTGGCTTCCCATCAAATTTGATCATGTTCATGATCTTAATGGCATAGTCAGCATCTTTCTCACTCAAGAATTCCACAAAGCCGTAGCATTGGTGCTGACCAGTGACACTATCCTTTGGCATATTCGTGTTCACTACTGACCCTGCTTGGAGAAATAGTTCCCACAGCAGTGGTTTGCTAACCTTCTCATCGGGGGCTCCCACGTACACAGTGGCATCCTGGTTCCACTCAGAGATCGGCCTGACCGCCATGGTGAAAGTGCTCCCGCCATCTCCAGGCAGTGATCCCACCCCCTGACTATTACTGTGGTATTCTAGTGGTGGTTTTTTTTTTATCTCCCTCATACCTTCTACATTTATTAATTGTAATTCTTCTTTAAGGTAAGACTCCCTTCCTTCCACCAATATGGACTCATGGGTATTTATTTTATTCTGTGGCTTATAATCCAATACTATCATTATTTTATTGCTCCAATCATTCCAGCTTTGACCACTGAGAGCTATTCAGGCTGGCTCCTATATCCTTAATAAGCCCCAACCTGGTGGTTTTTTTTTTTTTTTTTTTTGAGCAATTCTCTATTTTCTGGCAATACATGGTGTTCCAGGCTCATCTTGTATTTTCCTTGCTCCAGCTTTGGAATCAACCACTTCTCCAAGGAGCCCTGGTTCCTTTCACTGAAGAATGGTGTTTAGAAACCAAGATCTGGGTGGTAAGTGTGCTCATTCCTACTGGGGATTCTTTGCTTCTAGATCTTTTCAGTGTTCAGAGTTTGGAGATGTATTATCCACTCATACACACTTCTATATTTATATTTGTATCTATTTTTTTAAACTTTAGTTCATACTGATACTACTGATTTCAATTCATCACCATAGGGTCATTCATGTCTCCCTCCTTATTTGTAACTTTCCTGAGTTGTAACTTCATTTGTTTTTTTTAATCGAAGAGCTTGATAAATTGTGAAAAAATATTCCCTTCTCATCCCTGTGCTCTTCTTTTCTCCCCTGGAAATGACCGATGTGAATATACAACTGAATGCTAGATGTTGCTGTTAGAAGCTAGACCAAGAGAACCCCGTAGAATTCATGGTCCTTCTTAACACAAAAAGCACTAATTACACACTTTATCAGCAGTGGGGTGCAAGAGGGTCAGCTGAGGCTCTGGAATGTGAGCTCATGGTCCCAGTCAAATGAGTCAGATGGGAATGCAAATTTTATTCGAGCAGTTGTATGGTTTTGGGGAAAAAAAAAAAGTTTGCCTATTTTCTTTCCCTGTCTGGAGAAAACGCTCACCCCATGGTCCTCCGACCCTGAGCACTGTCCTTGCTCCTGGAAACTCTTTGCCTCTCTCTGGCCGCCCTCTTACCTCCTCGCTGATTTCTGCCCCCTGCCCCTCCCAACACATAATGCTGCCCCCTTTCCCTCTGACTTCTTAATCTGTATTTCCACTTTCACAGACTTTGTGAATTTTCACTTACACGCAGATCCCAGCAGAAACCATTCATGGCTGGGTCTTCAGAACCTTCTCAATCAGAAAAGCCAACTTTACATTTTTAAAAATTTTGTTGTCTGAGGTTTGGTTTTCCTCTTCCGTTCCCTGTTCCTGTAACACGTCGGGTGTGGGGGAATGTTCTGTTTTTCCGTCCTTTCATAACAGCCTGGAGTTGTTCAGCATGAAACCTCAAGGAATTCTTTGCTGAAAACCCATGTTTTGCCCTCCACCCTCCGAATATGTAAGGAAGAGCAAGGGTGGCTCACTCTGATGGCATATGAAGCACTTTTTTATTTGAAACTCAAGAGCCTGACTCTTTTAGCTCCCTCTGGGGAAAAACAAAAGCTGGTTGGAAGTATTATTCCTTTTGGTGTTATCAACAATTCCAGCAGCCCACAGGCCTATTTGACTGGGATTCTGCCAATCTCACGGCCAGGGGAGGGCACACCTTTGCAGCGGTCTGGTCTAACCTGAAATGAACCCAGAATGAACCCAGAGGGGGCTGACGTCAAGTCAGTGAGAGAGAACCTCAGGATAGCCCTTATTTTCTTAGCTGTATCCAAGAAGCCTGGATGGAAGGGTACTGGCAGCCATAGACTTGTTCAAGAGTCGACTAAGCAGAGGGTGCCCAGGATGCTAAGTCATTGAGGGCACAGAACCGTCAGTGGGACAATGAAGAATCGCTTTCAAGAATTCTAAGGTTACTGTCTGTTCTTGGAAGGAATGCTCAGCAAAGTCACTTAGGGCTGGTGGGAACAGAGGAGGATGTGGTAATAATATTAACAATGATAGCCACGGGGGCATGCTGAGTTGTAATATAGTAATAACAAGGAGACGATGACGGCAATGATAACAATGATGAAATCGACTGGAAATTAACCCAGTTCTTCCTTATGAGCCAGGCGGTATGCATACACTTAAAAAATTTATTACTATTATTTTTTAAATTTTTGGCTGCGCTGGGTCTTCACTGCTGCATGGGGGCTTTCTCTAGGTACGGAGCTCAGGCTTCTCATTGTGGTGCCTTCTCTTTCTGTGGAGCAAGGGCTCTAAGGCGCTCCAGCTCACTAGTTTTGGCTCACAGACTCTAAAGCACGGGCTCAGAAGTTGTGGTGCAGGGCCTTAGTTGCCCTGTGGCACATGGGATCTTCCCAGACCAGACATCGAACCCGTGTCCACTGCGTTGGCAGGCGGGTTCTTAACCACTGGACCACCAGGGAAGCCCAGTTGTACATAAATTTACTGTAGACATTGTATCTCATTGAGTTCTCACAACTATGTGAGGCAGGTACTGTCATTAGTCCCATTTTTCATCTAAGAAACTGAGGCTCACAAGATATTACAGATGGGGATTGCAGTCACAAAGCTACAAAGTGGCTAGATTAGAACCCCAAACCTACTTTCTGAAATACTTCGCTGTGTGGTCTTGTGGTCTTCTTTTTTTTTTTTTTTTTCGCTGTGTGGTCTTCTTTGGTCTGACTTGTAAGCTGCAGTGCTTTGATTTCTCTGAGCTAGGTATTCAGGTGGTTGTGGCTGAAGCTTTAGCACAAGGGCCCACAATGCTAATCAGACAGCCTCGGGAAAGGAAGCGAAGGGCCTTCCTTCCACAGGTTGCAATCTAATGGAGGAGGCACTTGCAGGGTAGAGCCTGTAGAGCCACGCTGTGGGGGGTGGTCAAGCATGGAGGCTGGGTCCTTCAAACTGGGGATGCAAAGATTTGGCCAGTATTGGGAGACAGGGTGGTTGGAAGAGAGGAAAGGCAAGCCAGGCAGAGGGACCAGCAGGAGCCAGAGGACCGAGGTATGAAATACAGAGTGGTGAGCACAGCAAGAAGTTTGGTGTGGCTAGAAGCTAGGGTCCTAGGGGAAGGGGAAGAGAGTTCTAGGTGAACAGCTATAGCTGAACAGGCAGAGGCCTTGCGTGAACCAGCTACACCCAGTGTTTAAGAACGTGGGGTCTAGATACAGAAGAACCTGGGTGTGGATTCCAGTTCAGCCTTGTTACTAGCTGTGTGACCACGGGCAATGTTTTAGAAACATCTGAGTTTCGATGCTCATATTTAGAAAACGGAGACAAATAATGCCGTATATATTAGGATGAGGAAACAGGGAGTCCAAGTACCCCATCTTGGGTCACACCATTGATAGATGAATTTGCCAGGATGCACACTTACTTTCTATTACACAGACAACTGTATAGTTCACAGTGGTGGGGGTTTAGTCACTGAGTTGTGTCTGACTCTTTGTGACCCCATGGACTGTAGCCCTCCAGGCTTCTCTGTCCGTGGGATTTGCCAGGCAAGAATACTGGAGCGGGTTGCTGTTTCCTTCTCCAGGGGATCTTCCTGACCCAGGGATTGAACCCAGGTCTCCTGCATCTCCTGCACTGCATGTGGATTCTTTAACCTACTGAGTCACCAAGGAAGCCCCGCCTAGTTCAGAGAGTTCATATATATAGTCACTTAATGTTACAGATTTTAGATCACAAAACCATATTTGCATTGTAACTTTTCTCTCTGTAGCTGTCATCTCTAGTCTATGTGGACCTCAAGGGTGAGGACCCTGCCCTACTCTTTCATCATATAGTGGGGCAATAGTAACGCAAGGGTCTCAGACTTGCCAGGGCATCAGAATCCCTCGGGGGATAAAAGCAGAGGACTGGGCCCCCTCTCAGATGTATTGCACCCAAACCTTCAGGACTGCTGCCTCCACTTTCTATCTTGTCCATTTGGGGTTTGAACCACAACAGAGAAGTGCTTTTGAGTAAATGAGAAAATGACCATACTGTATGTATCGATCACTATGGGCTAGTATGTGCTTTGACAACCATCAGTTCAGTTCAGTTCAGTTGCTCAGTCGTGTCCAACTCTTTGCGACCCCATGAACTGCAGCACACCAGGCCTCCCTGTCCATCACCAACTCCCGGAGACCACCCAAACCCATGTCCATTGTGTCGGTGATGCCATCCAACCATCTCATCCTCTGTCATCCCCTTCTCCTCCTGCCCTCAATCTTTCCCAGCATCAGGGCCTTTTCAACAGCCAACAATACTGGTTTGGTTTTTGCTCACATCATGTGTCCATGATGGATAGGCTGCGGGCTCTGCTCAATAGAGCAGCAACCCAGAAGTGACACATATTCCCTCCATTCACATTCTTTGGCTGGGACTACTCATGGGACCCCAACCCAGGGGTCCAGGAAGTGGGTTCCACTGTGTGCCAGAAGGTGGGGAGCCAGAGGTCTTGGGTGAACCATACAGATGACTGCCAGATTCTATGAGGCTGGCATCATTAACTTCATTTACATCTGAAAGTACGTCTTAAGAAGCTTGCTCAAGGTCATATAGCAAATATGGAGCTGAAGTTGAGTTCTTTGTCTGTTGTTTTTTTCCCCTGGCTCAAGGCCACACTCTTTTTTTTTTTTTTTTTTTTTAATGGAATGAGACTGGATGGGGCATGGCATTAAACATAGTGGTTAAAAGTCTGGGATCTGGCTTGCCTCCAGAACTTCAGCTCTGCCACTTACCAGATGTGTGAGCTGGGCAAGTGACAGAACCACTTGGTGCCCTTCAAAGAGACAGTCCAAGGCTGGGATGGGCAGTGTAAGAATGTGTTTTCTGGAATGAAGTGTTTGGGGCCAGGTTGGTGGCTCAGCTGGTAAAGAATCTGCCTGCAATGCAGGAGACCTCGGTTTGATCCCTGTGTTGGGAAGATCCCCTGGAGAAGGGAACAGCCACCCACTCCAGTATTCTGGCCTGGAGAATTCCATGGACTGTATAGTCCACTGTGTTGCAAAGAGTCGGACACGTCTGAGCGACTTTCACTCATGCTCACTCAGGGCTTGCCTGAGTGGGACTGATATTGGGTGGGGTTGAAGGAGGCTGGTAGACAAAGGTTCCCTGGATTTGAGTGGTTCCTGACACACCCAGGAAAGATGCGTGTCTATTCTCCATAAGTTGCTTCTTTCTTCCCTGCATTATTGTGAATGTTTGATCTGCAAAGAACAGAGAAGCCAACTCAGGTTGATTTGACCTCATGCATTAGCTCAGGGAGGGGCTTATCCAGGTGGCTCAGTGGTAAAGAATCTGCCCACCAATGCAGGAGCCACAGTTTCGATACTAGGGTTGGGAAGATCCCCTGGAGTAGGAAATGGCAACCAGTTCCAGTATTCTTGCCTGGGAAAATTCCATGGACAGAGGAACCTGGTGGGCTACAGTCCATGGGGTCGCAAAGAGTTGGACACAACTGAGTGACTGAGCACCATCAGCGCAGAGAAGGAGATGTCCAGGGCCTTACAGGTCTGATATGAGTCTAGCAGCTTGGTGATGTAGTCAAGGACTCAGATCTTTTGGTTTCTCTGCTGTGCCAAGCAGACCTTATCGTATCCCTCAGTTGTGGAAACTATTGATGGCAACTGAGATTCCAAACCAGGCAGGGAGTGTGTTCCGTGATATTCAGTGTCGGCTATGAGTTCGTGATCTTCAAAGGGAAGAATTCACTCTGAGACCAAAGGAACACAGTAGCTTGGGTCTTTGCAGCAGTTTAACAGTTTTGTTTAAAGTCAGAAAGTAACAGAGAGAGCTTCTGGCACAGACACCAGAAGAGACCCACATACCCAAGACATCTTATTATATAACTTTTGACCTGTTACTAAAAAGAGCTTTTGTAGCAGACTGGACAGTTAACATTAGGTCATTTTGTTTCCCTTAGATCTTGTAATGAAGGTCAATCTCCTGACATCAAGGAGATTGTTCCTATGGCTCTTTTATTATCAATTAACCACTTTCCCAGCTCTCACTTCTGTTGTGGGTAACCAGCCATAGATTCCAAATGGCCATAAATTCCAAGACATAGGTGACTACATGACTGGGTCCAATGGACTCCCTGCCAACCTGCCTAAGGAATGCTATCAAGATCGAGCTGGTTTCCTGGGGCTCTTTCTTTCAACAAAGAAGGTTCCTCTCAGCACAGCCCCAGCGAGTCTTTCTCCAAGTCTCACTGGCTCCAGCCAGCTTCGGCCTGTGAGAGGTCAGCATTCTTGGTGGAAATGCTGGCTGATTTAAGCAGAAAGGGGAATGTAATAAAGGATGTTAGGTCTCCCACAGAATCATCAGGAGGGCTGGAGGAAAGAAATTGAGGCTAAGCTTCTAGGAAAAATGCCCCAAACCACACTGCACGCCTGGCCCGATCAGCAAACCATCAGGCCGCCTGAGTTTGCCGTCACCACGACCACCACTGCCGTCAGCTCTCATGTGGCTTCTCCATTGGGAGCTCGGCCCTGCACCCGCCACCCCCAAAGCCAGTCACTTTGGCCACTGGTCACATCAACAGAAATGAGGCTCAGCTTCACGTGGTACCTCTGGCCAACAGAGCCTGTGTCATACCCCTTGTCCTGGGTGCAAGGGAAGCAGGATATTTGCATCCTGATTTCTAACACTCAGGTGGTGGGATGTATTCATATGATGTGAGATTTCCTCAAATACAGATTGGCTGGAGATAATGAGCTTGGATTGCCCAATGGGGAAGGACGGGTATGTGGAGACCAATGGCGTTGTCTGTGACACTCTCATCTCCAAGTGGGTTCTCTCCTCTCCACTGTTCCCATGTGCTCAGAGTATGTACCTGCCTGAGATGCCTTTTTAAAAAGATATATATGTGTGTGTATATATATATATATATTCATTTATTTGGCTGTGTTGGGCCTTTGTTGGGCATGAGGGATCTCTAGTTGCAGCATGTGAACTCTTAGTTGTGCCATGAAGGATCTAGTTCTCCGACCAGAGATTGAACCCAGGGCCCCTGCATTGGGAATGTGGAGTCTTAGCTACTGGACCACCAGTGAAGTCCCTGAGATATTTCATAAGGCCCCAGTCCACCTTAATCTCCCAGTTTCCCTCCCTCATCTATTCCTTGCCGAGTCATTCTTATCTCCTATTCCTTGTTCTCCTCTTTCCTCATTGCCTAGTTATGGGCAATGATAACCCATGATAATGCACCCTACAGAACTCAAATTCAAGTCAAGTTCTTTCCTACCCTTCCATTCAGGCTTTTTTTTTTTTTTTAAACCTGGTCATTTGCTCTTCTTTTTCATTCTGTTTATCACCTAATATTTCAACATGTATTGGTTCAGTTATTAAATTAACATCCCTCTTCCCTCTAGGCCATCAATGTGATGAGAACCTAGACTGTGTCTTGCTCACAGCTACTAACACAATAATTGGCATTTAAGTGTTTAAGTTTTTATTGAGTGAATGAGCATGAAACAAATCCCTTTATGAGCATTTATAAAGTTACTCTTGGATCAAAGACATTTTAATAGTGATTTCTGGAAACCACAGGTTAAACCCTTAGAGGTGTAAATATTTTAGAATCACCCAGAATTTTTTGGTCCATCTGTAATGCCCTTCACGGATCCTGTTACATCCATCCCTGCCCTGTGAGGATCACTTCGGGGTGAGCTGAGCAAGCTGTTGTCATTGATGGGAACCTGTGACGTGCCTTGTGTCAGGGTAGAAACCTAACCGGAGGTACTGTGGCCTGAGGGTGGTGGCAGCTTCAGTTCCTATAAAAACTTTCCTCATGATATCATACTGGTTATATTAACCCCCAACCTCACCAAAATTCTCTTACCAAGTTTCAGCTTAAATGTTTATTTTTTCTTTTTGTTAACAACTTAAAAATATTTGGGTGGCTTTTCCTGTATAAGGGGAGCCTTTTATAAAACAGGTTGCCAGTCACCCAGGAAACTGGGAAGGGAGAGCACATCAAAACTCCAGGAGAGTCTTCAGGTCTCTTTCCACCATCAGGAGGAAGGGTGGGGGTAATTTCATCCACTAAAAAGCAGTGGATTGGTTAAGGTGTGCTAGAAACTAATTTTATTCCCATGTCTGAGCAGATAGGGCCACATCCTCCAAATTGATTTGGAATTTATATTGAGAGATGGGGAAAGAATAAAATAAACAGCCTACCAATGTAACAATAGCTATAATTTACTGACTGCTTAAGGCACTTTTTTGACATGCTTCACATACATTAACTGGATGCATATTCCCAATAGCCCATTTACATCTTTATTTTAGAGGAGAACATCAAGGCACAATCCACCCGGATATAAATGGTATCTTAGATTGGAGTCCTGATCTCAGGAGATATCTAACTTTTCAGCTGTATGAAGATACAGGCTTTTGAATCTGGGGAGAAACTTGTTGGTCACTGAGGCCAAAGTTTGTTGGCCTGGGACAGACTGACCTGGTGGAACCCCAGCCCTCCCACTTAGCACCTGTATGTACCCTTAGGCCCTTGTTTCTTTATCTGCAAAATGGGAACACAGACCTCCCTCCCAGTGGAAATCAGCTAATGAATGGACAGCACCTGGTGCAGCACTTGGTACCTTGTCACTGCCCATCATCTGTGATTTCCCTTCCTCTCTTTCATTCATTTCATTCATCAGGTGGATCTGGTGATGTTTGAACCTGGAGGGCATCTATAACCTCTGGCCTGCAGTGTTATTTCTAGAGGGACTGGGCAGGCTTGCAGGGTGGGCAGGCCAGCGTTTGCTGAGATGGATTTGACTGTCAGATGGGCTGGGCAGGCCCCTGCAGACCCTCATGCAAGATAAAGGAATAGCTAGAACCTCCAAGGCTTTCAACAGCTTGTTTTTTTACAACAAGCTGTTTTTTTACAACAGCTTGTTGGCGCAGACATGCTAGCTCATGAGACTTTAGTGAGAGGCAGTACTGGGTTCTGGACTCAGACTCAGGTTCAAACCTCATCTTACAGTGGAGACGAGCCAATTTCTTCATCTCCTTGAGTCTCCATTTTCCTATGACTTGACTAGGAAGAATATTGGTAGTGACCTTGAAATGCCCTCAATAACAGCTAGCCCGTCGTTTATTAGAAACAATTATATAAGGTTAAGATTTTATCCCCAGGAAGAAGTCACACCCTCCTCGGAGCCCCCTAACATCCATGTAAATACATTCTGGTTCTATGTCTTGGGTCCCATCCTACCGTGCTAACATCGAAACGCCACCAGTCTAAAGAGGAGACACGGTTTGGCACAGGGGGCCTTAGGAAGTTCGGGTAATGAGGGAGAAGCATTTTGCTGACCGCAGCTCTATAAAACCAGAAGGACTGTAGCAACTGCCCTCCTAGGAGCGCGTGAACCGTGGGAGGGAAGTAAAGAAGGGCTGAGATTTGGCGCCCTCAGCGGAAGAAGGAACAGGGACAGGGCCTGGGGATCGTCATGGAGGCGGGAAATCGGGGCTTCGGTTTAAGCAACAGACAACCCCGGATGCCCACTCCTAGTTGCGTGACCCAGCGGTAGTTCTTAACCTGGCCAAGCCTCCGTTTTATCGCCTCTGGAACGGAGAGGATGGTAATACCCACTTCTTGGTGGAACTTGTGAGGACCCAGGAAGTTTTAGAAGTACTCAGCACCCAGGAAGCATTCCAAGACTGGCTGAAGAGATCACTGTTGTCGCTGTGCTCAGAGCTTTTGCAAGGGCTCGAAGGTCCAGGGCCCCGGGCGCGCGCATGCGCACGCGCACCCGGCCGGCCAGGTGAGAAGGAGGCGGCCGACCCGCACCTGGCATTTAACCCTTCACCTTCACGGAAGTGGGCGGGACGGGCGCAGGGACCAGGACCCGGGGTCGCGAGCCCGCCTAGACTTAACCCCGAGGCGAGGGGGCTGCTCCTGAGGAGGGCGTCCAGCCGTTTCCAGGCCGGGGTCCGCGCGCGGCGCGGGGAGGGCGGGGAAGCGCGGAGGGGAGCGAAGTCTCGCGAGATCGCGCGCGGCGGCGGCAGCGGCGGCGGCGGCGGCGGCGGCCCGGGAGGTGAGCTGCGGGCGGCGGCGGCTGCCGTTGGGGCTGAGGAGCGGGTGAGAGCGGCGGAGGCCGAGGGCCAGGCAGGGGAGCCGGCCGGGCGGGCGGGCGGCCCGCGTTCTGGGCGGCCGCCTCAGTCGGCCCCGCGGCTGCAGCGGAGTCGCCCGGTCCGCGCTGTCCCGGGACCCGAGCGGGCGCGGCGCGGCGGGGCGGGGCGGCCGGGCCGGGGCCGCGGGGCTGTCGGGCCAGTCCCCTCGCAGCCCGCGTCCGCTCGCGGGTGCGACCGCGGGACGCGCCTCCGTTTCCCCCGGCGGCGCGTTGGCGCTGGAGGACGCGGCGCTGCCGGGGCCGGCAACACAGTTCAGTGAGCCTTAACCGTCTGCCCACACTTAGGCGGTTCCGCTCGGGGCTGCACGCAGAGGTGAAGCGCCCTGCCCAGGGTCACGCCGCTGGGACGCGGTGAAGTCGGGGTTCACTCCCGAGCGCGGCGACTCCAGCGCCCCGCCCCGTCCTTGCCTCCCATCCTTCTCCCCGCCCCCACTCGCGGAGTTTTAGGGCTCGAATTCTCCTCAGGTCCCGATTGAGCTGCAGAGGGTGTGTCTGGCCCCCCCCCCCCCCCCCCCCCGGCCTCCTAATTGAATGCAGCTTGGCACAGGAGTTTCTTCGGGGAGAGTCCTCGGCCTTTGTCAGCTTCCCCAAAGGGTCCCTGTACCCGAAATGAACAAAAACTTTTCTTTGGCCCTGTGTGAGGGCAAAAGTGGGCTTAAAAGCAGCGATGTGTGTCTGGGGTGGGATGTCCGATCGAATGGAAGTAGAATATTGGAGCCCAGGGCTTGCTTTAAGCAAAGGAAACTTTTTTTGTTGTTGTTCAGCACGTGATTCCACACTTTGGAGCAGTGGTGCTCAACTTTGTCAGAACCAAGGCCCCTCCCCTTTGCAGCAACTGTTTCTAAAGCCCCCTTTACAGCTCCAATGAAATTCATCAGAAATAAAAGCTGCCTACGTACGTAATTGAAAACCACTGTGATGCTCCGATTTAAATGTTAGAAATAAAAGAACAATACATGACATGCATTGCCACATCACGTCTCGCACTTGCCTGCTGTGCCTTGGACTGAACTGCTCCTACCTGCTTCTAGTGAATAAGCTTGGGTTGAAGAGAGGTAAAAATGTCAGGAGCTATTTCATACAAGGAAAGGAAAGATTAGAGGTTTAGGTAGACATGGGAGTGGAGGACACCGTAAGTGTTGGAATAACTTATTTATGATTATGAAGATACACGCCTAGATTGAGTTAGGAGTAACAGGACTAGAGAAAGTACAGACCATCTCAGACAACATATAAATAATACTAATATAGCCCTTTCTTAAATGCCAGACTTTCAAACAACATTGTAGGGCATCTTTTGTGCCGCAAGCTTTGAAATACTGCCGCTTTGAGGCACCGTGCTGGATTCCTACTGCTTCTCTCTGATAATGAATAAAATATTAGCTAGATTGAAGGATTTTTGTTTGATTCGGTAGCGGTATCTCACATAGTGTAGATAAGCTCATTGTTCTGACACTGCAGTTATATGTTGAGTTAATGTGTGGTGTGTGGAAATAGTCACTCATTTTCAGACCCTAGTCATTCAGTCTCAGCTTGCCTCACTTTAGCTACCTTCTCTTAAATTACTAGGGTTTTTCCCCTAATTTCTTGTAAAATATTTAGTACTATGTTCTGAAGTAAAGCCAGTTAAGGTGACTAATCTGGCTGGTCATTGAAAAGTCTCAGGACCAGGCTAAATCTTCATTATGCGG